>NC_141419.1:56115321-56715321 GCF_034619465.1 Leptosomus discolor | reverse complement strand
CACAGATAATGGCACCGAATGTTGCATCCAAAGGCTTATTCTGAGCACTGTCACTGAAGCATAATGCTTCATCTGTGATTTGTACAGTGGCTTTTCAAACTCTTTGTAGTGGAAGACTGCTGTCAAGAGGTAAAGTCTTGAAATCCACTTGGAGTTTAAATAAAATACCTATGAGTTTCTGTGCTGTATTGCAATGATTAATTGAAAGCAGTGTTTATCCTCGAGGTGAGTGATTTTCAAACTTTGAATATAACCCTTTTTTTTTTAAGAGGTTTTTTTCAGGTGTAAGTCAGTATTATATTTAATGACCTGTTTTTGTAGAAACTGTCCTGTTTAGGTTTAAAATTCTATGAGATGCTAACCAACCTTTGCTGAGTCTTTGTCAAGGATTATTTCAGAAGATTAAAGAGCAGTTGCTAGATAGGGCAGAATC
The DNA here is from genome assembly GCF_034619465.1 of Leptosomus discolor. NCBI lineage: Eukaryota > Metazoa > Chordata > Aves > Leptosomiformes > Leptosomidae > Leptosomus > Leptosomus discolor. Next base: position 56,714,888 of record NC_141419.1, on the reverse strand, counting down.
TTTGGCTTTCATTCGAATATTTAGGTTCCTATTGAAGCTCATTTTATGAGCAAGTGAGCTCTCTGTTTACTTTCTAAATTCCATATTTCACGTTGCAGAGTTTGTAAATGCTTTTGTTTGCTAACAAAATGCACATTTATCCTGTGGTCTTTACAAGAATAAACTGTTATCACAGTGTTGCACCTATACAACTGTATATGCATGTGTGGGGCAAAGGTAGAAGTCATTAAAAAGAGATCCCTTCTACATTTGAAAGCTACTTGCCCTCATTACCGTAGCATTTGGTTACAGAGGGCAAAGAGAAGATGTTTTAGCAGGTGATTTTGAATATGAAGTAGGCACTACTAAAAGGGTACTTAAATTGTAATATGCAAGACTAAGATATAGAACAAATGCAAGTTGTACACAGACAGGAAAGAATTCTGATTTTCTTTTAACATAGAAACTTCTGCTGTATTAACATTTTTATTAGAAAAATGTTTCATTCCTCTCCATTGTGTATTCAATCTCTGGTACTTCTGGCAACAGTTTCATGACATTGTTATGATGTTTTGCGTTTAAGAGTAAATGAGCATACTGAAATGAGGACTATGTAATTTTGGGTTTTGAATCAAAGACCAGGAAATGGCTTTATCTTTGGATTGTTTTATTTCTTCAATTTTCCTGGTTTTAAAACAGTTTGAAACAGTGTGGTTGTAGAATGTATGCACCTTTATTGGCAAATTTTAAACACATCTGCCCTGGGTTAATTGTAGTAAGTTGTGGTGTAGAAATGATTTATTGTTTGATGACTGGCTTTTTCAAGGAGGTTGAGCTTAGGGGTTACCTGACTGCTATTAAATTTTAATACAGTTTGGAAACCTAACTTAGTGTTCTTATTATGATAACTGGGGACTCTGCTACCACAGAGTGAACAGCCACACAGTGAAGAATGTTTTTATCTGCTGGAGAAGACACATGAGGGATGGAAATAGGAAAGCTAGATGCTTGGAAATACAACAGAATTCATCAGATGGGTGGTAGTTTCTGCACTTCTCTTCACTGACCTGCAGCAGTCAAGGGACTGTCTGCTGAAAAGTGACTTCAGATAGATAGTATAAAAGCAACTGCACCCTGCTAGTGGGGAAATGACCTTACTAGATGTGTCTATGAATACAAACTCCACAAAATTATTAGGCTTGTCACTAAAAGACAATTTTGGGAAAGGATTTTAAAGCTGTAGTTGAACATTTTTTAAAGAAATGTCTACTCATCAGAAGAAAATTCTTAGGAAAAGCTTACTTCTAGAGCTTTTAAAGTTTTAGAAACTATTCTTATATTTTCTAAAAGCATTATTTGAATTATATTTGAAGTAAAAAAAATTACTTTGTCAGGCTTAAAATTACTTTCTTTTTTTTTCTGTAATTACCTGAAACTTTGTACTTCATACCTGGTCAAAGTGGACCGTTCTGGAATTAGTTTAAGTAGTGAAACCTGCAAGCTGTTCAGAGGGTTTTGGTGAGGGTTGGGTGGTGTTTGACTTGGGGGGTTATTTTATCTTGGGAGTTTCTTGTTTGTTATTTTTTTTCTTCTTTCGTTTTTATTCTTCTTAAACTGTAGCAAGAACATTTCTGATAACTCAAATATCTGTCAGAGAGGAACATAGATTTCTGCTCGTGCTTAAAATGCTGAAATTAGCTTACATCATATCCTTATTTTCCTCTCTCCTGAAATTAAGATGGTGGAACAGTCTTTGAACATGTTGACGTAAATTAAATTTTTTGCATTTAAACGGAAACATTTTTTGAGAAATCATAACAGGGATTTTTTTTTTTAAATTTTTTTTTTTTTTTTTTTGGTGGCAGTGCTTTTAATTTTAATTACCTTAAACTTAAACCTCAACTTTCAGGAGAAATTTTTACCTAGAACAAGTTGTATTCAGTATGTCAGTTGTAAAGCAGCAGTCTGGGGAAAATGAAAAGAGATTCATATAGCATCAAAACTATCTTCATCTGTAATGAATAACTGTAATTCCAGAGTCTTGCCACATGTCTAGAACTGGCATACTGCTGTTAACTGGTTGCTGATGAAAAGGAAGGAGAACCAATAATTTAACAGGATCCCTGCAGTGTTCCAAGACCCTTTTCCTGGTCTTGGAGACTGCATGTTTTCACGTCAGATCACACATAAAGAATTCTGGATGTTGGAGTGCAGTTAAAATGAGTATTTACTGGGTCCCTTTCAAACTGGTTTACTACCAAGTAAAATATTACAACTGTAAGCTGTGCAATTTAAGTGACATCAGACCTCCAACAAGGTGAGAATACAGAGGAAAACCCAAGTTCATTAAAATAATTTGATACACTTGTATGAGAACAATGAAGGAAAGAACCTGCGCAGTAAAGGATGGGCTAGTTTTGTTTTAAAAGGAAGATTTCTTTGTAGCTGATTCTATCCTTCATAGAACTTGGCACTGTATTGAGGCTATGTCAATACTGGAAAGAAAACAGGTGTATTTGAAAAAATGTGTTAAAACCCATATATATGTACTTTATGCTAGTGGTTTGGAATTAACTGCTGCCTATGTTAAAGCTTACCTCTCTCCTATCTATACAAACTGGTATATTTCCATAGGAAACATTGCTTTGACTTAGTTCCATGCAGAGTTTCAGTGCTGGTCTGTGTCTGCTTTTGTGCAAAACAGATACTGGCTTTGTGAACCTGAGAGCTTGGATCTTCCTTGTCCCCCTTCAAAACTGAAGCTCAGATGAAAACGTAGAAGAAGGCTAAGTATAAAGCTGCTCGCCAGGCTTTTTATAAAAGTATATTTAGAGCCTTGTCAGGCTCCTGTAATATCCTTGTGAGATTTTAGCTATAATAGAACATGTTCTGAAACAGTGTTCCTAGCTACAGAAGAAAGCTGACACATCACAGTGTCACTATGGGCACATAATATGATAAAATGCAATAGTTCATCAATCTATTTAGAAAAAACCCCATAGTTATGTAGATTGTTAATCAGCAATCCCTATGATCCAGAATATTTCATCATGTAATGACCTTTTTAAGATTGCAGAATATATGATTATCTGACCCCACTGCTTAATAAAAGTGCAAGTACAGTACTGGCATAGCTACATACTGGTATAGCTACTGTTACATTTTTTAGTTTGATTGTTGGGATTTTTTTTGTTGGTGGTGGTGGTGTTTTTTTTTTTTTTTTTTAAAAAAAAGCTCTTGTGATTAATGCAGGGTTAAAATATTTTTGCATCTTATGAAATCAACCTTAGGATGCTTTTTGGTTTCCTATAGTCAAATTGCATCCAACATTCAGTGAATGAATTTCAGTTAAAGTAGAGGGGATGGAAAGGTATATTTTTGCACTTACTTTGTTGTCTTTTACACTCTGAAAGGCTTTGATTTGCCCCACTGAAAAAAAAAAAAAAAAAAAAAGGATCCATTACATGTGGGGAAGCAATTTTGCAGCAATATAATTTTCAAAATACTTATAGTTAATACTGTGTTATGAAGATGTCCCTGTGATCATGCGGCTGAAAGTTGAGGTTTGTATGTTTCATTCCTCTTGTAAGTTTTGCAGTCGTGGGCTTCTATGACAGGGTTATAGCATTGGTGGATAAGGGAGGAGTGATTGATGTCATCTGCCTGGACATGTGCAAATCATTTGACACTGTCCCACATGGCATCCTTTTATCTTAAATTGGAGAGACATGGATTTGATGGGTGGACCAGTCAATGGATAAGGACATGGCTGAATGTTTGCACTCAAAGAGTTGTGGTCAACAGCTTGATGTCTGACTGACAAGTGGTGTTGCTCAGAGATTGGTGTCGGAACAAGTGCTGTTTAATGTCTTTGTTGGTGACATGGATGGTGGATTTGAGTGCATCCTCAGCAAGTTTACTGATCACACCAAGCTGTGTCCCGCAGAGGGACCTGGACAGGCTGGAGAGGTGGGCCCATGCAAACCTCATGAGGTTCAACAAGGCCAAGTGCAAGGTCCTGCACCTGGGTCGGGGCAATCCCAAGCACAAATACAGGCTGGGCAATGACTGGATCAAGAGCAGCCCAGGGAAGAAGAACTTGGGGGTGCCGGTGGACGAAAAACTGAATATGAGCCAGCAATGTGCGCTTGCAGCCCGGAAAGCCAGTCGCATCCTGGGCTGCATCAAGAGAAACGTGGTCAGCAGGTCAAGGGAGGGGATTCAGCCCCTCTACTCTGCTCTGGTGAGAAACCACCTGGACTACTGTGTCCAGCTCCAGGGGCCCCCAGCATAAGAAAGACAAGGACCTGTTGGAGTGGGTCCAGAGGAAGGCCATGAAGATGATCAGGGGACTGTAGCACCTCCCCTACAAGGACAGGCTGAGAGAGTTGGGGTTGTTCAGCCTGGAGAAGAGAAGGCTCCGGGGAGACCTTGTAGCGGCCTTCCAGTACTTAGAGGAGGCCTACAGGAAAGTTGAGGAGGGACTCTTGATCAGGGAGTGTAGTGATACGGTGAGGGGTAACGGTTTTGAAGTGAAAGAGGGGAGATTTAGATTAGATATTAGGAAGAAATTCTTTCCTGTGAGGGTGGTGAGACACTGGAACAGGTTGCCTGGAGAAGCTATGGCTGCCCCCTCCCTGGCAGTGTTCAAGGCCAGGCTGGATGGGGCTTTGAGCAACCTGGTCTGCTGGAAGGTGTCCTTGCCCATGGCAGCGGGGGTGGAACTAGGTGATCTTTAAGGTCCGTTCCAACCCAAACTGTTCTATGGTTCTATGAGAGCTGCCTATTTAGTCCTTCATGTTGTCCGTGACTAGTTGTGAAATGAAGACTATTATACTTTGCTTCATCATTGATAACTCAAATGGAAATGCCTTAATAAGTGCTTTCAGTCCTGCTGCTATTTTATTGTTTGTTTGTTTATTTAAATTATGTGTGACATTAAGTACTCAAGGTGAAGAATTTTGTGCACTTATTTTTTTATACTTTCAGTTGTGTTCAGATTATGGTCTTGCTGGAGTTTGACATGGAATTTTAGGATGTTTTAAGGAAAAATAAGAAAGGGAGGGGGTTGAACAGCAATCTGATTTGGTGTAATAAATTTTTAATTTTCTGAATTTTAACCCTCTCCGTTCTCATAAGAGGCAAAATTCTCTGTTCTCTGACAGTATTAAATACTTGCTTAACTTCCTCAGTTGTGAAGGTTGGGCTATGATAAGGACAGCGGGTAATGTAATATGGTGAAATCCTATTTGGATGGGATGAACTCTTTGAATGCATGTTCAGGCAGCTAATCTGACAGGCTTTTTCCCCTGCTCCTCAGGCATTTTAAGAATAGGAGAAAACATGAACAGAAAACTCTTACTTTGTCCTAATGCTTTCCTTCCCCTCCACTGGGTGCTGTTATTGCTTCGTTTCCTGGTAGAAGAGGTGAGACATTGCAGAAAACCTTTAGCCAGGTGTCACTTACTCTTTCCTTAGCTTTAATCCCCTGGTGAGTCTTGTTAGCAGCTACAAAAAGTGGCCCAGCCCCCTCCAGTGTAGAGGGAAGAGACATGGCTGTCTTTTGCCCTCCTGATACTCCAGTATAACTCTGACTCATATAGAGCACCACGTGTTTTGCTTATGGATAAACACACACAAAATTTTGCTAAACAGATTTTTAAATGTCTAAAATGCATTGAAAAATTTTGAGTTGAAACATTTTTAGTGTTGGCCAAAATTTGTATAAGTATATAAATATTATTTATTGCATCAGGCTTATATGTGAATGGATAGATATTTTCCGAATGTCCATAGGTTCTTAGGTGGAAATCAGTTTCCTGCTGTTCAGAGAAAGGGACAATTGTATGTTTAAATGGTAAAAATATCCAGGATTTTCATGTATTCATGAAAAATAGGAAGCAGCAAGCAGATAAGCAAAGATAATAAGTTTAAATAGGTTCACTGGACTGGAGGGAGCATGTTCTTGGAATCAGATGTTTGAATGCTTGTTTTCAGATTGTGATATGAGAAGGCAATTGTATTTTCAGTCAGTGAGTTTTACCCAGCTATAAACCTCCAAATTTGTTTTGAAAGGCCTCCACACAGTAAACTGATTTTCTTTACCTTTTATATATATATAAAGCCTAGATTTTGAGGGAGAGATCATTTAATTTAAATTAGCATTGCATCCTGTCAAATGTAATTTTATTCAAGGTTTTACATCTATGTTGTGTTGTAAGAGTGGTATAGACTGGCAGTTCATACTCCTGCTACTTTAAAAAAATACACCTGTGAAAATAAAATTGTTTTTTGGACTTGAAAAAACAATCAAACAATTTAGAATTAAATATCCAAAAGAAAAACAATTATTCATATGAATGAATGGGGTTTGAACATGCGGACCCAGATGCTCTGTGCCAGATACATGCATGAACACAAATATTTTGTACATGCAGCAATCTATAAACATAGCTGATGAATTGCTATATACTGTGAACACAAGAAAAACAAGTAGATTTTTCAGGGCTGCTTATAATTCTTGTCTTTGCAGAAAGAAAAATATAACCTCTAGAGGACACATATGTGAAACCTTCAATTTCAGAGGAAAGCAAATGCTAAACAAAAGAAAAAGTTATCCAAATTTTATTCAAAGCCTCTTTTTTTTTTAAAAGGGTCCATAGATAAAATTAAAGATAAAATGCTAAAGCTCTGTACAGACGTTTGTACACTTGTGGCCTGTGGTTGAGCAATAGCACTACCTGAAAACTGAACAGATTTGTACAAGTTCCTGGCTCCCAAGGAAACTGCATCACAATACTAAAAGGACGATTATAGCCAATGTAGGTTTTGGAATGAATCAGTGCTTTAAGTTGTTTTAGTTTTGGTTCTGTGAACTGTAGAATAAAAATATGTCTCTGAAATTACAAGTTAAGTAAAACTGAAAATTGCCTAACAACTCTAGTTACCTCCGCTTAGCTAACTAAGTTAGTTTTGAAGGACAATTTAAAAAGAAAGGTACGAGTAGGAAGAAACTCAATCAACTAATGAGCTGACCTAGGCTGATTCGCCATGGATAGTTCTGGGCTGGGTATCTGTTTTGTGCTCAGGTAGGGGGGCAGGAAGAGGTGATTTCATCAGTTGATATCTACATTTGAGAGTTCAGGCAAGGGCTGGTTTGAGACTCCATTGCCTCTTTCTTTACTGCTCTGTGTCCCAGGTGCAGTGGCCATGCCAGGCCTCAAGTTGCAGTTAGGTTTAAGGAAAATGGAGGTAACTGGGCTAACCTGGTTCATAGGCTTTCTCCAGATGTAAGTGGAGACAGGAGGATGGGAGCTGCACTGGATGGAAGATTTTGGTGTAGGGTGCAAAACCTACAGCAGATAGAGCTGATCAGATATCACTGGGTCTAGGATTTTATGTTTCGGAATGGCTCAAGAACGGAGAGGATTAAAAAGCTGGTTTTGTGAGTGCTGTAAGAGTCTAGTATGATTAATTCAGTATGTTGTTTGAACAATTTTTTTTTTGTTAGGAAGGAAGAAATGTACGTCGAAACAAGTAGGAACAGCCACTAAGAGAAGTGTGCTACTGCTGACACATCTTACTGCAGCTCGATTCTGCACATCAGACCTGAAAATATTTCTGAAAATGTCACTGCAAGTGGTTTGTCATCAGTGAAGTCGCAAAAGTAGAAGACAGAAACATTTTCCTTTTTTCACCTGTATGAATGCAATAGTGCAGTATATGTAGATTTTGCTATAAGTTCGTTTTTTTTATCTTGTTTCAAGATTTTTTTAAAGAAGCTGAGAGTACTGTAGTTGAGATTTTTGATTTTCTGAACTGAGTTTTAATAATTTGGCATGTTCTTTTCATCTACTGTTTGGTTTGTACAGGATATCTACTCTTGTTTTTTGAGTTATTTTCTGAAGATAGGTAATGGTGTAACATGAGAGCCTTATGAAGCCAATTTGGTTCATGATTAAGGGTCCATATATTTTGTCAAGTCAGATACAGTAAGATGTAAATTGGAATCACCTGTGGATAGGTCAGGTATGTGTAAACAGATTGCTTATAAAGTGATTCTTCCTGTAGATTGCCCTGTTACAGGTTTGTTCCCTAACTGTTTGGATGTACAGGTGTATATGAGTATAGCATGTATAAAAGTGCATTTCAATATCTGCTACTTCCTTCCATCTGTTCTTTACAAGGCCTATTTTTGTTTCTATACGTAGTGGTTTCCTGTTCATTTTTTGGGACTCAAAGTTTTACAGATGGCATATCTATTTGTGATAGCATCTATTATCTACTACAACTGTGTTTTATAGTGGGTATATTTATTGCTGATTTTGTCTTCCTTCCAGTCAAGACCAATGTTTATTCAAAGGATGTTAATCCACTGTAGGTCATCACTTTGCTTTGAAGTCTATATGCCCTGTGCTGTGAGGTATGTAAATCATTCATTAGTATAAATTTACACATCTCTGACTGTTCAGGGTTAGCCCAGGAAAGGATCCACTAGAATAAAACAGTGCATCTGTCAAAAAAATGACTGTGTGTGATGTGAGAAGGAAGGAATGATGTTTACATGAAATTAAAATGCTGAATGCAATCTGTGGACTAATATAGAGAGAAAGAGATAAAGTCCTGGTTATTTACCCATTAAAGTAATGGGTATTAGAGGCTTGAATTCACTGCCAGCTTCAGCACAAAGCCTCCATAGCCTTTGGTCAGGCCATTTTAGGACTGTGCTTGTCTTATGGTGATTATACTTCACCTACCTGAGGAGAAAGAGGGCTAGGAGAAGAAACAGATTCATAAAACATATTGAAAAGGAAATGTCATTTATTTTTAAATTCTCTTACTGTTAGAACCAAAAGACATTTTTGAAGGGCACACTGGCATTTGAAAGATTATTTTATCACAGTGATTGAGCAGTGTTACGAAGAGTTGGAGAGACCTGGGAGGATGGTACTGCCAGTGTTTCAAACAAATCTGCTTCTTTCAGGTGGCGTAGAGTTTCTCAGCCATTATTTCTCCTTTATTAAAGAAGATGTAATGAAAGGCTGCTTATGCAGGCCATTACATGGAGAGGCAGGAATCCCAAACTGTTGATGCAATTTGGGTGTTTTTTCCTTTAATCAATTGTGAGGGAGCAGATGAAACTGATTTCTTGTTTTTCCTCCTAGGGAAAAAAGTTGTCCTGGAGTGCAGGAGTGCCTAGTTATTTTTAAACAAAATTTAAGACTAACCACAAAGACAGCACCAAGTCTTTAAATTACTATACTTACTGGCAATATTGGTGAAATAGAGACAAAATATTTTGAACAATAAGATAAGTATGTAGTAAAGATGGACAAATAAAATTTTTATGCAGCTATTGCTCAGTCAAGTTACAGAATAGACCTGCTGGCTGCTATACCAGAAACAAACAAGTCTGTAAGCTTCCAATTTAAGGGAAAATTCCCCTTGTACTGTATAGATATATTAGTAAATTGTCTATTTAAAATTGTTCTTAAAAGGCCAGAGTTCAATGTTTTGTGTGTGTGCCTGTGCTCAGTAATGAAGATGGAGCGAGGTACACGGTTCACAGTTATGTGTCATGTGTAGTAGGGGAAAGCGGAATTTTCCATTTGAACTGGTTGGTTGATTTTTAGGGGGATGAGAAGAGATAGTCACTTGCAGAAAAATCTCACTCTGTGTTGTTTTTAGGCCAATAGGAGGTGAAGGTTCATTTCTTTGAGTGCTATATCCTGCAACAAGGAGACAGGGTTGATACGGACTATTTAGAAAAGGAAACAAGTACCAAAACATGTTGAATGTGGTTGAAAAGAGGAAATGGATTAGTGTTACCCTCGAAGAAGAAAATAATATAAGGGAAAAGGAGTACAGTACTTGTATTTAAATCTCAATGAAAAGAGGCAGGATTTTTTTTTTTTTTTTTTTTTTTCATAAACTTAAACTGATATCATGTTTAAGATTTTTTCCTCAGCTTCAAATGTTTATCTGTCTGTCTGGTGAAAAAGACAGCATTCTGTATATTGCCCATTTCTGTGTCAGGAGGGGAAAAATATTGCTACTTGTCTTTTGCATAGCCCTTAAATGCTGGTGTATGGAGAAATGTGAGAACAACGGGAGGATGTTGGACTTGCATCTTACTAGTGTTTTCCTTTGGGTGGTGAACTGGAGCCCCTTTGAAACGTTTTTCCTCTAGACTTTTCTTCCTGCCCTTATACAACTCTACACCCAGAGGGTGATATTTTGTTCATAGACCTTGCCACAGTATCAAGCTGAGGTCTTGGATTTCTGACATCTCTTAAGTACTCTGTATTTTACACTCTTTATACAAATTTTCCAGTTGTAAAACAGAGATGAGAATTTATATTTTCTTGTGTCTTTTATATTTTTGGTTGGTTTCAAAGCAGGTATATGTATATTCTTTAGGCAGTGCATAGCACAACACAACCTAGTTCTTTGAAAAGTTCTTCAGAAAATGTTGCAATTTAAATAACAACTGTGAAAACCACAGGCTTTAATGGCAGAACCTTTGCTAGCTGCATTCTTGCTAGCTGAATGTTTTTGGATTACAGGATTAACACCTGAAAATGGTGTTTCAAATTGTTGAAGTTAGATTTTTGCACATGTCAGCTCTGACATTCAGCTTAGGATCTGCTGGGAGCATTTTTCTTACTTGTAATAACAAGCTTGCATGTCTTCTCCCCAAAGTCTGCATTGTGTAAAGAATCAGTCACGAGCCCATATTCTTCAAACTCCTTCTCAGTGGTCTTTCGATCACTGTCCCTGCTTTAGTCATGACATCCAGCTTTTTCCAGGATTACAGCTGCTGATAAATTTGTCTGTAATACTGTGTAAAATCATGGTCTGGAAAGCAATTTGTAAAACAGAATTAAAAAGGTATGTGTCTAGGTGATTGTCTTTGAAATACAGAAACTTTATAGTAAGAAAAATTGGCAGTGGGTATACTGAACTTGACAGCTGTACTTCATTTCTCAAATATGAGTATTTGGCACATTTACAACTCTTGCAGCAGGCAGTGTTTGTCTGAACAGTGGCATCTATTATGAACCCAGAATAGATTCTTGATTGCATAAGAAGCACGGAATGTCCAATATCCTAAGGCCAAAATAATGTTTACAGCAACTACTTTTTGTCTACTACATGATATTTTAACAAAGTAGGATATTTTTTTTTTAATTATTTTTTACTTTTTAGGAGTACCTTGGAAGCACTTCCTGCTGTTCATATTTTGTTTGTTTTATAGGGCTTTTAATTCTATTTACTCTTTCTAAATATTCCAAAATGCCCAGATGAAAGACTGGATTTGTAAAATGGCCTAAGTTAGAAAGATATAGATTGTTCTATAAGATGAAGGCAACATGGGACATAATTCAACCTGGTAGTTGAAGTTTTCCCACTTAATCTGAAATCTAAAGCCTAGGGATCCAAAGAGTCCTAGATTCTTCAAAGCTCTGGGATGCATACATCTAATTTGGAGAAGGACCAATAACTTATACTGGACTTTAAAAGTTAAGACATTTTAGATCATTTTCAAAGTGTGCTAGAATGACAAGAAGGAATATATGGTCATGTGGCAACTTGGATATTCTTTTCATGTCATTGATAAGACGTGGTTTTGTGTGCCTTTATTCTAAAAGGGTGGATTCTACAATTGTCAAATTTTGAAAACTTTTTTTTGATTCGTTTGACAGAAGCTTCTTCAATTGATACTAAATTTTCAAAGTTGTGAAAGAGTTAGAAAGAGAGATCTGAATAACTCATTTGAAGCCAGGAACTTAACTAGAGCTTTTTTTTTTCCTTCAGCGTTTTACAGGTGAGCCTTGCCCTTACGTTCTCAGCATGACTTGCTTCTTAGGGATTACAGATCATTAGGTTCAGAAATTCTAAGGATTCTCCCCTATAGCAATGGGGAGAGAAGGAAATCACTTAATCTGGTTTTATGTCACTTAGAAGTGCAGTAAGGGTTGTTTTCATGTAAGAGTTTGATTGCTTGTTTTAATGCGGAGCAAACCATCTATGGAGCCTCAAACAGTAAGTGTTTGGAACTGTTCCTTTCCAGTTGTGTCTGATTGGTTTAGGTGAACATGTCACTGATCTTACTGAGATCAATATCAGGTAGAAAATCTCCTTTAACTTTCTTATAATTGAGATGAAGGAACATGTCTTTCATCTTTTTAACACGTTCTAGAAATTAGGAAATCACTGAAGGGCATTGAAAACTGAGGACTTACAGTGCATTTAGTGCGGGTTATTGGATGCAAGGATAAAAGTCATTGAGTTACAAAATGAGTATGAATTTTTAGGCAGAATTAATTTGAAAGCATTTGTAAATAAGTACGATGTATTCAAACAATATGAAATTTGATATTGTGTTTGTCTTTAGTAGCAACAAGTAGTTTGACTTCTGAGGTTATAATGATTAACCATACAATTGCTATTTTTAAGTAGTTAGTCAAAAAGAGTAGATTTCCCTTTGGAAAGCTTGCTTACATAATTCACAGGATTATATCAAGAGAGATAGTATGTATTTATTATTCTTAACTGCAGTGGTAAACTACTTAACAAAACATTGTTCTTTTGTGTTTGAGTACTATGAGAACAAAGAAAGCAAACAAAATGTAAGTTATTCTGTGCCATTTCTTGATTAGAGTGTATAGGTACTTCTTTGAAACAGTTTCCTTAAATATGGTGTCTTCTTGATATTATGCCATGATTTTTGTCATACTACTGCCAATTATAAATGCTTGTAAATCCAGGGATCTAGCAAGGTTATCTTCAGACCAGAGTACTTTGGAAAATACTGTTTTATTTCCAAGAAAGAGAAAATTCTAAAAATGAGAAAAGAGGTGGTTCAGAGGAAGTTATGAAAACAGAATAGAGGATGACCCTGGATTTTCACTTAATGAATTCCTCTAGCAACGTTCGCAAGCAGGCACAGGAATCTCACTGGAAATGTTTTGAATAGTTATATGCAATAATACATTGCACAGTGGAAAAGGTTTTAGAGGAAAGTATGGACAGAAATGATTAACTGAGAAGGTAACCAGAACTTCATTATGATAAACACTTAAATAACTCCTTCTGTTGTTTCTTAATCTTTTTGGATAGGTATTTCCTTTTTTAACAAGCTTTTAACTAGATATTTATTTGTTCTGATGCAGCCTTTAGATGTGGACCTGTCTTTGCTAACAGTTCATCCATTAAATTTAAAAAGAAAGAAAGAAAAGTGATTGGTTTAATGTTGACAGTAGCTTATTTTCATGAAATTTTTGTAACCATTGCATTATGTATGGACACATGGCTTTTCCCACATTTCTCTCTTTCTTCCTTTCCTACCTCGTCAAGACTACCAGCAAAAATAAACAGTTTTCCCCACAATAACATATCATGACTTGTTGAAAGCAAAGTTTAATACAAACGTTTAATGATATTAATTATACAAAACCAATGATAATAGAAACAGGTCTTTATTGCTTCTTAACGTTAAATAACAGTATGACATGCTAGTTATCTCCAGAATCTTGGAAGAGTTATTTACATCCTCTCCTGATGCAGATTATTTGTTTCTCCCTCCCCCTCTTCCCCCACCCACATTCCTCTGAAGCTCTGGATGTTTGCCATGGCTCGAAGGATGTTGAGCTGAATGTGCAAGCGTTGCTGTTCACTTGAGAAACTTCCTTGGTGCTTTGTTGTGTCATTTTGCTCACTCTAAAGAACTTGCCGGATTTTTAGATCAGCATCCCTGTGCTTTTCTCAAGATCACCTGGGAAGTTTCATTTAACAAATTCTTTGTTGTAGGGCTACCAATGACGTTTTCGATTTTTCCCTTCCTCGTGAAGTGCACTGATATGTGACCTTAGATGCATTGTACAAAAGAGATGTATCTAACCATCATTCCCAGGGGCATTTGGTTTTATGTGTGCAGTAAGCATGCTATGGATCTTGCTGAAATTGGCCTCCTATGTGAAATTAGTGACCCATGTGATTCTATCCAGCACTGTTCTCATAGCCCTACCAAAAAAAGTACCCTCAAGTGGGTCTCTTCTCTCTGGCAGGTATTTGCTTTTTGTAAATAATTAATTATCAACTTCTGTGTTATCCGTTGTCATGGGTTCTCCAAACTGCCTGTCCTAATTAGTGTGGTAATAAAATTTCACAGTGTGATTAATCCTGTTATCAGTCTTTTTCTTTAAAATGCTTTGGATAATTAGATGTATTCTCTGTAGCTGTATTTTGTTTGATAGCAAGAAACATGACAAAAAAGGTATTAACAGAAAATCAATCCTTTTTGAATCTTCCATTAAACTTCTGTTTTCTAATGAAAGTAAATTGCCAGTGCATGCATTTGTATTTGAAAAAAGTTTTTTGTTCTCTTCATCATGAACTGTCATAGTGCAGTTCAAGGATTTCAGTGGTTTTTTCATTATGTTAGAAGTTAGAAAATACAAAATATTTAAAGACAACTGGATTAATAATCATAACCTGGAATAAATTAATTGTCACTGAAAAGCCAAGAACAACATTTATCCTTGATTTATCCAGGTATGAATTCAGTGGCATTTTAATGCAATAATGCATAGGCACTCTTGAATTAAAAACTCAAACTCTGTAGGGCTGACATTATTTCCTCTGCTGATGTTTTTTTTTCCTGTTCTTACCATCCCCACCCTCACCCCAAATCCTGCATGTGCACTGGCACAATTTCACAGAAAAATTTAGGGGAGGCTTGGTTTTGGGTTTTTTTTAATCAGTGTCCTGCCTCGGACATAAAAATTAGAAGGTGGTGGTTTGTCTATCTTTAAAGTCCTATGACTAGAAGAGGAAAAAGAAGCACGTGGATCAAAGTCATCAGCATGCAAACAGTAATGAAGGAAACATAGATACATACCTGTATATGAAAGGAGCAGTGATGAGCAAATGTTGTAGTAGAGCAGAGTAGGTATATTAGAATGGCATGTAAGTCAGCTGTAAACACAGAAAATCTACAGGGACAGAAAACGAGAGGCAAAAAAATTATGAGCAAAATGATACTGTGTGACTAGTGGGGGGTTTTTGGTTGTGCTTTTTTTTTCTTGTTGGGTGTCTGAGGTGAAAGAAGTGAAAATAATATTAGTACCAGTCAGACCTTAACATGCTTTTGTAGACAATTGCTACATATAACAAAAACGGGACTCTAATTAAGAACCACACCGTTTTTCTAGTATCTTAATCTCACCTTCTGCTTTATCTACACCATAGAATCTTACCCAAAGAATCTGTAGCTGGACAGTGACTTGTGTTGAAATTTAAAAGTTAGCTATGCAGAATATTGATATATTGACAAAAAATTATTTATTTTTAATTACCTAGTAATAGCATCAAACCCAATACTATCTACACCTTACAGAAGGCACAACGTTTTGACATGGTACAAGAGATGGGTTTTGTTTTCCAGTAAGAGTATTTGAACTGTGAGATGGAAGTGGCAGCCTCACTAACTCGGGGTTGTATGGTGAACTCTTTTTGTAGCTATGAGCCACAAACCCATCCCAGACACCTTGGTGAGCAGAGCTCAGAGGCAAGGAAGTGTGTGACTCCTCAAGGACCCTGTCCTGGGACAATGTTGGGACTAGGAGCCTGCTGGATCCTGGGGTTTATTTGCAGATCCTTCCACCTTATCTGAAATTTGAATTATATAGTAGCCCTCATGTTAGCAGAGGGCTTCTGCTGCTCATGTGAATTAGCTGGTAGCACTGCAAGAGGGTTCATAAGCCACATGTGGCTAAAAACCACATGTTGATTGCCCATACATTAAGTATGTGAGCATATAAAGAATACTGTAGCACCATTTGTATGATGGTCTGTATCAGCAGGAGATAAATTTAACCACAAAGGGATAAATTTGATAGAACTAATGAAGCATACATTCCAGAATGTGGGCAATTAGCCAAAGATGCATATTTCGACTCTGTAAGGTATGTGATGCCATTTTAAGTAGGTGAGAAAGCAGAAAAGCAGGTTTGCACATGTTACTTCTGCTTGCAAACCATGCTGTATTGTATAGGAACACTGTTTAGATCAGACAGTCTAGGAGATAACAATATTTAGTGAGGTCATCACTTTGTTCAAGGAAATTGAGACTTTTGCATCCAGTGCTGCAGAATTACTTTTGTCTTTTTAGCTGACACCGTGCTGCATGAAATTGAAGAGAATTGAATAATTCGAACAATAGTAAACTAGTTAGACCTAGAGTGAATATAACCACTGTCAGAATTTATTATTTGCATTTCTTAGTTTTACTCTAATGTTTTCAGCATGCTCAGTTTCATTTTTTGTGGAAAGTTTTTCTATTTATTGGAATGTTAGCTGGGAGCAACAACCATTAGCCTTTGCTTTTCTGGGAGTTTGCTGAGCCAACAGGCCAAAATCACCATGTATGGTATGGCGAGTATGTTCAGTTCCTGAGCAGCATGTACTCCGTGTTCTGTGATCTTACTGGTTCAGAATTTAGCACAGATGCCTTTTTCAAGTAAAATAAATAAGACAAACTGCACACCCCTCATAACAACACAGTTTAAAGGAATGTGCATATATATATATATATATATATATATGTAAATTTATATTTATGTGTATGTGTGTGTTTACAGATTCAGATAAGGACAGAGTGAGTCTTAAGAACCTTTTTTTATATAAATTTAAACTTAGACAGAACTAACCAACTATCAAAAATAGCTTGATACTGAAGGATATGCAAAATAGAGCTTGGTTATAAAAAAGAATGAGCATTTTTCTTAATAAATTTTGGAAACAACTTTTGTTTTCCTGCCTCTAGCTGGGGGAAAAAATTATAGAGTTAATTGAAATGTAAAAAACGTTAAACTAAATAATAATTTCAAACTGTCAAAGTTGTCTAACACTGTATAAGTACTCATTTATATACTATTAAATAATGTGGTGGCCAGGAGTCACTTTTTTGGAAGACTTATGGACTAAGGAAACACAAGTTTATTTGAGAACTGGAAAGCAGTTGAAGATGTCCCTGCTCACTGCAGGGGGGTTGGACTATATGACCTTTAAAGGTCTCTTCCAACCCAAGCTCTTCTATGGTTCTAAATACAAAATAGAAAGAAAATAGGATTATTTGTCCAATGCAAATGGATAGAGGACATGTGACCAGAGTTGGCAGAAGGAAGGAATAATGGTTAAAAACTGCCAGACAGCCGTTGAAAGTCACTATCCAGCTGAACATAAGGAGACGTGAGAGAGGGGTGGTGGTGTCAATTGACCACATGTAAATTCTTTCCATGTATTTGTGGAGAGTTCAGTGAACCATAAGATAGATTGATGAAGAATGACTTTGGTTTAGATAAAATGGTGAAGAAGAGCTATTTTAGTATCTTCAGGTTTGTATTCAAGTCTGTGTCTTGACAAAGATGAATAGAAGGCTTTTCAATGAGATCTCCTCCATTGCTTTTCCAATGCAAGCAAATGGTAATTCATTCACAGGTTGTCATAAAGATACAGTACAATGGATTTGCTCAAGGACCAGGTGTGGAAGCAACGCCACTATTTGACTTTTCCCTTTGACAGATGACTGTAATTGAAGACTTGTCTGGGACAAACATTACCTCATAACATATTTGGCACCAACACAACTGGAAAGATTATAAAAGAAAATAGTAACGTACTAAAATATGAAAAGGAAAAGAGTATTGTTTCCTCCATCCAAAATTCACAATTTGTCCATTAGTGTGGCATAAATTGCCTGTCAGAGTACCTTATTTCACTATATTTTGTATGGAAAAAGGTGATGCTTGCTGGATAAGGTATATCTGGATATTTCTAATCATTCAAATGAAAAGTTCCTTCTTATGTGATGATAGGCAGTCTTATTTATTGTGCTTAAGGAAAGTTAACAAGGTGGTCATGCTGTCATTTTGTGTACTAGTGACCAAGCTGCCACTTTCTTCTCAGGCCTAATTCCCTGTGAGCTAGTAGCAAGCTACGTTTAGAGTAATTTCTGGAGTAACACCTGGTAAGAGAGGGGCCTACCATCTCCAAGATCCCTGGCAGTTAAGTCCACCCAGCAATCTGCTTTCAATTTTCTTACAAGCATTCCTGGTTTTGCTTTTCAGCCTTTGGGAACTTTATGGACCAGTTTTCCTTTTCCTCTCTGAAACAAATGTCAGCAGTCAGGATCCATAAACTCACTGTTGAAAAGTGAAAACAAAGTGCTGACTCAGCCATAGGGACTTGGAACCAGGTTGCTCCCATAACAGGTTTGCATGGAAATAGCTGCTATGATAGCTGGGAGAGTCTTGTAAGTTTGTTTTTTTTTTTTGTTGACATTTCCATATGGGCATCTGGTGCTGTACTTTTGCATCATTGCTTGAATTACGTGGGCTGCACAAACTATTTTGGGACACCGGAATGGCAACTCTTTTTGAGACCATTCACTTATTTGCCTGTAGTGTTAATCACTATGTCCCTTTGCTCTGAAATGTGGCGGTATTCACTTCTGGGAACTGTTCTGTGCAGGCAAAGTGTGAGTGCTTTCTGGCTTGTATTTTATTTCTCCTGATTGTGTTCTGAAGGTGAAATCAAAACTGTTCTTTGCTTTTAGAGAGTTGTATCTCTGAATTAGATGGGGTTTGCTCCCTTGAAGACATACCATGTGCTGCTATCCATTTACATCATCTCTGCAGTGAGAAATAAATCTAGCAAGCAGAACCAGTTTCATTAGCCTTAACTTTGTAAATTTTCCACACTAGGCAGTTATCTAGTTAACATATGGATTGTACAATAAATGATCCCGATGTGACTATGCTGTAAGCCACTCAAGGGATTCTGCTGTTGTGATCAATCACAAGAGCATTTGCTCTAGGGCCATGTGTTATTGTTTATAATATATACTGTTTATACTTCATAAAACTCCCTTATCACTCCTTATTCCATAAAATCAATTTATTGAAAGAAAGAGCCAAAAGATTCATAATTTTTATAAAATAACTGACTTCACCTGCCAGAAGTAGCCAAATTGATTTTTAACGTCTGTTAATGATTTAACTTTCCCTTTTTACTGATGTCAATAAAAGGGTGTTACCACTCCCAGTCCTCAGTGAAAGGGTATTTTCAGCTTACAAAAAATGTACTGCTTGTCTCTGCATCTGTATATGCATAATGTACACAACATTTTAATTGCTTACCTGTAAAACATTAAAAATTTGGGTAGAGCCTAGACAGTAGGAAAAATAAAGACTCTGAATGTGGTGCTGGGCAAGAGGGCATAGAGAAAGGTTTCTTAATGATTCATATCTTACATGATTTATTACACATACATAAAGTAAGACATCATAGAAGAGTTTTGGTTAGAAGAGACCTTCAAGATCATCGAGTCCAAACTTTGTCCTAGCTCTATCAACACCACTAAACCATGTCCATGGGTACAACATCTACCTGTTTCTTAAACACCTCCAGGGATGGTGACTCCACCACCTCCCTGGGCAGGCTGTTCCAATGACTGACAACCCTTTCAGTAAGGAAATTCTTCCTAATATCCAGCCTGAACCTCCCCTGGTACAGCTTAAGGCATTTCCCTTGTCCTAGTGCTTGTTACTAGGGAGAAGAGAGCGACCCTCGCCTCGCTACAACTTCCTTTCAGGTAGTTGTAGAGAGCGATAAGGTTTCCTCTCAGCCTTCTCCTCTCCAGGCTAAACAGCCCCAGATCCCTCAGCTGTTCCTCTTCGCTTATTAATCAATACTCCTACTTACCATTCAGAGGTCTTCAGATCAAGTACTGCTTAAGTTAAGCCCCAAGCAGTGTGTGTGCACATGTGTTTTTAGAAAGAAATACCATTTCAAAAGGAATTGAAGTAATTAATTTAATCAGTGCTGGCTTATGCTTCATGGTATACAACATAAATATAGGTACTGTTTTCCCCATTTCACAGTAAAAATAATCTTCTTAAAGCTATCATTAGCATCGTGTTGTGTAAGACTAGGGTGTGTATCAGCCTTAATTGTGCTTGTGTGATAGGGTTTTTTTGTGCAAATGGATTTTCCACTCTTATTAAAAGCTTGATATATATGCATAGCCTTGATTATAAAAGGATGTGATTACTTTGTATGTAAGTTCTTATCAGTTTAACAAAATACATCTTTGTTTACGTGTTCTTCCCAAAATCGAGTTGCCAGAGGTATTTTTAATTGTTACCTATGTTTGTCTGTCAAAACATTTTGTAGAAATTTAACAATTTCACTTTACAATGACTTTTGTTCTGAGAGTTTTCCATAGCCAGGGTTGTTCTCTTGTTTCACAGTAAGAAACAGTGAAAGAAGAGCACCCACTACAGAATAGCCAGAGAGATGAGAAAGATGTCTGCGCAGTGAGGAGTTTGAATCTGTTTCTCCTGCACTTCAGTTGTAAGCTGTCATTGATAATTATTGTTACAAATTCTTGTGATATGATTCTTTGTTGTTGAAGAAGGAAGTTGGGATGGAAAGATCATTCACTCTGCTTAATTCTTAAACAGTGGAAAAATTTTTTTAGGCTCCCTGTTCTGTTAAAAGCAGGCAGGTTTAGGCATATTCTGGAAGGTGTGAATTATTTTCTAAAAGTGCCTGTTTTTCTCTCTTCCTAATTTAGTACATGTAGGTTAACTTCTGGCATCTTGGTGGTTAACCACTCTAAATTTGTGGTCCAGCGGCAGCCTGGGAGACCACAGGTGAGCTGCTTTGTAAGAGTCACAGGAATATGAATCTAAGTACTCATTCTCATGTGTTTTGTCTCAACTTGCTGTGCTTAAATTTCAAATTTTTTTTTTCCTGATAGAAAAAAAAATATTCTGAAGTTTTTGAGTTAACATTGGCATAAGCCATAATCAAGAATACATTTAACCTGTTGTCTTAATTCGTTAGAAGTGAAAGGTTCTTAACTCTCACTCACATTGAAGTCTCAAAATAGATCCAGTCATTAAAAAAGAAAAAAATTGATGTGTCTATATCATGAATAATAAACAGTTCTCACTAATGCTTATTTAAGATTGTATTTTTACCTGTTAAAATTATGTTATCAAAAATACTAATTTTTAAAGGTCTGTCTGAAAGGCCTTGCCTTTTGACTGTTTTGCTCTGGGCAACAGGGAAATACTGCTTTCCTCTTAAAATCCATTTGCTACATCTTCAATAGTGGATAAACAGAACTGGCAGGATAATCTTGATATTTCGATTTTTTTTTTTTTTTTAAATTGATACTCAAATGAATTATGGACCTCTTCCTTTTTTTTCCTTTTCTTTCCCCTCTCCACCCTCTGAGAAGATCACTCTCCAAACAGAAGAAAGCAGTTTTGAGGTTATCGTCAGGAGACTGACCATTTCAGTAGCCATTTACACTGATGGATATCTGCCTTAATGCTTACATTCATTTTTTAGCCTCAGGAGGAGAAGACTATTCTTATTTTCTCAACTTCTTGCTTAGGCTCAGGCTAATAATAGCTGAAGTAGTTTGTTGCCTACTTTAACAAGAACTTGGTTAGTTATAGCTGTATAATTGCATTTTACTCTGATAGAAACCACATTCCGTGGGCTGAGCTATTTTGCACAACAGAGTGTATGACTGAGCTTGTGTCTGCTGAGATTACTGACCATGGCAGGAGCTTAATTATACCAGAGAGAAAGAAATTCCAAGGACAGTAGTAGTTCCTAAAAACATGGTGTGTATACCAAGTCTAAGAGATTTCAAACCTGGTGGGAAGCACCAGAAGGTGATCAGGAGCCTTTAAATCTGGAAATAGGTATGACAGATGTATGAAGATATTCTTTTTCCTTATTAGCAAGTCAGCAAATTCTGGCAGGTATTAGAGAACAAGAAAAGCTTGGCAAAGATAGATCACAGGCAGTTTAAATAATTATCAGACTTTTCCAGTACTTTGCAGGACACAATAAATTGCAGCAACTTCATCTACTGGGTTGGTTCAGTGTTATTGACTGAACTACCATTTCTTCAGTGAGACACCCAGGAGCCAGTTCACTGTTACCTGATATGAACAAAAGTGTAGTTCCCCACGTTTTGTTACTGGTTTCCTGAGAGTAGGGTAGGTCTGTTAACTCTTCTCTGAAAAGGGTGGCTGTAGCTGAGGACTGTGTTTTGGCTTTAGGTAGAGAAGCAACTTCAAACTGTTGGGACAAATATCTCTTATGATGATGAACGTATGGTTCAGTCAAATCAAATGGTAAAGTTTCCTTATCCCTTGGGATTCACACAGCTACTTTTTTATTACATAGCTAACATATGACATTTTTCATCAAGAAGCATGCAATGTAACTATATCACTCCAGAAAATTAATTTCAAAGGTGGGAGAAACACTTTGAAATTATACTTGGGGGCCCACTGAACTACTGTTGTGAGTCTTGGCCAGCAATGCAGCAGCGTCTCCATCTGTTTGCCTAATTGGATAAATATTCTTTCATGGAGGTAACACAACTGACAACAGGAAGCTTAGCATCACAGAAAAAATAGAGAGAAGAAGGACTTGTTTTGATCATTGACACGGTATTAAGAGTGCATGGTTCATGTTAGTTCATAGTACAAAGCATGCACTGCAACAAGTTATCTGTGAAATAGTTGTATTCCACCTACAGTAAGTTCTGTACATAAAATTGCTTTCATAAGACATCTAAACTGTAATAATAGATGTGAGGAACTTAAGAGTAAGTTTCTCAAAAATTTTTTTTTGTTAAAAGAAAAAAGCAAAGGACTAATACTACAAGCAGACAAAATTTGTGATTCAAATCAGGACTGTGCTTTCAGCTTTCTGCTAGCAATTAGCTTAGGTAAAATGTGAATAGAATCTGTGTAATCTACTGCAAGTGCAAAACTGGGCCTATAAAATAGACTGACTTCTTTAGTTACTCTTTGATTGTTTAATCTGGTACTTGATTGAAAATTCTTACTATATAAGCACAAATAATATCGCTGATAGCGGAAAAAAGAATCCACATGCCCTAGCCTTCTGTGGCATGCAAGGTGTACTGTATGTTGCACTTCAAATGAACAAAGCATGTAATCTCCGTTGGCAAAAGAGAGACAAGACAGTACAAGCAGGAGTCAGAAAGTTAAGAATGCAGTGATCTTTTAACACAGAGTAATAATAATACATATTGTGTTGTCTTACCTGAGGTAATTAACTATTTGTTGCAATATTTTGACAGAGGTTCCAATTGTATTTCACTGTATGCATGTCTTTTGTTGAAAATGGAAGCAAAATTTAAACACAGATCTTTTACTTTTTTATGTAGAACTTTTTCAACAGCTGTGTACACACTGAAATCACAAAATAGCTATGTGAGAGTGTTTTGAAAACCTTAATACAATTTTATCTCCAATGTAAGTTCTGTAACAACCTGCTTTACAAACTGCCATTAATACCCCACACAAGCAATCGGATAAGCCAGAACAGGCCTGGGATACATGCATAAGACAAAAACTTTGAAAAGATTAAAAATTTGCAAAATATCAAAGTTTTATTTTCAGCAGTGAACATTTCTTACTAAAAATCGATGAGATCTGGGAGCATAGGTTTATGTGAGCATTTTACCACACAACTTTTGATTAAGTTAAGGACTTGAAAGCAATACGGATAGGACTCTGAATCATTTATATAGTGCAAATTTTTTTTTCAGGCTAATCCCACTTTTTTTTTTCTTTAGAAACTCATCAGATATTCTATTGAATCTTAACAAAGTCCTTCTCAATCCAACATTTCCTTAACTTTTCCTCATATTACACCCACCTTGTCCCATTCAGTTCAATAGCTAACTAATAATAGTCTGGTGAATCGTAAGGTGTGACTGTTTTGTTTTTTCTAACATAATCTACCAGAGTCACAAATGCCACACTACTTACCCCAAAAATAAAAGTATTTCCTCCATTTTGACTGGAGATAACTGCTTTCTTAATTAAAATTCTTTCCCTTTCAGATGCAGAAGAAAATGGCTTCCATTTATACAAGCAGTTTGCTTAACTTTGAGCTATAGATAAAGAGGTTCCCAGCACACCACTGCATTTCACACGTGACTTTAGTTCCTAGTGAGTATTTTAAAGAGTGTAATGTGGCACTGGGTTTGTTCCTATAAGGTTAGAGTATAACTCAAACTCAAAGAAGCATCAAACCAGGAATATACATTTAACAGTTGCTTGCTTAGAACTTAAGCAAGTTCTTAGTTAATTTATCTTAAGTGGTTGCATCTTATAGAAGTCTGATCTCTATTCTGTGTGACCTGAGTGCTCTGCTTCAGTTCTTCACCAAAGGCTTGTCAAACCCTGTTACTTACTCAAAAGGAAAGATGCTGTAGTTAATTTAGGGTAGTAGAGAGGACAAATCCCAGGCTGCCATCTTGTTGTTTTGAGGTATGTGTTTTCCTTTCCTTTTTGTTTCTATCCACCTTTTAATTTTCATCAAGATCTATCTCCAGCTATGGAGTAAAAACACTATTAAAGTTATGGTTCAGAAACTGTAGGCTTTGCAGGCTTAAAATTTGTTTCTGGGTAAAACTTCTACCGACCATGGTAAAAAACAGCCTTGATTTCCACCTCCCTGTTCTGTAGATGAGGATCCTTGTATTTTGCAAAATAATTTATAGGAATGGAATAAGCAGAATGAAAAGTACTCAGGGACTGAAGGCATTACTGAGAGCAAATTCTTCAACAGTCAGGTGGGAGTGGATAGTTTGGCAATATCTCCTCTCTTGCTCCCTTCATCCTCTTTCCTCTTGGGACACAGATCAGTGGGATGTGCTATCTGTCAAATACTGT
This sequence comes from Leptosomus discolor, assembly GCF_034619465.1. Lineage (NCBI taxonomy): Eukaryota > Metazoa > Chordata > Aves > Leptosomiformes > Leptosomidae > Leptosomus > Leptosomus discolor. The sequence continues at coordinate 56,690,100 of NC_141419.1, read as the reverse complement.
AGGACAGAACATGTGTCCTATGAATTCAGCATTCTTTCAGACCTTTACTTTGATAACATATGCAGAAAAGTCTCCAGAATGAGATAGTTTGGAACAAAGTCAGATAGTTTGTGGAAGCATTACAGGCTTCGTCAATCAGCTGTTTTGTGTTTTGTTTTTTTTGTAAGTAGTGATGGTGACAGGTTGCATGCTATATCTGATAAATTCCGTGGAGTAATTCCCCTCACAAAACTTGAAAAAGACTATGTTAGAAGTATCAGCTGAAAGGGGATTTTTCTTGATTACCCAAGTGGATCATGAAAATTGCAAAGAATGACTAATGTAGAAACTAGGAAATGTAATATGAAACAAAGGATCCTACAAAGATTTTTCTTTAAAAAGCTGAATAATATTAACTGCAGTATTTTTAAAATGAGAACTGTGGTTTTGCAGTGTTTTTTTTAAAAAAGCTTTACTTCAGTAGCTTTGTGATTTCTTCTTAGTCAGTGTTGTGACTAGTAACATTAGTGCCAAGATCTAGTTGTTTTGTGCAAATAAAGGGGCAATATTCGCAGCTTAAAATACCATTGATCCATTGTCAAATAGGACTAAAAAATGAAACTTAATGCACGGAAGATATGTTTTCCTGACAAACAAAAAAGGCACATCATGTTTCTTACTCTTCCCCATTGTTTTACAAATTTAAACTGTATCACACGCCCTATTGTTTAATGATGATATGATATTTCCATGTTCAAGAGTAACCTTCCATCTTTATCACCAAGAGAATTAGATGTGCTAGAGTTTAAAAAGTGTTATCTCTCGTTTCATAACAGAATACATTGTGGATTGGACTGCATCTTTGCTTATTTCCAAGGAGCTCCCAGATGAAAGAAGCTAGTGGGCAGTCAAACAGTAACCTTGATTTTGCCAGTTCTGAACCCATTCTGTAACAGTGGAGTTTGCAGTATAAATCACAGCAATCTGCTGTGAAGCTTACTGGCTGCCATTTGCTCAGAGACCTATAAAGGAATTTGGGTATGAGTAAAACATATGAAAGGCCTACCTCTGTACCACTTCTTCCCTGGTTATGCTCACTCAATCAAGAAGCAGGGAGGTCACATTGTATTTGACATTGCATAATTTTTCTACCATTTGAAAGCTTTACTTTTGTGTTCCATCTTAGAGCTGATCTGTACATATTTTAGCAAGATGGATAAAAATTACAGAGGAAAAGAGTAAAACTGACTAGACCGTAGTAGGTATGGTGCCAGAGAACTGTCATTTGCACGTGTCCTGGTGGTATATTCCTCAATAACTGGGTTACACTCAAAATTAAAAAATCATGTAGGACATGTTAAAAAGTGGTCACTAGTTGCAACAAATACAGTCAATCTTTGAGGAAGCATTTAGTTTTAGATGTAGAACACAGTTCAGATCAGCTCCATAGTTTACTGTGTACAGCTAGTTCTCTATAACTAATAACAACAGGCCCTTTAAAATTGAATTACACTTTTCAACCAAGTAGTAACTGCTAGTCATCTGGTAGTAAGAAATGGACTGTCCAGCTTCTACATAAATGCCTCCAAAATGTATGCATTCGTTACGTCCTAGTTAGCTAAACTTGAAATTATATACAACAATGAAATTTCAGCTTTTTTGAGAGTATTAATGTATAAGTAGAAAAGGAAAAGAATATCTCAACAGATTATTGAAAATGAAAATTTGTTCTGTTTTGCAGTTTTTAAGACTAATTTAAAGTTTGCTTTTAGAAAGTGTATACTAAGTATCTAAATGAACCATTTAAGATTTAACTTTAGAGAAATTTATAATACGGGCTATCTTTAATAAAGGATTATGGGGAAATGCTAGTTCAAGCACTAGCATTTAAAAAAAAAATGACTATACATAAGGAATCCTGTCCCTGTATTATTATTATGGCTTATTTTAGACTTCTCAGCAGTGTTTAACACTTCAGTTACCTCTGACCAACTGCTGTTTAATGATTCCTTGTCTGTAGAGAAATCCCAGTCATGCAGAGGAAAACGTATTGATTCAAGGACTGAGATGAAGTCCCCTAATTCGTAATCTACTAATCTTAATTTTGAGACAATCTTTTCCTTCCAGTTGAACTCATTTGAGAAATGACATTTCTACATCCTTTAATGGCTCCTGTATCCAAGGCCCTATGTCTGCAGTGTTTTCTTGTATTTATACATATAAAATGAGTGAAAGTGATTAATTTATATTACATAAATATACAAACTAATACTGTAATCTTATATTTTCAATCAATATACTATCATATACTGAATTGTCTACATTCTGCATACTACTATTAGTGTTACTTTGGAATTATATAAGCAGAGAAGAGAGTAAAAGAAATATCCTTTGCAGTTAATTGCCTTTGCTGCATGCTTTGATGCATGTCTTAGCATGTCCGTTTAAGGCATCCAAATTCACATGTAACCATTTTATGGATTTTCCTTTGAACTATGACATACTTGTACTTGAACAGCCCTAGTACTTTGGGAACAAATTGCCATCTTCAAATACCTTTTTTATTTTCTGATCTAAGTGTTTAAGAAAAGCTAATAAAACATGTGACATTATCCTTCTAATAACTTATTGCAAGAAAATATATTTATGATCCATCATATGTGGTAGTGCTCAGGTGACACTTTATGCTTGACCTTTTTTAAAGAAAAGACCTGCAAATCTGAAGAGTATTGTAAAGTTAATAGCTTTTCTCCCCTGCAGTTTTTGCTTTACTGGACAGCAACTTCATGTTCATATTACAGACTTTTTCCTCAGGTAAATATGGAGGCCTAAAACTATCAAGTGCTATCACTAAGGTGGCTGTATAAAGCAGAGGTGGCAATATTGAGCCCAGCACAGCAACACCTCTCAACAGAAGTTTTGTGGATGCATTTACCTGAGAAATAAGAAGTACTTCAGTGACACGAGCAGGGCCAGGAAGAGCAACAGCTGAAGCAGGCTGCAGAGGGGTGGATTTGGACATTGCTATGCTGAGAGGAGCAATGTAACTCAGTGCAAAAGCATGGATGCCCGGCCTCATTGAAGCCAGAGGTCTTGAAATAAGATGTGAATGTGGTGGTGTAACCATGTTGGTAGTAAACTGGTACCTACTTTTCAGGAATGGGTCTTAACTTAAAACTGCTAAAAGGCTGGTGAAGTTGCCCCTTTGTCTTCAGACCTAGCTGACCTTTGAAAACGTCTCTCTTGAGTAGGACCTGGCCACTGGAAGTGCCACTGGGCTCAGGGTCCACCACCAAATGCTGCAGGGACCTTCTCCTTGCATGGTTGCGAATGGGTGACAGGTAGTAGAAAGGTCAGACTGTAAATGCCAAAGAAAGTCCAGGCTAAAGTAATATCCTGGTAACTCTGCTACTGACAAAATTAGAGGACTGAGTGATACAGAGGACAAACTAAATGGGTAGTAAAATTTGCCACCAAGAAGTTGGTGTTCCACTGGTGGGCTTTCTAAACTGTCAAGGTACCATTAAAGGGCAGTACCCCGATTGCAGGATATAATCTTGATCAATAGGTGGACTCAGTAAAAACGCTCTGCCTGCAACACAAAACTATGCAACTATGTGAAGTGCGTTACAGGCCTCTTTCTACTTGTAAGAAATTATGTATTTGCTCACTGTACTGCAACAGGCTTTGTCTGTCTGGTATGTGAATTCTACATGTAAACATTTCTGTTTAAGCCTTTAAACCACAAGAAAGTATTTTAGGTTCTTTTCTTTGGTTTTAGATGGGGATGTTTTCTGTTAGATCCCTGTAAGTATCTGTAATATTAACACTTTGAAACTTTTGAGCAGCTATCTCTGGCTTCTTTTCACTTGTTAATTTAAATTTTGAGTCCTTGTCTGGACAAATGAAACTAATTAATAAAGAAAACTCTGACCACAGAGAAATCAAATTGATACAAAAATTTTTCTACTTTCAGTTTTACCTGTGCTACCACTGCAATGTCTATCAAGGCTGACAGTGCTATTGCTCAGGAGGTGCAGAATTTCATCCTGACAGCCCCTCTAGCCTCAGTGGGATTCACTTTTCTCTCTTTCACTCCCCCCCCCCCCCCCCCCCCCCAAGCTGGGTCTTATGGAAAGCCTTTCTTCTGCCCTGTAATCCTATCATGAAGTATTCTGAATGTCGGTGCTGAAATATATCTCTCAGATATGCCATGAGACATCAAACAAAGGTTACAACATGATACAACATTTGAAAGCGAAAGTCCCATCATATCTTCTAGCCGACTGCAATTAATGCTTTTATTTTCAAGGAACTAACTACACTGGTGTCCAATCTACATTTCCTGTGGTCAGCTTCTCAGTTATCTCCTGAAGTACTGAATTATAATCCAGCCATAACTGAGATGTTGATGGGGGAGAATGATGGTGTGAACAAATATGCCACGCACAGATGTGAAGCATTTTTCAAGTCTGCTGATTTAGCTCACCCTTGCAACACAAAGCAAAACACATTTAGGCACTTTATAATCCCTTTACATACATACTGATCTCTTTAAGGTTGAGAAATCTTACTGGGCTTTCACCACTGCAATCCATGTTAAAATTTTTCAAGTCAGATGGATAGAGAAGCCAGAAGTTGTCTGTCACCCTGAAATTCACCTGTAAAAAGTAATGATGAGCTTAGTAGCCCTGAAGAAGTTCATATACATCTGTCATCCTTGATGTATCTTTCAGAAAGTAGTTGACTGTAGTTTTGCTTCCTGTTTTAGTTATATCCCCAAGCATGCTTCTCAAAAGGTTCTGTTAGACAGAAAACACAGAAATCTTCCCTCTTCAAGCAAAGCTTTTGACAGCTAATTTAAAAATTCTGTATCTAATTCTGAAAAATTTTAATATTATTTCAAATCTATTCCACTGTAAACAGTTACTGGTTTTGAGAAAACTGATTCTAGAGTGAAGATGTGAGTGTGAGCAGCTGTGTGATAATGGATCGCACGTGTGGCAATTAAAACCAGACTCAGTAACTCACATGCTGGAATGCATTTTAGTATTAGCTCCACTGTTTTAATACTCGGAGTCAGGTATCCACCAAATTCACTGAGTAGGAAAACTTAGTTCCTTACTGAAAACAAGCCTGAGTGTTTGAACTTATCTGTGAATCAATGGTTTCTCTTGTCTCCACTCTTTTCTCAAGTAGTGCCTTTCACTTTAATATCTTGCCTCTGTGAGGTCCTCTTCTTTTTATAGCAAAAGGCAGTGATCTAGAAAGACTACATTTTAACAGTTTGTTATTGTTCAGAATTATTTTGATCATGTTAAACTATTTTTCTGGAGAGAATTTATATGCTGCTGTATGTTTGTCAACAGCAATCCACCTTCTAAGGTTGCTCCACCATTTTTGTGACAGCCTTATCCAGAACAGTAGGAGAGTAAAGCAGATTGTTTCCAATCGTGCTGACAGTGACTTTCTATATAAGGTCCATATTTCACTTTAAATTTGTTGAAAGTTTGAGCAAAATGTGTGAAACGTACTAGTGATCAGGGATGTTAGCAGATCTGAATCTTGATTTTTTTAGAAATCTATCTCCCCTGGTAATGCCCACAGTTTTCTAAGCCCACCGTGGTGGTCTCATTTGGTCACATAGGTGTAGAAGCTAGTTATAATGTTGCTTCTGGGGTTACTTGTCAGTGTAGTGAATGAGGCAAGTGTCCCCTGGTAAGCACACAGTGTAACTAGACTACTTCTTAATGAATTCTCACACAGTCCCAAGTTAAGAATGCGTCAACAGTTCTGAGTGACCTGATTTCTGAATTTGTGAGACTGTGGCCAGTCTGTGCTGGCTCTTAGCTTAAGACCAGAGACTTTCCTAGGATAAGTACAGAGTGTGGCCCTTCAGTTTTTGCAAAGTTTTCAGGAGAACAGTAGCCAAAATGTAGCCTACAAATGCAAAATATTAGTTCTGTCTTGAGATATTTCATCTTTGTGGTACAGTCCATCATAATTTAAACATTTTTTATTTTTATTTTATTTTATTTTTTTTAAAATTTTTGAATAATTACCACCAAGGTAGAGGCTTGCTGTCAAATCCCAATGTAAATACCAATACATCTGAAAATAACATTTTTGGGGAGTGCACAAAGGATGAAAAGAAGTAAGCTGTCATTTTCAAGTGCTAATGCAAAGTTGAGCTCATCCTTTTATGCTATGATGATACAACAGTAAATAATGTGTGACAGCATCTGCTAATAAATTGATAGTATATTTGATTAACTCAATTGTGATTCTCCTTGTTTCGTTACATGTGATGTCATGACATAGTTCAAGTCCACCTGTACTCATCGTCTGTGTGCACCATCCCTGTATTTCACATGTCATCTATGCAAAGTGTGGAGAGTTAGGACAGGCTGGTGTTGTTATGTGGATAAGTGTCACTTTGCCTGCACAGCTAGTAGATTAAGAACACCTGTTGGCTGATAAACCTGTTCAGGTTTATTTGCAGCAGGTGTTGATGAATAAAGTGGTTGTATTAATGGCCACTGTTAGCCTGTTAAGCTGTGGACTTCCTTGCTTGCCAGCCAGCCAGGAGGGTACAAAAGCAGAAAGAATCATGCAGGTATTGAGAAGCAGGCTTTTTGGGAACATCAGCAATAGGCTTTCTTGAATCTTAGAGCCTTGCTTTGCATGTTCCTCAATTTAGCAATCATTAATAAGATGGACTGCTGTAATTTCTGAGATTGAATTGTAGATCCCATTACATTGGTTTAATTTTTTTCAACATCTCCTCATCCTGAAAGATATGTGTTAAAGTGTGGTGTGGGTTTTTTTAAATATTATTTTATTTTAATCTTATTTTAATACAGTTTTCATCCAAGTAATTGAAGTATTTAACCACAGAGAATTATCCCATTATCTAAGATTATTGTTACAGCTTTTCTTCCTTTCAGTCCCACACTCCTTCCTCCCATGCCAATTCAAACATGTCTAGAATGAATTTAAAGTGTTCAGCTTCAGTGAGAAGCATTAGAAGGTTGGCTAATTGTAACATTTCCAGGTCTAGGGTATGACACTTAAGTGTTCAAAGTTAAGTAGCCTAAATAGAAATGGTGTGGTATTCTTCTAAGCTATTGAGGAGTCTCATCTTTCATAGTTAGGACAGTGAATTATTAAAGTAGCATGACAGAATAGAGCATATTAATCAGCATCTTGGTTTTCAAAAGTAGTAGTGACGGTTAGAATAATGATCTTCTCAACTGTAAAGTTGTTAAACTTGATGTGGGCCTTGTGCTAAAAACTTTGGGATGCCATTTTCACTGTCACTTGAACAAATTCAATGTTCTGTGCTAAAAACTTTGGGATGCCATTTTCACTGTCACTTGAACAAATTCAATGTTCTGTACTTTTAAAATACCAAAATCATAGAATAGTTTGGAATAGAAGGGACCTCTAAAGGCCATCTAGTCCAATACCCCTGCAGTGAGCAGGGACATCTTTAGCTAGATCAGGTTACTCATAGCCCCGTCCAACTTGACCTTGAATGTTTCCAGGGATGGGGCTTCAATCACCTCTCTGGGCAGCCTGCTCCAGTGTTTCAGCACCCTTATTGTAAAAAATTTCTTCTTTATATCTAGTGTAAATCTACTCTCTTTTAGTTTAAAAGTTACTTCTTGTCCTATCACAACAGGCCTGCTAAAATGGTTGCCCCATCTTCCTCACAGGCCTCCTTTAAGTACTGGAAGTCCTCTATCAAGTCTTCTTGGAGCCTTCTCTTCTTCAGGCTGAACAACCCCAACTCTACCAGCCTGTCCTCATAGGGAAGGTGCTTCGGCCCCCTGATCGTCTTCATGGCCCTCCTCTGGACCCGCTCCAACAGGTCCGTGTCTGTCTTATGCTGGGAGCCCCAAAGCTGGATGCAGTACTGCAGGTGGGGTCTCCCCAGAGCAGAGTAGAGGGAGAGAATCACCTGCCTCGACCTGCTGGCCACGCTTCTCTTGATGCAGCCCAGGATGTGATTGGTGTTTTGGGCTACAAGTGCACATTGCCGGCTCATGTCCAGCTTTTTGCCCACCAGTACCCCCAATTCTTGGCAGGGACTCAATCTTTCAATTGACATGCTCTCAATCCCTTCATTTCCCAGCCTGTATTGATACTGATAGTTGCCCTGACCTGGGTGCAGGACCTTCCACTTGGCCTTGTTGAACCTCATGAGGTTCACATGGGCTCACTTCTCGAGTTTATCTGGGTTAAAAAAACCCAAAGTGATATAGAGCTCCTCATGTATATGGTCACCACCCACCCATTTTTTAATTTGTCTGTTTTTGAAGGAAAAAACCCCAACATTTTGAGATGAAGTATAATTTCAGTTTAAAAAAAGCCTACTGAAATACATAAGCTGATAATAATATATTATTTTTTATTATTATTCGTATAAAATTTATATAAAAGCCTACTAAAATATGTAAGCTGATAATAAAGGAAAATATCTAAGTGGAGATAGTGGTTTTATTGTTTAAAATCCTGGGATCAGAATAGAAATGAGAGTGCATTCTTATATCTAACAGAGACTTGCCATGCAGCTTAGTCTTCATTATCTTTCTCTTTATTCTTCCATTAATCCATCTGTGAAATGAGGTTGGTACTTAAAAAAAAAGCTGGGCTTTCTGACCTCTACTGTATGTATGGGCAGTGGAAAGCACAACAGAATCCTGGTTCTATGAGAAGGCCAGCATCTCAATGTACTAATTCTCAAACTTCAAAATAACCATGAAAGAAAAAACACTTAAACACCACTGCAACTCAGAAGAATTTGTGCTGAGAAAAAGAACAGCCGGTGGCTTAATCAGTTATGAATCAACCTTAAAATGGAATTTTCTTGACAAAAAATTGTATATCGTATATATCGTCTACACAACACATTTGAGATTATAATTTTTCCTTTCTTTGTATGTTGTTTTTGATGGATAAGTTTATGTGACATCCTTATCCCGTGAATATTTATGCCAAAATCCTTGACAATTTGAGTGAGAGTAGACTTTCAGTCAAGGTCCCATCTCACTACGACACAAAAATCTAAAGACTGCAGAAAACAACAATCCATCAAACCCAGACGTTAGGCACCAATGAGTGCCAAGAAATTTGAGGCATGCAATGCAAGTATACAGCAGTATTTTTCACTGTAACGTTTCTAGAACTTTGTGGCTATGTATCTCCATGTCCCTTAATGCCAAATTATCTTCACAGAATCACAGAATGTTAGGGCTTGGAAGGGACCTCAAAAGATCATCTACTCCAACCCCCCTGCTGGAGCAGGACCACCTAGAGTAGGTCACACAGGAACATGTCCTGGCAGATTTTGAATATGTCCAGAGAAGGAGTCTCCACAACCTCTCTGGGCAGCCTGTTCCAGGGCTCTGTCACCCTCACAATAAAAAGGTTTTTCCTTACGTTAGTGTGGAACCTCCTGTGCTACAGTTTGCGCCCGTTGCCCCTTGTTCTGTCACTGGACATCACTGAGAAGAGCCCGGCTCCATCCTCCTGACACTCGCCCTTTATGTATTTATAAACATTGATGAGGTCACCCCTCAGTCTCCTCTTCTCCAAGCTAAAGAGACCCAGCTCCCTCAGCCTTTCATCATGAGGGAGGTGTTCCACCCCTTTAATCATCTTTGTGGCTCTGTGCTGGACTCTTTCAAGCAGTTCCCTGCCCTTCTTGAACTGAGGGGCCCAGAACAGGACACAGTATTCCAGATGTGGTCTCACCAGGGCAGAGTAGAGGGGGAGGAGAACCTCTCTTAACCTACTGACCACCCTCCTTCTGATACACCCCAGGATGCCATTGGCCTTCTTGGCCACGAGGGCACCTTGCTGGCTCATGGTCACCCTGCTGTCCACCAGGACCTCCACGTCCCTTTCCCCTACGCTACTCTCTAACAGGTCGGTCTGCAACCTATACTGGTGCGTGGGGTTGTTCTTTCCCAGATGCAAGACTCTACACTTGCCCTTGTTGTATTTCATTAAATTTCTCCCCACCCAGCTCTCCAGCCTGTCCAGGTCTCACTGAATGCCAGCACAGCCTTCTGGTGCGTCAGCCACTCCTCTCAGTTTTGTGTCATCAGCAAACTTGCTGACAGTGCACTCTATTTCCTCATCCAGGTCATTGATGAATATATTGAATAGTACTGGTCCCAGTACTGACCCCTGAATCTTACAAATATGACTAACAGTTCTTTGAATCTGTCTCTGTGTTTGATATCCATAGCATCTCTGCAGTGGTAGGAGCTGCATTTTTATTTAAGGGTAAAGTAAAAGTAAAATACATGTGTATACGTACAGTTGTTTCTTGAGAGTAGATGATGTCTGTAGACAGTCTTTACTGTGTAGTTCCCTTGCAAACTTCCAAGACGTGTTAGAAACTCTTAAAATCATTCCTGGTGTCTAGCTGGTCTTAGCCAGCCTCCCTGCCTCATCCTTCAAAACAACCAGCAAAGGAAGCGCTTCCCAAAACTTGAACTCCCAGAGCAGCTTACACGTGGTTCACACAGACACAGGAACAAACACTCACATCAAAGGTCTGGAGGGCCATTTATTGTAAGTAATGCATTGATCCTTTACAGTTTTTTCTGCATAAGTTTTTAAAAGAAAATCAGGGACATTTACAGGAACTAAAGGCTAAAGAAAAAAAGTGAGTTGTAGTCTCCTACGTAGCTACACTGGGAGCAGAATTTAACCTCTTACTGAAACTGATTGCCTTAGGGCCACTTGCTTGCTCTGCCTACAACGCCAGTATGTGGGAATGGTATGTGACAATACTGGCAGAGGTGTTTGAGACCTGTGATACATGACGATTGAGTGATGGTGAAGTAATTGTCAACCCAAGCCACTAAGGGTTTTTAATTTTACGCAAGCACCACAGATACTTGGTTGTATGACTAACATAGAGGAATTTGATACTTAAACCAGAAAATTAATAAGAAAAATTATCTTGTCTCAAATCTTCATGCAGTTTTATGGCTGCTGCCTTATATGTTATTTCCTGGAATGCATTGAAGAGAACTTCCTTGTCCAAGTGATAGAGGAGCTAACGAGGAGAGCTGCTATGCTGGAGCTTGTTCTGACCACAAGGAGGGGCTGATGGGGAATGTGAACCTCAAGGCCAGCCTTGGTTGTGGTGACCGTGAAATGGTGCAGTTCAGGATCCTTAGGGCAGCGAGGAGGGTGCACAGCAAACTCACTAGCCTCGCCTTCCAAAGAGCAGACTTTGGCTTCTTCAGGGAACTGTTTGGTAGAGTACCATGAGATACAACTCTGGAGGGAAGAGGGGCCCAAAAAAGATGGTTAATATTCAAGGATCACCTCCTCCAAGCTCAGGAGCGATGCATCCCAACAAAGAAGAAGCCAGGCAAAAGTGTCAGGAGATCTGTGTGGATGAACAAGGAGCTCCTGGACAAACTGAAACACAGAAAGGAAGCCTGAGAGGGTGGAAGCAAAAGAGGAATACAGAGAGATTGTCCAATCAGCCAGGGATCAGATTAGGAAAGCCAAGGCCCTGATAGAATTAAGTCTGGCCAGGGACATCAAGGGCAACAAGAAAAGCTTCTATAGGTACATTGATGATGAAAGGAAGAGTATGGAAAATGTGAGCCCTCTCCAGAAGTAAACAGGAGACCTGGCTACCTGGGATATGGAGAAGGTTGAGGTACTCAATGACTTATTTGCCTCAGTCTTCACCAGCATGTGCTCTAGCCGCAACACCTGAGTCACAGAAGGCAAAGGCAGGGGCTGGCAGAATGGAGAACTGCCCACTGCAGTAGACAATCAGGTTCGAGGAACCTGAAGGTGCTCAAGTCCATGGGACTTGATGAGATGCATCTGCGGCTCCTGAGGGAGCTGGTGGATGAAGTTGCTGAGTCACTATCCATCATATTTGAGAAGTTGTGGCAGTCTGGCGAAGTTCCTGCCGACTGGAAGAGAGGAAACGTAACCTTCATTTTTTAAAAATGCAAAAAAGGAAGACCTGGGGAATTACAGACCAGTCAGTCTCACCTCTGTGCCTGGCAAGATCATGGAGTGAATCCTCCTGGAAACTATGGTACAGCACATGCAAAATAAGGAGGAGATTTGTGACAGCCAACATGGCTTCACCAAGGGGAAATCTTGCTTGACAAATTTGGTGGCTTTCTATGATGGGGTTGGTGGATAAGGGAAGAGCAACTGATGTCCTCTACCTGGATTTCTGTAAAGCATTTGACACTGTCCTGCATGATGTTCTTATTTCTAAATTGGAGAGACATGGATTTGATGAATGGATCATCAGTGGATGAGGAATTGGCTGGTTGGTCGCCCTCAAAGACTTACGCTCAATGGCTTGATCTCCAAGTGGGGACTGGCAACGAGTGGTGTTCCTCAAGAGTCAGTAATGGGACCAGTGCTGTTTAATGTCTTTGTTGGCAACATGGATAATGGGATTGAGTGCACCTTCAGCAAGTTTGCTGATGACACCAGGCTCTGTGGTGCAGTCGACATGCTAGAGGAAAGGGATGCCATCCAGTTACCTGGACAGGCTGGAGAGGTGGGCCTGTGCAAACCTCATGAAGTTCAACAAGGCCAAGTGCAAGGTCCTACAGCTGGGCCGGGGCAATCCCAAGCACAAATACAGGCTGGGCCCTGAGTGGATCGAGAGCAGCCCTGTGGAGAAGGACTTGGGCGTGCTGGTGGATGACAGGATGAACATGAGACAACAGTGTGCACTTGCAGCCCAGAAGGCCAACCATATCTTGGACTTCATCAAAAGAAGCGTGGCCAGAAGGTCAAGGGAGGTGATTTTGCCCCTCTACTCTGCTCTGGTGAGATCCCACCTGCAGCACTATGTTCAGCTCTGGAGTTGTCAGCATTAGAAAGACATGGACCTGTTGGAGCGGGTCCAGAGGAGGGCCATGACTATGATCAGGGGTCTGGAGTAACTCCCCTATGAGGATGGTCTGAGAGAGTTGGGGTTGTTTAGAATAGATAAGAGAAGGTTCTGGGGAGACTTTATAGCAGCCTTCTAGTACTTAAAGTGGAGGGAGGGACTCTTTACCATGGAGTGTGGTGATAGGGTGAGGGGTAATGGTTTCAAACTGAAAGATGATAGATTTAGATTAGATATTAGGAAGAAATTCTTTCCTATGAGGGTGGTGAGACACTGGAACAGGTTGTCCAGGGAAGCTGTGGCTGCCCCCTCCCTGGCAGTGTTCAAGGCCAGGGTGGATGGGGCTTTGAGCAACCTGGTCTAGTGGAAGGTGTCCCTGCCCATGGCAGGGAGGTTGGAACTAGGTGATCTTTGAGGTCCCTTCCAACCCAAACCATTCTATGGTTCTATGATTTCTTGTTACTGTGTTATACTTACACTTCTGTTGTAAGCATACCCACACAAATTTGCGCCTAATCAACAGGGATAGTGTCAAAGATACGCTAACACATTTTTACCTCTACAGGTCAGAGTAAAGTAAGTTCTGGCAAGATGCCCAGTGTGACAGTTTTGCTGTCATTGGCAATATAGACCTAGGCTGAGCTGGGCTGTAACTTCAAAATACAAGGTTTTACAGTAGAACTGGTGATTCTACTTGGGCCTGGGTACAACTGAAGAGATGCAGAAATGGAATTTACATGTATCTTTGTCAGCTTTTTTGGAAGTGCTTTGAAGTTCCAAATACCACAGTTTACATAGCAGCTTCTGTATAAATAGCATGCCCTTTTTACAGAAGTGCTCTCTGTGGGCTCCTGTTATTTCACGTGTATAGGACCATACATGATCATACATGATGCTGTAGTTTAGAATTTGAAGAAAGCACAACTTAAATGCATAAAGCTAAAGACTGTAGTGTGGTCTTTTGTATATGAAAATGTATATATCAGAAAGTATAATAAAGATTGTAGAGTCTTAGCTTTGGTACATCTCTGACTCTTAAAAGCTTGATAGCATAATTTTAATGTTTGTTTCATATAGTTTTTTTTCACATGAGATAGATGGATCACTGGTAATCTCCATGCAGTTCTCTCAGGAAGGAAAATAAAATGAGATCATGGTTTAAAAAATTATAATGATCTCAGTGCAAGGCATTTGGAAAGGAAGGAAGATGATTACATCATATGCTAGTGATAATGCAGCATCAATGAAAAGAATTATTGTTTATGATATTCTAACAGAATATATTAGAAAACATCTCTGATAATTCTCTGTCTGAAAATATACAAATTTTGGTTTATTTTTAGTTTATATGGCATCAAGGGCAGGATAGACACAAACATTCAAAGCTTTGGGATTTTTCTTCTGCTTTTCATATAAGAAAGACATCTATCTCCTCTGCAGACAGCGGTATCTGTTTAATAGTATAGAATTATGATGCTGCAAACAATAAGGAGGTAGTCTGTCTACCTCAAAATACAGTAGTATTGCCAGTTATCATGATTTTTGTCACAATTCTCTTGGGATTTGCCATTCTTTTTTTCCTTTTTTTTTTTTTTACCTCCTTTTTAAAAACGCACTTGTGGAGGTGTGAATATAAGATTCTCACCTTCCACTTGGAAAAAAAACTTTTCCAGTTGTCCTGATCATGAAGAAAATATTGGATATGTGAAATCCAGTGATTTCAATGAAGATGAGCAAATAAAAAAGAATCTCATAATAATTTTACATCATTACTCCTGGAGACATGGAATGTAATTTTGGAAGTCTTAGGGTGACTGATACTGAGATGGGGTTCATTGCATCTGCCTACATTGGAAATTGAGCAGGATGCTTCTGCTAACTGACTTCTGTGTGAAGTATTACAGACCTTTCTAGGTGTAAAATATGTGGGCAGGTCTCTGCTACGTCTCATATGTAGGGTGGGCAACAGGCGTAGGAAAGATATCATAATGTTGAGGAATTTTTGCATGGCATAGAAATAGAGGTAGAATACCCAGAATGTCTGATGGACATCTAGAAACTGCATTTAAGTCTTTCTGAAAACTTTATGGCTCTTCCGGCTTGGTTAGCTGGACAAAGGCTGTAATGACTAACTGTTAATCCGTGGAACAATGTTTTTTTCAGCTGGAGACACAGCTCCAGGCAAAGTTACCTCTTGCTGTTATAAGTCACCCAAGGCAATTCCTCTTCTTTCTCCATCAATTTTGTAGCAGTTGTAAGAGATAAAACCAGACTACTGTAGCAGATTTCTAACACCTAGATGAAATACTACAGAAACCTGTCATTCAGAGTTACTCACAGTTATATTCTGACAGACAAAACCTTTTAGCGCTGGAGTGCAGCCATGAGGTAATATTGGTGTAAACCATGCTTGAATATGATAAGATGTTTCTGTCAATGGAGAATTTTATTCTGTATTGTAAGCACTGTAGAGTTTAGTGGTGTGGCCCAACCAGGAGAGTCATTGCCGAGCTCATGCTTTAGTCTTGTTTCTGCCTGGCTTGCAGAAAAAAAGAAAGAACCTTTGCTTCTGAGTGTCTTTTTCAGGTGCTCATCACCAGAAAACACCGTATTTTCTCATTTTGAGTGGTCATGGTTATAACTGTTTGGGAATTTTTGAAAAGTAAATAAGGAATTTTTTTTTTTTTTGTGAGAAAATGTTAGTTCATGAAAACTAAAATAGGAAAAACTCAGTTTCTATAAATTTTTTATCAAGTTCTAAGGATATTTCAAAATTTTCAGAACAACTGTAATTGTGCTGTTTTACAACAGCCTTTTGTTTTGAAACATCAGTTACTTATAAAAATCAACAAAATAAAATTAATTAAATATTTTTAATTTATACTAATGAAAAGTGATAACCTCAAACTTATTTTAAAAAATTATTCACTATGTTACACACTTAGATAATAAATTCTAAGAATAAATTAGATTTATAAAATAATAATGAATATTCTCTGGTAATTTCTGGTGCACAATGGCCAGGCTTCTGTTTATGGGTCTTAGATATTATTATGATTTTGTTTGTCAGTTTAGAGAGCTATCTACCATTAAAACTTAGGCAGACATTTATAATTGAATGTAAACAATATATTTTTATTTCACTTATTAAAGTAAGTTTCTGGAAGCGTTTATCATGAGGTAAAATTTTCTGTTAATTCCTGACAGTATTTTTGCAATTTGCAGAGTCTTTTTCAAATTTTCCATATCTGTTTTGAAGTACAGATGCCAAAACTGTGTTAAGTGGTCTCATTAGTGCTCTAAATGTATGATGTTACAACAAACATCTCTAAACTATGAAGACATCCTCCATCAGGGAAAGGTGTTTTTCCTGTTTCAAGTACTTTTGAAATGGAAATTTATGCAAATATCTTGGTTAACAATTCACAAGTAATACTGATAGTAACAAAATCGCATATACAGGATATCGTAATTAACTAGAGCACAAAATACCTTCGACTGCTTTTGGATGTCAAGAACTTATTTTGTCTGGTAGGTAAAATATGTATAAGTTGGGTAGCAAAAAATACATTAGCTTTTGTACTTGCAGACATTAACTATTGTGGTATACAGCCTAAATATCAGTAGAAGTTTAAGCTAATACTGAGATTGGGTATTTCTTTAGTTTGAGTGATGCCGATTGCACACATTAAATATTGTTATTGCTTTAGATCGCTGATAATGAGCTGTATGATATATCTGTACATACATGATGCAGTTCAAGTACAACTTAAGGTGACTACATTCATTTAGCATTTGAAACTCTGCTAGACGAGATTTATGGCAGATTGAATAGGACAATGGCTATTCTAACCCATTACAGTTTTACAGTTTATGGCTACTGTTCAGTTGGGGAATGTTTCATCTGCTATATACTTTTAGCTACACTGTTTGGTATAAATATGATGGGGTATCTGCTGATGTGTTTTACACAGTTCCCAGAAAATATTGAGTCTAGTGAATTAATGGTGACTTCTTAGTGCCAGATTAAGTTAAAGAAACTGCTGAATTAACTGCTTAGTTATGAAGATGATTTATCACCTAGTCTTTCCTTTCCTGGTGTCCCTTCCTGGAGAACACCATAATTCAGCTCTCATGCAAGGATGCAATCTGGACTTGGGCAGAAACCTAGTATGACTGGTGGAGACAACTGCCAACTCTGAGTAAAAATCAGAAGACTATATTGTGCCTGAAAAAGACTGAGAAAAACAAAGACATTGTGTCTTTTGCAGTGGTGCCAGTAGGCAAAGGTATGCATTTTAAAAGTTATCTTAAAAATGTTGACCTGTCAGTTCACCCTGCTATATTATTAGCTCATTTCTCAAAATCTTTTCATTGGTTTAGATGCTGAGAATTAGGTACTTTTGTGATTTTTTTTTTCTCTTTACCAGTATAGCAGTGATAGATCTGTGGCAGACCAAGCTTTTCTTTAATTGTTTTTGCACAGTGAGATGCTTCAAGAGAGATGCTTCACAAGAAATGAGCCTTACTAGCCTAATACACAGATCTACATGAATACATGAATAATACCCTGAATATTGATTGTATTTCCTCCATGGTTCAGTTGAAAGTCTTTGATGGTTGTTTCAGAAAATGTTATATTTGGTCAGCTTGTTCAAAACATATTGATCCACAATATGGTATCAATGAATTGGAATTTCTCAGTTGCAGTTAAGGAATGGTTATATTCATACTTAAGCTGCCTGCTAGTAGGATAAGTTTGCCATACCTTACCATCAGAGAACTGAGTCCGTAGCTTTGTTATTGTGTAGATGTCACTACTTTGAATTGGCTGAACCGTTATCTTATAACAGAATCACAGAGTCACAGAATGGTTGAAGTTGGAAGGGACGTCTGGAGGTCATATTGTCCAACCCCCCCCTGCTCAAGCAAGGTCACCTAGAGCTTGTTACTGAGGACCGTGTCCAGATGGCTTTTGCGTATCTCCAAGGATGGAGATTCCACAACGTCCTGGGGCAGCCTGTTCCAGTGCTCTGTCACCCTCACAGTAAAGAATTTTTTCCTCATGTTCGGGTGGAACTTCGTGTGTTCCAGTTTATGCCTGTTGACATTTGTCCTCTTGCTGGGCACCACTGAAAAGAGCCTGGCCTCATCCTCTTGACAGCCACCCTTTAGTTATTTATAAGCATTGATAAGAGCCCCTCTCGGTCTTCTCCAGGCTAAAGAGCTGCAGGTCTCTCAGCCTTTCCTCAGAAGAGAGATGCTCCAGTCCCCTCATCATCTTCGTAGCTCTCTGCTGGACTCTTTCCAGTATTTCTTTGTCTCTCTTGTACTGAGGGCCCAGAACTGCACAAAGGACTCCAGATGTGGCCTCACCAGGAGAGAGGGGAAGATAACCTCCCTTGACCTGCTGGCCACACTCTTCTTAATGCACCACAGGACAATATTGGCCTTCTTGGCCACGAGGGCATATTGTTAGCTGGCTCATGGTTAGCTTGCTGTCTACCAGCACTCCCAGGTCCTTCTTTGCAGAGCTGCTTTCCAGCAGGTCAGCCCATAACCTGTACTGGTGCATGGGGTTATTCCTCCCCAAGTGCAGGACGCTACACTTGTCCTTGTTGAACTTCATAGGTTCCTCTCTGCCCAACTCTTAAGCCTGTCCAGGTCTCACTGAATGGCAGCACAGCCTTCTGGTGTGTCAGCCGCTGCTCCCCATTTTGTATCATCAGCAAACTTGCTGAGGGTGCCCTCTGTCCCCTCATCCAGGTCGCTGACGAATATATTGAACAAGACCAGACCCAGTACTGACCCCTGGGGAGCACCGCTAGCCACAGGCCTCCAGCTGGCCTCCAGCTGTGCCACTGATCACAACCGTCTGCACTCTACCATTCAGCCAGTTCTCCAGCCACCTCATTGCCCACTCATCTAACACTGATGGATGGGATTAATCTTGCTCAGGTGCAGGACATTGAACTTCTGTTTGTTAAATTGCATTAAGCTTCTGTCAGCCTGTTTCTCGACTTTGTTGTGGTCCCTCTCATATACCATGACTTAAGTATTGTATAAATCATTAACTCAGCTGACACTGCAATATATTGCTATTCATGTATTAACTGCTATTAAACTCTTGCTTTACTACAAGAGTTACCTAACTGTTACAGCATTAATGAACCATACCCAAATACAGGACTTATTTTTACTAACTGATAAATGCACAGTCAAAGTCCAGTTTACCTGTTCTGGAATAGAGTCCAGGTTTAGCTTTGAAGTACTTTTGGTTTGTTTGGTTTGGTTTGGTGTTTTTTCAGTGCTATTTGGTTTGGGGATTAATTTGGCAGGAAAGCTCCATGAACAGTATGATATGAATCGATAAATACGTCTTTTTTTTTTTTTTTTCTGTTTTGTAACTTCTCTTCTTGAATTTCTTGACCTTTGTTTAGATTTTCCTATATCTTCTGCATTAGGAAAAGCAGAAAGTTGTATAGAATTTCTTCCGCTTTCTTTTGTGATTTCATCTTTGACCAAAATTTCTTCTTGGTCTTCTTAATGTGGTCTGCAAGGTAGAACACATAAACAACTAAGCATGCTGGCCCAGATTTCATATCATAACAGTAGAATCACTGTCAGTACATAGTTATGGTGTGTGAATAAGTGCCAAGTGAATAATGTTATTGTAGGGATCACAGCTGTTGAATTTTACAGAAAATGAGTCATTGTATTTAACTCTTTCACAGTACTTGCCATCAGAGATAAGCTTGGGAGGACTTTCCTAAGCAGAAGACACAGCTGGCAGGCACCCTTCTGGCAAGAGGGTGTATATGTATATGGAAGTACACTGCAGGAGGATGCAAGCTGCTGATATTGAACAAGCTGGTTTAAAAAAATATTTCTTACCTTAGCTTTTAGAAGTTTCATTATAACATGTGACATAAGCATATGCAGTTTATCTGAAACTTCTTCCATTGAAGACAGCAGCCAGATTTCCACACAGTTACTTGGCGTAAAATTGTCCTCCGAGTGGTAAAATTCTCTTAATTTCTTAAAAAGGAAGTATTTATTCTTAAATTCTTATATGTTAAAGTTGGTACAGTTACATCTCAGCAAATGGGATAAATGATGATAAATAACCAAGCTGAAATATTGCTAGTGAATTCCAAATACGTGTCTTGGATAGAAGAGAACTGGAGACCGCGTTCTTACTTTCTGCAAAAGCAAATTGAAAACTCTTATCCGATAATGTATGGGTTTGAGCCAAACTCAAATGTTCAAGAAAATTGTAAGAATGTTCTGAAAAGATTAACTTTAAAGTATTTTTCTTTTTCTTTAAAATTTGTATGGTCAGTTTTTGCCCAATCATACTTAGGTAACATAAAAGACACTATAGGCTTGCATACAAATATTTCAATGTTTTGCCAATTCTGTTCTGTGAAAAGTAGAAGCTATGTACTAAAATTGGTCATTTACTCTCCCTTGAATTCTCTCTCATCTGAAGAGGGGCAGGAAGAAAGGAATAAATAATAGAGGTGGTAATAAAGACATTAATGATAGGAAAATAGCTTGAATTGGATACTATGCTGCCAACTGTGTCTCTGTCTTACTGCTGTCATTTTGATGACAATGTTAAGAGTCGTATGGTCACCAAGACTATTTAGAAGAACTGAGAAATACAGAATTATTAGAGCTACAGGAGGCTCTCTCAAAGGAAGAATCTGGAGGAGTTTCCCTTGACCATCACTCTTACCTCCCTTTCAGGGAAAGGAAACTCAGCGTTATTTTCCCATATCCTACCAGCTGACACAGTTGAAGTATATAATTCCCCACATTTTTATATCTATAGCACTCCATTATGGAAAATGCACTATTTGTAGGATCAGGTATGAGACTCATAGAGAAAAGAGATTCCTCTGCACAGTTTTATGTTCTGCTTGTAAGTATACATAGGGCAGGGAATGGATTAAAAGAAGTAAAATTAAGTGAAGTTTAAATCACATGCCTTTTAGACCAATGAGCACTTGAACTAGATCTATTGTGATGGCACTTAGACTCCAGGACTGAGTCTTCACATTTACTTGAAAAATAATCTGAGCAGTTCTATCATCTATTCAGTGTATCTAAGAAATATAAAACACTGAACTGATGTTGTGGTGTCTTAATGAAGAAATACATTGGGCAAATAATCTCACATTCTTCAAGAAAAATATAAGAAGTGAAATAGTGTATAAGGGCATTGTTTCTATTTTGTCTACAGTTAACATCGACAATTGAAGCCTTGTCCCTCTTTCTTCTCTAGTTTGTTCTAAATCCTGCTGAAATGCCCTCTAGGCTCTACATTTGTGTGTTTTCAAGCTGTTTTATATGGGTATGTTAATTATATTTTTCCCAAAAGTATATTAAATACAGCTATTAAAACCCTCTAAATTTGAGGCAGGCCAAAACATAAGTGGTTGGAAATGCCGAGAACAACATATTTCTTCTTCATAAGAATGGTAGCAAGTCAATTTAAGCAAAAATATATAGTGAAAGTGAGAGAATCTTGTTTTCAGAACTGCTGCTTGAACTATCTCTAGCACAGAGAAATCAGAGGAATTAAAGTCTCAGAGGGCATATAACTCTTAGTGAACCTAGAGAAGTATTTGTTGGCAAAGTATTTGTCTCACTATGGAAAACACTATTCAGCCTCTGTGGCTGGATGATGAGTGTTCTTCTCCAAATGAGTAAAAGGACAAGATGGCATGCTCACTCATCAGCTTCAGTTCTTTCCTCAAGTAGTGAAGTTTCCAGGCATGGCAAAAGTATTTTGATTGAAAGTACTAAGACTATCTGAATTAAAAATGCAAAAAATTCTCACAATGAATTTGTATTCCATGAGAGGGGAGAAAATTTCCATTGATATGAAAAGATATTTTAAATGAGATTAAATGAGAGCAAACCAGTATATGAAGTGCTACAGTACTGTCAAATGGGATCTACCAATGAATAAGAATTGCTATATAGGTGTGGTCATTTTGGACCACAGAGGCACAGTGGAAATCATCAGAGAGTTTTGTTCATGCTTGGGTATAATGTGACTCTTACATAAATGTATTGTTAATACACAATAGTGAAGAAAAAACATACAGCATTTCATCGTCAATCATTTACTTTCTTTGTTTCAGTATTTTCTCCTGTTTTGCCATCTCCATATGTCTTCTCATACACTGTGTCCAGAAAGACTGAGATTTAACACATCGATTTATGCAAGTTCTTTATATATGAAAACATACAGTGTTTTTTAAAAAAAACTTCTTTCCATTGATAGTTAGAAGAATTTTAACTGATTTGACCAAAAGTTGCATTCCTACATGCGAAATATTCCTAAATAAATTCCTAAATACACAATATCTTCAAAGGGTAAAAATAAACAGTGCTAATACTTACCTTCATAAAGAAGAATCAAGTTTATTGCATGCTGCTTAATTGTTCACTCAAACAACTACAAGTATAAAGTACTCACCTTTCCAGTGAAGTTCTGCACTTTGAGTCTTGCCACCTTGTTTCCTACATAGCAAAAAATTGTCTTGAAAAGACATTTGATTCTTAACAAAAAAATGTATTTTTTACACTTACACTTAGTAACTGTAAATTTAACTAAAATTTTGCATAAATGAGAATGTTTAAGGTTATGGGTTAATACCATATGATTTCCCAGGATAATGAGTTCAACAAATGCTTGATTAGGAAGTGAAGAGTTAGGTATATGAGCACATAACTTAAACTCTGTTTTCTTGGAACTGGCAGAAGCCACTGGAAATTATCTGTAAGTGCTCCTGTTGCATTCATTATGTTCTTCAAGTCTCCTACTGTAGCTGTGTTTTTCCAAAGTGAGGAACATGCTGCGGTGCAATTTGTAGTCCCAGCTTGGAAGACACTTGTGCTTTCAGTCAGCAACAGTTGGTAAGTATTCTTGTAGAGGATGCCTCTACATCCTCATTCTGCCTGACCACTCTCACTGAGATTGTTCTCAACAAGTCTAAGGCATCTGCTAATCCTTATTGCTAGTGCCTTAGCAGTATATTCTCTCAAAACAGTGTATAGCAATTTTGTATACCTACTTTTCTAACATCAAGCACAAATAGGAATTGCACAAGCATATAACATTGTGGCAATCCCTTTGTTTGGGGTTCTTTGGGGGCGAGGGAGGGGAGTACTATGTGTGCCTGCTTTTGCAGATTTTTCTGAGGAATTGTATTTATGAATAATGTCTGTTATACTGTGGTGTCATATCCTACTGATAGATTTGATTTGGAAGGCACATGGAACAATGAGAAAAGCTCTTGTGGTGGTATAATGTGATCTGAAATACATGACCCTCCTTTTCCTCAATTTTGAGAATGATCAAAAGCTTAAAATACCTGGCATACTTCTCCTTAGCGCAACTGAAGATAATGTTTCATTTCATAAACAGAAGTGTCTTAAAGTGAAGTAGGGAGCTAGCTTGTTATCTTCATTCTGATTTTTTTCAGCTGAGACAGAAAGCGCGATTTGAAAGGGAACCTCTGGGAAAGGTGGATACCTTCAGTCATCATAGTGTCTGCTCTCCTTCTTTTGACCTCTCCCTTCTCGTATCTCTAGTTGAGAGCTGTAACATACATAAAGATGTCCTTTAACAATTCCTCAGTACTGTGAGCTTGAGATGCGTACCCACCCTATTACTTCTTAGTTCTCCATTCAAACAGAGGGCTGGTGTTCCCTGTGTGTTCTCTCTGATGGTTGACAGGGCAAAAAAATAACATGCAGCTGAGTACATGTAGAGGGAAAAAGTGGAGGAGTTCAGGAAAGCTCAACTACTTTTGTCTTTGCTTCTAATAATTACAAGTAGTAAGCTGGGGTGAGTAAAAATAAAGAGAATGGGAGTAAGAAAAAGGTAAGAAAGCCACATCTGGAGGAGTAGAAACTTTTCGAAACATGGGCTTCTGTGGTTTAAATTACAGATGCAGAAAAAAGTGCAAGAGGAGAAGGGCAGCTGGAATGGTTGTAAATTGCTGCTGTAATTGTAAAATGGAATGAAACATGTTCATTAAGTCACTCTGTGTTGGAATATTTTGAGGGAGTATACCTTTTGGCTATTCTGTGCACATGAATTGGTTTACAATGCTGACACCTGCCTGAAGAAGGGTTTTGACTTTGTTGTTACAGCTTTTGGTTTTATTCTTTCCAATAAGAAGTAAATATCCTGCAATATAAGGTAATTGTCAAATGAGGCATGCAGATATAGCAAAATGACCAATCACAGTTTGTGCAATGAAAAAAACGGTTAGAATGTATCAAACACTAAGAAAGGCAGTGGCAACATATTTTGGGGGATTTTTTGTTTGTTTTTTGTTGAACTGGAGAGTTGTAGGTTATATCTCTGCTCATTCCTCTGAAAGGCTGATGATGTTGATGAAATATTGAACAGAATGGAGAGCATGTGAATGGAGAAGAGTTGGTTACTATCCCTTCCAACCCAAGAACTGGAGATCCTCAAGTTACAACAATGGATGATAAATTAAAAGGAAAAAAAAGGCCATATTTCTTCAAAATGTATATAATTAAGCCATAGGAAGGCACAGATTCAAGGAACTGAGATTATAGCTGAGATGAAAATAGGCTTACATGTGCTCTGTTCCTATACTCTCTCTTAAGTGACTGCTTTGGCGATGGTGGAGGCAGGTCGCTGCTGGACAGTTTCATTGAAATCAACGCAAATTCTCTATCTGAAGAAGAAAAATATTAATTATATTGAGAAGGAAAAATAAAAATAAAAAACCCTGCAGGCAGACATCTTCTTTCTTGATGGATCAATTTTAAAATAGCATAATCATAATCAGAAAATATTTTCTGTAGCAATACTAGTCTTGCTTGACCAAGCCTTGTGTGAATTCTAAAATTATTATCTTAGATTGTAGAAAACACCTGTTTTTGAAAATAGTCTAGAATCACTAAGGAGAAAACTTATGTAGCTGAAACATTAGTATTTACCAAAGCTGACTGTATATTAATTTTTAAAGAACAAATTGTGTATAGATGAATGTCTGTACACAAATAAAGTAAAAACCCCCCACCCAACCTGAGTAAACCCAAAACAGGCTTGCCTGTACATCTATGGTATTTATGGTGTTGTGTTTTTTTGAGTAAGTGAGGGAAGAATGTTTATATCTCACAAATTTTTTGCAAGAAAAACTCCAGCAGGAAGAATCACAGATGTAACTGCCAGTCTTAAGTTTCTAACAAATTACTCTGACAGTCCCATGTGAGCTTTGTAATTGAAAATCTCTGTTGCACTTGAACTTGAATGGAGGTTCCTATGTTTTAGTTGTTTGGATTATTTGCTTGTCTTGGAATCAAAAATTTTTTCATTTTTATTTTGCATTTCTTTACCTGTTCCTTTCATTTTGAGGATTACAATTTGAAATTGGTCTTCTGTTACTCCACATACAAAGTAGGCTTAACCATTGCATGTCAAATATAATTAAATGTAGCAAGAAACCTACCTGAAAGGATTTGACTTGCAAACTCTACAGTACATTAACCTGAAGGAAACAGTAGTCTAAATGGAATAATCCCAGTGTTAGCAAAGCTTATGCATTCTTGGCAGAAATAGAGGGAGGGGAAAAAAAGATATCTCACTGCTCTACAGAATAATCTCAGCCGTCTGAATCTCTTGATATTCTAAATCCCTTTCCTATCCTGCCTGCACATTCCACCATGGAAAACTTCTTCAGTAGCTAAATACCTAGATTAGAATCTTGTGCAGTGGCTGCAGACCTGCTTGTAAATCTCTGTCTGACGTTTGAGCTCACTTACACTGCTGTTTCAGTGCTGAACTATTCATTTGCAATTTTATTCACGGCTATTAAAAAAGATAGAATGTGTCTGCTGCTGTTTCTGGGATATATAAAAGATTGAGCACAAACACTGATTTCCTTGGGTTGTGCAGTCTTCCAGACTCCCCCACATACATGTAGACAGAGCACCTCTCCCCCCACTTCATAAACTCCATGGTCCTAATATGGATCCTGAGTGGTTTCAACTGACATTAAAGAAATTATTAAAAGTGTAACTGTGAAAGATTAATATGGAAGTAAAATTTAGAGGAAGATTAAGCTGATACTTCAAATGTGCGTAACTGAGGAGTAGAGGGATGTACTGTTTGATACTATGTACCAAAGTGCTAGTACCGTGGCACTTTACCTGATCTCTCTGTAGATCGCTCCTTGCAGTTCAAAATGGCTGATATTAAAAGTTCACTAAACAGAAGCTGCTGTCTGGACCAAAAGTTTTGTGTGTGTGACTTTGTATCGTAAACTGTTCGAGTGCCTCTATAACCTTCAATGATTAACTGTCCAGTGTAAAATGTAAAAAATGCCATTTCTTATCACCATCTCTACAAGGTATGGAGCTTCAAAGTTAATTTCAATGACACTTAATCTCTAACAATAAAGTTTTTGTATGCCTGGTTGTTGTCTTCAGTAACATTTGTGCAGTGGTGTTAGCTGGAATGTCATTATTTGTTCTCTAAGGGAAAATTAGCAAGTTGTTTTCTTTCAGGATATAAAAGAAGCATGAGCCTATTTCCTTTCCACCTTTCCAAGGCTAATGGGAGTAAACAGTAGTCAACAGTGTGTCAGCTCAGGAGAGCTGACAATGTGAGGTATCAACTACATGCTAATATACCGTTTGCCCAGAAAGGAGAAATAACACATTTCTTTACTGTCCTGTACTGAAGTACAGGGTTAATGTCTGATGTGTAGTAGAGAATATTTTAATAGGAAGCTTTTCAATGGAGGTATTACTGTAGAACTGTTGGGCCAAACCCTCAAAGACTACTTGTTATTTCCACTGTTTAATAGCACTAGAAAGCCTGGCAGGATGTCATGTCAGTAACTATCTTTAAGGACTTCTTTTAGCATCAGTTGTATCTGAGTACTCCTTTACAATTAATTTTGTGTTTTAATTTACTCACAGAAAGGGAAAACTCTCTCTCTGCAGACCATATGCTGTAATAATCAGTGTCTTTTGACATGGTATACTTGTCTGTATACATGCGTGGTTATTTTACCTAGATTGCATGTGCTTTTACCAACATAAACAAATTCAGGAAGGTGACTTATTTTAGTTTGTTTCATCTTTTATGTACCTAAACCAAAACAAATTTTACTTTGGGAAATAGATGTTAATAGTTTTAACTAAAACTGTTTTAATATCTTTAAAAGTCATTTAGCTTCTCAGAGAAAAGATACTTTGGGATTCTCTCCAGCGTGTGCCCTTGTTTAAAAGCTGTTTTGCTGAAAAGCTTGGCTGTTACATACACAAACTCCTCTTTTAGAACATGCCTCTTGCTGTTAGGCAGATTGTTTGGCCATTGTAAACCTCTATTGTCGAGTGGGTGTTCTGGATATAAGCCAGCTTCTACTCTAATTTCCATCCAGGTTCTGGAAGGCAAAATCAAACTGTTCACATACACTTCTGTTACAGTATCTCATTGGTTTTGGCTTGTGTTTGTTTGTGGGGTTTTTTATTATTTTTGTGGGTTTTTTAAAAATTATTTTTATTTTTCCAATTTTTTTTTTGCTTTTTAAAAATCAGATGAGATAGGTATTATGTACAAGCACTACGTTTGTGGTCAGCGGCTGAAAAACTACCATTTTCTGTTGTATGATAGGGAAATTCTATAGGAAAAATGAAAATAACTCTATTGATCTCCATCTTCTTGGGACTGTGCAGCTGGATTTAAAATGTTGCTTTCTTAAAAGCAAAGAGAAATGAGGAGAAAAGTGAACTGGCTGCAACATTCTTTTCAAGAGACAGATCTGTGGATCCTCATTTCATTGCAGACAACTCATCATGAGCCAATCTCAATAGTCTCTATGGGTTTGCAAGCCCTTTGTGAATTTGTTACTTTTAAGAAATTTCAGATGAGGTTTTGATTGCTAACAAGGTCTGATTTGTTTGGTGATGCTGTTATACTACCACATATTATATCATTGCTATGGAAAAAAATTCTTTTTCGGGAATAATAATTTTGATGTGATTCTACAAATCTAACTGAAAGATTTACAATATTTTTCTTTGTCCATCCGTGGTGAAAACTTGCTCATGAATGCTCTTATTCAGCATAAGAAAATCAGGTAAATTCACACAGTAATTCCTGATAAGTACTAATGCAGTAATATTTTTCCTCCAGGGACAGTTACCATGTATAGACTATGTCCGTCTGCCCTTTCTGTGCATGTGGGTGGTCCACTTTCCTTTATTATTTCCTATACTTTTAACCATTCCCACTCTTTAGCAGTTAGAAGAAACTGTGTGTTGCTCTAGGGAGTCTTATGTTAAAGGCTTGTGGCCTTTGACAGAAGTTAGCTTCTATAGTGTATAAAGGTTACCATCAGTTGATGGGGGAATCTTGTGGCTGTGCTGAGCTGCTTTGACTTTCACACCTGTCTTCACGGGAGAATTATAAACAATTTCTGCAGGAAGCATTGATGTCGGAGAAAAAAATGAGATGTTATTAAATGATTTTGGAGTGGCTCAGTACTTCGGTGGTGGAGGGAGGAAAAATGGTGCTTTTCAACAGCTGGAAAAGCAACTACACGTAAAACTGACTTTCCAGTTTAACCCCCAGAAGGGAAGGTGCTGAATCATGCAGGCTGCACTCACGTATTTATTTTCCCTTTGAGCGTGCTTTCTCTGCAAACCAGACTAGGAACTTTCGTAGTTGTTATTTGAAGTATTATACTGCTTTGTAAAAAATACACCTTATTATTGCCTTTGCAAGAAACACTTTCAGCTCATCTTGTTTTTCTGTAATAATCACTATGAGAAACAAAGTGGTCTTTGTCTGTGAACTTGGTTTAATCTGAAAATCCCTAAAGACAGCATTCTTGCTGATTTGCATGTGTACGAGATCATCTTCTAGTAGCAGTAGGCTGGTGCTTTTATTTTTGGAGGTCAGTATCACATTTTACCCTCTGTGACATGTGCATTTAAAAGAGAGCAGGTTAAAGTAAAAGTTTCTCTTGTCTGCTATGCTCTCTAGCCAAGCAAGCTTTTGAAGATGGCAGCCAAGGGTGTATTTTCCTCCTCTCTGTTTCTCTAATCAGTCTGGAGAGAGAAGTAGCCTCCTCAGTGCTAATTTTCATCTGTGAAATGGGAGCTCCAATGGAATTGGAGTTTGCTGCAGAGAAGTTATTTCCTAAGGTATTGTTGAAATGACACGGTTGAACAAAGTAATAGTTCCCCCATGTTATTTTTATCTTTTCTTATCCTGACATTTAAATCCTTCGAGAGCAGGTTCTTTTGGAACAAACAAGGATGGGTTAATTTACTGTAACACAGTTTAAGTGCTCTCTGTACAACCAGAACAACCAGGGGGCAAGAGTTGAGTGCTGAAGCACTTTAAGTGCTGGCTGCTGCCACCTTTTGTGTTTTGAGCTTCAAGGCTGTAAATTTAACCCAGATGGTTGAAACATTCCCTTTTATCCCCTTACCATCCTAGGAGATGAGCAATGAAATTCAAATATCTCTGCATGCCCATAATCCAGTTAAAGTTTAGAAAACATTCTTCAAGGATCACTGAAACTTTGTCTGTATTTGGAATAGCAGAAAAAATGGAGTTTTGCCTTAGCTTATTCTAGTTTCCTAGAATATTTTCTATTCCTTGACTGGTAGGCACATGTAAACTGGCCCTCTGGAATAAAAGAATTGGTTTTAGGTATCCAACAGAAATGTGGAGGTATCACAACTGCCTGGTCATTGCTCATTAAATATTTTCTGTCCTTATGATTATTTCAAATCTTTCTGCTTTGAACACCCTTTTGGAACAGGAAGTTATCCCCAGCTGAGTAACAATTCTGTTGACACTTGGCAAGGCAGTTTGGAAATAGGATTATCCAGGTTTAGATATGAACTTGTTGAAGAACAGCCACTGTGATCCGTGTGATACATGTTGTACAGCTGTGGCTGTTTGGAGCAGGGATTTCTTGAACAATTCTTATACAATGGCTCCCAACTACTTCTCCATTTCATATTCCTGTCTTTCAAAATCTGGTGGGAATGTGGGAGAGTATGACCTGTTGAATACAGGTTATGTTTTTCACAGGCATCGCTGAATCCTTTCAAGTGGAAGCCTGATCTAGTGGCTTGAACATGAGTGAAAGGCAAAATACTACCTTTCTGTTCACTGTTTTACCAGTAAGCAGGGAAAAGACATACATCTGGTGAGGCACTTGTGACATAGCACACTTGTGAAATTGAAATGAACATTCAGTTAGCTTAAATTGGTCTTGTTCTTTGACATTTTTGATTAAATACTTGCAGAGTTGACTCTATACGCACATGATTTTCATGCCTTCAGATGTCTTAACCTCTTCAGAGAGGACATAAAAAGTTTTTGCTGTATAAAGTTTGCTAAGTTTGGCTGATACCAGTTGTGAACTTAAATATACAATCAAACTTATTCATTTTTCCTCAGGTGACTTAGCAATTCTGAGCTCAGATGAAAACCAAACCAAACAAAATAAAATAACACCTTTTGATTTTGGTGACTGTCTAGAAGCAAAGAGCATTTTTGTATTCATCGGTAGCTTACAACCAGAGCTGCTGATTACCAGTCAGGTTTGCTGATATATTGAAGCGTGATACTGGGGAAGGCAGCTTTTAATGAAGAATGTGTATTTTCATATAAACTACTGTTTATTTAATTTGTCTTTTCATGTAACAGGTCTGTAAAGAAGGTGCTATCTAGCTCCTTTCTGTCTAGCCAAGGTCTAGCCAATCTTCTCTCATGGAGAAAGAAGGTGATAGAAGTTATCAAAAGCTGACAAAATCATCTTAAGAGAGCTGACACAGGATGTCACAGAATTGGTTCAGAAGTGAGAGACTGTAAGTTACAGACACATCTTCAAATGACAACACACATTTGAGGGAGAGTTCCTAAAGCCCCATGGAAGAGTTGTACAGTCTTTGTGTCTCTCAGGTAGTGAAAATGCAGCCCATGCAAACTGAAAGTATTTTTTAAAGTAAGTTTCTCAGAGTCCTTTCCAGTATAGGCTATTTTTGCAACAGTTTGCAGATGTTTAGTTTAGGCTTCCTCTAGAGAATTGTTCACTTAGTAATCTGGAACTGATGCAAGGGAAACTTAGATCATTTTAAATCATACCAAGTTTGTATACATAATCTGTAATAAAAGCTGAGAAAAAGGAGGATAGAGGGTTGTCACCTGGCAAACTAAAATGTGATTTGTTTTCTAATCTATAATTTTAGGAGTGTATAGAGTTTGGGTTTTATTATTTTTATTAGGACACTTTAAAATGAAGGAGCATAGTGGTTTTTTGGGGGGAGAAATTAAATCTGTTATGTGACCAATTAACTTGTCTATTTGCAGACTTAGTGGAATTCTTTTGGGATGGCATTAAGGTATGAAGTAGTTGCTTTTTAAAATATGCTGTCATGTCTCTTTTAAAAGAGTATTATACAACTCTTAAGAACTGAGGGCTCAAAACCGGTTTAAAAAAACCTTTTCTTCAGTGTAAAATAGGCTGAGATGAAGAGAACTTCGTATCTCTGAAACTGTTGGAGTTCTTTGTGAGAACTCCACTTTCTTCCAAGCGTGTGGATACAGAATGTTTGGTTGGTATCACAGAATCACAGAGTGGCTGAGGTCGGAAGGGACCTCTGGAGGTCCCCTTGTCTAACACACCTGTCAGCTGGCTAACCCAGGACCATGTCCAGATGACTTTTGAATATTTCCAGGGAAGAAGACTCTGCAATTTCTGTGAGCAACCTGTGCCAGCGCTCAGTCACCCTCACATTAAAAAGTGTCTCCTTACATTCAGAGGGATCATCCTGTGTTTCAGTTTGTGCCTATTGCCTCCTGTCCTGTACCTGGGCACCACTAAAAGGAGCCTGGATCCATCCTCTTTGCAGCCTTCCTTCAGGTATTTATATACACTAATGAGATCCTCCATGAATCGTCTCTTCTCCAGACTGAGCAGTCCCAGCCTTTTTAGCCTTTCCTCACAGGAGATATGTTTAGGGGCCCTTTGTTGGACTGTCTCCAACGTGTCCATGTCTCACTTGTACTGGAGAGCACAGAACTGGACACAGGAGTCCAGGCATGGCCTTACCATTGCTGAGTAGAGATATATCCTCTTTTGTTTCCAGAAGCCATTTGACAAGAACCCTCATCACTGAGTGTTTGAATATTAAAGAAGATGGGTCCTTAAATAGCTAGGTGGTTGGCTGAAAAATAAATAAAACAATGGCCATATTAAATGGCCAGTTTTCACAGCATAGCAAGATAACCCATAGAGTTTTTCAGAGATTTTGCAACTCTGCAGTTACAGGCAGCTCTGTAGATTTACCAATGATCTGGAAAAGGAGTAGGTATCATGCAAGTAAGTATGTTGGCTATGCTAAGTTATTTCAGTGGGGTCAGACAAGAACTGGAAAAACACTGCATGAAAGTGAAAAGATAGGACAATAAAATGGCAAATGAAATTAAATATGGATAAATGTGAAGAGACACTTTATGGGAGAAAGGAGGTATCTTAGACAGAGTCTGTAATTTTGTAAGTGAAGGAACATCACCCAGGAATAGTAACTGAAATAGGTACTGTGGAAATGGTAATGTCTAGTAACATTCAAAAATTTCTGAAAATTATTAGGAAAAGAATAGACAAACAAATAGAGAGCATTGCTATGGCCCTGTATAAATCTGTGGTGTCTGTTGTTTTGATTGATATGCAGAGTACTGATCTAGCTGATCTTAGAAAATCAAAAAAAGGCAGCAACTGAAAAAGCTTCAGGAAAAGGTGGCAAGGGTAAACAAAAGTATGGATGGCTTCCCTCCCAGGAAGAATGAATAGCTTAAATCTAGATCTATAAAACCAATTACAAAGGGAAGGTGTGTAGAAAATGCTTTGTTCTTTTTTCAGCCAGTATAAGAACTAGGGGGCATCAGATAAAAATAACCGATGGCAAAGCAAACCAAAGGAAATTGTTCTCCACTCAGTGTGTAGCGGAGCAATGGAGTTCATTATTGGAAGCTGCTGTGGACACTAAAATTTTGTGTAAATAGTAAGATAACTATTCTCATGGAGAAAGAAGTCCAGTAGAAGCTATCTAAAAAAAACATTTTTGGCCCAGGATGTGCTTTCAGTACAGATTGTTGGAAAGAGTGACAGGATTGTTGGGAAAAGCTGTGTTTTTACATTCTTCTAGGGGCATACAAAGTTGGAGACAAGGTCGGGGTCAATGGAATTGTGATTTCACCAAGTAAAATTGTTGTCCTCGTGGTTTTGTTGCCCTTTGTATATTGTGTAAGCCAAAATAACAGTGATATTTGATCATCATTTTCCTGGGTAAAATTAGTACTTCCCAGGACTTCAGGGAAATTAACTTTAAGTTGGTGTCTCCACAGAAGCTAGTTTGAACAGCAGGTGTTTTGCAGAGGAAGTTTGTGTACAGTTAAGGTGCTCTATATCTTCTAGGAAATTGGTCTTCAGTGGTTTACTTCTACAAGTCCAGACTGTCAGCAACTGAAGCTCTATAGCTACAACTCCAGAGGCTCCTGTAACTACATATGAGCTTATTTGAGTTGAGCATGGGAATGTTTGGGATAAGCAGAATGAAAAAGAGGGAAATAAATGTATAGAGTTCAGAATGGTAATAGAAATGAAGCAGTAATTTTAATGTCCTAGCACAAGCTCTCTGCATCAGGAATAATTTTCTTCTGTAATTAATTAGTTTCAAATTGTTGTGACATTAATAATCTTAAATGTGAATTTAAAGAAAGGCAATCAGGATCTGGGGAATGTGTATTGTTATTTTTTGTGCAAAATTTTGAAATTGATAATGTATTTTTTGTAAACAAAAACGTCTTACCAGATGGATATATGAAGCCAATAGCAGGAAAAGTTTATTTCTGAGTTTGAAACAAGAATTGGTAATGGAAATGAGGCATCCTGAGTGTTTAGCTATAACTTTCCACAAGGGCCATCAAAATAACAATTCTGTATGTTATACATAACTGATATCATAAATGATGTATAACCACTCATAACCACTCGTTGATCCCCAAATAGTCAAGAGACAGTATGAAAACAAACATGGTTGGACATTGTATTTCAGGGGGTAATGGACTCTATCTTAAAAATGCAGATATTGTTCCTTTTAGGATACTAGCTAGAAACAAATGTAAAAAAAAGAGCATAAATTAAAAGTTTATTTTTGCAATATCCAACCTGAAAGAAATGCATGACATATAAGCAAAAAACTCACAGATAACCCGTTAATTTTTTTTATTTATTTTGAAGTACTGCTAATTTTTGCTGTCTGAGTAATAATTACTAACATTCTGGATAACTTCCTTTATATCAAAATTATGACTTTGTAAGAAAGAGGGAAAGAAATAAAGAAAATGTCAAGAAACAAAGAACCTGTGCTTAAGAAAATAGTAGTTAAATATTCCTTTAGACTCAATAGTCTTCACTTTTCCTATCCCTTTATTAGCTGACCTGATTGGTGGGAACATTCTCCAGCCTGTCAGTTGCTGAGCCAAAACTTAAAATTTATGAAATCCCCTAGCTGTTTTTATTCTCCAAGACTGGGCATAATTCCTTTCAGGTCACTCCTCAAATACATCAATAACATCTGTCAAGTGCTTATGATCAGTCTGTGATCATGCTTTCCAACAAGTGTGCTGCGTATTGTTTCATGTAAGCTGGACTTCTATGGAATAGTTTGTTATGTGGAGCCTGTGTAACCTATCCTCATCCTAGTTGTCACCTAGTCACTTCTAGGCCACAGAGCGAAAATGTTAAACCTACCAGCTGAATGCCATGGCAAGACAACAAATGCTGTCAGCTCAGCAGAGGGTGACCTGTACTGGGCTGAATGGGTCTCATTCCAGGTGGTTGGTCACAGAATCACACAGAACAGTTGGGGTTTGAAGGGACCTCTGGACATCATCAAGTCTAACCTCCCTGCTAAAGCAGGTTCACCTACAGCAGGTTGCACAGGATCATGTCTAGGTGGGTTTTGAGTATCTTCAGAGAAGGAAACTCCACAACCTCCCTGGGCAGCCTGTTCTAGTGCCCTGTCACCCTTAATGCAAAGAAGTTTTTTCTCATGTTGAGGTGGAGTTTCCTGTGCTCCAGTTTGTGCCCATTGCCCCTTGTCACTGGGCACCACTGAAAAGAGCCTGGCCCCATCCAGGTGGGTGTCACTTTTAGATATTTGTAAGTGTTGATAAGGTCCCCTCTCAGTTTTCTCTTTTCCAGGCTAAAGAGCCCCAGGTCTCTCACCCTTTCCTCGTAGGAGAGATGCTCCAGTCCACTAATCATCTTAGTAGCCCTCTGCTGGACTCTTTCCAGTAGTTCCCTGACCCTCTTGGACTGTGGAGCCCAGAACTGAGCATAATACTCTAAATGTGGCCTCACCAAGGCAGAGTAGAGGGGGAGGATAATCTTCCTCAACCTGCTGGCCACACTCTTCTTAATGCACTCCAGGACCATTGGCCTTCTTGGCCACAAGTGCACATTGCTGGTTTATGGTTATCTTGCTGCCCACCAGCACTCCCAGGTCCTTTTCCACAGAGCTGCTCTCCAGCAAGTCGACCCCCAACCTGCACTGGTGCATGGGGTTATTCCTCCCCAAGTGCAGGACCCTACACTTTCCCTTATTGAACCTCATTAGGTTCCTCTCCGCCCAGCTCTCCAGCCTGTCTAGGTCTCGCTGAATGGCAGCACCTCCTTCTGGGGTGTCAGCTGCTCCTCCCAGTTTACTATCATCAGCAAACTTGCTGAGGGTGCACTCTGTCCCTTCATCCAGTTCATTGATGAATATATTGAATAAGACTGGACCCAGTACTGACCCCTGGGGAACACCGCTAGTCAAAGACCTCCAACTAGACTCAGCACCACTGATAACAAGTCTCTGAGCTCTGTCCTTCAGCCAGTTGTCAACCCACCTCACTGTCCACTCATCTATCCCACACTTCCTAAATTATCTTTGAGGAGGTGATGGGAGACAATGTCAAAAGCTTTGCTAAAGTCGAGGTAGACAATATCCACTGCTTTCCCCTCATCCACCCAGCCAGTCATACCATCACAGTAGGCTATCAGATTGGTCAGGCATGATTTCCCCTTGGTGAATCCATGATGACTACTCCTGATAATCTTCTTTTCCTCCATCTGTTTAGAGATAACAGTCAGGATGAACTGTTCCATCACCTTTCCAGGGATGGAGGTGAGGCTGACTGGTCTGTAGTTACCTGGGTCCTACTTTTGTCTCTTTTTGAAGACTGAAGTGACATTGGCTTTCCTGCAGTCCTCAGTTGCCCCTCCTGTCCTCCATGAGCTGTCAAAGATGATGGAGAGTGGCTTAGCAATAACATCTGCCAGGTCCTTCAGCACTCGCAGCTGCACCCCATTGGGGCCCATGGACCTGAGTGTCCAGTCCGGCTAAGAGATCCCTAACCCAATCCTCTTTGACCAAGGGTCAGTCTTTCTTCCTCCAGACTTCTCCTGCCTTCAATGTCTGGTATTCCTGAGGACTAGACTTAGCAGTAAAGACTGAGATGAAGAAGGCATTCTCACCTTCTCTGTATCCTCTGTTCAGCAGGGGTCTTCCTTTTGCTGCTGATGTATTTGAAGAATCCCTTCTTATTGTCTTTGATGTCCTTAGCCAGACTTAATTCCAAATGGGCCTTAGGCTTCCTCATACTTCCTGCATACTCTGATGATATTCGTACGAAGTGGCCAGTCCGTTTTTCCACATGTTGTAAGCCTCCTTCTTCCCTTTGAGTTTTCCAGAAGCTCCTTGCTCATCCAAGCAGGCCTTCTGCCTCCTTTGCTCTATTTCTTCCTAGGAATGCTTTGGTTTTGGGCTTGGAGGAAGTGGTGCTTGAATATTAACCAGCTGTCTTGGTCCCCCCTAGCTTCTAGAGCTCTAGCCCATGGGATGCGTCCAAGTAGGTCTTTGAAGTTGCTAAAGTTAGCTCTCTTGAAATCCAGGGTTGCGATCCTACTGATTGCCATGCTTCTTCCATGCAGGATCCTGAACTCCACCATCTTGTGGTCACTACAGCCAAAACTGCCCCCAGCCTTCACATCCCTGACCAGTCCTTCTTTGTTTGTTAGTATGGGATCTAGCAGCACACCTCTCCTTGTTGGTTCCTCCACCATCTGAGTCAAAAAGTTATCATCATTGTTTTGTAGGAACCTCTTTGTGAGTGCTTGGCTGTGTTAATTGTCCAGCAAATATCAGGGTGGTTGAAGTCCCCCACAAGGACGAGGGCCTGCGATTGTGAAGCTGCTTCCAGTAGTTCTTCAACTAGTTATAATTACTGGATACTTGTGGTGTATAATTGCGGCAGAATGATGAAAAGTTATAGTTGTGGGTGGATGAATTTTACTGCAGCAAGGAACTAGCTGAAGCAGTTAGTATGAATAGTATTCACTGGGATAAAGATTTTGGTGTTAACATTTTGTTCTAGAATATGTAACTTTAAAAAAACCCATCAAGGTCTTGTCAGTGCAGAGGCCTGCAGTTTTGAATTTGTTTACCAGAGCTACAGCAAACATGCCAGAAAAAGACTGCTTGTTTAAGTGACGGGGAGACAAAAGCTTGAACAATCGTTCACTGAAGACCTAGCCAACTGATCATAATAACATCAGTTTTGACTGGCAACTAATTATAATTTTACCTGCTTCCTTAAGGTACTTGGAATACCTGGGAGAAAGGGCTCACTTCAACAGAACTATATTCACTAAAATAAAGCTCGACTCCTATTGTCTGGAAAAAAATAACTGTTAAATATAGTAAAATAAAGCAAAAATAGGACATTATAACAAATACATAAAACTAATTGCTGGGAAAGTTGTTCTGTTACTATAATGATAAAGCAAGCTAACTCATTACCAGAAAGCACTGCTAAATCCTTGTGATTGTTTTCCCCACCTTTTTATTAATCTTGCTGGAAATTTAAATGTAGAAAAATAACATTTTTTTCTACTTGGCTACTAGTTGCTTAGTAACAGATTTAAAGCCTATTGATGTTCTTAAAGAGGTTCCCAGTGTCTGCTGTGAGACTTTGGTCTGAGTTTATTTCTCAGTTTCATTTGGTCAAAAGCTCTTTAAATGCCTTTTGAGTCATGTAAAAACATGGTCTTGATCTGTCAGTGAGTTCCATGCACATTCAGAACTTAGTCTGTGTATGTCAAAGTTCTTGGGGGTTTATGTCAGCAGTAGCAGTAGCATCAGCAGCATTTCTGAACTTGCTTACGTGACTTAATGTATATTTACACAGCAGCTGATATGCAAAATGAAGGTGACTAAAATAACTAAGACTGTAAATTGTTAAGCTGGATCACTGTGCTGCCCTGGTTACCAGACCAGCTTGAGTGTGAACATAGCGCTGGAGTCGCCCTAAGGGTAATAGATCACAGGTCTGAATTTCCTAAGTCATGTAAGCAGCTAAGAAACTTTTTCTTGCTCTTGAACTTGGAATCTAGTAAGGAAAAGCTATTAAAAAGGTAATGCAGATTCTACGCCTTTTCCATTTCTCTGTCATTTTTTGACACTTCTCATTAGTTTGCCATATGTTAAAATATGTATCCTTCAAATGTCAAGAAAAAACAAGATGTTGGAGAACAAACATCCTGTGCAGTCTGCCCTCTTCCCTTACATATTTTTTTAGGTAGGTTTTTTTTTTACCTAGGGGGAAAGAGCAACATAACACCACTGGAAAGTGTTGGGACATGTAAGGTCGCTTTGTGCTTACCTATGAAGTAATTTATAAAAGTCCTGTTTAATTTTGAGGGCTGCATAACTATTCTGTGTTAATTGTTTACCATGGTATTGTTGTAAACTTTTTAAAATGGGGACTGAATATTTTACTTAATGTTAGTCTCCCATTTTATCCAGCACATAGGTATAAACCCTGACTGAAATAGTATGAACTGTTTTTCAGGGTATCAGATTACCTGGTTAGACTTTCTGGATTTATAATCAATTGATTTTTCTATTGCCTTTATAGTCAAGGAACTTTGCAATACTTGCAACCTTTTTAGCGTTGAGAAAGACAAACCATGTTTATAAACCTAAATTATATTGAACAGTTGCTTTGATAAATTTGACATGATAAGTGCTCATCACTGATCACCAGAATAAAAATTTGAACAGAGAATTGCACTTAATACCACTTAATACTTTAATACCACTCCCTAGTATCCAGTGGCAGGATGCGTGGGAAAGGTTCAAAGCTGCCTCAGGGGAGGTTCAGGATGGACATTAGGAAGCTTTTCTTTACTGAGAAGGTAGTCAAACACTGGAGCAGGCTTCCCAGGGAGGTGGTCAATGTTTGGGCTGTCAGAATTTAAAAGGCATTTGGACAATGCCCTTAATAACATGTTCTAATTTTTAGTCAGCCAGTTGGACTAGATGATCATGGTAGATCCCTTCCAATTGGAACTATTCTATTCTATTCCATTCTATCCTATGCTTTAATATATATTTGCCTATGTAACACTTGCCATCAGTAATTACTTGAACAGCATGTCAGCCCTTTTTATCAGTGTCACCAAACCACAAATAAATGTCGAGCTAAACTGTTCTCACGGCTAATTATTTTCTGATCTTCCATTTGCAAAATGGTTTGTGCTTCTTGACCTGGAAAATGAAATTCCATACTAGTCTGTAATTTTTAAATAGTGTTAATATGTAAAGAATTGATATTAAACTTAACTTACAACTGTGATGAATATATGATTTATTTACTAGAGGCCAAGTTGTATTTTCATTAGGAGTAGAATGAACCTAAATGACGTTGTGGAATCCCTTAAACTACACCTGAGTGATTATACCAAATCTGGCTTTACTCACATGTTTATCAGCAGAAAAGGACATGCCTGTGGTGTGTTGACCTTGGCTGGCTACCAGGATGCTCTACCACTCCCCTCCTATTAACAGGACAGGGGGAGAAAATATGATGAAAAACTCATGGGTTGAGATAAAGACAGGGAGATTACTTACCAGTTACGATCTTGGGCAATACAGACTCAACTTGGGGGGATTAATTTAATTTATTGCCAATTAATTGTAGACGAGAAGGATAGCGAGAAACAATAACAAAACTAAAACACCTTCCCCTTACCCTTCCTTTCTTCCAAGTCTCGACTTCACTCCTGACTTTTCTACATCCTCCCCCAAGCAATACAGGGAAATGGGGAATGGTGGTTGGGGTCAGTTCATTATGCTTTGTCTCTGCCAGTCTTTTCTTGTCATGCTCTTCCCCTTCTCCAGTGTGTGGCCCCTCCCACGAGGTACAGTCCTTCTCAGCCTTCTACAATGTGGGTACTTCCCACTGGCTGCAGTTCAAGAATTCCACCAGCATGGGTCCTTCCCACATGGTGCAGTCACTCAGGAATGGACTGCTCCAGTGTGGCTTCCCCACTGGGTCATAGGTCATGTCAGAATACCTTCCTCTGTGTGGTTTCCTCTCCAAAAAGCCTGGGATAGAGGTGTGGCTTTCTTAGAATCATGACTGCCTAAACTACAGGTGATAAAGGGGCATTTACTTTTTGGAAGAAGAGAACATGTCATATTTGAGTTTCACAACCTTTCTTACTTTCTTCAGGCAGACTAGTGTACATTAATCTCCTGTGAAACTCTATGAAAGTCAAAGGGTAACTGGAAGGATTATTTTGTCCCAGGTATAAAAATTAGTTGCATTGATATGTAGGAGTGAATCCTCTGGACTTTTGATGTAATAAATGATAGTTGTAGAATATGATATCCACAGCCTTTCATGACAGTAATGTCATCCAATTCCCCATCATTGCTGCGTAAGTAAAATTACTAGATTCTCCTTACTAACTCTCTTCCTATAACTTCCAAGTTGACAGTAGTTGTTTTTTGGAAAAGAAGGTTTCTTGCAAGTATAATATAAGGAGCTTTTCCTGGATGCAGCTAAGGTGTAGATCTCACCAGGGAAAATGCTTAGTCATTCAGCCTTTGATAGGACAGGGGATGGCAGATGTAAAAGTGTTCCAGGACACGTCTTATGAGGAGAAAAACATGTTTAAAGTTGAAGAGGAACTTGAAGATAATAGATCTGACAAAATTAAAGCCTAAGATGCTTTATACATCCTGCTGCTCTGCTAGAGGTGTATGTTGTTAGACCAGCCCTCTGTAAACATCTTGAACACAGTGAGCCAGATGCTTCTCTGAGCCCTTTTGCTCTTTCTAAACTGAACCGATAAATTCAATTAAGTTTGACAGTTGTATAATTATGATTTAAAGTGTCAGGACCTAGCGAGCTCTGCTTTCAACATGTCCAGATGCTTCCTGGCAAACAGACAGAGCTCAGGTTTTTCCTTCATTCTTGACAACAAATCTGTTGACTAATCCCGTGGATTTCAAAGGCAGCTGATTACTGTCGTGGAGCTGTTCAAGGTGCTAACCTTCTTCTTCTTTGACCACTTTGGCCTACCTGTGTTAATCGGCCAGTTTTAAGTACTGATTATACCTATCAACAGGAGAGTGATGTAGGAAAGATATAGAGAAACAGGATTTCGAAATTTAAAAAAAAAAATTTATTACCTCTTGCTCATCCATTGCTAGATAGAAATGCATGTACATTGTGTTCATATGCTGAGATAAGACCTACTTCGTTTGACCAGAGGTAGTTAGTGCTTCTGTGAAAGGTGAATGAATTAGTCCTATTTGGCACATACATCTGTTTCCTTTTCTCTTAGGGCTGGACTGCCAGCTCCATACAGCAAAGATCTTGTATTCATGCTTTGCCTTGTGCTTAG
Source organism: Leptosomus discolor (assembly GCF_034619465.1). NCBI lineage: Eukaryota > Metazoa > Chordata > Aves > Leptosomiformes > Leptosomidae > Leptosomus > Leptosomus discolor. The sequence goes on along the minus strand of NC_141419.1, from coordinate 56,648,376 downwards.
TACTGTGGGTTTCTGTTCTTTTAGTGCCCTGAAATAATACTGAAATATGCAGAATCAGAATCTTTGAAAGCAAGGCTGAGGGACAGATAGAAAGCAGATCTTAGGAAAAGAATAATTATCAAAATGAGGCCAACACCCATCCTGGAGGACAGTAATCAATAATTCTAAAAGGAATTATTTCAGGTCTGCTAAAATAAAGGTGTTATCACAATGGAAATCACAAAAATCAGCAGTTACATGAAAAGTTGGAGATATAGACGTAATCTTTATTACAACATAGGAAGTGTGTGCTATTTATTCTATGTGATTTTGTTATGGTTAGCTTCCAAAATAGTAGTGGAAGAGGAAATGTAAAGCTTTCAGTAAATTATATAGTGCTGCTAGTTGTGGCAAACCTGCATGAAAGGAAATAAAAGCATCAGCTTCTTCTGAGGAAGGAAAGGTGGATGATTGCTATCCAAGGGAGAGTATGCTTTCAGCTGATGTGCTTTCCCTTAAGACTCCACAAGGGAAATGGAAGTTCATGCTGTGAGAGGATGTGGGAACAAAAGACGGTAAAAGGTGACCAAATGAAGTGATCACCTTCTGCCTGAATTGGGTGAGGCATAGGAAAAGATGTTGAATAAAGTGATGTAGAGGCACACACCTGCTATAAAGAAAAGACAAGACTCTTCAAAAACATTGTAAGAGGAAGCATACAGCACTGACATATGGTGATAATCAGTAGACTGGTAACGTTGATAAAGGCATGAGAAAGACAACATGGAGAAAGTAGCAGTGCTTTAAAAATCTTCTCTGCTGTAAGGGAAAGCGACTTTAAGGTTCTGTATCTGGTGCCTCCAGAAAATGTGAGCGTTTTTTTTTTCAGGAGCCTAACCTAGCTTTCATTTTTTTTCAGAGGTTCCAGATATAGAAAAGGGGTATCAAAACAGTTCAGCTGTTCACCAGCAAGGCACAGCTGTCAATCCAGGAAAAAAAAACCCTAGCATATTTTTTAACATCTCATTACACTATAAACACATCATTCCAGATAAAGGTTGCATGTTTGGTTTACTTCGATTTCCTTTATTTTAAATATTTTCTTTTTACCTTGTTGTCTTCTTTATGTGTTTCTCATTTAGCTAAAGTTAAATTAATTTCCCCTGTAAGTCACTGGTGTCTGTCTGTTACTTTAGATTCTGGGTTTTGTAGTTTATTATTTTCCTGCTGACATATATTTGATGGGAATATTTGCGTTTGTAGAAATCTATGGAACAAATCTCCCCCCGCCCCAAAATATACTCAGTTTGAGAGAGAAGTTGGCCATAACTCACTAGCTCTTAGGTTCTGATGAAGCCTGAGGGTATCTTAAAGTACATGAGAGATCTGATAAATTAAGAAAGCCTTTCAGAGTCAGAAGCACTGGGAGCAAACAGAGACAAGTTCCTCAGTGTCCTTGCTAGTGGATTCCTGTGGGTTGAGTGCTGGGAGAATATGAACGTCAGCTCTTTGGTTGGACAATTTTGCAGATGTCTTGGTGGAGAATAACTGAAATCAGTTTGAAAATTCGTTATCATGATACTGCTATTGAAGCCTTACTCTCTGATATATTTTGAATCACAAAATTTAAATGCTACATCAGTGGTCAGGGTAGGGGATAATTTTTTTTTGTTTCCTAATTTCTAACAAAAAAATAGTTGATTTGCTATAATCCCATATATGACATCTTCAGGCAAAAGGATCATTCCTGCCATACATTTGAACAGGAGTTTCAAGGACATAATGTGGAAAACCAAACTAATCTTGACTCCTGAGGAAGTAAAAGACATGCTAGAGATTTAAGCAGATCAGTCACAGTTTTGTCATCAGGGTAACAGTCACCCAAAGTATTTCTGGCAAAGGTTCCTGATTCATCCTGAACTAGAGACGTTATAGACATTATCTTTGTAGAAATTAACTTTTTGATTGATGGTAGTCCAGTGAGTTATTGACCCTAAATTCCATACACAGGCTGAATTTCCAAGATGTTACCCATTTAGTTCAGGAACTACCTCTCCAACTATGGCCTTTATGGAATATTCACAGAATCACAGAATGTTAGGGGTTGGAAGTGACCTTGAAAGATCATCTTTCACTACAGAAATATAGTGAATGTTTAAAGCACAAAATTTTGATGTTCAATCTACTTTCCTTTTCCTATTAGCAGGAATTGTACCCTCAGAGGCTGAAATGCAAGTATGGCAATAGTCCTGACTTAATTCTAAATTGGTTTTAAGCTAGCTAAAAAGCCGAATCAGAAAAGTCTTTGCAGCTGTTTTTTTGTAAAAAGTTTCTATTGAAATGCTTAATTGGGCAGCCCCACCCCTGTAATGCTCACAGCAGCATATGCCAACAATTAAGTAGAGTGGACAAGGTCATCTTCTCCATACCTCCTGAAATTCATCTGAACATGCTGGTGGTTCTTTGTGGACCAGTCAGACACACAACATAAAATTACCTTGTTTAACATGTGCATGACTAGGAAGGTGAGGCTTTCTTTGGGTTTAAAAAGTTGTTCTTGCAAGGATGAGCAAAATATCAAGGGTATAAAGAGCAGTCAGGCAGGGGAGTCTGCATCTCAGTGAGATGTACAGAGTTGGGTGGTTTGTATTTTCGTTTTTAGTATTTGTACATGTTTTAACCTGATGTCCTGCTACTTTCACCAAGTGACACACTCGTACCATGACATCTGGTGACGCGCAGTCTCACATTCAACTTATCTGGTGCCTTCAGGAATTTACATATCTCAGTTATAGTCCTCCTCGACCTTTTCCTCTCTAAACAGAGGAACTACCCAGCCCTTTAAATCTCTGCTTGTAAGGCATTCAATTTACCTCCTGGATCATTTTAACTGCTTTTTTTTTTAGTGTTCTCTAATTCTCCTACATTCCCTTTGACTGGAATGACATATAGCACTCAAGATGCGGGCACATCAATTTTTGGTACAGGAACAAACAGATTGATCTTGTCCTCAGTGACCTTCAGATGAAGCCAGACTTTTTCTTGGCTTCTCAGATGTCCTCGCAGTCTGAGCTGGTGATTTCAGAGAACTGCCACGGTTGACCCTGAGATCTTGTTCCTGAGTTGAAACTGACTGTGGTTTCTCCTCAGAACAACCTTACCCTGATGCTCACCTACCACATCCCTGAGGCTCTTCTACAGTTCCTTGCCATGGGCACAACATTCGACTACCCATAAAGGGCTTGGCATAATTTGCAAGCTTGGAAGTTTCACAGGTGCCTTTCCAGGTCACTGAAAGGGAGGTGAAACAAAGCTGTTCCCAGCACCAACCCATGGCAGAAGGATCCTGCTTTTGGCATTTTTCTGCCAGAAAGTCACACCTATGCACTACCTTTTGTTTCCTCTGCTTTAACTGGCTCCTTGTTGCTAACAGAACTTCTGCAATCCCACAGCAGTGTAATTTATTTATTCAGGTCAGATTTTATCCACATGTTTATTGTTAGGTTTCTGCAATTCTGGCAGGTTTATGAAACAGGATTTTCCTTTACAGAAGCCATGCTGATGCCTCCTCAACAAAACTGTGTTCATCTGTGTGTGTATTAAGTAATCTTTTCTTTCTCTCCTATTTTTTTCTTTTCTTTTTCAAAGACAGATTGCCATGTTCGCATGGATAGGAGTAGTCAGGCCTTACTGGTCTGTAGTTTGTAGGATTTGCTCTGGAGCCCTTTTTGTAAATGTGAGTTACAGCGGCAAGCTGCCAGTGCACTCACACAGTGGCTATTTATAATGATAGGTTACACACCTTGGCCAGCAGTTCCGTAATTTCACATTTGAGTGCAGAAGAAACTCTCCAAATTCACCTCAAAGAAGTAGGAAAGCTGTCTTTTCCTTCTCAATTTTATTTTAAACCCACTTAATCCTTTTGGTAGTACGGTGGTCTATTATAGAGAAGGGAAGGAGTCGTTGTATTTCACTTTTCAACAGATTGATTTCTTTAGTCATTCATTTGATCTGTTTGACTTAAACCATATTTTCCCAAAACTCAAAAAATCCCCTTCAAATAATATTTTTTAATTTTGATATGCACGTATGGACTGACTTGGTTTGCAAAGACCTACTTAAGAAGGGTTGTAAGTAAAGACATATATAAATAAAGAATTGAAATTAAGAGCTTTGCGCTGTTATTTTTAGTGGTGTTTTTTTTTCCGTGTAACACTCAATAGACTTATAATTCATAGTGTATTTGAAGATTTGGGATACTTTACGGACATCCAATTGACATGTGAAATTCATAAGTGAGATAAGACATCTTTTTTTGGATGGAGTGCATAGGAAATTTCTGGCAGAACTTGCATACCTTGACAATCAGCTGTGTGCTTTATTGTTAAAGATTTCTTCTTTGGGATAAATAATGATTTTGGAATTTATTGCATTTATCTGAGAAAAAAAAATGCCTCAAATGCAGTCATGCATGAGATTCAAGGAGATTAGATTCACAAATCTTAAATTTCAATTTTAAGATAAAACCCTTTGAGTTTCATGGAGGCTAGGTCTTCCTTGGAAGAACATGACTATGACAAGATACTGTAGGTGCTTTCCTTTTGCACGCTTCAAGAGGGATCTTTTAACCAGTAGACTTCTTTCTCTATGGAGCCCTCCTGAGTTGTGTGGCACTGGGCTCTGGAAACCTTCATAGACGTTGGAGTAGTATTAATCTCTGGAAATTTGGACAGTGGAAGGTTGAGAGATGGTGAGATATTGATAACTATGAGAAAATCTTCCACCCTATGAAGAGACTTCAAGGTTTCTAGTGGGGCTTCCAATGCCTTTCTTCCTCTGTTTCACGGAATAGGGTGCACCGCACATCCCCTTCCTTGCACCCATACAAACACACATGATCTGCCCTACACACATGTACATGTTTCCTATTAGAGATCTCATTGTGTGTCAATTGATTGCCTATGTCTTGTGCCTTGAACGTGCTTTTCACCTTTGAAGTCACAGGTTTTTGTGCACTGCAGGAGACTCTGAGACTAAAGATGGATGCTAACTAGGTCTGACAGGTAACTGAAGGATCTTACTTTTAAAAGGTTTGAAGAGGCTGAAGGAACCCAGTATGTGAGCTAACATCTATTCCTGCTATTAGCATGAAAAGAGGACATCTCTCTTGTGGGTTTTCTAATGCTCTTTTTGATCCTTGGATGAATGAATACAAGTTTTTAGCCTTTTACTTTGAAGTAACATGTGAATTTATATTTCTGTCTGGCCTTGCAGCTGCTTAGGTACTCGCACACTGCAAATTCGTGCTCTAGGGTGATCCTTCTAGTTATTAGCTCATCTGCTACAGCTTCCTCACTGGGGCTAGTGCTGCCTCCCACCAGGATAGTCTAGTCAGGATACATTTGGGCCACCAACAGAATAGGGATTTGCCAAAATAAATGTTTTCCAGCAAGATTTCACACTCATGCCTAATGAAACAGACATTTTTCTAACTGTTGCTTTAGAGCTTAGATTTTCTTTAAGGTTTGTAATGAAAATATTTCATGACCTGTTGACATATTCATATGGTGATTTTCAAAAGAGAGATTTCGTTTACAAAATGGTCTTGGCAACAAGCTGGAATATCTGGGAAGTTGAACAAGACTGTTGACAGGCAAAATTAGGGCTGAATAATAACTGACATTAGCTGTGCAGCTGATCCATTTTTAAAACTGACCAATAGGGTTTGCTCTGGTGTTTTTGAGAGTACAAAAGTGAAGTGGATAATCAGTGCATACTCACAGTGGTGATTGTTGTTGGGGAGATTATTACATGAATGGCAGGTTGTGACAGAATTGGCTAGCTCTTAACTCTTGTGGTTGTGCACACTACAAGAATGGCACAGAGAAAATGCTTGACTTTTAATAAATCATGGTGATAAAAACTCTTTTTTCATTGCCAGTAAAACAATAAATAAAATAAAACCTTTAGGTTCCCTTTTTCTATATGTTTTTGCTTTGTATCCTACATTTATTTTCTTATCACAATGGAGTAATTCCAGGTCTTGTCTTATTGCCCAGACTCCCATTTGGCAATCCATTTCTGCTGGTTCTAAAGCTTGCAAATACCCCAATAATTCTTCATATTTATTCAAGAAATGAGCACAACGGTTAGTGTAGAGTTGAACTGTAAATTCATTCCTGTTAGAGGGTCATGTTTTTGTGTGATGCAGAGTACCTTATAAATTCTGAGGTTTAAATTATAGTTGCAGTCATTCAACATTGTATAAATGCAGCCCTTATCTTTTAATAGGCACATCATTCACTGCAAGAGGGTGAACAATGGTCTTTATAATAATGGAAACAATAGTTTAACCTTTTAATAGTATCACTCTCAGGGAAACAATGCATATTCCATGCAAGCACCTGCAATGTGAAACTTAGGAATCTATTGATGAATACGATGCTAGTCACTGCAGTGATTACTTTTTTATATTGGAGTATTTCACAGAAGTGTGATAACCCTAAGCATACACTGTCATGTAAATTTGAAAACACATATGAATTTTAGATGATAATTCAGGACAAAAATATTGTTCCAATCCAGTATACTTTTGATTGTTCTGAATTCTAATATAGCTTGTATAGCTTGTCAGTGCAAAATAGAGAGTCATATCTGGGGCTAACAGGGAATTTGCAGATTGTATCTAATGTAACTGAGCAATTGCTAGGTCTGAAATCTGAATACTTCCTTCACATAATACAATGACACTTTGATAGTACTATCAGGGTAATTGAGCATGGCTGTAAACTAGACTTGATAGAAATGGTAGCATATATAGAAACGAATACCATTTTCATGTATTGAACATTTTAAATACATATGCATACACATGCACAGAAATTAAATGATATCCATGTATATTTCAGATGAAGTTTTAAACTTGCAAAAGTAAACTTTCCTAACTGCAAATATAATGCCGCTTTCTGGCAAAGCTCATTTTACCTCACTACATGTAGTACCTCTGATAAATGAAAGCAAAATGTTAAGGTTTGCATTTAATAAAGGGTGAGAATAGAAAATATTTGACATATTAAGTGTAATATGCTTATAGAAGACAAGCCAGCCATCTTTTACATCATCCACATTTTTCAAAAATCAGAGTAGGCTATTTGTTTATAAGGTCTGTATGACCTCAAAAAATTTTTGGCAAATAAAATCGTATTTAATGGAGAACCTTGACTTTACACAGATCTAGACCTTAACTGCTTAACATTTTATTGCTGCATTTTGTGATATCAGCACTTGCCCAGATCTTCTAAACAATAGGCTGTGGAGCAAAAGTTTGTAATAAGATTTTCTACTAATGAAGCATGCTATATGTATAATGATTTGCTAAAACAGAAAAAAAAAAAAAGGAAAAGAAAAAAAAAAGTCATGGGTTGGATTAAAAAACCCATAATGAACCATAAAAACCATAGTCTTCAACTTTCCTTCAAACACAGAGTGCCAGTGGGAATAGAAGTATGGAAACTGCTGGAGACTGTTGCTAATCCTAGGTCTAGTATTATCAATGTCACAAGTGAAAAAAGCTATAAAAATTATTTTGCACTGTTCCAAAGAACAACTGTTTAGGGGAAAGATTAGTCAGCAGAATTTTCTGAACTGAGGGTTTTTTGCAGCTTTGAGTTTGACAAAGTCTTGCAACTTTGAATTTTCCAGTATAAGACTATCTTAATACAGGATGCATTATTAGCTCTAGTCATTACTCAAGGGAGTAATTGGGAGACATTGCAATATGTCTTGCTCACCTTTAAAAAACTGAGGTTCTTACAGCTGCTGATAATATAGTATAATTTATTTAACTTCATTTTAGCATTCTTTGAACAAGTAGAATATCTTAATCCAGGGTTATGCATTGCTGCAAAATAATTTAAAGTGATAGTACTTAAGACCTGCCTTCGCTGGACTTGGTAACATAAAACTGGAGGTAAAGATTATCTGTTCATGAACAATATTTTTGTATTTCTTAAACTGTAATGCCACAGACTATGGCTTGTCCCAAGTAATAAAACACTATGCAGTGCAGTTGACTAGTCTCCCAAGCTATGGTCTGAATCTTTCTATTGTTTAGATTAAGCACAATAATATTTCTTGCACTCATTTCTGTGTTTTTAAACAGTGGACAATACACTCTACTTTGGTTCAAGCCGTTCCAGTAAGTTAGAGAAGTTACTTCAAGGAAATATTTAATCTTCAATTGGTTCAGTATTCAGGTTAATTCAGCTAATAATGCTGTATTCTCCCTTGCCTGAGTTTATACCCTGTAATAAACTGCAGTCTGTTATTCCTGTAGAATGACATAATGAATAAGTCAGAGGAGAAATAGAAGTGTGTTGTAAAAGTTCTTGGTCCATTTTTGGCAAGTACACACAAAAAAAATGATGAGTTATTCAAACTCAGCCTCACAGGATCCAATAATCTGAATTTTTCATTTTGGGTCTTTTTTATACTTGTAAATTTCTTAGAGCAAGATCAGTCTCTTGGTTTTGGTTTGCATGCCCCATAATGGTTCAAATAGAACTTTTATTTATAAATCACTGACCAGAGGGAAATTTCCCTGATCAGTTTTGTGTTTGGTGAAAAAGGCACTCCTGGTCGAGATGACGGCCATCTTCAAGAATTTTTTGAGTTCTCCGGGAAGAATGATATGATATTAACATGAATTATTTTTTTAAGAAGAAAATTAAACACAGTGAACATTGAATAAATTGCTCTTCTCTTAAAAACACCCTGCAGGTTTTACCTGATTTAAAAGAGAGAAGACCCCTTGTAAACTCTAAAATAAATTTATATTGATAGAATTAGTGGCATTGTGAAGGGTTTTCTTTTATTGGTTATTTTTAAAGTTTCAGTTGTTCAGTAAAAAAAGGAAATTATCTAACAGTTGACAAAAACTGAATTACAAATTATTGGAAACTCCTGAACAAATTTCAGTCTGTTTAAAGACATTAGAATTATTTTTCTTTCAGCTGCAGCTCTGGTAATTCGTGAAGCCTTATCTGATATATTTCAGTGGTATTTTAAACTGATGTATTTTCCTTTAAGCCATCTGCTGGTGTCAAAGCAAGAAGATGCTATACCACTATAATATTGATATAGAATGTTTACTGGTCCCAAAGTATTTTCAGATTACTTTTCTTTTTTAAAAAAAGCATATTATCAGTAAGGGATGATGGAAAGAGAGGAATTATGACTACATGAGATTATCTTGTAGCATATGTAAAACAGGTTGTTGGATTCAACCCGTTTCACGACAAACAGGTGTGTCTATTACAAAAACAACATTCCTACACCTAATGCTAATTGAAACTTGTGTTGCTGGGTGTTTAAGAACAAATGCTGAGCTGGCATGAAGCCTAAACTAACCTTTCCCTCTGTGATAGGTACATATAAAAGGCTGTTCCAATTTCATGAAAGAGCTGAATTTATTCTTTATAATAATACTTGTTGAAGTATTGTATTTATGTGCACACAGAAAGCAAAACAAGAAGCCTAAGAAAATAATTACTTTTCATTGTTTTCTGGAAATTCCTGTATAGGGCTTAAATGCAACTCAAGCTCAGCAGTGCTTTTTAAAATTGAAGTGTAACTTGTTGTTTTGGAAAATAATTTTAGTTTTGTGTATGGAAAATGAATTTAGCTGCATTAGATGATCACAAAGGTTTTATGTTGGCCCACACATACGTACCTAAAGGTTTTTGAGGCATGTCTTTGATAGATAATAAATGGAAATAATTTTCATTATATAAAATGCAGTGCGGGGAAAGTATTGTTTGAGGTGATTGAAGCTGTTCTTTTCCGTGATGAAAGAAAGTAACAATCACATATTTCTTCCATAAAAGTGAGAAAGAACAGGGCTAATGAAAAGAGAAGTAAATAGCAGTAATGAGATGTGGATTCAGTGAGAGCTTTGAAGTGGATGTGCTTAAAATTTCTCCTGTAATAAATTCCCCAAAAGTCTTTTTAAACCTAAAAAAAAGCAGTTAAAAATAAAACTAATAAATTCAGCTTTTTAGATGGAGAAAAAGACAGCTTAGTATGAATTACTTTGGTGAGAGCAGAAACAAACAGAAGATTTATAATAGCAGTTCTTTCTCTGTTATTTCAGTGCTTACAAGTCTTACTTGCTTCCAGCCAACTCAGTGGTAGCAAACTCATACATTTCTGCCTGGCTCCAAGGAAACACTTCTGTCTACCATCTCAGAGATACTGTGCAATCTCTTGAACTTCATCTTCTTCTGGCTTACTTAGCCTCTCTCCTTGAGAGAGAGACTAATCTTTTTTTCCTCTGGGGGATCTTCCTTACTTTTTCTTTTCAAAATAATGTAAGCCTAGAACTAGTTTCCAGTGAACATGGATAAAACAGAGGTACTCAGTGCCTTCTTTGCCTTGATCTTCTCCAACATGGTCTGCCTCATTCCCTGACTGCCTTTTATGAAGGATAAAAAGGCTATATTTGTGGATAATGTGAGGGCACTGGATGTCATTTACATTGTCTCTGGAAAAGCTTTGGACATTGTCTACCACAATATTCTTGTATTCATTCTAGAACCATGAAGCTTGGGTAGGTGGGTGAGTAAAGTGCTGTTTGGATGGTCATGTTGAGAGAGCTGTACTCCTCCTGGAGGCCATGAACAATGGGATATTCAACAGAGCCTGTCCTGGGATCTGTTCTGTTTCACATCTCAGTAATTGGGAGGAGGGGACAGAGGGTACGCTTGTCAGCTTTGCAGATGTCTCCAAACTGCTGACCACTCCTCCATCAAATTTTGTGTGCTTTCCTATGATATTTCTCACAATTTTTGAAAGGCATAAAAGTGAAGAATAGAAAATAGCAATGTTTGTGAGCTCAAAATGCCATAACATCTGTTTCCCAACTGCTTCTAATTCAGGGATATATGCTAGGGTGTCAAAAGTGAAAATAAGTCGATCATATGAAACACATATTGTTTAGCTTAGTGTGTTTACCTTGGATACATCCATTCAGTTTTTGAACTTGTGACCTACAGCCATCATAAGTGAAAATTCAGAAAAACAAGTTGTCTACAGTTTTTACCCTGATTAATTTTTATGGTTCCCTCCCCCCCGCCCATCTCCTTTTGTCAGGCTGGTGTAAAGCAGCAATGTGATAATGTGATTTTGCCAGCGCTTCACATATTGATTAACTCATTCCTTGGGAAACTTTCTTGCCTGCCCCAGAGGACTGTTTTGAGAAGAATTTAATATTTGTTAATCCTAAAAATGCTAGAATTATGTTGATTTTAAAATTAGGAGTTGTATTTTTTCTGGTAATTTGAGAAATCTCATAAACTTGGAAAGTCTTGGAGCTTTCTTTTGGTATTATAATGCTGCTATTTTCTGTTCTTGTTGATGCTGGAATGAAAGAGCAGGAGAGGTTATCAGACCAGCTAGCAGCTATTATTGAGGAGAACAAAGACAGTGCAAAATGATTAAAACACTCCTTTGGAGATGTGCGTTGGAAATCTAGGACACAGTGTTAAATATATTTCTATTTTTGCTTAAGAATGTTTTAGTAATAAACAGTCTCTCGTGCTAATAACTTTCCAAGGAGACTTGCCTAACATTAACCTACCTTGTTTTAACATTCGGTTAACAGACACATGGCAGTTGGACAGGGTCCCGTTGTTATGAACACCCCTAAATGAAATGCCCCTCATTACTCATGATCCAAGTGGTGTGTATAAAAAGGCAAAGCAGCCAACTCTCAATCTGTGATCACCTTTAATGCGGGAGGAGGAGGATACTCTGGAGCCACAGAAGTCAAAAACAGAGACAAACATAGAAACAGCATGGTCAAGGACTTTTTTAATCACGTAACGGGGACATGATGTTTTGATCCAGCTACACTCAACACTTAGGAATAGATGGGGCTTCTGAAAACTGAGTCTATTCCAAAGCATAGTAGTTCTAGGTTCAAATGAGTTGGGACTGCTTTCAACCGAATAATCAAATATCTTTCTCTCATTCTTGTGTATTTATTACTCAGACAAAAGAAAGAGTTCAACAGCAAATTATCACAGGCTGCCTTCTAACTATAGTACAAACTATGCTAATAATGAGAGCTGCAGAAGTTTGCTGTACTGTATTTTGGGGATAGAATCTGCATTCTTCTGCACAGTGATTATTAGACGGCGTAGATTTAGCATTAGATGTTCCACAGTCTCACAAAGAGAGGAGGAATAAATAGTCTTTGACTGCTGCTTAGCTACTGTTTTCAGAAAACAGAAACAAAATGTCTTCCAAAGTCTTGAACTCACTCTGCTCTTATTTTTGTGGTGGCACTAGTGCAGCCATATCTTGAGGGAGTCCTTTTAAAAATAATAATTTTTTTTAGCAGCATATTTTCTGATGGTCAATGGCTCATAGTTCTAATGTGATATAATTACAAGCAAAATCATTGTCCTATTCAATGTCAAATGCTGCTATTAAAAGAATGAGTAACTTCCATAAATTCCTTAGCTGTTGTTAGAGATTCAGATTTCTGATACAACAACCATAAATTTGTGAAGTATTAAATTTAGTATGAATCTAAGCATATGTCTATGCTGGCCTATTAAAGGTTGTATGCCCAGAAAAGGATGCCTATCCTATTTCTGCTCTTCCTCAAGTGGCTGCTAGTGGCCACTGTTTTAGAGTATCAAGTGGGCCACATAAAGCTTTGGCCTGATGTAATGTAGTTGTCCTTATGTGCATAACACTGTAAAGGCGAACATGTCAGGTTTTACATGCTGCATCGCTGTAGCTCGAATTGCTTATCTTCAATTCATTAACTGACTTGAAGCTGAGTTGAGTCAGTTTGAGCAAAATACCCTATGAGCCTTGTCCAGATGTCAACAGAGTCTCCACTGGGAGGTGGTACAGTTTTCTCAGTAAGTTAGGTTTCTGATCAAGTACAAGCATGAAAGATCAGGTTGAAATGTCTAGTTTTACACACTCTGAAAATGTGGCTTGGAATCTCAGTTCTCATTAGTTTGAAGATAATCTTCAGAATATGAACTGTGTTTAGTGAAGTCTGATTGCTTCTATATGAAACGTTAAAAAAGCAACCTTAGGAACCTGGCAGCTGTCCTAATTTCCTCTGGAGACTTACAAATTCTCTTCTACTAGGTATGATAGTGTTTTGATTTGCCATATAACACTGAATTTCCTACATGATTGTTTTCAGCATACTAAACACCCCGAGCTGAGGGGCTTGAGTGTTGAACTGAGATAGAGAAGGGAATATTATCATACTTTAAAGTAACCTTAACCCTAAAGAGAGTATGAAGACACCTCCTTTATAATTTCTTCTGGCACTTGTCATTAAGTAGTATTTTAATAAACTTATTCTCAAGTACTGTTTTAGCACTCCTATTCATTGTAAATGTAAGTTTTAAAGATGAGGAGCCTTTCATTTTGCACTATTTTTACTTCTTGCTTTGATTTCAGTGCACTGGAGAGTCGCAGCCTTGACTCGAACATTTGAGTGGATGTTTTGATCTCCCTGCCCATCCTCATGGGAATTACAAGACAAAGACAGAGATGGCCCTAGTTTTTAAAAAAAAATAAATGTATAACTGTAAGAAATAAGGAATGATGATTTTGATAATGGGTTAATAAATGAATATAATATTTTGTTGTTTGTTAATGAAGTATACCTAGTGTTTCTATGTTTCTCATAATTAATGGAACCAGCTATGTGCATGAATCACCAGTTTTGGAGCTTCTTTAATATTTACAAAACGTGCTGCTGATTTTTGCTGTTAAACAATGGAACTAGTAAAACCTATCTGTGGAAGAAGGAACTTGACAAAATGGAGTACAGATGCTTTGACATGCTACTGTGATTGCTGAATTAAGTACACAAAAATTTGAGCTAATAACATGTAGCTTCAGTGTGCTGACTTTTTCAAGTAGATGCTCCAGCCAATACATTTGATCTACAAAATGTGTTGGTATTATGACAACTAAATATTGTGTATGTTTTTTAAAAGTGGTTTTCCTGTAAAATCTGGGCCATTACCTCCTCTGTGGGATAATCTGAAGTTGCACTAGAGTATAAGCACATCCACGTAGCCAGTGGCAGATGTCCTGGTTACACAGCTGTCAGCTGATACTGCTTGGGCTCAGCTGAAGTTGCTGCTGAGCATTTCACTTAGTTGGCCTGCAGCATACATAGGATTTTAAGCAACCAAATAACATGCTCCTCTGACAAAACAACACCAAGAAGTACAAGGAAGGTTTGAGTACATATAAATCTTAAAAAAGCTATTTAATACATCACTGATAAAAGTGGGCTGAAATACCGAGGAATACTCTAACCTTTAGACAAATGGTGTCTATATAAATGTTTGTCTTATTTGCACAATTACAGTAATCAAGTAGCTGAATCTACGTGAGTGGGTGTTGTGATTGTAATTCACAAACCTGGCTTGAGGTGGGGGAGGAGTGGGGTGGGGAGTGGGAACCTGAGGCTAAAGGTCCTTAGTGATTTGGAGTTCGTTATATCTGTGTATTGAAAAGATGTTGGGAGTTCCCAAACAAGAAGGTTGGTTTTTATTGTTCACTAATACCTCTGTTGCCAGACAAGGGGGCAGGGCTGGTCTCCCAAACTGTCTGTCATCCTTGTAGAATGTGGAGAGTGGAGACTTGGGGAGTGCAAAATGAAATTTCATCGTGTAACCAGGGACTTACTGTTAACTCTGCCAAACATATGGCACAGCTGCGAAATTTTTGTGCCAGGCCTGGTGAGCTAGTGGGAAAGTTCGCAAAGCCAAGCAAGCCATTTGGACTGATGGTGTTAGTAGGAAGAAGCAGATGATAAAACAATTTCATTTAAAAGCTTAGAAAAATAGTCCCATGATTTATTACCTAAGCCACCAGATGTACTGTACTATACTGTACTACATCATTGAGACAGCATTCTCTGATGTAATAAAGATATAAAATGTGTGTGGGTGTGGGGGGGAGAAAGGAGTAGTGGAATTGAGGGCAAGTTGAATAAACTGTTGGAGATTTGTTGTTGGCTTTTTATTTCTCTCATTGCAAAGTGTAAAATCCTAATGTGCCCCGTAACCAGAAGGCTCTTAAAAATAATGCTAAGCTCAGAAGGGCTGATTTTTGCCACAGATCAAATCCCTGACAAACCATTCCCTGTATATGGAAAGATGGTTCAGATTTTGTCATTCTTTTTCAGAAAGTAGTTGTTTTCAGTGCTGGGAAGGTTAGTGACCTAGGGATTGGGTGTGGAGAGGGGAGAGGTTCGAACTGCTTTGGCAGACTTCAGATTATTAGCAGGAAGCAGCCAGGAGGAAACGTGCTGTTTCTGGAGCCCCGTTCAATGCTCCTAGAGCAATGAGAAACATGCAGGGTTTTTGGTAGCACAAATGTCCAAGCTGGGAATACAGGTCAGCTTTAGAGAAAGCAGGAAGGGAAGAGAGGTGGTCAGTGCTGGCAGATATCTGTGGTGTCAGAAATACATTTGAAACCTGTTAAATGTTAGTTGTGTACCTGTAGATGTCACCTGCTTTTCATCATAATTGCAGAAGAATCAAAGCCTTGCAAGAACTCTGACAAAAGCAATTTAGTTTGTAAAACTGAAAAGCTGTGTGAGGTTCCAGTTTTAAAAAAGAAATCAGAGTTCTTCAGTGCTGTGCTAAATGTGTGCTTTTCATAGCAGGGATTCAGGTAGTAGAGATAACTGCAGAAAATGAAGGGATGAGGGAAGAATCAATGTCTGTGCAATTTCTGTGAGCCTTCACCCAGACAAGTTTTTCTAGATCTAAATTTTTGGGTATCATATGTCTCTGTCTAGAAGAGAGCTAGCAATATACAGGTGTACAGAACTTTTTGTCTTCAAAGAAGATAAACTGTGAGGTTTAATATAAGACTGGTTATTGATCAAAAGGGGAAGGGAAAAAGGAAGGGGAAAAGAGAAAAGGGCTGTTATAGCAACAGATTTTTTACTACTCGGATTTTGATTTTGTAGAACAAAATTTCTGATTTTTTTTCTGTCTCTAAACCAGTTCAATTTTACTGTACACGCTTAATGCAAAACCTGCAAAAAAGGTAAGGTTGTAAGGGGAGAAATGAAGCCATTTCCCTACTGTCACTTCAGCTCAGAAACTAAGAAGCATAAGAAATTGTAAGATACATCTGGGCAAATTTCTCACAAAAATGTGGCTTCGAATGAAAATAAACAAATTCTTGCACAGGGGAAGTGTTGATTTTGCTGGAAATTTTTGTTTAAATACCAATTCAGACTTTATGAAAACATATTACAATTAAATATTTAATTCTGAATAAAGGAAGAGTTTTATAAAGTGGAATTTGCTGGTAAACAATATATTTCTTCCAGCATATTTGTTCCATGATTCAGGGCAAAAGCTTTTAAGTGTAAAGGGCAGACCTGTCCATGAAGACAGATACAAATCAGTCCTAAGGAAGGGGTAACGAAGCCTTTATCTGAGCAGCAAGGAGAAGACAAAGATGCATGTGGGCATTTGAGCCTGGAATTTAGATCTTGTAATACAGCAGAGGCAAAAAGGATAGTTTTTAACCCCTGAAAGTTACCCTGATTTATTGGACACATATGTTGATATTTCAGGTTCTGACATGCAATTATTATTACAATTTGTTGGTTTCAGGTCAGTTTGACACCACTCCTTCTTAAAATAACACAACACTTTGATGTCTGATTTCTTCTGTAAGTTAGAATTCCTTGATGGACCAGGTCTCAATAAGTGTCTGAACTGTATGAGGACAATGTGGGACATGTAGTCTGACAGTGACTCAATTTTTATAGAAGAATGGAAGCTAGAGATTGTTTTAAGACACATGAATAATTTTAAAATACTTAATTTCAGTTGAGTTCATAACTGGAAATGTCAACGTGTAGAATTTTTTTTCTCTTTGTTTGTTTCCCAGTTCTTTGATTTGTTTTTTGCTGTGTTCTTAATATGAGACAAAAGAAAATGTTGAAATTCCAATCTTCCAGTCAGGCCTAACAGTATTAAAGACCATTGTAAAGCCTATGGAAGAAATTAATATGGGCATTTCCTGGTATTTGAGAATTTAAAATTCTTTTAAGTTTTATTTTCATTGTGTTAAATTTAGGCCGTTATCACATGTGATGCCTTCTATAATCTTACAAGAAAACCTACATACCATGAAAAGAAGGTGGCTTACAGTAGTAACTGTTGAAGTAATAGTTTCGTTCTATTTATATCACAAAACATGCTTTTGTAAAAAGAATTTGTCTTACACAGCTTGCTCAAAAAAATCCTTTCAGAAGACGGATTGTTTTATTTTCATCTTGTATACATACAAAATGCCTGTTTGTATTCTAAAATATTTTTATCTCTTTGAAACAATAGACCAGCCTCATAAATCACATTAATATCAGCATCACAAAGGACACTTTCTTGCTTATGTTATGAATCTTAATTAATGAAGTAAAATAATTTTCATCATGTCAGGGGAATGAAACATCCTGTCCATCAGCACACGATCTCTTTTGTGACAACCAAAAGAGAGAGACTACATGATGTCACTATTGGTCTAATCTTTGAGGAAATTTTCTGGAACATTTTGGCAAAGGAATTTTTATGCAACTCAGCTACAGGAATCATAGTTTTGCTGTGAACCTTCCAATGTTTTGGGGGCTGGCCTTCCTTTAAAATTCTCACATGTTTTGATCTATGCATTTTTATGGAATATTGCCCTAAATCAAAATAAGTACTACCTCCCTACTCTTTTCAGTAAAGATTCTTTTTTAGTAAAGGCATCCAGGAGGTGTGCATGGACCTCTTCATCTACTTATCTTTACCAAAGCAACCAACTTCTAGCCCTGAAGAATTATTATCTGACTTGTCTATGAAAATGTTATTGTGTCAAAGACCCAGAAAGACACAGGAGACTGCAGTGATTTCTGGAAAAGGACTACGTTACATGCCCAAAATTTTCCATCAGCATGCATTTCAGTCACCAAAAGCGTGCTGTGACCTTTCCCTATCCAGAGACTTTACACATTGTGCAATACCATTTGCCTTATATCGCAGAGACCTGTGCTGAGCATACTCCTGCATGTTACAGCCTGTACTACAGGCTTTTGAGTGCTGAGGGGTAGGAGCTTTGCATTTTTTTGAATGAGATTTGTTAGTCCTGAAAAGTGAGGAAAACTCCTGGAGAGCAGGAGATCCGTTTGCTTCTGCTGACAAAAAAAAAAAAGATGAGGCGATAGAAGACTATGGAAGAATTGGGAGAGAAAAAATGGGTAGAGCATGAAGCGAGAGTATGAGCTGAAGTTGTTGCATATCTTCTGTAGGTAAGGTGTCAAATCAGCAAAGAAAGGTTGTGGATCGAGTTTTTCTCTTTTCCACAGAGCTATTTTGTGTACAGTGCTAGTTACTGTACTGAGTATAGGGTTAATCAGAATCTAAATTCAGTGCAAAGTATGTAGGAAACTACAGTAAATCTTATTTTTGAAGTTTTAATGAAATGGAATTAAATTTTTTTAGCCAGCCCTAGGTTTTTGCCACGCGTTGCTTGCAAATTGGACTGGGAAAGAGCAGTTGCCCCAGAGTAATAACATAAAAATATCTGAGAAGTTAAATGAAAACAAACCTGTTAGTTTTTTTATAGCACTTCTGTAGCTCATGATTTTTAAATGAGACATCAGTGTTTTGGGCCTGATTTAGAGCTAGGCTTTGAAGGTTTCTCAGGATAAGAAGTATCCAATTTAAATATCCCTTTTCTAATTCATCTATGAAGTCTAGGGTTCTGCAGCAGCTCTTTGTAGGGTCAGAAGTTCTCATAAATAGGATTCCACACTGTAAATTTTGTGGAATAATATACCTGTGTGTGCTTTTAACTTCATACTACCCAATATAATTTCTTTTCTACCCCTTTATTTCTCAAGGTCACATAATGTTTCTTTGTGTTGACAATGTCTTTATCACTTTCTGCTTTTTTTGCCAAGGTCAGGAGTAAAATATAAAATACTGAATACGAGGCCCTTGGAAGCCTTCTCAGGTTCCTATTCTCTCTCATCCTATCTTAATTTGCTCTTTTTTTCACCATTAGCTGCAGAAAAACTATTAAATACGAGACATTTGATGTGATAAATACCAACTTGTTCGTATCTTCACATGGAGCTTATTTACGGTTTCTTCACTTCCTTACCTTCCACTTACAATATTGTAAATTTTTGAATTGCATTTCAACATTTGCTATGGCAGTTACATTTAAGCATTCTTACTTCATAGTTCTTATTCTATGCCTTTGCCCATATGGTCAATGCAACTAGTCTTGTTTAAAATTTGTATCAAAACTTCATTTGTTTTTCTACTGAAATTTCCTATCTTTGAGCTTGATTCTTATTTTACCCAGTAGCGTTTCTCCTCTTTTCCCATCTCGTCATCTTTGTTATTTTCTTCCTTGGGGTTGTATTCAGTTTGGCTTTTAGTGAATGCTGTTTTATCTTCACAGTGCTAAATCCCAGCTCTTTGAAATTCAGAATCTTATTTTTCCTTCATTTTTTGCAGGCACACGTATTATTACTGGTATCCCTTTATATACAATGATTCATTATATTAGTTCTAGATGCTTTTCTTAGTTGTTTGGGATTTGTGTTCCAAGTAGGGCTTTTATGTAGTTTTGACCTGGGGAAATTTAAGCCTCTATACAGTTTGAGACTTTGAACTCCTTAGTTTGCCTGAATTTGCTTACCAGAAGCCTTAATTCTTCACAGACTGACATTTTGACAATAAAAGCCTATTCTACCAACCTGGTTTTTTATCTTTCCATCTGTTTATGTAAATAAATAAACATACAACTACTTCATGGAAGTATATTTTCCATTATTTAATTCCTGCTTACCCAAACTTGTTCTAACATAGTTCCTTTTCTGTTCTATTTTTTTATTAGTTGATTAAATGCTTTTCATTCATTTTTCATGTTCTCCTAGCTACTGCATCTAGAAATTACTGCACCTACCATTATGAGAAGTCCTTTCTTTTCCAAAGTATGTTTGTGTTATTAGTTTTCCATAATGACACAATTCTTGCCAGCAGTTTCCTCTCCAATGAGGAGATCTCCAACTGAGATCTTTGCCTATGTCCAAATGGGACTGTAGTTGTGATTGGCAGACATATTCTACGGTCCCATTAAAATATTTTTGTAAAAAATTATTTCCAAAAATAATTTTCTTCTAGATAATTTTTAAATACATGAATGCTTACCCAATGGTTTTATTTTCAATCCTCATGTTTTTTCCTCATAGTACCTGTATTCAGAATCTTTTGGTTTCTGTGTTACCTTTACATCCAATACATGTCACTCTAGTTTGTTCAGTGTATTGCTCAGCCTTCTTGCATAATTCTATGAAAATTTTGTTTATTTCCCGTTTACTCCATTTTCCAAGCCAAATTTGTCAGCTTTTCCACTGTCTGTATTTTCTACTTGATTTTTGCTCTCCACTTATTGTTGTTTTCTGTCGTTTTTGTGTTTTCTCTAACTTTTCCATGGATTTTTAAAATATATTTTTATATTATATTTTACCTGAATTTCTGTGTTTTGTCACAGTTATGAAAACAAGCCTCTCTTCTCTCTATGTTTAACTCTTTTCATCCTCCCAGTCATCCTGACCTGAGAAAGCTGTTATTTTACATTTTTGGACTACATACATTCAGAGCCCTTTTTCCATCTCTGACTTCTGACAACTAAAAGCAGTCTAGAGTACCACTTCTTGTTATTTGTCATTATGTAATTCAGTTTTGCTACTAAACAAAAGGATTCCGCTACAAGTCACCTGAATGTCTGTTTCTGTGAAACTTCTTTCCCAGCATGGCAGATTTATAATTTGCCTGGAAACAGCCTTTCTCAAGGATGGCTTAGATTGATCAATGACAGCCTACCGCCATCACCACTTTAGGATACTTCTCAGCATTTAAAGTGCACTTTGTAGCATTGTTTGGCAGATAGATAGATATTCTGCCTTTGGCCTCTTGGTGTCAAGCATGGGCCCTCTTTGCAAAGGGCATGAGTTATCTTGTTATATAGGCAGTTGAACTAGATGATCACTGTAGGTCCCTTCCAACTGAACTATTCAATTCAGTTCCATTCTGTTCTGTTCTGTTCTGTTCTGTTCTGTTCTATTCTATTCTATTCTACCTGTTCTTTTTTTGGTTACTGATTTGAAAGTCAGATCTTTCCCTTTCTTTCGCACATGAAGTGTATGTATTTGTGAAATACATTTGTTAAAGCTTGCTTCTTATATTTCCTCTGATTGCAGCTACATACTTCAATGGTTACTTTCTTTAGCTAATGCCCTGCTACTGCACAGACACTCATAGGCAGAAACTTTGTTTAAAAAAAGTGCCCCAGTTTATTGGGATTGTGGCGTAGGATAGAGCTCTTATGAATTCTTTCAGATGGGATGATTGATTACTGTCCAAATAATGATAACAAGGGTCCTTACTGTCTTCAGCAGGATCAGGTGAAACTCACTGAACCACTTTTTACACTCAGCTCGTCCTGCATGACCACTCCAGAACATGCATGATCCTTCATTATTGATTGTCTTCGATTACATTGAAAATATCTCCTAACCAGATTAACCATGTACAAAGGACTGTTGTATGTGACCGTGTCTGCATCTGCAGGAGGAGTTTCTGCTGACTATTTCTGTCATATTTCTGCACTCTTTCTTCAGTTCTGAAGAGAAATCTCATAGGGACTATCTGGAAGGAAGAGTAGGATTTCTCCACCCAGGATGTTAATCACCATATTGAAGCATACAAACTGGTCAATGCACTTTGACCACCCTTCAGGAAGCATCTTCAAGACAGTCCAAAACTCCCACCTGAAGCACTCCTGGGCCAAGTAGTCAAATACTTTGTTCTGAAGATGGCTAGGATTTCAGGGAATCATCTTTGTTGTAGTCAAGTTGCTGTTTCAAATCAATCCATTTTCTCATCTGGGGAGTTTCTAGGTTGTACAGGGAATTAATGACTTAAAATCACTGGGTGCTCGCACAGGCACATATGTCACTGATACTAGACTAGACCACATTTATAGCCATAGGACATGCTTGAATTTCATCCTTACATCTCAGCTATTAGCCAAGTTCTGTAGATTTTTTTTTGCAGGTTTCTGAAATCTCATTTTTTTGTACAGCTTCCTCTATCCTATCTTCAAATTCATCTGGACTCCTGCTGTATTTCTTGTTAGCTGTATTTTTTTCCATGAGTTCATTTTGGAAAGAACTCAGGCATAATTAACTTCTAGCAGATAACCATTCAAAGAAGAGGGAGCTTCGCATCTAGTAAGAAGATTTTGCTACATGCTGAAGTTTGCAACTGAGTGAGAATTTATTGAAGCCGTATTAGTATTACACTATTGAAGAAGAGGAAAAAAATACCAGTTGCCAACTTTTGCAAAGTTTTACCAGTCCTGGGTTTCAGAATGTCTTCCCTTTTCATTTCCAGATGAACTGAAAGGACACGGAGAACATTAGAACTGAAGATAAGAATCTGCATCAGTTAGAATCAGAGAAACAAGAGGCACAGGTGGTTGCATTGCATAAAGAGTCATCACTGTTAAACTTCAGAGAGGGAATAAAAAGTTGTATGAGAAGTACACTCTTAAATTCCAAGGGATGAAGGAATGAAAAGGATTGATTAGGCCTAGGGTGAAAGAAAGCATGAGTTTCTCTTTTCCTTTCAAATTTAATTTACTTTTCCTTAGTTTATTTTTGTTCTTGAAAAAATCCTCAGTTCGATCTTCACTAGAATGTCCCTCAGGAGAATAAGAGACAAAGGGCACACATTGAAATGAGAAATGCACTAGCTTTCCTGGGAAATGAGGGGAGCTAGCCAGCAATTTCCTAACATTATTTTTCCAGCATCTTTTCCACCATTTTTGATATCTTGTTTTTCTGAATTGCTAGCCCTTTCTTCTGAAGGACTAATGTTGCCCCTCTTTGCAGACTTTATGCTTGATTTCGCAGTGTAATCTGCTTGTATCACTGCTCAGAAAATGGATTGATACCTGGAGGCTGGAGACAGCTTTTTCAAATATTTTGCTTGTTTTAACACTTATATTCCTTAGGTTTTCACCTGCGTGTCTTAGTACTTTGGGATTACTTTGTTTAATGGACCTTGTCTCACTGAGGCTGGATGTTGGCCATACCAGTGACCCATTGCAGTTCTCTATAATCTCCTCCTTTCCTGTGTCTTTCTTTGGGGAAGAGAGAAGTAACAGCTACAGGATGCTGTTGCGCATGTGGCCAATCTTCTCCCAAGTAAAGGCTGTAGATTGTACAGCTGCAATTCCTTAGTGGAAGCAGATGACCTGTGGCCTACAGCCGGCGGCCACTTTGGGTTATGTCATCCCACTAGTCACCACCCACTGCTGCAGCCAGCCAGCCAGAGGGACGCAGTGAGCAGGCGGCCTTTCATTGACACTTCATGAATTAATGGCTAGGGGCTGCTTAAGAGGAGCACAGTTGGCATCTCTTCCTCCTCAGAGACCCAGTGCTTGAGGACCCTATGGCAGAAATTCAAGGAAAAGAGAATGGTTTACAACAATCATCTCCTTGCTGTTTTGGAATGTGTTGTCCTTTTAGCAACAGTGCTTCTTTGGTTTCGGTTTTTCCTTCTGTGCTACTAGGTTAGTATCTTACCTAAAAAGATAACCCTCTTCATGCAGAATGTTTGAGAGAAGGTGCTGAAGATGAATTCCCATTCTTCTCGCATGACATCCTTTTGGTTTTTATTAAAAGATGACTGCATGTCTCTGTTTCTTGTCATCTGTGTTTTATACTTTAGCTCTTGAAAGGAGTGATGTGCATGTGCATTGTGGTGAGGAAATGCTTCTCTCTGTCTTGCTGATTTGAGATCAGCTCCTACCATGTGAACTGTTAGACTGCCCCCAGTTAGAGTGAAAATTAGAAATCAAATGACAGATCAAACAAAAGTAGCTGAACAATGGCTTGCTGTTGGATGTCAGACCAGCAAAATCTACTTGTTAATTCCCTGCAAATAAAGTAGTATTCAATATAGTGAGACAAAAGCTGTTGAAAAGTCAAGCCACTTCTGTATGGCATTTATCCTCAGTCACAGCTAATCTGATATAACCTTTTAATACAGAAGCAAAGAAATTCTCCAAGGCAAAAGTGTTTTTAACCTGAAGAAGCGTCTCTCAGAAATCTTCAGCATCATTGCATTACCTAGAGTGAAGGGTAAAGAAGAGGTGTTAGGCAGGTGGGATAATTACGTATAATTGGTAGCCTGATCCTGGTTACTAGTATATAGTTTTGCATAAAATACTTTATACCGTGTCCTGTCAGTAAAACTGAATATTTGAACCTAACTTCATGATTTTCTGTTCCACAGGGGATGACTGTGAAAACAGAAGCTTTGAAATTTCAAAATGTGCTGAAAGGCATCAAATCTGACACGTTCTTATTTGAAAGATAACTAATAGCAGCTGCATCTATGTTTATGTGATGCAAGTATTGATAAACTGTGAGCGTTAGTTTTGAAGTATAGTAGATTGAGACCTATCTACCTATTTTACTTTTGAAAATGGCTACTAAACTGGAGATTTACAAATTCTTATCCAGTAACTTCATTTTCTTATTTAGTTTGGTAGAATTATATTTGCAAATTAAATAAGTAAAGGAAATCCGTGGATCAGTAGAATTTTTTTCAAAATTTGAATGGGTTGCAAGTGAAGTAAAACATGAAAAGTGATAGCTTGGAAAAAATTAAGTGGGTTTAGTTTATATCGGTTCAGTTTATTTTTGTTCAACTACCTTCATAGCAGTTTCCTGTATGATATTAGGCAGTCTTAGACACAAGTTAATTAAATAAGCCTATTTCTAAAAGAAAATTAAGTAGTACTGAAGATAAAATTAATGCATCCTCTGCCTGTATTTTATCTAGGAAGTTAATTCTGCAAAGAGGTGCATGCTCTTCATTCAATGAGCCCTGGGTGGTTATGTTTACATGTATAAGGAGAAAATCTCAGAAGATACAGATTCGAGATTTAGTTTGCCTAAATCCCTTAAAGCTTTCTAACATTTATCTCAAATTTTGTGTGAGCCACCAGAATCTGCAAAATTTAACTTGGAGTTGCTTAAAATTTACAGTAAGACTGCTGGTATTTCCTGCCCCTTCTTTATCTGGACTGGCTGTAAGAGCAGTTGGTCTGTCTTAATGGAGTTTTAGCACTTGTCTCTCCTGGGAGAATTGAAACTGATGGGGAAAACAGGAAACCAAATATCTGAGCAACTTCAAAACCATTTGTGGTTTTGGTTTTAGAAATATAAAGTTTTTTTGTAGGTGGAGGCACACATTTATTTTTCTGAAGCAATTTACAAGTCCATAAAAAGTTCATCAAAATGACGGCCACTAGTTGCTCCCTTCTTATTCACACATTGTGGTGTTTAGATTATGTAAGTGCTACCGTAGTATAGATAAAAATTATTTTAATCAAATTGAAGCGATCCATTTTCTTGAGAACTGAACAATAAACAAACGGTTGAACAATCTTTAAATTTTCCTGCTGTCACATGAATAAATATAACAGCTCTGGAACTGGGTCACTGTCAGGCAAGAGAGAAGTAGGGAAATCCATTTAATGGAACAGTGCAACTGGGAACTGAGTTTTTGCTGGAAAACACCTGTTTCTTCCATTATTTCAATAATATGAATATACTCTAGTGATCACATTTCCCATTTCATAAAATTAAAGTTATAGGAAGAGAGCCCTCTTTAGTTCTGCTAAACCCTGGAAGAGCCCTCACAGATGGCTGAGAGTGTATAATAGCTGAGAAAACATGTACTGTAGAGAGGATGTACAATTATCTGACATGAGTCAAGTGATGATTTTTCTGGTTCATGATATCCTGTAAAGTCCGGCTATAGTTTAGATAAAAATACTTCACAGAAACACATTTTAGGGATCATAAAGAGGTACCATTGATATTAATGTTCTGGAAAAGATGCCTGAAGCATGCCAAGACTTTTTTTTTTTAAATTATCCTTAAATAATCCTTTTCTAAAGTTTGCCAAAATGTTTTCTGAGTTTAGTCCTGTTATTCAAAATGAATAATAAAGGAAAGTAATATGTAATAAACTGTACATGTGAAGTTGCTTCTGCTTGTGTCTGATTAAAATTTTTACCAGAAGAAGAAAACAGTATGTCTGAACCAAGGCAATTTTAAGGCCTTGTGTCTAGTAAAAGACAGTGTTTTGTCCTTTTTTTTCTCAAATAAATATGTCTTGTATGCTCAGGTGCATTTATCAGAAAAAGGAAGTGCCCCAGAATAGGTGTAGAAAAATAAATAATTTTTTTTCTGCTGTGTGAATCAATTTTCCTACATATGAAAATAGAACTGGGAGGAGTTTCCAGGACCGTTTTGTCCCATCACCAACATTGTACACACCCTCATTTTTTTACAGGTTGATGTTTAAGTTCCGTTTTTAAAATTTTTCACCGGTACTCACATAGACAAGCTATTTTAGAGCAACCCCAATTTGATACCAAAATAAGAGTGTAAAACATAACTTCATGTGTCAAGACAAGAGCTGTTTTTTCAATTCCTTGATTTCCTACTGGAATCAAATAAGTTTCTACCTTTAATGCAACATACACTTAAATAAGACAGAAGCAAATGTCAATAGGTTGTGCATTGTGCTGCACAAAGTATGAACAACTTTGAGAATTAAGAAAGAATCCAATACCTAATGTGTCTAATGAAAGGTAATAATAGATAAAAAGAAAAAAGAAGAAGGCAATTGAAATCCAGGGTACATGTTAATTTCCATATCATGTCTGGATTTTCTATTTGAGCAGATATATTTACGTACTGAATAGTCAGCTTTAAATGACTTACCATGACCACTCTTCTACGTAAGCTTATATTGGTGAAGTTCCAGTGTAAAACCAAAACTCCTTATAATTTGCAATTCTAACCATAAGATCAAAAGTGACCTTATTTTATAGATAGTAAAAATGCAAAATAGTGAGGTCTCATACTGTTAACCTCATTCAAACATCTCCTTCATCTGTGATTCAGAGAGGTATCTAAACAAATGGGCTGTGTGATGATCTACTGCTCTAGCTCCAGTCCCACTTAGCCTTAGTCTTACTCACCAGTGAACCAAATACAAAGGTAATTATTCTGATCAGTACTGCTGGTTTTGAGAAACTGTACCAAGACCATTACTTCATTTTACATGAGCTGCTTAATTGTATTTTAGAAACTAATGCTGATGAGCATATTTTTGTGCAGTAAATGATTTGTCAAACCTGTTTAGCTGTATGTTTGCAGGTTATTCATAAGCAGATCTGTTCACAGTATGTCATCTGGCTTTTTTATTGTTTGCTGTGTCACAATAAGGTCTCAGGCTTGGTGATTTTTCCTATTGATTTACTGATTTATAAGGTGTTGAGGAACAAGACTGAAATCAAGGTTTGACTAATCTATATTTGGAGATTGTAAAGGGTTAACAGATTGTTAAAACTAAGTTGAACTTACTTGGTAGAAGAAAGCAAAGGCTCGTACACAGCCACTAGAAGTTTATAGAAAGACTTTTCTTAATTAACTTTAAACAGCAATAAAGCACCACTATGAATGCTGGTAGAGTTAGAATAAATAGGATTGTGAGGATATAAAATCAAACAGGCAGAATTTATTTTGGGGAATATAGTTTGACTGTTGGCTCAGCTGTTATAACTAACAGTCCACTGCATTTCAATAGGCAATGTAAAAATGAAATTTTTATCAACTGTTTGAGCCATTCATACAAATAAAGTTTTGCACTGTGTTTCATTAAGAGGTTTCTCTATTAAAGAACCTTAAGTAATTAGGAGAAATTTAGTAAGGGGTCTCCTGTAAATTCTCTGCCTACTCTGTGCTTTATCTACAGCTTTTATGATAAGCATTTGTGCAGAATATTGGTTAAAGATACTTTTATCATAGCATCAGTTTGGGTGGGAGGCAGCTGTGTGTACCTTATGGCAGATGGCTGTGTTTCTTTTAAGTTTACTGATGTAGAAAAAGCCATAAACATGTAAAAAATTAAGAAGATTTCAAACTGGAAAATCATCAAAATGTGCCTGTGAATGAAATCACTACAGGAGATAATCCTAAACTTCTTTGGGAAACATTTCAGTTTTCTGTGAGCTGCAGACATTCAAGATGCCCATAATAGTTTTCTCCGTAGACTTGAAGACTGTGAGAAGGGTGTAAGAAACTGCCTTGTGAGAGCCAGAAACATGGACTTGTTTCCATTCTTGAGATGTGAGAAGAATCAGAGTTTGTGTATAAGAAAGTAAGTTCAGCTCAGAGGGTTTGCTTTGCTACTAAAGGTATCAGGACAGTTGATAAATCGTATTTGAGCCTGTCAACAGATTCTAAAGTTGGTTTTAAATAATCTTATTGATTGTTAACAAAAAATAGATTCCTACATTTTTTCTTGGAAACCATAGCTTGATGTTGTCTTCCAGGGTCTTGATGGCTTGGCATGATTAAATCCAGTGGTGTAAAGCATGGGACATTTAAAGACATCTTTGTGCTTTTTATCATAGTGGCTGTTGAAACAGCATCTCGTTTTTCTTTCCAACCTTTCTTTCAATATACTGTGACTCGCACTCTATTGCAGATTTGAGAGACATAATCTTTCCTTCGCTCCTTATAATGGCCTGGATCTGGGCTTCTGGACAGGAGGCAGTGTCATGTTTTCTATACTGTTATTTGTGCAAGATATTCTACTGCAAATTGGCACTGAATGTTGATATGCATCTGCAACATTTAAGTTCTTTGATAGCTTCCTTCTGGTGGTCTACAGCTGAGTGTGAACAAACAAAGATGGAAAAGAATGTACTCTGCCTGTTAATCAACTGTTCTTCCAGTTTAAAACTCAGATTTGAAAATCCATGAGCTTTTAACTTCATGGCTTTAACCACTTCTGCTTAGTGATGGAGTCTTCCAGATCTTCATGATGATGATCACGAATATATTACTTCATTGCATTCTTAAGATATTCTATATAAAAAATTCTGTCTGAATAAAGTCAGACAGTTTCTGTTTCCTTACTTTGCTAATATAGCTGTAAAACTTACAGATTAAAACCCCCCAAAATTATCTGCTTGAGGTTCAGAGCATCTTTTTGATGCATCAGCTGGTTGTGGAGAAACAAATCAGTTTCTTTTTAGGAAATACCTCACTTTTATGTGAAACAAGGTCCAGTCACTAGACTAAACTGGAATAGTAAGTTCTGATTTAGAAAATTACATGATAAATTCTCTACAATGTATTGCAACAGGAACATCAGATATCATCAAAAGCTTATTTTCTAGAATGCTAGCACGGACATCCTGAGTCGGACTGGTGTTCATTTGGTCCTGTGGTATGTATCCAGGTTGAGAAAGTAGTGACTTTAGTTGAAGTACAGACACAGTGAGCAGACATAGTATAATCTACCTTTTTCAAAGGGAACATATAGATCTCTCTGATTTTCTTCTTTGCTGAACCCTAACAAGTGCTACACATTCCAGTGTATGTTATCATTTCACTGCGGTAACCCTGCATACTCTTCATATTAACTTACATGTCTGGTTCTGTTTCTGATCTGTTTCAATGATCCTACTACGTTCAATTCATCCTTTGCTAATAAGTTTGACAGCTCAGTTACCTTTGGTCAGTGTGATCACAACGCCACCCTCTTTCAGCTGTACAGGGAAGCTTGGAGGATTGGACAGTGGCATCTGAATTCTGAGCTGATAGACACACAGTATTGATGAAATGAGACACTATGGCAGGATGCTCAGTTACTTGTATACTAGTGGGATATTCTCTTAAACTAGTGAAAAAAACAGAATCAACATATTAAGAAGGTGGTTTGTCTAAAAAGTGCAGCAGTAAGGCTTCTAGTGAAAGCTGTCAAGGCATTTACATCTACCAGAAGATTCTTTCCATCTGGATTTTTGATGCACTGTGGGCTTATCTGGAAATTCTTGTGCACCTTTTGTTTCTTTTAGAGTGACTCCCTGAAAGGACTGCTGCATTTTACTCTGGGCTGTGACAAACAGGAAACAGTTGAAAGTAAAAATTATCTTTTAGAATCCTATATGGAGGTATTTTACTCTGGGATACAAATAAAGCCCTGAACGGATAGAATAAATTTTCCTGTTTTACATGGATGCCTTACCAATGCTGTAGCTTCAGGCCGGGAAAGAGACAATTTCAACTTCCTTGAAGCCAAGCAGACCCTCGGAGGTGCCTCATGGCAGGCATTTGGGAGCTTACTGAGAGGCTATTTGGTTCTTTGCTCTGTCTGCCTCTGTGCAGACTCTCTTAGCTGCTGGATACTGACTCTGTCTATGCTTCAACCTTAAATACATGTAGTAATCTTCTAGCAGTTCTGAGTAACTGCTGGATGTTGTACTTTATATAGTTGGTGTTACTTTCACTTATATATACCACAATTGTTTTTTAGTTAAACAGTACCACGTTTTAAACAGAAAGATAAGACAAACTGTACAAAAAGCATTTTAGGAGGGAATTCAGGTGCAATGACTCTCTCTGTTGTAAAATGTACTTAGGCTAGTACAGGATGTTATTTTATGCTCACTAATCATCAAATGATGAGATGCATTTTAGGACTGGATGCTTCTTCTAAAAGACATATTTTCCTTCATCCAAAAGTTATTGATGGGTAATGCAGAGTACATTGATGTCTTAATGCGGGAATTACATGTCTAGAACTGTATATCCTGATAATGGATGTGGCCTCTGGCCTTTAATACTGTGAAACTCTGAAAATGCTGTGAAAGACCATCTGGTGAGACTAAGAGGTGTATCTAACACAAAACAAGCTTCAAATAACTGCCACAAAAGGTGTATGACTCATGTTCTAGGGAATTCTCTCATTACTGACTGTAGGAACACAGTGAAAAGGGGTACTCTGTTGTATACACAGATAGGAAGACACCCTGTAATACAGGTGGTGAAAAGGACATTGGTTGGGCTCAGGAGAGGCAGTGGGATTTATAGCAACCTGGGAAGAGTGCAGGGAAAGTGTTCTCTGGATGGATGCACCAGCTCATAGCATTGGGCGGCTGCTGTGTCGCCACCCGATGCACTCAAACAGGGACTCAAATATTCTGAAAAGTGAATTAGAGACATAGTATCTTGCTAAACAGTACAGCCAGAAGGATGTATGGAAAGATGAATAAATAATTAGAAAGTCCTGCTGTGATTTTTTTTTTTTAAAAGTATTTATGTTAAAGTAGGTAAAATTCTTCAGCTGGTATAAATAGCTTAAATGAAGCTGTGTTAATTTACTCCAGACGGATAGCTGGTCTGTTACTTGCTAGTTTGTGTCAAATACCCAGCCCTGCTATCATCATCTCCAGAAACCGTTCAGCTCTTTATTTAGACCATAAAGATCTGAAAGAAGTTAGAAATTCTGATTGCAAGGGTCTGACCCAACTAACTTCATTGATAACACACGTGACAGGGATTTGTTATACTAAATATGGGGAGGTAAAAAAGGAAAACTTCCATGCTATAAAGACAAAGCTTCTCTTTGTTTTTTTTTTCCCCAAGGGAAAAAAGAAAGCCCAACTCCTATATCCTCATACTGTTCAGAGGTTTGGTATACTAAATATGGAGAGATAAAAAAGGAGACCTCCAGTGCTATAAAGGCTTTTTTTTTTTTTTCATCCCAAGTGAAAAAAAAGCCCAACTCCTATATCCACATACTGTTCAGAATTAAAAGGACTCTAGAGTTATTAAAACCAGTCTTACCATTGGCAGAAAGCGTTACAAATTTCATCAAATGTATTTTTAAACTAAAATACACGATGTAAGATCCAATGTGAAGAAAAAGATTCCTTAAAGTCTATGAATCAAGCATCTAATACAAGGACAATCACACTGGAAAGTTTTACACAAAATCTCATGCCACAAAGCTACTCATTCTGCAACTCTTCTCACTAGATGTCTTACTATTTCACAAGCATGAGAAAATCCTGGCTTCTGTTTCAGCATTGCACATGCTGCCACAAAAGCTTATGAATCTGGCCACAAAATACAAACAAAGCCAATCATTGTATTGATGGAAACAATGGTAGTTCAGCTACTTAGCCAAGAAAAAGCATACTCACCTGGATTGAATAGAATTTGCAATGCTTTATTATAAAGAAATGAGGTAGCTGAAACCTGTTTGATTGAATTGCAGGTCATAAAGATAGCATTACTACTGTTTTCTGATGTCTATGCTGGCTATTTGAAGCATCCTGCTTACTGTGAATACCGTATGATTTGATTAGTAGAAAACAGTACAAATATAATTAATACCCATCAGTGATCTGTCAGGACATTCCTGAGGTTCTAATCTCTAATAAAGCAGAGACATGGTCAGAGGCCCAACAATAGGACAAGACTGTAATGAACAAACTATGGTTTGCATAAAGAACCACACCTTGTGAAGAATTATGTTGTGATAATTGCCTTATTTTGCATTAATGTGATAGAGATACGATAAAATAAACAGGACCTTCCACCACCTGTACTTGAACTCTGTGTAACTAGGGTTTGAGCCAAAGGCTATAATGTCAGCTCCATGAATTTTCTACAGAGTTCATTGTTCTGTAACATAAGGAACTTGGAACAGTAAAAAAAGAAGAAATTCTTTTGCTTAAAATTTCTTTGGTGTTCATTGGTCCTGGGTCACGAAAGCCCAAGATTCAAATACAGAAGAAATTGTGAAGATTATAATTATAAAATAATTGTGAAATTTTATTTCATAAGAAAAATATTATGCTCAGAGTGCCTAGGAAGACTGATGAAGCAATTCTGGAGAACTTGCCATTGTCCTCTTCCAAAACAGACAAAATTGAAGAAGGAAGCCCAGAGGATTCTGTAGTTCAGCTGAAATAAAAAACTTCTGAGCAATTGGATTCAATGAAGAAAAACAACTTATTTAAATTATTTGGTCTCTAGATTAAATTAGATTATCTAATTATTTTCTTGGATGCATGTTTGTTGTTTGTTATTTCCTTATTACAGGATACTTGTATGAGTAGCATTTTTTCTAACAAGCACAAAAATACCAAGTGCAATAAATCGTGATAGCCCAAGTACAACTAATTATGATATACATTACAAAACAATGGTAAGTCTTGTTTTCTGCTTTCTTTCATCTTACTGATGGTTAGATAACCATCTGGAAGTGACTGATCTTGCTAATCCCATATGGTGGGTTGACCCTGGCCAAAATGCCAGGTGCCCACCAAAGCCACTCTATCACTCCCCCTCCTTAACAGGACAGGAGAGAGGAGAGGAAAAAAAAATAACAACAGGCTTGTGGGGTTGAGATAAGGACAGGGAGATCACTCAGCATTTACCGTCACGAGCAAAACAAACTCAACTGAAGGGAAATGTAACTTATTACCAATTAACTCAGAGAGGAGTAATGAGAAATAAAACCAAATCTTAAAACACCTTCCCTCCACCCCTCTCTCCTTTCCCGGGCATAACTTTGATCCCGATTTTCCTCCGTCCTCCCCCCCAGCGGCACAGGGGGGAAAACAGGGAATGGGGGTTGGGGTCAGTTCATCACACTGTTGTTTTCTGCCGCTTCTTCCTCCTCAGGGGGAGGACTCCTCACACATTTCACCTGCTCCAATGTGGGGTCCCCCTCACGGGAGAAAGCCCTCCATGACTTCTCCAACGTGAGTCTTCCCACGAGTTCAGTCCTTCGTGAACTGCTCCAGCGTGGGTCTCCTTCATGGTTTGCAGTCCTTCAGGAACTGACTGCTCCAGCGTGAGCCCCCCTCATGGGGTCTCTAGCAGCAAACCTGCTCCAGCGTGGGCTTCTCTCTCTCCACGGGCCACAGGTCCTGCCAGGAGCCTGCTCCGGTGCAGGCTTCCCACGGGGTCACAGCTTCCTTCAGGTATCCACCTACTCCAGCATGGGGGCCCTCCACGGGGTGTAGGCAGTCATCCGCTCCACCACCCATGGGCTGCAGGGGGACAGCCTGCTTCACCGTGGTCTTCACCACAGGCCGCAGGGAAATCGCTGCTCCGGCACCTGGAGCATCTCCTCCCCCTCCTTCTTCACTGACCTTGGTGTCTGCAGGACGTTTCTCTCACATATTCTCACTCCTCTCACTTGCTGCAATTACTGCTGCACAACAACTTTTTTCACTCTCTTAAACACGTTATCACAGAGGCGAAAAACGCTGTCGCTGATTGGCTCAGCCTTGGCCAGCGGCGGGTCCGTCTTAAAGCCGGCTGGCATTGGCTATATCCGACATAGGGAAAACTTCTAGCAACTTCATACAGAAGCCACCCCTGTAACCCCCCCGCTACCAAAACCTTGCCACGCAGACCCGTTACATCCCAGTTGATTATTTGTTTATGCAATTTGGTATAATTTGTTGTCTATTCTGGACTTTAGGAGGATATTGCAGGTCAGTGACCAGGTGCATTGCTAAATGAACATACTGAAGCTTGCAGAATTGTTTTCTGAAGCTGTTACTTGCTCCACTTTCTCACATGGCATATATAGTTTCTAACCATTTTAAAACTGCTTCATGTTTTGAAAAATGACAGTGGTGTTAACCATTCCCTTACCTGTTGATGTGAGGCAATGAAACAAGTGGTAGAAAATGAGTTCTCCAGTCTGTATATCTTGGTTTCCATTAACTGTGTGTCTCATAGCAATTTGTGTGTCTGCTTTCAAGTATTTTGACAACAGTATTTGTTTGACATGATTTGGAAAGCTTATTTGTCTTAAATTCAGACACAATCTTGCTCAAACCACAATAATTTTTTTTTTTATTTTTTAAAAAATAACTTGCTTGAGGAACTCGAGTCATACCCATCTAAATATCTGCTGTATATCTGGTAAATGAGAAACTAGATAGTGTTCTCAAGTATAATTTCAGCTGTTGTTCATGAAGCTTTCTAACATCAGTGCATTTTGTGTTAACTACAGATAGAAAGGTTCTAATCAGCATGATTTAAAAGGAAATATATAGCTTTGATTTGTTTGCTTCTATGTGACGTCACCTTTCTTCCCCCACAGCCTGATCATCTCTTTTTTTTTTTCTTTTTTCCCCTTTTTCTCTTGTTCTTTCTCTGCTTCCTCTCCCTCTACTTCTTTTTTTTTTTTTTTTTTTTTTTTTTTTGGCTAATGTTGCTTGGCAGCAGGAGAATTGCTGTGTTTTTGTGCATTCTGAATTTTTGCCACTCCATTTAATGGGGCCATATTGGCTTTCTCCCTTGTTGGTACACTGTGGGTCAAGTGTAGGCGTGTGCATGCTTTACAAGTTTATCCCCATCATTGCTAATGTCTGTCCAAGATGTTAGTAGCTGGTGGTTTTGTTTGAGGGACACTTCATGCTGTAATTCTTGAGTGCAAATCACTTTTTGTTTCTTTTGTTCATTTATAATGAGAGACTGAAATGGAGCTTAAATAATTCCTTCAATGAATACATTAACCAGACTCTTCTATTGTGGCTGTTTAAGAACTGAAAATAATTAGCACAAAGCCACATTTCCTTCACAGTGCTTTAAAAGCAGTCAGGGCATTACCATTAAGATAATAATGAATTCAGTCTCTGTGGAAAGGCAGGGAGGAAAGAAAAAAAGATTAAATATATTTCAAGACAAGCAAAAAGATTTCTGGTGGGAACATTTCACTGTTGAATAAAACATTCCCTTGGGAAATAAATTGCTATTTGGGTTTGTATTTTGAGGCACTTTGTGAGTACCTTCAGAGGAGCCAAATAAGAACCTCCTTCTCTCTTGAAAAATTCTAAACCTACAAAACCACTACAAACACTATCCCGTTTCCTAAGAGACAGGCTGTTAATTCAGAAACAATAATATCACCACTGTTTGGAAAGACTGGAAGCAGAAAGCAATATAGTTGATATCAGGTCTTGGGAAAAATTTGTTTTCCACAAGGTTAAATATTGGTTCGTTTGTTTATTTTTGTTTTTGTCACATAACTTGCCCAGGACATGTAAACCTATTTTGAGACATCAGAAGAAGATACTGAAGTAGTAAAAAATGCTATCTTAGTATTGATTTAATTTGTAAATCTAGACAACCCTTTTTTCCATTTGAAAGAAAGTTAGCAAGCTGAAAAACAAAGCCATAAAATGTAAGGATTGTAAGGCAAGAAATAGCTATTAATTATCCAAGCCCAGGAAAGCTAACCTCTAAAGGTTACTTTCCAAAAAAATTCTGCATGAACAAAGAGAACTTCCCTTCAGACCAGACTAACAAGAAAGGTAGGAAGAAATCCTGCTTATAGCAGTTAGCTTAGACCTGGAACAGTCTCTTCTACCTTCAGTAGAGATGCTGAACTTCTTCCAAGCATAATAAAGGACTGAAGGTGAGATGAAAACACAGAGGATATCCCGAGAATGTGACTACTTTCTTATAAGCTTTCTACTTGTTGTGGCTGCATGAGAGTTGTGTGTACAATTATCTGAGTTTTCTTCTGCCTTCTCGCATGGTGTTAAATGTTTTCTGTATAGTGACACCACTCCAGTAGGTGACTGTCCACCATGCCACTAATGGAGATGCTCACATGAAAGATATCATTAGCACATTTATCATTGGCATATGGGGACACTGGGAACTTAATCTCGTCACTTATGGCAGATTTATTACAATAGCCCACAGATTCCTTTAGTTTCATTACAGTGGCCTAGAAATTAAACAAATCACCTTGTCCGACCACACAAAATTTAAGGAAGAAAAAAATTTTTGTTTTGTTCTTGTTGTTTTGGCAAGAAAACTGTTTATTTGGACTGAATCCAAACAGAATTAAGTTTTATAGAAGGGAAGAGAGTTTTTGTGGCAAGAAAAGCTGTCTTCACAACCCTAGTTCAATTTATGTGAACTCAATGGTAAAAGAGAAAGAAAAACCTAAGCTGGAGGTATTAACCTCTTCCTAAAAATCAGATTTTTTTCTGTTTTGGAGACTACCTTATCTCTCAATTCACATTAGACAGGTATTCTGCTAGTCTTTGCTTTAAAGAAAGAGTTGACTTCGTGACAGCAAAGGCTTCAAATTATCAACCCTACTATAAATGCATTTATACAGCCTCTCTGATTACCTGGGCCTGCATATTTTCCTATAGAAGATCTGTTTGGAAGATTTTGAACATTTCTGAAGACCCAGTGTGCTAATGTGCGATACAGAAACATAGCACTTGGAGAGTGATGTCTTTAATTAAATAGGATAGTATCTCCTTTGGCATATATTCCTCTGAAAAACATAATGTTTTCACATCCAAGGAATTCCCAGAAGGAAACATGCAGAATAGATTTTAGATTGCACATATCTTTCTGGCTGTCCATGGAGGAATGAAAAGTGTTCTGAATAATTAACAGTGTCAGAATCAGGCTGTAAAACTTTTGCGTATTTTCAGTTCCTACATGGACTTTGGTAAAGACAAAAGCTTTTAGAATTCAGATTAGGAGCCAGACTACAATCACTTCTAAATCTGGGACCTCTGTTGGTCTTGTAGCCCACTCTACCCATCCTAATTCCACGTTGGAGAATAAAAAAAAAAAAAAAAAAAGAAAATTGGATCAAAATTGCAGCACAAAACTGTGGAAGATTAAAGGCAATGATAATAATTTTCTTATTTCAAAACTCCCTATTACATTTTGCTAAACATTTGCTTGAGGCATTAGTGGTACTAATCAAGTTCATTAGGCAGCTAGCAGTGGTTTAGACACACCTTTGAGTCTTCTAGGATATCTTTCCTTCTTACGTGATTGTATCTTTCAGGGCTGAGGGATGCAGTAAAACTCTTGTTACCCGCATAAAAGTGTGACACTTTCATTTGAAAGTGTGCAAGCAATAAAGTGGAATGTTATTGTTAGCTTTTATTGAGAGTAATTCAGTGTTGAAATACGTGTGTAAGTTGCTATGCAGTGCAGCTTAAACCAAAAAGGGTGTTGCACCGTAACTTGGCTTGTTAAAAGCCTGTATTCCTCATCCCTCACTATAAATGTCATTGTACCTTTCTGATGTTTAATACCTTAATTTCTGTCATATGCTTCGTTTTCTAATTTGTTTCTGTCATAAAATGCAAGAGATTCATGCCTAAGAATGCTGCTAATAAGGAAAAGTAATCCTTATTGTCGATACACTCAAGGCCTCTTGAAAAAAAGGGTAAGCTTAAAGAATGTGATTTAAAAAATCTTTTTGTCAGAAGTATTTTTAATATACCGGTACATATTTTTTTGCCTCAAGTTTTGATATTAGTAATAATTTTTTGGGTGCATTGGGCTTTGAATTTGAAAAAATAAGAAAGGCTTTGACTGAGCAACTGTTGTCTTGAAACTAGTCCTGGGATGTGCCCAAATAGTTAATTATAAGTCTTTAAGGCCACATTTGACATTTCCGCTTTGTGAGCGAGATACTTTGGAATCCCTTGGCCTCTGTGCTGAGAAAGGTGCTGTTGAAGGTACCATGATTATTTGCATCAGATTTCTGGTCTGTATTGTTATTTCTATGCCTCTTGAATTCAGCAAAGTATCACTATTACACCTTGCTAACAAAGAATTGTTAGTAGTTTACTTTATTGCTTGTCACAGCAAAGTTAATGAAGCTACTTCCACAGTGGGACAGTACTCAAGAGCAGGAAAGCTTAGACTCTTTGGACTGGGATGCATCCTTCCACTCTCTGGTTTGTACTAGGTTTTTTTTTTTCTAAATCTATGTATGTCTGCCCAGCTCCTCAAAGATTTCTGCCCCATGGACTCACACCACTGAATCTAATGGAACAACTAATTTTTTGCACTGATCTAAGAGAGATGAAATGAGAAAACCATTATTGCTTAGATTCTTGTTGGAATTTTGTCTCACCTCAATTTCATAAAAGTCTCCTTTGTAATGTCAGCTGGGCATCTGAATACCCAGACAGTTTCCTCATGCTGAGAAACTTTGGTGCTACATTGTTGATCTTCATGTAGGCATTACTGAAAGCTCATTTGCAGTGTTGTTTGCAGGTTCTTGAGAAGCTGCACATTGCTGTGGGTGATTGCTTCCAGGCCACGCTTTCTTCATATTGTTTGCTTGTTGCTTAAGAAAGGTTCAGTTGTCTTATTTTTGGAGTTGGTTTTCTAAGCTCATCTGGTCATAAACTGAAGGAACAGAGATGAGACATGTGGTGGCTGTGTTACAATGATAATAGGTTTAGTGAGGGAACGGAATGGTGAGATATATGTAGCCAAGACTTTAAGGAAACTTGAAAAATAGAAAACAGTCTTTCCAGATAATAATCCAATTCACTGACACTCATCTTAAATGGATTGATTCCAGCTGTCTCAGTAAGGGTGGCCATACTGTACTAAGTTTCATCAGCAGATGTATAAAATACAGTGAACCCAGGAGCAGCTACTGCTCAAAGTAGGAAAGTGTATTATATAAATCGAGAGGAAAGTAACCTTTTTTAGATGACTGTGTGCTTTTCAGTTTTCTCCTTTTTTCAAGACTTTATAATTCAGATTTGATGAGAAAAAAAAAAATCATGACTTCATTACTGCTTCTCTTGATTTTTATTTCTCATCTTCTTAATCTTCAGTTTCCTAATGTATTTTTTGACTTTCTCGGTCTGTCTGTTCTTCCTGAATAATGCCTCTGGCAGCTGCTTCTCTCCCATGCAATTATCAGCAGTTAAACCATTAGTGTTGATATGGTAAATAGTGAAGTTTTAAAAGTTAGCAGTACTTTTTTGAGATTATCGATACTGCATTCTTTATGAAGTCTTTATTTTAACTATTGATAGCTTAGGAAGAGAACACAGTATTCAATAGGTGTGGTTTCTTTTTGAAAACCAGTTAGAAATTGTAATGACAGGAAGTTCACTTACACGGAAAAGATTTTGCAGAATCTGGCTATATTTGTATAGGGGCAAAATAAGTGAAGTAGGAAGGTGAATCATCGGTGAGGAAGAGACTTTTTTACACTGATGGTAATTTGACTTCTGAAATTAGAAACACAAAATTGTAAGAAAACCTAATTAGTCATAGTTTTATCTTTACACAGGCTGACCACAAGTGCTTAAAATCACAAGAAGATACTGTTACTTAAAAATATAGTAAAACTACATCTTTCCTTTCTTGAAACATCTTTTATTGTTGAACATGTGTTACCACTCCTGAGACGAAACATTTTTATAAAATATAAGCTTCAGGAACAATTTTATTTGTAAAATAATGATTTGACCACAATTTTTATGACAAATACAGTATGTGTAGGTAGCAGGGCTTCTTTTTCTTTTGGACGTAGGCATGTTTCTTCCTCTGACACTCCTGAAGATTCTTCATTGCCATGACTCAATAGTATAAGAGTAGTATCAGTGGGTGTATCTCTCAATGTTATCCAGAAGACCAGAAGCTAAGTATTAAAACCCACACTTGTAAAACTCTGTTCCTTTTTTGGAAAATGCTGGGTTTGGCTTTTTTTTTTTTTTTTTTTTTTTTTTTTTAATTTAAAATTTACAGCAGAGAAGCTGAAAGCAAAAGAATTAGGTGCTGTTTATTTTACTACTAGACACAAGAGGCTTATGTCAAAGAAAAACTCTGCTATGTTAACCAGTATTAAGTTTGGATTCAGGGACTCTTACTGCTTCCCATTACCCACTTCATATTAAGATAGTCCC
Organism: Leptosomus discolor; assembly: GCF_034619465.1. NCBI lineage: Eukaryota > Metazoa > Chordata > Aves > Leptosomiformes > Leptosomidae > Leptosomus > Leptosomus discolor. The sequence continues at coordinate 56,607,639 of NC_141419.1, read as the reverse complement.
ATCCCCCACTTTAATTTTATTAGCTCATCTCCTTCTAGTCACCCCATTATAGCTGCATGAGTTTTGCAGCAGCTCTGATCTCACTTCCCAGCTGGCAAGAAGGACTGCCTCCTCCCAAACAGCAGTACCAACTCACTTGTAGGGAGTGGCAAGGCAAATCTATACTTCATCCTCCCCCTGGACACTACACATCATATTCATGGTACTCCCAGGCCCTTCTTTCTGAACTTCTCAGCTAGGATAAGTAGAGCCAGGATAACTATGGCATCTGGCTGTCCAGAGGGATGAATACAGGAAATAGTCATCATGAAAGCAGCAGAGCATGGGCTTTCTTCTCAGTAAAATACATTTAGTAATACAACACTTGTGAGTAATAACAACAGTCCATTTATAAGTCCTGTCCTAATCTTAAATACATGAGGATTTACCATATCTACCATTCCTGATTAAAGTATCTTGTCCTGCGGACAGAGAAACAGAAAAAGATAACCAGAAACTTCAAACTCCACGATTACCATGCGTGTGTATCTCACGTACGTTTATAGGAAGATAAATCAATATCTCATATAAATAAATTATTTATGGTTGTTACACTTGCCTGATTCATACTAGAGTTGCAGTATAAAATATTCTTACTTAGCCATTTTGATAAAACTTACTATTCTTTCACGGTGCATCACTTTCAAAATTTGTTTTGTGAAGTGATGAAAACTGAATATCTTCTAGATTTCCAGCTGACAATATACATCTGCATTGGTTGTTAACATTGTTTATGGATGTTTTACATATAGTGGAATCCTTTATAGTCAGTCTAATAAAAAAAACGGCGTATTCTGTTAATATCCTCCTTTATATTCCACAGATTTCGAACATTTAAAATTTACTTTAAACCTAAAAAAGAAAAAAATTCTTTGGCTTGGATAACCAAAGGAAAAAAAGGTGTGGGAGCATGAAGAATGATGTGGATTTGTTTTCATTATTTCTTTCCAAAAGCTGTAACAATGCCATAATAGTTCCTAGAAGTTTTGATAGGTGTTGGTTAGACACTTACTGAAGAAACAGTTTCTTTGACAAGTAGCTTATACATCTTCCCAAACCTCAAAATAGTAGGTGTGAAGTTAGTTTAAATGATTTTGAACACATGTGCATATCTGGGTTTGCTAGCCAAAGTACTTATATATAATTTTTTTCTGGTCCTCAGAAGTTTTAAACTCTAACTTCTTCGACAGAGCAGTCAAAGCGCTGGACAAACATTATGTGTTCCAAAAAACAAAAATACACTCTAAAAATTCAATTCACAAAAGAGGTTTTAACTGTTATACCATAGCTGTAAGTAACAACACAGAAACTTCTTTTACAAGAGAATCTCATGTAAATGGCAGTTCTTCATTAACTTACTGGCTTTTTTTAATGCATGTCTTGGTTTTCATGAATGGCAGTGCTGACCAGTTAGAATGAGTTTAGTACTGGAAGACGAAGGACCATTAGTGGACATTTTAATGTTCCAGTCTGATATATCTGGATATTATGATTGTGTCTATGACAGAATTAAAATTTTGTTCTTCCTAATCTTATGTTTTCTTTGTAGGTTTGTGGAGACCAAAATCAAGGAGCAGTTTTCCTACGTGAATTTACGTTGATTCGGAGAGAAAGTCTTCATGATGATTTCCTATCTGATTTGCTGAATAACCACAAACCAGAAGATCCGGTAGGAATCTTCTATTATTATAAAATATTTGATCAGAAATGCTTGCAGAAATACAGATTTTCCTGTTATGTCTTTCGTTTTGCTTCGCCAATTTATGGAAAGTTACGAAATTTTATTTGCTACGTTAAAATGTCATCCTAAAAATATTGGAAATTTCATGTAAATAAAGACTTGTTCATAGGATGAGAGTGAAATGCACGTGAGGTTTCATTATTTTTAAGGACAGATTTTTTTTCAAAAGAAGCACTGATTGGTGTTTTGCTTTCTAACAAAAATTTTTCTTGTTCAGAATTTTGGCAGCTTAATTTGCTAACATTGATTTGCACATGTAAAGAGAGGGGGTTTTTATTAAATATGAATAAAGTTAAATTCAAAGGTTATGTAAAAAACAAGCAATGCTCTGAAAAGAATAATTTTATAAAATTCACATTAAGAAAGAGGGAAAAGAGTTTTGTGAGAAATATATTATCACTCTCTGCTGTATATACCTGGCTAGATAGTTGGTTTAGATCTGAAGAATTTAGTGTCTGTCTAGCAGCTAATTCTCTGACAAATTTGAAGAAAAAGATGTAGAAATAAAGAACTTGGGAGTCATGCTTAGTCATGTTTTAATATGAAATAGAGCAAGCCAGCTTATTTTATTCTCCAGTAAATTTATAGGTCTGATATTTTCAAGGGCTGATATGTTATGATGTCCATCTTGTGGTTTAACAGAAGTGGTGGTGCATTAACATCTGATATTACCATGAACTGGTGATATATTTTAGGGATTAAAGTTCAAAATAAAGACACTACAGGATAGGAAAAGAAAACAGAAGTGATTCTAGAATAATTAAGTGTTGGCACAACTATGCTTACCTCCTTTTTAATCAACTTTTTCTCATAGCCTCAAAGGGCGATACCTGAAGTTACCTTTCTCAGCACATGACTGAATATCAGCCAAATACCAGTGGTGGGAGCATGTAGAGCTAGAACTTTGGAAGGATAGTGTGAGTTTCTTTTGATAAGTCTTGTTGCTCAGGTCAAAGGTTAACATAAGGAGTGGAGGTATTAAAGAATCCACTGTGTTTGTGCTAATCCATCTGCTTTAAGACAAATTACCTTAGTGCTTTACAACTGCTAAAAGAGATTTCAACACTTTGTTCTGCACTGGGGGTAATTTTATGCAGTTCAGGACTGTATCGAGCAACTGCTTTACTGCCAGGAAAATAAAGATTCATTGAACAGAGTGTGCCGATTTTCCGCTATCCTGATCCGCTTATCGAGGAGGTATGGCTGAAATTGTTATTCATTAAAACCACTTATTCTCTGTGGTGCACAGAAGCAAGCAACATTTTATTACAGTGTTGTTCGTACCAGTGAACTGATTTGTTGTTTTTCTGAGTTGTGCTGGTCTTATGCCTGTTTGGAAGTCTATCTTGATTGTATTCACACAAGCAGAAATTATTCTGCAAATTGTTCATAGATTTGACTTTGAAGTAATGTTCTTTTTTAATTGTTATTTCACAAGGGTGCTCAGCCATTCCTGTGATCTTCTTTCTGTGTAGCTGTGTATGTATGAAAACACAGCTATACTGAAAGAATATTGCACAGAAAATAAGATTTTGCAGTCTTCATTTAGGTATGATTTAAGGAACTTTTATTCCAACCTAATCTCTTTCTGATACTATCTTCAACTACTGAAACATATACTGTTTTCTCTGCATGACCAATTCAGTACAGAACAGGTAGTATGGAAAAGCTTGAAGTAACTTTTCTGTATTTTGCCTGAAATATTTTAAATACGTGTATGGTCTCCTGACTTGTTTACCGTGTGCTAAACAGGCCGATATTACTCAATGCATAGGACCATTCCTTTTTTTTCCTGTAATTTCCACTGTGATCATGGTGTATCTAATGAGAAAATCTACTGCAAAAATGTTTTTCGAATAAATGAGACACAGAGAAAACAGCCTCTTTTATCATACTTCCCCAGTAAGTCTCCCACTTTAGCGCTTTTTAGGAGGCCTGTGACTAACACAGGGTAGGCTTATCTGTTTGTAGCTTTTCAAAATTAGTGTACACACAGAACCTCTGTGCAGCTAGTTCCTTAATTATAATTTATAAATATTTTTAAACTTTTTATTTTCCCCTGATGATGACATGAGATGGTTAATGCTTTCTGGAAAAATTCAAGCTGGCAATGCAGATCTAGAAGTTACTGTCTGAAGAAAGTGTCTTCACTCTTCAAAAATAGACCATGTATGAATATTTCTGTGGGTAGCTGAGAGCATCCGAAAAGGTTGATTCACTTCTGATGTTGAAAAGTAATAATCCATAACTCCATAACCATTTGGGAGAAGAGATGCATTTCTAGAGGTAAGTATTTGTGGTATAAATGAGAGAATAGCCACAGCTGGTAAGCAGACATGTATAGGTTTCTGGGCCTATGCCTTAAGGCTGTTAGCAGTGGTGCTATAATAACACCTTGCAATTCACAGAGAAAGCTGGGGAGATCAAATGAGCTATTGGGTTTTTTGTAACCAGTTACTACAGCAAATATGCTTAATGAGGAAATATACCTGCATGTGAGGCAGTTTTAAGCAATTACTTGTAAGCCTGCGTGTTAGAAGTTATAATTAGCCCGATTATCTTAGCTTGCGATAGTCAATGTCCAGTGAAGAATACAAAACAGTATGTCACTTTTTTTTTTTTTTGCAATACCATCATGGCTGCTCTGTTTCTACAAGCTGTAGGCTGTACCTTGGCCATTGAAATGGCTTGCAAGTAATGTGTTTTAGCCTTTTAATACTGTAGCCACTAGGTCTTAGAGTTTCCATTTCAATGTAAGTACTAAACCCCAAGTCTATTGGTGTAGCTTTACCATCGTTGACTTCAGGGGGGGGAAATTACCAGAAGACAGAGGAAGTTTTATATTTTTATCATTTTCTGTCTTGTGCAAAGACCATAGCTGAGATTACACTTACAAAATTATTCAAAGGTAACCACTGAGGTATGGAACTCTCAATTCCTAAATTATGTTATTTTTCTTTCTTTTTCTGGAAAAAATATTGAAAAGAATTTAAGAACTAGGACAAAATAATTAAAATATAATGGAGCACATGGATTTAGAATGTTTAGTGGAAACAAAACTTAGGGTTAAAGAAATTCCTAGTTTAAAAAAATGTCCCAAAGACTCTTCTCCTACAATTTTCTGAAAGTTCCTATTTATGTGTTCCTGAAAGTCAGAGATAATACTATTTGGGATTCATGAATCCTGAGGTAACTCCATAAGAAGTAGCTGTTGTACTGAGAAAGTATTTAAAAACTTAGATTAAAAGTATTTAAAAACCTAGATAAAAAGTTTTGTGTGCTGAGGTTTGATTCTGGGATAGTTATTGACTAGAATTTGTCTACAGCATTATGAAGTAACAGTGAAAGCAAGCCCTGTATAAAGTGAAGAATATCTAAGATTTTGTGTGTCTAAGCTTTGGATTTTTTCCTGTGTAACAACTGACTCTGATATTTGCAGTGTACAGCTTATGCATCTTAGATGGATGGGATAATTTTCAGAGTTTAAATATCATGAACATTTTACTTATCCTTACTTAAGCTGTAATTTTTTATTTCCTTTGTACTCTGAATTATTTGGTGTGTAACGGTAGAGAATACTCAGCCTGTTGACTAAGCAATTTCCAGAGAGATCCAAATCAAACTGTGGCTTTGTCTGGGGTGGTAAATAAAGCCGAGGGAAACAATTAGGGCACAGATTTCTCACATGCCACTTGTAGCAGCTGCATGGCATGGCAGAACATGGTTTGTGAAGCCATAACCATTTGGTTTCTTTAGAACAACAGGATGCCCCTAGGCCACAGGTTAAACATCATTGCTGTGGGAGAATCTTACATCTTTAGAGGTGAGAACAGCCTCTTCAGTTTTTTCAGAGAAATGGAAACTTGACTGCAGATAGTGGGATTCTTTTCTACCATATAACCTGGCTTAGCTTTTTCATCAGTTCAGAAAAATGGCTTGGCCACCAGCCGATAAATTGTGTTCTGATTTTACTGAGTAACATCATCCTTTGTGTTACTCTTCTCACAACTGATAATTGTCAAGTTCTTTGTAGTAATCTTTAAAAAAATTATTTTCATAAAGTCATAGAATCATTAGGTTGGAACAGACCTCTGAGATCAAGTCCAACCATTGACCTGATACCACCATGCCCACTAAACCATGTCCCAAAGTGCCACATCTACACATTTTTTGAACACCTCCAGGGATGGTGACTCCAGCACTTCCCTGGACAGCCTGTTCCAATGTTTGACCACTCTTTCAGTAAAGAATTTTTTCCTAATGTCCAATCTAAACCTCCCCTGACGCAACTTGAGGCCATTTGCTCTTGTCCTGTCACTTATCACTTGGGAGAAGAGACTGACCCCGACCACACTACAACCTCCTTTCAGGTAGTTGTAGAGAGCAATAAGGTGTCCCCTCAGCCTCCTCTTCTGCAGACTAAACAACCCCAGTTCGCTTAGGCACTCCTCATAAAACCTGTTCTCCAGACCCTTCACCAGCTTCATTGCTCTTCTCTGGACACGCTCCAGCACCTCAATGTCTTTCTTGTAGTGAGGGCCCCAAAAGTGAACACATTATTTGAGGTGCGGCCTCACCAGTGCCCAGAACAGGGGCACAATCACCTCCCTACTCCTGCTGGCTATACTATTTCTGATGCAAGCCAGGACTGTGTTAAACTTCTGGCTCATGATTCAGTCTACATTCATGGCTGCTGCTTATCCACTTGCTGTTTTGAGCATGCACTGTTTTCAGTGAAAATAATTTCCTGCCACAAAGGTTTTGAAATGTTTTTCTGTCCATACTTTAAAAAATTGTTACTTATGTCCTGCAGACTAAATTACTCTACATTGATCAAGGTTTTTATCTTAAAGGTTTGCCTGCTTTAAAAAGGGAAAGTATTAAATATGTTTAGGGATCTGTGGGTCATCCAAAGCAAAAAATAGAATGGACCCTTGGCATTTCCCACTTGTCTTAATTCTAAATCTCTACAAATACTCAGATAGAAAAAGATTCTAATGCTTTCTTGTCCATTTTTCTGATTGCCTCTTAATGATATTATTTATGTCCTTTTCAAAATAAAAGCATGACCATTGAATGTTTTGGATTCGTAACTGTTCCTATACTTTCCTTTTTCTGTTAGAAAGCCAATCAAGACACTACTGCTCAGGCAAAAAAAAAGATTACATTCCAATGTTTTGAATCCAGGTCCCACAGCTGCCAGAACTGTCCCATGACTCTATCTGGTGCTGGAGTTGGCACAGGAGGAAAGGAGGCTGTTTTCAGAAAGACTGAGTTATTAGCCTTGCCCACATTAGGAAAATGAAAAATTGAAACACAACTAAGGCATTGTTTGTGTAATGATATAGAACAGTGTTTGGTCTACCACAGCTTATTCTTTCAGTTTTGCTTTTCTGGTAGTTATAAGGAGGCTTCTGAACTATAGTCTACGATGCTTTAGGACCACAAGCTTTTCAAGAATGCTTCTCTTATATCCCAGTTGCAAAGAGCTTTCTTAGCTGCACTGAATACAGGCATAGAGACTCTGGGGTAAACACCGCCTCTTACAGCTCTCTGTCTGCAGCCTTGCTCAATGCCTCTCAGGATCACTGCAAATGCAAGGGAGATTACTTTTTTCCATTCCCTGTTCACATGGGCCCAGGCTGCCTCCTGAGGATGAGGGCTGGAGTATCCAGCCTAGGGAGCTTTGACTATCTAAGGGAGAGGTAGCACATTGGAGGGATTAGAGAATGTAAGAAATGTTTAAACTTTTTCCTTTCTGGGTCATAGTAAGCTATGCCAGGGCGTTATTCCTAGAAAAATTATACTGCTGAAAAAACCACTGGCAGGGTTCAGAGACTAAATTTAGTTTTCTGATCTAAAAGTAAGTCTGCATGTTTGCATATTTTCTAGCTGTCATGTGTGCCATCATATCCTGGCCTGGTTTATTGAGTTGCCTCTGGTCTAGGACACCAATGAAGGGTTTTGGAAACTCCTGCTCCTGAATTGTGTTAAGTAGGACATTGCCAATTTCAGAATCAGCAAAAAGTATTGGTGGATGAGTATATAGTTTACACCAATGATCAAAGGCTTGATTCTAAGATCTTCACTGTCAGTGACAAAATGTCTGTTTCTGTTTCCCTAAGGTGTTTTTTTTTTTTGGTTGGTTGGTTTTGTTTTTGTAAGGATGTTAATGTGATCTTTATTTCTTGGATACCATAAAGCTTATGTGATGGTATTCAAGAGCGTAAACTTTTAGAAGCAACTTTGTACAAGCATATCTATTGATGAAACTCATACATTTCCATGTTCAGGTGAAGAAATCAGCAACTATAGACCTGGCTAAAGCCCATACATGGTCAGAATCAAGTGGCTGCTTGCCAAACAGTTTTGTAGCATTTACTCTCCTCCTAGTATCTAGATTTAGAATAGTAATTACTTGAAAAGCTATGAATGGATCACCACAGAATCAGAATAAATGCTAAATTGCTCATCCTCAGTTGCAGTACCATGCACCACAGCAAGCACAATGTGGTTTCGATAATCAGTTGCCACATACTGAGTTGTTAAATCATGATGAATGTGTTTAATCTGCTGGCATTTTAAATTAACATTCCATAGTAGTCTTATTAAACCCTTATTTGAAGATTGCATTCAAGTCAGCTTCAGTTTTATTCTTGTATGCTTTCCATGGCTTCTCTTCCCTACTTGTAGCTTTCAGATTAGTAGTGCAGGCCTGTATCCAGATATGTTGGCTGTGCTCCTTTCTGCCTTATAACAAGATGTTTGTCAGTCTGATCATAGCAGATTTTTTGCAGACATTTGGAGCAGCAAGCAGCGAAAGATTAATGGTACAATCTAAACAGTGGGTTTATCAGAAAAATTCCGATTTAGAATATCTGGCCTTGAAATGACAAGCCACTGTGACACTTTTTCTGCTACACAGAGACCATTGCTAGATTGTGCTTTTAAAGTAAATGTTTGCATTTTCACATCACCTTGTACAACATTTTAGGCCTACAATGTCTTCTCTAAAGAGTGTGAGTTTATTTACCTTTCTACAGAGAGATTACTATTTGAATGGGAAGCTTTCTGTTCCATGTAGGTTTTTGCTCTGTGTCATTCTTACCTGATCTCCTTCCATAGCAATGATATTTGTTCTTCCCTCTTCCTCAGGTGAAATAGTGTGGAAATGGGAACAATCCTTCTGGAGTATGAATGTGCTATGACAGGTATTTATTGTCATTCCTATTTATGATGAAGAGAGGAATTAATCTGTGTTAGGACCAGAAGATAGTGAGGTTCGGACAAGAAGGAAGGGGTGGGGTATCATCCCTACAGAAATTAATTTTTCAAGTTAGTACTCATCCCTGAGAAACTTCCTTTTATGCAAAGGTGAGTTTTCCCTATGCTGTAAGGGATCACAGAAATAAATCTGTTGACCATTCCCTGTGTACTGAATTCAGTTTTCAGATGCTGTATACCTTGTCCATTGTGCAACCTCTGGACTAAGACCAGGACCAATATTTTTACTGAGAATTTACGGGGAGCAAAAGATGAGTTTAATGTGCTCTAAGTACTCAGAGCCAGTTCCTTCATTTGCCACTGAAAATTCTAGATGCAGTCTTCTACACGATCAGAACTTTTACATCTTTCCCATCCTGTGGAAAAAAAATTCTGTTGCATTTTTGTGTTGCAAATAAAGATATGATGTGTCTTTTATTCCTGCATGCATTGTCGACCAGTTGTGTTATCTTCATCGGAGATAAACTTTTTTTGCCTTCAGTTCTCTACAATTTAAACCAGAATTCCAATACAATAGGCTGCAGAAGGATTTTTCACATTTTTACATTACTCTTGATGAAGCATTCAGTCTTCTGTATATGAATCTAAAATAATCAAATATATTATTTTTAAAATATATTAAGAAATGTGCCTAGGGACCTGCAAGGTATATTGGATACTCCATGTCTATTTAGAAGCTACAGTATTTAGTGTATAGTGAAATCGGATCCACTGAGTTTGGAATATGTGTGTATGAATTTTTTTCTCTTTGGTTTAACCCACAGAGAAGAAAATACAGGAATGATATATTTTGGAAGTAGCTCTATGAGCTTTTTCTTTGTCCATTGCTCTCCTTGCCCTCCCCTGCCCCTAAACAAATAAATCAGCCCGTTCTACCTTTTTGTCTTAAACTGGTGGATTTGTTGGAAGCCTGATATCCAAAATAGAACTCAGGTATAGTATTGTCAGGAATAGTGAGTGAATTTTTAATGATTAATTCAAAACCACTTGGTTTTCATGGTTTCAAAATACAAAAAGTTGAATTAGTGGTCTGCTTCGATGAAATTGCTTGAAAGGGACCAATGAAGGTGGTGAGAAAGAAAAATTATAAAGACAAAATTTCACATACTGGGCAGGTATTTGTTCTGTCTCCTTGTTTCTGAACTGATAGTCTGCTAAGCTTAGTGCGTAGTATAGGCTTTTTCGAACTTCAGAAAACAGAGCTGCATTTTAATTTAAATTGCTACTTTAACAAAAATTACAAGTTTATAGCGTAGTAAATTTTGTCTTTGCTGACTTATGCAAACATTTACTTCTTTTTTTTTCCAAAACACTGTTTTAGTTTTGTTAGCAAATGTGCTTGCTTTGTGTTGTATTTGACCAAGTCCACGTTTCAACAGACTGCTGGAAATTCCCACTATTATCATATGCAGATATAGCTTAGTCATTAGTTTCCTTCAGTATCTCTGTGTGCTTAAATGTCCTTGAGAAACTATGCAAAATAGTGTTGGCAAAATTGTTTTGTACTATATAGTTTGTATCAGCCTTGGCAAACAGAATGGAAGAAAAATCACTTTAGCAAGCTCCACTGACTTTGCACAATTTATAGCAGAGTGCAAATTGTGTGGTTAAATCTTTACAGACCATTTCATGAGTGTAAAATTAACCTTATGATAGTTTGTAGTTTGCTTTCCCTTGGTGGTGTAGATGTGAATAATGATATATTAGCATGTGACTTCAGGTCTCTTTGGCAGCATCTTCTTGGTCTTAATTTTCTATGTTTTTCCCGGTCTTTGTGATGATATATGGGCATTAGGAAATTAAGTAGTCACAGGAAATAATAAAAAGGCTTAGGACATTAGGGAGGCTGAAACAGAGATAGACTGGTGGAACAAGGCTTTGCCCTCCCTACAACAGAAATGGGAGCACCCACCAGATGCCACCCAGGATAAAGGGGCCCCTGTATCCTGCCCCTGCCAGGTGGAAGACAGAAGCCTAAATGAAGGAGGTGAGTAGAGGCAAGTTCATGGCCCTAACAGAAGGTAAGCACCCTCCTTGCTTGTCTTACCTCCCCAGGTGCCTCTGAGAAATAGATATCAGACCCTGCTGGAGGACAGCCAGTCTAATGAGGATGCGGATGATAAACAACCTACACCAGAGGTCTTACCACAGTCAGATAGACCTTCCAGCCGTATAGCAACCTCCTTCACAAGGAAAAAGAGAAGAGTTATAGTTGTTGGAGACTCACTCCTAAAGAGAATAGAGTTCCCAATATGTTGGATGGACCCTCATCATAGGGAATTCTGTAGTGTCCCTGAAGCTCGAATTAGGGATATTGCTAGGAAACTCCCCAACCTAGTGCGATCATCAGACTATTACTCTACTGGTCTTCCTGGCAGGAGGGGAGGAAGCTGCATCCCATAGTCCGAGGGGAATGAAGAGAGACTTCAGGGACTTGGGACAATTGTTGAAAGAGTCTGGTGCACAAGTTATTTTCTCTTCCCTCGTTCCAGTTGTGGGTGACGATACGGGAAGCAATAGAAGGATCCAGTCCGTAAATACCTGGCTCTGAGACTCATGCTACAGGCAGACTTTTGGGTTCTTTGATAATGCCTGGTTTTATAAGACACCAGGCCTGATGCTAATACATGGGAAAGGCTTATTTGTAGAGGGAAAAGCGTTTTAGGGCAACAATTAGCAGGGCTCATACATAAAGCTTTAAACTAGATTCGAAGGGGGATGGGGTTGTAGCTGGGTTTGCATCGGTGGGGCAGTGTTCTAGTATTAATGAAGATCAGAAAGCCTCCCATCCCCCTAGGGTGAAGTCAGTGTGCTCAGCTCGCTCCCTGAAATGCCTGTGTACCAATGCACCCAGCATGGGGAATAAACAGGAGGAGTGAGACATCTGTGTGCAGTCAAGGGATTATGATCTGGTGGCAGTTACAGAGACATGGTGGGACAGCCACGTCACTGGAATGTGGTCATGGATGGCTATGTACTTTTCAGGAAAGACAGGACAACAATGTGAGGGGGTGGAATTACTCTTCATGTGAGAGAGCAACTAGAATGTATGGAGTTCTGTCCAGGGGTGGATAAAGAGCAGGTTGAGAGTTTGTGAGTAAGAATCAAGGGGCAGGCTAGCATGGGAGATACTGTTGTGGGTGTCTATTACACGCCACCTGATCTGGATGAGGAGGTTGATGAGGCCTTCTATAGGCAGCTGACAGCAGCCTCGCAATCACAAGCTCTGGTACTCATGGGGGATTTTGACTACCCAGATATCTGCTGGAAGGCCTATACAGCTAGGCATTCACAGTCCAGGAGGTTCCTCCAGTGCATCAATGACAATTTCTTGGTGCAAATGGTGGATGAGCCAACTAGGAGAGGAGCACTGCTGGATCTTATACTCACTAACGAGCAGGGTCTGGTTGAAGTGGTGAAGCTGGAGGGCAGCCTTGGCTGCAGTGATCATGAAATGATGGAGTTCTTGTGCGGTAGGAAAAGAATACCAAGCAGGATCACAACCCTGGGCTTCAGCAGGGCAAACTTTGGCCTTTTCAAGCAATCGCTAGGGGAAATCCCACGGGACAGGGTGCTAGAAGGCAAAGGGGCCCAAGAGAGTTGGTTTGTATTCAAGGACTACTTTTTCCAAGCTCAAGATTGGTACATCCCAGCGGGTAGGAAATCAAGAAAGGGAGCCAGGAGACCCACGTGGTTAAACAGGGAACTAATGGGCAAACTCAAGTGGAAGAAGAGGGTCTATAAATCTTGGAAGGAGGGTATGGCCACTTGGGAGGACTATAAGACTGTTTTCAAAGGATGTAGGGAGGCAACTAGGAAAGCTGAGGCCTCCTTGGAGTTAAGCCTTGCAGGGAAGGTCAAGGACAACAGAAAGGGTTTCTTCAAATACATTGCAGGCTAAATTAACACTAGAGGCAGCTAGTTGAATGAGGTGGGTGCCCTGGTGACAGAGGATACAAAGAAGGCAGATTTACTGAATGCCTTCTTTCCCTCTGTCTGTACTGCTGGAGACTGTCCTCAGGAGCCCCAGACCCCTGAGGCCCCAGAGGAAGTCAGGATAAAGGAGGAGTTTGACTTGGTTGATGAGGACTGGGTTAGGGATCAGTTAAGCAATCTGGACATACATAAATCCCTGGGCCCTGATGGGATGCACCCACAGGTGCTGAGGGAGCTGGCAGAAGTCATTGCTAGACCACTATCCACCGTCTTTGGTAAGTTGTGGGGAACTGGAGAGGTGCCTGAGGACTGGAGGAAAGCAAATGTCACTCCAGTCTTCAAAAAGGGCAAGAAGGATGACCTGAGTAACTACAGACTGGTAAGCCTCACCTCCATCCCTGGAAAGGTGATGGAACAACTTATCCTCGGTGCTGTCTCTAGGCATATCAAGGATAAGAGGATCATTAGGAGCGGTCAACATGGCTTCACCAAGTGGAAGTTCATATTTGACCAACCTGATAGCCTTTTATGAAGACAGGGGGATAGATGATGGTACTGCAGTCCGTGTGGTTTATCTTGATTTCAGTAAAGCATTCGACACCGTCACCCACAGCTTCCTCACAGCTAAACTGAGGAAATGTGGTCTAGATGATAGGGTAGTGAGATGGGTTGTGAATTGGTTGAAGGAAAGAAGTCAGAGAGTTGTGGTCAATGGGACAGAGTCAAGTTGGAAGCCTGTATCTAGTGGAGTCCCTCAGGGGTCAGTACTGGGACCAGTACTATTCAATATATTCATCAATGACCTAGACGAGGGAACAGAGTACACTATCAGCAAGTTTGCTGATGACACAAAACTGGGAGGAGTAGCTGACGCACCAGAAGGCTGTGCTGCCATTCAGCGAGACCTGGACAGGCTGGAGTGCTGGGCAGGGAGAAATTTAATGAAATACAACAAGGGCAAGTGTAGAGTCTTGTATCTGGGAAAGAACAACCCCATGTACCAGTATAGATTGGGGACTGAGCTGTTAGAGAGTAGCGTAGGGGAAAGGGCCCTGTGGGTCCTGGTGGACAGCAGGTGACCATGGACCAGCAAGGTGCCCTTGTGGCCAAGAAGGCCAATGGCATCTTGGGGTATATTAGAAGGAGGGTGGTCAGTAGGTTAAGAGAGGTTCTCCTCCCCCTCTACTCTGCCCTGGTGAGATCCCGTCTGGAACAGTGTGTCCTGTTCTGGGCCCCTCAGTTCAAGAAGGACAGGGAACTGCTTGAAAGAGTCCAGCACAGAGCCACAAAGATGATTAAAGGGGTGGAACATCTCCCTCATGATGAAAGGCTGAGGGAGCTGGGTCTCTTTAGCTTGGAGAAGAGGAGACTGAGGGGTGACTTCATCAATGTTTATAAAGCGGTGAAGGGCGAGTGTTAGGAGGATAGACCCAGGCTCTTCTCAGTGATGTCCAGTGACAGAACAAGGGGCAATGGGTGCAAACTGAAGCATAGGAGGTTCCACATTAACTTAAGGAAAAAGTTTTTCACTGTGAGGGTGACAGTGCCCTGGAATAGGCTGCCCAGAGAGGTTGTGGAGTCTCCTTCTCTGGAGACATTCAAAACCTGCTTGGACACGTTCCTATGTGATCTCCTCTAGGTGGTCCTGCTCTGGCAGGGGGGTTGGAGTAGAAGATCTTTTGATGTCCCTTTCAACCCCTAACATTCTATAATTCTGTGATTCTGTGAGGTCTCCAGTCCCATCCCCTGCCCAGAGTAGGCTTAGTTGAGGGGTCAAACCAGGCTCTTTGGGGCTTTACACTGTCGGTGAAACTCTGCAAGCAGGGGACATCCCAACTTCTCCTGGTCCTGGCTTCACCACTGGGCTATCCTCCTGGGAAAAAAATCTTCTTGTTATCTCCAGCCTGAGCCTCTGCTCTTTCAGCTTGTGCCGCTGCCTCTCGCGCTCCCTCCACGCACTTCTGTGAGGAGCCCAGATGCATCTCCTTCCTCCATTCCTTCCTGTTTGTGCTTGGGATGCTTCTGGGTGCCCCTGAAGCTGTCCCCTCTCCTGGCTGAACGAGTCCTGGTCTGGCAGCCTCTCCTCACAGGGCAAGGTCTCCAGCCACACTGCCTTGATGGCTTCCTTTCACCTCCAGCCAGTTTGTTGATGTCTTTCCTGCATGCAGGGTGACATTCATGATGTGATCTGTATGTAGAGGGGACAATCCGTTCCCTGACTTTTGGGGCTGTATTGTGCTCATATCCCAAGGCAATGCTGCCCCTTATTACTGCCCAGGTACATGGGTGGCCCCTGCTCAGCTCACTGTCCACCAGGGCCATCCCCCAGGGCTTCTCCTTGGTCCTGCTGGCTCCAGCCTGCACCCCACAGGGTTCTGCCTTCCCCGAGAAGATATTCCTGTTGTTGAATTTCTGTCAAGGTGCCCCTGGATGGCAGCTATGCCCTCAAGAATTTAGGCTGTTCAAACAAAATAGTTTTGGAATGTAAATAACAGTGTCTGAGATAGTCACATGATCATAACATTGCTGTCCATAGAAGGTCCAATAGGAACAGGTGTGAAAGTATAGGCTGGAATAACAGGTAATTAATTGTCTAGTTACAAATTGCTTAAAATTGTATGATTGCATCATGAATTTAGTCAGTCTGACAGGCTGTCATTCTATATTTGTCAGCAGCTACAAAGCAAAGACTTCAGTACATTAATATTTTAGGAATGTTGCAATATAAGCAAAAGGAATCACTACTGTTGGTTCCATATTAACCCACTGGTAGAACTGCTAACACTTATTGCATGCAGAAATGATAAATACATATGAAGTAGGGACTCCAGAATCAGGGAGCAAATGGTTTAGATAAAGAGATATTTTAGCAATGAATATGCATAAACCCAGGGAACATTACAGTATCTAACACTAAATTTGTATCTTGTTGGATTAATGGATCATTAAAAGAACAGCTAATTAAAAAAATGTGACCCTCTCTTCATTGCTGTTTTCTGTACAGAAACTGGACTTTCGTTTTCATTTCTGTTTCTTTGTTTAGGCCCCAATAGGAGTGTTATTTGTGTGGGGTTTTCTTCTTTTTTTAATTGGATCTGCATTAAAATTTGTTGTGAAAAATAAGGCTGATTTCTGGTTTTACTTCTGATATTGAAGTCTTTGTCTGACAGTGATTTGTCTACTGCAGAATGTAATCTGTAGGCTAAATCAGACCATACTAAACTCCAGCAAATTACGTTATGGAGTTAATACAAAATACACATTGGGCTGCAAAGGATTGCAGAAGTACAGGCACATGCTGAAGCCTTTTATTGCTTTTAGCTTCGAGAGTAAGGGATGTTGTTTCTTAGTGACAAGAATTACATGCCACTCGGGAAGACGTGCCATTGCTCTTAGTTGCAAGATATAGTGCTGACATCTAAAGCCACATTCACAATATCAAATTTAGATTTGATATTTATGGTTCATACCTTTCTGTATTCCATTCCACATAGATAATCTCCTATCTAGCTGTGAGGTCACAGCCTTCTTTTTAAAAAGATAGAGATATGTATTTCGTTTTTCAACAGAAAAAGATGAAAGTTAGACAAAGCGTATTTCTATCTACTTAGCTATGCATGTTTCTTTGAGATACGTACTATAAATACATGCTCTTAATTGTTTTTAGCTCTTTCATTGCTTTTACAGTTCTTTATACAGTTAATGTTGGTTATATTAAATTTACAAAGAACAATTTTAAATTTCCTAAATGGTTAAACTAATAGTTTAAAAGCATAGATATAATTAATCATATTTATATTTCTTGATTTTAAGTATATCTATATAGATATAAATTTATATAGCAGTAAATATATGTTGATATTGCTAAACACAAATGTAACATAAATATTAAAATTATTTATCCCTAATCTGTGTTTTCATATAAATTTTAAGTGTACTTATCTTTCAGCTACAGAAGAGATAATAATACGGAATAAGTATGTACTAATGGCTTAGTGAAGCAAATTCCAAATTAAAAAAATTCCCAAACCAGTGTCTATTCCATTAAGCAATGAATAGAGTCCTGGTACTTACCATTATGGATTTTATAGTATCCCAATTATTTAAATAAAAACCACAACAATAACAAAACAAAAAAAAAACCCAACCTCAAACAGAAAAAAAATGAAGAATTTTTAAAACATGGATTAAGATCTGCAATGGAAAATGACCTCACATATCAGATTAGCCACCTGCAATATTTTTTGCCCTCATTAACCAACTAAATAACAGAAGATTACCATTAACAGTAATATTTATGGGCAATCTTTTGCTTTCTTTTTGTTTTAATTTTTATAGATTTGGTTAAGCAGTTTATGGATCTTTGCTATTATTTTATCTGAAAGATATTGCTTATGATAATAAGAAGTGCTTCTGATACTGTCCTTATTGAGGCCTACAGTAAAATACACCACTCATTGGCTGGTAAAGGTTACAGAGAGCCGTCAAGTTCAAATCATTCTGGTTAAGAGATAAGTTTGAGGAAGAGGAATGTGTCCTTAACTTTTACCTGAGTTCTGCAGAAAATAAAAGCTATCTTATTCTCTTGTGAAATTCTATATAAATGTGTGGTTATGAACATGTTGTTCCTAAACATTACATGAATAATAATAGTAAAGTATTGTGAATACAATTAGGAATTATACCCTCTTGATTATTTTTTAATATTAGTTAGAAACAGATTGAAATAAAGAAACAGTAAAGGTGAACAAGCATTTTGTTATTATTTACCTTTCTATCGATCATTTCTTCTTCTCATTTTACCCCAATTCCTAAGTCCTTCTTAAAAAGTTCTAATTATTTTATCCTTTTTTTCCCCCTGGATATACCTGGACCCTGTCTGCTGTTTCTTAACTTTCCCTTCTTAAGAGATTGTCTGGTTCTGTGGGATATAAATAAAGTGGGATCTGTGTTAACAATGTCTTGCCAGTTTCCACATCTGATTTTTTCAAGCATTTCTGTGTTAAATTTTATTTCCTAAATGCCAATCTTATAATTCATTTCTGAAAACACTCTATAGGACCCCAGTAAAGTTAAGGATATTTGAGTATAATGTTCTGTGAGGCTTTTGCATGTCAAAAGTGCCTTTCACTTCCTTTTGAGCAAACTATCTTCAAATTTAGTGCATGAAGATAAGAAGGGGGAAAGACAAAAAGAAATATATGCATGGAATACAACCCCGGTGTCAGGAAACATCATTCTGTAGTTCATTTTATAAACCTCTCAGGATTCATTAAAATTCTATTTAAGTTGTTTGCTCTACTGCTTTTACTGCAAGGTTATTCCAAAGCCTCATTGCTTTGATAGTTAGAAATGTTATTCCAACTGTACTTATGTTGTGTTTTACATTTATCTTACAAAAGAAATCTGATAAGACTACCCTGCCAGATACTGTTTTTGTATATTTTCAGACTTCTTGGTGTTGTGGGATGGATGGATGGGTGGATGGATGGATGGATAGCTTTCTGCCTTCTGATTTGATTGCCTTAAGCTGCTGACATCTTCCTTACATGGTTGCTTTCCCTTCCATGCCGTGAGTCCTGTTACCAGTTTTAACTTTGTCGTCATATTCTATATCACCTTTCTTTATGGCAGGAAAAATCTTTACGTGATTTCCCAGCTGTATATAAATATTCTTTTACCTCAATTCCATCCTCACTGCAGAACAGTCCTCTTTTGTGTGTGTGTGTGTATTTAACTGTGTTTATTCACATTATTATATTTATTGGTTATAGGCTGATGAACCTCTTCAAATTTTCCTCACAAAGAATAATGGGAAGGGCAAAATTGCCTATTTTTTCATGAGACTATTTTCTATAACAGGTTCTATAATTTCTGTATCTAAATCATGAGATTTAAAATAGCACTTCTTTTACAGGTTTAGTGACTCATTAGTGAAGAACTCTCTGAGCTGCTGCAAGCGGGTTTCTCAGTATCCTGTTGTTAGTAACAATCCATGTTTGGAAAGATAGTCTCCCATAGTGACATGATTCCTATTAATACCAGTTCTTCCAGTAACGTTGCAGAATTCCATATCCAAAACCAATCCCTAATTGTCTCTACCTGAGACCATTTTGGTCTTAATGTCTTTCTTAAGACTCTGTGTCCCTTATTCTCTCACAGGCTATCATAGAATCAAAGAACCATGGAATGGTTTGGGTTGGAAGGGACCTAAAAGATTTTCTAGTTCCACCCCTCCCCTGCCATGGGGGGGACACCTTCTAATAGACCAGGTTGCTCAAAGCCCCGTCCAACCTGGCCTTGAACACTGCCAGGGAGGGGGCAGCGACAGCTTCTCTGGGCAACCTGTTCCAGTGTCTCATCACCCTCACAGGAAAGAATTTCTTCCTGATAGCTACTCTATATCTACCCTCTTTCAGTTTGAAATCATTACCCCTCCTCCTATCACTACACTCCCTGGTAAAGAGTCCCTCCCCACCTTTCCTGTAGGCCCCCTTGAAGTACTGGAAGGCCGCTATAAGGTCTCCTCGGACCCTTCTCTTCTCCAGGCTGAACAACCCCAACTCTCCCATCCTGTCCTCGTAGGAGGGGTGCTCCAGTCCCCTGATCATCTTTGTAGCCCTCCTCTGGACCTGCTCAAGCAGGTCCATGTCTTTCTTATGCTCATGACTCCAGAGCTGGATGCAGCACTGCAGGTGGGGTCTCAGGAGAATGGAGTAGAGTGGGAGAATCCCCTCCCTCGACCTGCTGGCCACACTTCTCTTGAAGCAGCCCAGGATGCTGCTGATACTCAGTTTTTCATTCACCAGCACCCCCAAGTCCTTCTCTGCAGGGCTGTTCTCAATCTACTCATCACCCAGCCTGTACCTGTGTTTGGGATTGCCCCAACCCAGGTGCAGGACCTTGTACTTGGCCTTATTGAACTTCATGAGGTTTGCACAGGCCCACCTCTCCAGCCTGTCAAGGTCCCTCTGGATGGCATAACTTCCCTCCAGCAAGTTAACTGCACACAGCTTGGTGTTGTTGGCAGACTTGCTGAGGATGCACTTGATCCTACTGTCCAAGTCTCCGACAAAGATGTTAAACAGCACTGGTCCCAATACCGGCCTTTGTGGAACACCACTTGTCACTGGTCTCCACTCAGAAATCGAGCCATTGACTGCAACTCTTTGAGTTCAACCATCCAGCCAATTCCTCATCCATCAAGTGGTCTGTTGGTCAAATCCATGTCTCTCCATTTTAGAGACAAGGATGTTGTGCAGAACAGCATTAAGTGCTTTGCACAAATCCATGTAGAGGACTTTGGCTGCTTTTCCCTTAACCACCAAAGCTGTAATCCCAGTGTAGAAGGCCACCGAATTTGTCAGGCACAATTTGCCCTTAGTGAAGCTCTCACCAATCACCTCCTTATTCTCCATGTGCCCCAGCATAATTTCCGGGAGGATTTGCTCCACGATCTTGCCAGGCACAGAGGTGAGACTGACCGTCCTGTAGTTCCCCAGTATCATGACCAAGTGATGTTACGGGTGAACAATTTTAACCAATTTGAACAAATTTTTAGCAAAAGTAAGTGTTCCATGATAAGATTAGTAAATGACAGTGACCTGAAAGTGGGAGAAGGCGGTTTAATATCATTGATATATTGTGTATATATCTTTGCTTTTGTTCTTGTCTTTGCAGGATGTGTAATACTTTTCAGCAGTTATATTCTAGTCATGATTGCAGGTCCCCAGGGTAAGAGCCTCCAGTTTTAGTGGTACCTCCACCCTTAAGAGTCAATTTTTCTTGTGCATCAGAAATGATATCCTGTCTATTGTGCTGCCTGGGATCCTTGCTCAAGTGCATGTTTCCTCTTTCCACATACAGGCTACAGTATTGTATGATCATGTGATTTCTGCTCCCACCTATATTGGTGCACTTTTATTCCTTGTTGTTCTTTGTCTATTATTGTGTTGCCGTCTGCCTATTTTCTTTATCCTCCTCTGTACCAGTCAGGTGAGGAACATGTGTGTCAAAAGTCACATGTCATCATAGCACCTGATGGATTGTTTGCCTTGTGATGAGGACCAAAATAGCATGACCAACACTATATATCAGTCCAGCACACAGGTTCTGCCTCTACAGTGCAATTGCTTGGCTTAATGGAAGGAGCAGAAATCAGAAAGCAGGAAAAAATCATAGAGACTTATTTC
Organism: Leptosomus discolor; assembly: GCF_034619465.1. NCBI lineage: Eukaryota > Metazoa > Chordata > Aves > Leptosomiformes > Leptosomidae > Leptosomus > Leptosomus discolor. Next base: position 56,586,447 of record NC_141419.1, on the reverse strand, counting down.
AACCTCTAAAGTCTTATTGCAAATGCAAGATTATATTGATCCAGTTCTGAGTAACTATGGTTGTTTTTTCTCTCATGTCGTCTTTAGGATAAACAATGCAATAAAATCAACCTGGTTCTTGTTGTTCACAGTATTTATTACAATAATTTGTCAGGTTCATAGTGTTTATTACAATAATTTCTCAGGTGATTTTATAAAGAAGACAGCGAACAGCAAAACATTAATGACTGAAATATCAATGCAATTGCATAATTTCTTAAATAATAACACCTATCAATTGGTGTCTGCAATGTTCAATAGGCTTTTTCAGAAAATACAAAATATGTCACAAGATCGAAAAGTACAGTTTCTGTTGTCTGAAAGACATCATTTTACAACTTTATCAGTAATACATGCATTTTTCTCAATGGGTAATTTTATACATAAAATGATGGAATATCTGTAATACTCAAGATTCAATGGAAAAGCAAGTTTGTGGGTTGCAGAACTATGCTTGAAAAAAGTTCTAGAGTAATTTTTAAAAGAAAAGAAAATTACAATAATTTCAAAGTTTCAAAACTATAAAATGACAAGTCCATTGAACATCAGGTATATTTTTAAAAGATTATATCACACTGGTTTTCTTTGCAGCTATAGTTTTATTATCTACTTGGGCGGGGGGGTTGTTCATTTTATATTAAAAAATGTGCATTTGTGAATACAGTGTGTGCAAAGAAGTCTGACTCCCAGATACTGAATTTACTGTCTGCTGGTTGTTGTTGCGTATCCAGGAGGGGCTACAAGTGAAAATCTCACTGCAGGAACATTTTTCCCTTTCCTCCTCTCTTGAGAAATGCAATGTCATAACTGACTGTGTGAAATGATATATGATGTGAATTGCCCTCTGAGCTGCAAGAGGAGCTGAGTGCTTTAGAGACATATAACTGGATAATAACGGAGATTAATGAAGATAGATACAGTAAAAATACTGCTATTAATAGAAGTATTTTAAAAATGTGCTGTTAAACTGAGAAATGAATAGTCTTAATGTTAAAAAAAAAAAAAAAAAAAGAAAAAATCAAGCAATGCTGAGAAGCAGCTGCCTGAAGGAATGACTTTTTTTTTTAAGCGCTAGTGATGAAGAAACTATGGCTATTGGGCAGGGAGATGCTACATTAGACTTATCACTCCCACTTCCACAGCAGGAAATTAAATTCTTTAGTACTTTATTCAGCATACTGTCAAATGTTTTATCCAGCCTAGTTTTAAATGTCTTAAGAAATGGATATGGGAAATTCCTTGATAGTTCTCTGGCTGATTTGTGTGGAATTTAAGCACCAGTGATGAAATTCCAAAAGGTGGTCAGTGCCCTGAAGGAATACCCGGATAAGGAGCAATGAATACTGTGTAAATGTGCCTAATGATGAGGCTGGTGATAAAGGAGTGTGAACATGCTAATGCATGAAATCAGACCCCTCAGTAATAAATTTAAAAGCCAGCAGGGAATGCTATTATATTTGCAACCTGGAATTCAGAAGGCAGTCCAGGTAGAGTCTTGATGGGACTTGAATCCTCAGTGCTGTGGAACACAGGCATACTTGTACAATTATGTCTTTGGCCTGCAGAAAGAATAATCACTCCCTAAATGTGCTTTTGTGAAGAAACTGCAGAATGAGAACTTCATAGATCCGCCTGCTTTTATGGACTAGAATAATTGCAGCGTAAGTGAAGAAAAAGGTGGCATGTATTCTATGTATCCAATTGTATAGAATTTGCTTGGAAAGGATTTGGTAGCAGGCAGGCTACAAGGGTAACTTCTGTAAGAAGCTGCTAGATGCTTCCCACATGTCCGATAGAGGCAATGCCAGCTGGCTCCAAGAGGGGCCCACCGATGGCCAAGGCCAAGACCATCGGTGATGGTGGTAACACCTCTGGGATAACATATTTAAGAAGGGGAAAAAAGAAAACTGCGCAACTACAGCTGAAGAGAAAAATGAGAATACATGAGAGAAACAGCTTTGCAGATACCAAGGTTGGTGAAGGAGGGGGAGGAGATCCTTCAGGTGCTGGAGCAGAGATTCCCCTGCAGCCTGTGGTGAAGACCACGGCTGCCCCCTTGTAGCCCATGGAGCAGATATCCAGCTGCAGTCTGTGAAGTATCCCGCACTGGAGCAGGTGGATGCCCAAAGGAGGCTGTGACACTGTGCGAAGACCGTGCTAGAGCAAGCTCCTGACAGGACCTGTGGATCCTTGGAGAGAGAGACACCCACGCTGGAGCAGGTTTGCTGGCAGGACTTGTGGCCCCGTTGGGGTGCAGTTCTAGGACAACTGCAGCAAGTGGGAAGGACTGTCATTGGAGAAGTTTGTGGAGGACTGTCTCCCACGGGAGGGAGCTCACCCTGGAGCAGGGGAAGTGTGAGGAGTCCTCTGAGGAGGAAGGAGCAGCAGAGACCATGTGTGATGAACTGATTGCAGCCCTCATTCCTGGTGCCCCTGTGCCGCTGGCAGGGAGAAGGTAGAGAACTAGGGAGTAAAGTGAAACTTGGAAAGAAGGGAGGGGTGCGGGGAAGGTGTTTTTAAAATTTGGTTTTATTTCTCATTACCCTACTCTGATTTGATTGGTAATAAATTCATTTTAGTCTGTTTTGCCCATGACAGTAATCAGTGAATGATCTCTCCCTGCCCTTATCTCGACCCATGAGCTTTTCATTATATTTTCTCTCCACTGTCCAGCTGAGGAGGAGAGTGATAGAGTGGCTTTGGTGGGCACCTGGTGTCCAGTCAGGGTCAACCCACCACACCAATAATGACCTTGAATGGAAAGACCATATCAAAAACATAAGCAGCCCTTTTCTTTGTGCTCTATCTCATTCTCTGTGAAAAGTACAAGAGGAATTTCTCCCATAGTAACTCCTCACTAGTAATGAATTTTCCATTGTCAGAGCCTGAGAGAAGAGAGATTCTAGCAGACCCAGCTGGTGAGATCACCTCTAGCACAAATACACTGACCACCTAGCTATACTGTTGCCCTTCATTTAGGAACAGATTTTCCAGAAGAATTGCTTGAAGATAACAGGAATGGGTCTAACTGGCTTGAGAACTAGACGTTCCCTTAATTTAGTAGATCAAAGCAGTGTGTCCCAGAACTTTCACATTCTGCATCGTCTATAAATTTGTAATTCTTGAAAAAGACTATTTACATGTGCACCGAAATGGTCTACTTAACTCTTGTAAAATAACAGTGTCATAAAAGTGTCATAGTACTTTTTTTTTTTTTTGTTAGAATGGGAGCATGACATTATCTGTAGCAAAGGTATATATATTTATTTATTCTGATTTAAACTTTTTTTTCCCCCCCTCTACAATAAAGATAACCAGATACCTTTTTTTTCTCCTGCATTTACCTTTTCAGTCTCTTTTTCTTTTGAGTGCTCTTAGACAGCTGATTTACATTTTACTTGTACAAGACATTCAAAACTAGCTGGTATGAAATGTCTTAAATTTTTTTTTTGCCCCGAAATGCATGATAAGTGAATGAGAAAGTAATTAAAAGTATATGCAGTTGTGTCTTACCCAGAAGTTAATAGAGAACATCTGTCACTCATTAGTGGCCAGCCCAGCCCTAACCCATGACAGATATCATGACTGAGCCATGAACCAAGCTACCAGGTTTCATTCCAAATGGCTCACTGCTGTTTCACCTAGAGAACTGAATGCTCATTGAAACTTTGTCTCCTACAGTCTCAGTTCTTTTCTAAAGAAATACCTTTTTTGTTTTCTTTGGACCATTGCATTGGAAAAATCCCTTTTGCAACCTCTGGATGACATCTAGAAATAGCATCTTCTCCATAATCACCGTTCTTCAACTTTTAGCTCTTTCTCCATAGTTGTTTTGACTATTATTTTTCCATCTGTTCTTCCACAAAAGCCCGCTTGATTTTGCTTGATGTAATCAGCTGGAATCTACACAGTAAACAGAGGTAGTTTGAATATTATCCTTGTTTTTTTTAAAGAGACAGTACACCAAAATTCTCATTAGCAGAATTACACTGGATTGTGGCATCTGTTGGTGCCATTGTCTGTAGAAGTAAATTTTGATAACTTAAGTTTTGTGCTTAGGAATAAAAATACACGGATGAAATATTAGGTTTACTTATAGGTAGGAAAAGATGATATCATGATAACATTCAAGGATTTCTGATTTGCAGTATTTGCAAGATAAAATGGATGTCATAAACCAATTACATGAACTATTCTTGTGAGTTGTCTCTTATAGTGGAATTTAACAACGATACATGAAAAAAAAGGAATCCTGCACCTGGTTGAAATTAAATAAAAGCTCAGGTTGAGTATAGAAAGTATTTCACATACTTTTGAGGGATAAAGTGATGTTTTTTCCAGGAATATTGCCCCCATTTTTGATTTATGATGTTTGTGTTATTTACATATTAAACATGCTCGGCCAAATTTGTTCCAAATACAGCTCTACTAACATCAGCTGAATTTACAGTGGTGGTTTGATGTGTTATTTCTTACAACTTTACTGAATTTAGTAAGCCTAAATTTTGTGTGGTTATTTTAGTGTATACTTATATGCAACACCTATCTGCCTCCTCCAGCATTACCTTTTTTTCACTTCAGAAAAGAACACTTAACAAAGGAAAATTTCCTGTAAGTCCATCCAAATGTATATTTTTTCAGGATCATCCCATTTCTCCCTGTTTTATCAAATCAGTTATCAGCTAACTCACCAAACCGAACACCACCAAACAGGACTCTTAGAATACAAAAGCTTGATCTTCACGTGCAGGGAGAGGATTTATGCGAAGGCCTGAGGAAGTGAAGATAAATTGAAGTTTCTTGAAAAGCATTCCTTTTTTTTTTAACTGGGGTTCATCTGACTTCCTTCTTCCATCAGGGTGCAGAGCTCAGACTCTTAATGTTGTTTTCCCATGTCTTCCAGTCATTAACATTCTGGGCATCTTAAGCACTGATTGCTGTTCAGGTTCATAAGGAATGCCCCAATTCCTCTATTTGTCCTCAGATGAATTTATCTGATTTTCTCCACACATGATTTCTCAAAAACAAACAAACAAACCAACCTTCAGAATTTAGTTGTAATTTCTAAAAGTTCATTAATTATTTGTTCTTTTGGCCACATTTCCTCCCTCTTTTTACTGTATAATATGAGTTTTGCAAACTCTAGAGAATATTATCCTTTTTTCCTTTCTCTTCTCTTTCTTTGATTTATTTTGCCAAAAATTTTATCTTGTCCTTCTGGTTTTGTTTCAGCTATGTTTTCTTTGTCCCCATCTACACAGTGAATAATATTTTTGCAAGCGTTGTTGTAGGCTTTATCTGTAACTAGGTGCTTATGCTATTCACAAATACACAGCTGTTAAACTCTCAGTTGACTATCCAATTTTCTAATGAACTAGCAAGAATCTTGATTACTACATTAACATAAAAGGTGAAGAAATAAAATGGCATGCAAGTAATACTCTCAGGAACTTTGCAAGTTTGATGTATTTTAGATTTTTAATTTGAAATATCTGTAAATAATTTGCAGGTTGTTTGTGGGAAGGTCATATCCAACTGATGGCAGTGCTTAAAATGGAACTGTTGAAACAGATTATGGTGTATTGCAGGACTCAGTTTGAAATGCAACTCCAAGTAAGAAGAAAGACTATTGTCATAGTTTGAGTACCACATGCTGTGCTTAATATTTTATTGCATTTATATTGAAAGTCCTGCTTAAAAATATGCCTGTTTCCATGAAAACTGTTTATTTTATGTGACTTTATTTGATATGTTTGTCTTCAAGCTTATACACCGTGTTCTTAACTGAGCATATGTTGATGATGGGAATATTCTTTCAGAACAAATAACAGATCAACAGGCTCTGAGATAATGCAGCAGTTGAGCCACTCTTTGCTACTGAATCCCCAGGAATGTGATAGTTCCTTTTTGTGGAGTACCATTGCCTTTGGCCTCCGTTCACTGCTTTTCCTACCGTCCAGACATACCTCAGCCACCCATCCAGCCCATCCAGCTGCTGAAAGGAGTTCTGTGGTAGATAGAAATTGCAAATGAGTTTTTCTTCATTTTCTGGTTGAACAGAGTCAGAACTATTTTTCTATGATAACTAAGGCTACCTGTAGCTGTCACTGAAAAGCAAAACTTTCTTCTTTTAGATTTTTAAGCAGTGATACAGAGGTGGTGTCGGGTTTTTTGGCTTATTTCAGTAGTTGCTTATCAAAATGTATAAGTGTTCGTTTTGGAATCAGTTTAAACAACTGTTTTGTATGTGTTGGCTTTGGCTTCTAAGCATGGAAAAACAAGTGTACATTTTTTAGATTAGAAATCTGTATTTCTTAACGAGTGTGTTCATTCTCAAAGTTACATGGCAAGGAATGTATCTAAGATGGACAACTTGACAATATGTTCCAAACTATTAAAAACTTATGACACAGATTTGAAAATGTAACTTTCCATCTTCTTGGGTTACCTAATTGCAGATGCACTGTTAAGACACAGCTGAACAATTTATAGTGGCCATTCCTAATTATCTCTTAGCTTGCCTAATTCCCTAGTGAGTTTCAATGTGTCATATTATTATTATGTCCTACCTCAGCACAAACAGCTTTAAACCCTTAAATGCTTTACATTTGTGTAAATAAGTGGCTTTGCCTCAGGTATATATGATATTGGCTACAGAGCTCACCCATGAGTCTGTGTTGACTTTTTTTCTAGTGGGCAGGAAGTAAACAGGTAGGAAAAAGAAATTTTTGAATGTTTTATTATAAAGATTTATAAATAAATAAGTACACCAACTCCACAAAACAATGAGTGGCTGATGGAAAAAAAGATGGTATGGGCTTTCTGTGAAATTATCAATTGAATGCCAAGTTGAATTCCTTATCTGAAATGTGTGCTAAACATGTATTTTGTGAGCTAAATGGCTTTTGTAATAATTGGTTACCTATATGCTTTACTGCTGGGCACTTTAAACCTATTGCAGATTAATGTGGGTGTATTCAATTTTTTTGTGTGTGATACTGGACTTTCTTACAAGATCTAGCGTATCTGTCCATAGAGATGAAATCAATTTTTGTGTAGTTAATTGGTGAGTTGTAGGGAGTGAATCTACCTTGTAGTTTGACTTGTGTGGAGTGAATCTAGAAGGAATGCACAGAATTTATTTGATAAATTATTAATCCTCTTATTAAAAAAATTACTATTGTTGGAATTGAAAAAAATTGAAGTAGCTTTATATGACTTGGGTTTGAGAAGTGTCAGAAAGCCTTGATGCATTCAAGCCCTCATGCTTCTTTGCATTCAACCTTATTAAATTCACAGAATTCAAGGAACGGAAAGGAATATAAATTGATCCTAGTATCTAAATTGTTTTCCCCTGAATGCTGGATTGAATAATTGGGCTGAGGTCAACTCTAACATATACTAGATCAAGAAGCTTCCTACTTCTTTGAGGACTCTGTACCTGCTATGTGGAACAAAATAACTTAAATTTCTTGTTCCTAAGCTGACCTAAGTTAAATTGGCTTGCTTACAGCATATATTAGTACAGCTATTAATGGCAAAATACTGGTTAAATGCATCCCTCTGGTTACTCCAAGAAAAACTGTATGTCCTCTGCATATCGAGTGATTCTGAAACAACCAGCAATTTGCCTAAAAAGCTCACAGGCCGCATAACAGCGGGCAATTAAGCTTGTGGTGAATTTATGAGATTAGGGAACATATATAAGCAATATCATTTGGTTGTAACTAGTATAGCTGTTGGTTTTTAATGAAAACTTTTTTCAAGTTAGTTTGGTTTTCCTCTGTGTGTGAATTTTCTCTCGCAAGCTTCAAACCATGTCCAATTTCTGGGCTTTTAAGGAGGTTGAACTTAGTTTCATGAGCTAAGTGTGCCTCTGCAGTGAGCCCTCTGTACCAAGGTCCTCCAAGACTAAGTGAGAACTACTTGAGTTTTTGGATGGCATTTTTCCATGGCATTTTTCCTTCTCGCTTTCAACTGCAGATAACTCCTGTGTTTTCTCATAATGTTCTCTCAGTATGGCTTATTCATTAACGGTAACAGCAGTACCATTAATAGAAAGATTAGTAAAAAGTTCTTTAACTGACTTCCAGCCCACTAAGTCTTTGGTCATGAGATTTGGCAGCAGACTTGCACATAGTGCAACAATGCTTGTGTACAAGTCACCTATACTATGTGGCTGAAAAACACACCTTTGTCTGCTTTCCCTTTCTACCACATTTATCAGAATGAGACAGCTTTTTCCTGTTTGGAAAGAGGGTTCATAGAATAGGATCCCTCTGGCTTCATTTATAGAAGCCTTGTTACACTGGCATGTCTTCCTGCTCAGTGTTGTGTTGGGACATATTATCAAGCTCCTTCAACTCACTTGCCTTGAAATTTTCCCCATATAGCTTTTTGTTTGTTTGTTTGTTTGTTTGTTTGTTTGTTTGTTTGTTTGTTTCTTTCTTTCTTTCTTTCTTTCTTTCTTTCTTTCTTTCTTTCTTTCTTTCTTTCTTTCTTTTTCTTTCTTTCTTTCTTTCTTTTTCTTTCTTTCTTTCTTTCTTTCTTTCTTTCTTTCTTTCTTTCTTTCTTTCTTTCTTTCTTTCTTTCTTTCTTTCTTTCTTTCTTTCTTTCTTTCTTTCTTTCTTTCTTTCTTTCTTTCTTTCTTTCTTTCTTTCTTTCTTTCTTTCTTTCTTTCTTTCTTTCTTTCTTTCTTTCTTTCTTTCCTTCTTTCTTTCCTTCTTTCTTTCCTTCTTTCCTTCTTTCTTTCCTTCTTTCTTTCCTTCTTTCTTTCCTTCTTTCTTTCCTTCCTTCTTTCCTTCTTTCTTTCCTTCTTTCTTTCCTTCTTTCTTTCCTTCCTTCTTTCCTTCTTTCTTTCCTTCCTTCTTTCTTTCCTTCCTTCTTTCTTTCCTTCCTTCTTTCTTTCCTTCCTTCTTTCTTTCCTTCCTTCTTTCTTTCCTTCCTTCTTTCTTTCCTTCCTTCTTTCTTTCCTTCCTTCTTTCTTTCCTTCCTTCTTTCTTTCCTTCCTTCTTTCTTTCCTTCCTTCTTTCTTTCCTTCCTTCTTTCTTTCCTTCCTTCTTTCTTTCCTTCCTTCTTTCTTTCCTTCCTTCTTTCTTTCCTTCCTTCTTTCTTTCCTTCCTTCTTTCTTTCCTTCCTTCTTTCTTTCTTTCCTTCTTTCTGTCCGTCCTTCTGTCTGTCTGTCTTTCTTTCTTCCCAGGAGTTTCAGGGAAAAGGCAATTTACCTGCCTCTGCCAGCACATGTTCTGCTCAATGATCTTTAGCTTGACTTCTAGTTCATTGTATACTGCTCAGCACACTAAACATCCAAGAATGAAGTCTGAGGGGAAGTGGGAAAAAGTCTAAAAGGAATAACATGGTACTGGTTTCACAGCACTGCCAATTCTCGTTAGATTTTTTTAAAGCCTTACTCTTTTAAGGTTTGCCTTTTACACTGCTCATGAAATATAGCTGTCCCATTGCAAGTTAATCTAGTTTTGGTGTGTTTTTTTTTCCCAAAGCCACAGGTGTAGGAACACCAGATCGCAAAGTAGCAATTCTCCCTGGCATCTAAAATTTCACTGGCAGATTGAATGATGTGTTAACAGCAAACAAACTCTGATAATTATAAGGCCTTCTGTTCTTCTCCCTCTTTAATTCCTTACAGGAGCTTTTGCTCTGCTTATGTTTAAAAAATACTTAGTGTGGTGTTTACTTCACATTTTTCATCAAGGATGGCTTGAACACAGATAATATCTGAAACAATTCCCAGACATTTCAACATAGTCTGCGTTGTTTTGTATTTACCTGAAGTACCCATCAAATACTTAATCTGTCATAGCTGTTAAAGCTTACCCACAATTCTGTAAGATTTACCTGAGATGACTGTTGCCTCGCCATCTTCTCCAGACAATGTAGAATTATCTGAGATTGATATCGAGCTGCAGATAGCATTTCAATTTCTGGAGAAAGAGTTGTTTTAGTGTTTTTGTTTACAGGGAGAATGTGAAAAGGGAGCTGATGGTTTGTCTCTTTGAAATTCTTAACCAAAATTTGGCAGAGCAATCAAAAAAATGGCCAACAACTAGTGGAAATTAGAAGAACTTGCAAGTTTGTAAATCAGATGAGATTCATTAGAAATTGAATTAAGTTTTTGGTTACATAACCCTAAACACTGCAGCTGAGCCTGAAACTGCGCTGTGCTAGCGACTGTTTACGTGCACAGAAATCAAAGACAGTCCTCGTCTCAGGGAGCTGACAATCCAAAGTAAATCAAGAAGAGGAATATTGATGCAGTGAATTGAAAGACACCTCTGGGTCAGACAGCTGAGAACAGAACTTCTGTTTTCCAACTGCTCATCTGAGCTGATAAAGAAGCCTGAAGCTTAACATGATCTAAATAAGTTCCTATAAATAATATATAAATGTAAATATAAATTCTCAAAGAAATTTTACCGTACCTTGTGTTTTTTTTTCATCATTCATGATGCTAGATCTACTGCTACCGCTAGCAGCTGTTTCAGGCTTGTGAAGATGAAATAAATATACTTGCTGTGGTGGTCATGAACTCCTTCAGATGCTCTCCCCATTACTTGCCAAATGATTGCACTATCATCTCTCAAAAAATATGCTGACTTCAACATTCTTAGGATTAGTTTGCTCAGATGCTTCTTTATGCCTCTCTTCTGGCAAAAATCTTAAGGGAGTCTTGTCTCTCCAAACAGGTCCCCAAGGTCAAACAGAGTATTTCGGGATAATATGAGATGAAGAAAGTAGTGGTATTTTCACCAGCAGAAATAAACACCTTTTTCTTTCCCCTTTGTGATACTTTTTAGTATTGTGTTGGAAAGCATACTTGTGTCAACAACAGCATTTAATTTTTTTTTCTAATGCAAAACTCCCCAAAATTTTGACTTTTTATTCTAAACATAGAAAAATATTTGTTTAATTTGACATCAAATTAAACTATTTCTGAATTGCAGTATACTGGACCAGTCTGATTTTAATTTGTGGTTTCTGAACCTTGTTTCCTATAAATGAATAATGGCTATAATATGAAAACAAATCTTGGTCTTCCTCCTTCAGCCCCTTCTGAATTTTATGCACAACAAGAAGAATTTTTTAATGCTTCTAGGCCGTGTCCTTGTTTCACTCTGTAATTTAATTCTCCCTTGGACTTCAGGAATACACAGCTGAAATTTAACTGTAGAGCAAACAATGTTGCTTTAAAAAGATAATTAACTAGAAGGATTTCCAACAGAGAAGCATTGTCCTGGTGGTTAACAAAAGCTAATGAAAGTTACAAAGTGTTTGTAAGAAAGGACGTGCTAGATCTCAAAAAGTTAGGGAGAAGAGTTCTAACTAAACTGTAAAGAATGCAAAACCATTTGGTAAATCATAGGTTTTTTGCTCTGGTAACCTCCTCCAGGGCTAACTTCTCCACATACATATTGCCCTGAAAACCTTATCCACATTTAATCCCATCATTTAGGAATACTGTGAATTATACTGTGAGTCATCCTAACTTCTTAATTAGAACATACTTTTGACTTTTACTAGCTGTAGGGCAGTGGGCATTTCTGCCTACTGTTTGGTATGTTGTACCTGCAGGGAACAGAGTGAGCTTTTGAAAATCATGGGACATGGAAATTAAACCATAAGTAAAAGTACTTACAAGTTGCAGGATGTGAAACAATTTTAAATTGATTGTTCAGATAAAATAACTTGTTTATTCATGGCTGTCCTGCAAAATGTTTAGCTTTGATTCAGAACTTGAAACAAGTTGAGGCATAGTTAAAAAACTTGTGCCATGAAGACTCTTCTCTTCCCATTTTATTTTTCTATTCCTTTTCCATTTAATTTGTGTGTAGCTGCTTTGCAACATGTTTTAAAAATGGATAGGTGTAAGGCTAGGACAAGGAGATACCGGATGCTGAAGAATATAGGCTTATCTTCTTTTGTTCTTTAAAGCTACAATTATAACTAACTACAAGTTTAAGTCTGTTATAGAACAGTATCAGATCATCTTATTTCTCTTTCATTTATGTGTTTCTGTATCTTCATCAAACTTTTCATTCCCATAAAAGCAGTGTGCTATTTGGAAATATTTTTGGGGTTGACCCCAGAAAACTCAGCAGTGATAGTCATTGGATTATTCTCAAAATAACCTTCTTTGTCTCAAAAAGCACAATTTAGAAAAGTTGTTCTGTACCTGAGAGAAGAAATTTCTTGGGGTAGGAGAGAAGAAGTACAAAAAGGAAAGTATCACATCTACTTTGCATAAGCAAATGTCTGGATCTAGTCATGTTTGCATGGAAAACTGCTATATGTAGAAAGGTAATTCTGGTTAAAGATTGCATTTACAGCTAGAACTGGTGTTCCAATAAGAAAAAGGTAAGTATTTGAGACGTGTCTTTCCTTTGCCACCGAATACAAATAAGCTGATATTTTCACTCAAGTTTTCCTTGTATTGGTTGCTGAAGGAGGCCTGAGCCATTGAATATTTGCTTTTCTCTATTCCTTATGTTTTACATGTTAACATAAAAATAAGACTTTTTCTGATGAGAAGATTCTTGAAGTTTAAAATTAGTTTGATGACTGCCTTTTTAAAGAGTATAGAAATACCAAGGAGGTATTCCTGATTTCTAGCTGAAATGAATTCTAAAAACTTAGATAGATGTCTACTGTTCAGGGTTTTTTTTTTGTTTCTGCTTTTCTAACTTAATTCCATTGCATCTTTGTTTGTTTTGGTTTTGGTTTTGTTTTTTCATTTCTCTCCACACTCTTATCTCTTTTACCAATACAACACAAAAATTCAGACAATGACAGTTTCTTCATTCTCACTTTGGGCAGCAAAATCACTAAGAAAGCCAACTAATCTCTTTCTTTTAGAGGAATAACCCCCACACCTCTACCTTCAGAAAGCAGTGGGAAAGAGTGACTCTTTCTTCAGCCTGAGCCTTTAAAACTTTTGTGGGATTGTCTGGACAAAAGACTTCATTTAGAAATATCCAAGGGATTTTTTAACCATATATTTTTCCACCAAAAAGCATAAAATAAACTCAGAATACCCCTTTGCTCAGTTTGGGTCAGCTGTCCCAGCCTTGTCCCCTCACAATCTCTGACCCATACCCACCCTACTGGCCTTTGGGGATGCAGGTGTTTGGAGAGAAATCCTTGATGCTGTGCAAGCATTGCTTATCCATAGCAAAAATATTGGTGTGTTATCAACACCATTTTATCCATAAATGCAAAGCACAGCATGATGCGAGCTGCTGTGAAGAAAGTTAACTCCATCCTAGCCAGACTCAGTACAATACAGAAATTGCTCAGCCTATTGGTGGGTTTACTGTTTTGTTAAAGTGCTCATAGGGAGTCTATAGGTGCACCTGCAGGCTAAAAAGCACAAAGGCACAAGAATACATCTTTCTCCCAGAGAAAAAGATAGAGATCATGTGTTCACAACTGGACTTTAAAGAAATCTGAACAGATTTCACTTATTTGGTTGGAGAGTTAGCCATGTAAGGGTGATTATGCTCTACTTACCCAATTTAATTTTCAGCTATGTGAAGCATTTATTTCTGCTTCCTGCCCTAAGCTCTTTCAATAACTTTCCAAGTGATATTAGACATGACCATGTATCAGTGGAAATGGTTGGTGTTAAAGGAAGTGGCTGTGTGGGGAGATTTAAATGACAGTTTCTACTTAATTAACAATTATGTATCTGAAAGGGATTCTATAGTGCTTTATTTAATTAGATAGTTGTATTAATCCATTTAACCACAAATGTTGATGCAAATATTAGACTGATTAGAGATCATCAGTCAGGATTCCCAACATGTTATAAATAAATAAACTTTTCCTTTTGCACTGTATGAACATGCTCCCATGGCTCTTTCGAAATGCATTATATGTCTTGGATTACAAGCTTAGACTATAACAGGTGAATTGAACTGATTGGGTTCTTTCATATGACAGTCCTCCTTTCCTGATGAGAGACATGTCAGCATAAATAAGGCCATCCTTTGGCTGTTTCCCTTCTGGACCAGATTTTTCCAGACCTGCATGATAATAACTGAGACCGCTCTGAATAGCTTCTATGCCTATGACAAAAGCTTTTTGAAGAGAAGTGAGAAAACACTTCTGTCTGTAAGAGCAAACACTTTTCAGCTCTTCAGCAATCAGCTACCTCACTAAACCAAAAATAATCCGGAACAGCTCTCTTACAGCTTCTCTTCACAGCAACCAAAGTGGGTAAAATCTACAGAACAGGCCCCAGCAGCATCTGGGTGCCCAACAGCTCAGCAAAATCCACAGGCAGTAAAAAGCGGAGAAGCCAGTACACACCTTCATGTTTTTCCACAGCTAGACAGCTTCTGTGCCTAAGTGACACAGCTGAGAGCTTTGTGAGTACCTTTTTGCCAGCTGCAGGCTCGTCAGAGTCTGAGAGGTCACAAAAACATTGGACACAAAGGGAGAGATCCTTTCTTCCCCCTGAATCCACCTACCTGAAACATCTACTTGCTCTCACATTTCAGAAGACTGACTAATCAGCAAGTTTTGCTATATCACTTCCTGAACTAATTTCACCTTGTACAAGAACTGTACAGTCACATGGACAGAGAAATACTACCTGACCTTCCCATGTTTTACTGTGCTATCTTAATGCAGAATCAGTTTCCCTTCTCCTGGACAAAGAAATATTCATTTGCTTAGTGTGAGGAGAAGCAACTTCAAAAAGGAAAACACAGAGAGAGAGAGAGAGACTGTTCCCTTCTCCAGTAACCTAAAGGGCTATGGTGCCTTGTTAGGGTACAGGAATCAGAGGTCAAGTTCTTGCTGTTGATCAGGCAGAACAGAGATTCAACAGGCATCCAATATGACCTTCCGCAAAACACCCTGTTCCCATGCTTGTTCTCCTCCCCCCCCCCCGAAAAAAATACTCTGGGAAAATGTCTAACTTTAAGAATGCCACTGGTGTATATTAGAAAGACTTTGGGATTATACGTTTATTAGATTTATTTAAATTAGTATATTTTGATGAAATGTTGTTTTAAGACACTGCTGTATATCCTGGTAGTGAAAAAAGCCTGAGAAATATGAGTGGAATCATGAACTAGAGGTTTCATAACTCTGAATGTCAGAAAATTTTAAATACATTGAAGATCTGCGTGTAACAATACAAGAAAGCAGTGAGTCACCTTGAGCTCAGCAGTGGGGCGCAAGGCCAGCTTTATTCAGCACCTGAGGCAAGCAGTTATCTTTTAATAACTTCATGTTGTTTCACAGATAAAACAGAGCTTATTAAATTAAACTGAAACACGATTAAACAATCGTTGGTTGTCAAATGTCTACCTCTTCTAGAGCACATTTTATAAGTAGATTGCAAAGGGATATAAAAGGAGTTGGAGTATGTATTTAATTCTGTGACTTCATTTTATTCTATTTACAATTTAATTTTGGAAAATGTTATTTGGTCTTGGATCCTACAATTTCCAAAGTCAACTTCAGTTGCAGCCACTGTGTCTGGCCTTTGGAGCCTTTTGAAGTAGCTTTCAATTGGACCAAAGCTAATAGATAAGTCAAAACTTGGCTGTGAGCAGAGGATTTTTTTTCTCCTTGAAACCAGTGGTTCCTCCCTTGAGTTGCTGAGGGCAGTGTCAGCCCAATCTTTAGATACTTTGACGGCTTCAAACAGCAGACACTGTGGCTAGGGCTGAAGCTGAAGCAGAGAGTTTCAGGGAACCAAAAGATTGTGGGTCCTCACAGTGCTTTTCAGTGCATTTTAAAATAGATTAAAATTGCTATGAAACGGAAACAGAAGTGTATAAAGCTTTCTCCGTTTTTCATGTGTGATCTTGATTTTACAAGGAAGAACGTCTGTCTACCATCAGCTCTAAGTGAAGCTCTTCCCCAGTAAAGAGAATGAAAAAATCTTTAGCCAATCAGCTTTAGAAAGCCAAATTTCCATTCCCACAGCTTACTTGGTTTTGCCAATTTTAGTGGTTTAGTATTCAAGTTTCTGGTGATGGTAGAGACCTGTTCACTTGAAGACTAGAAGATTTAAATATAAGCAAAAGGAACTGAAAAATACTCTGCGTATGAAGGAAAAAAGATATGAAATAATTATTATATTAATAGCATGTGTTTCACAACTTCTACTCTCCATTAAAATATTTTAAAATTATTTTCAACACCTATTTCTGTTTCCCACTCAGATATAGGATGAGGTTGATGATAGCTGGAAATTAAACTGGGCCTTGAAAATGTTCTGAACTTTAGTTATTGGGCTTTCTCTTCTAATCCTATAGGCTATAATACCTACACACTTTAGGCTTTATTTCAAAGTATTACTCCTTACTTACATCTTACAGGGAAGATATGCTGTTTACTCCTAGCCGTGTGGATTTACCTACTCTTTACTCATATGTAGTAAAAGCTGATTTACATGTTCGTAGAGAAGCTGCATGTTTATCATAATATATACCTTGACTGAAAAATAACTAGGTGGATATAAAAGAATAATAAGAAAAATGTGACATTCATCTGCTCGGTAGAAAGAATCTTCTGGTTTAGCTGATTTTCTTAGACATCACAGCATCTTTCAACAAGAATAACCTTTCATCTTTATTAAACTAGTCTATAATCACACTGGTGAATATCTCAGCAAGTCATTAGGAATGTCATGAATTATTTAGTTCTGTGGTAAGAATTAATGCACGTAATTTGAAAATCAGGTTTACTTTTCAGATAGATATCTTTATTAAACTTGGTTTTGGCCTTTCTTAAGCTTGCCTCTGCAGGCTAGGTAAGTCATTCATACAGTGGATGCAGTAGCATGCTTTATTAAAGTGCTCTCTCCAAAACAGTCCCACTAACCCAAGATCTCAAGTTGCAGACCTTCACCAGTAAGAACTGCCTTTATTTAAAGTAAAAGTGTCCAGGATCAAAGCAGGGCAGTCTTCATCACAGGCCGCAGGGGAATTTCTGTTCTGGCACTTGGAGCACCTCCTCCACCTCCTTCTTCACTGACCTTGATGTCTGCAGAATGTTTCTCTCACATATTCTCACTCCTCTCTCAGCAATTACTGCTGAGCAATAACTTTTTTTTTTTCCTGTCTTAAATACGTAATCACAGAGGTGCTACCATCGTCGCTGATTGGCTCAGCCTTGGCCAGCAGCAGGTGCATCTTAAAGCCAGCTTTCGTTGGCTATATCGGACTTAAGGGAAACTTCTAGCAGCTTCTCACAGAAGCCACCCCTGTAACCCGCCCCACCCCCCACCCCCCCCCCCGGCCTGTCCCTCAAAAAAACCAAAACCTTGCTATGCAAACCCATTACATGCATGTATCAGATCTTTGGGCAGGCATGACAGTAGGTTAAGTAGAGTTGGAAGAACGAAAAGAAAGCAGTACACTCAGCATGTAAGCTTAGATAAGGAATAGGCAGATTCAGATATCTGCAAATGATAATTTAGGGGTTTTACTGTTTATTTTTTATACCTTTGTAGAAAAGTGTCTGCTCTGCATAGCAAGTTAATGTTGAGATTTTGTTATAGTGAAATCGTTCTGATTCTTGATGTTGAACAGCCTTTTGAAATATCAACTAAATACGGCTTAGATGATAATGTAGAACTTGATCAAATGGAAAGTTTTCCAGACGTAACTGGATGTCAGATGTACTGGAAAAGACTGCACTGGGGAGAAATTCATTGGAAGGTGTGACCAGAGGCAAAAATTCCACACTAAAGAGGCTTCTGTCTACATTCTGTATTCTTTAATTTTTCTCATTTCTGGGTTGGATCACCATTCAAGAAACATATTTTTGGGCAAGGAGAGGTCTTTTTCTTTTAATCTTAAACTGTCACGGCATAGATACTGGATATGCTTCACTGTTCGCTAAGATGGTCGTATTGCTGATCAGCAGGCTTAAATCATAGTAACTGGTTGGTGTCACAGACAAGGCTGGTCAGAACTGCTTGATACAAAGTTTGTGGTGAGATCATCCTGCTTATATGCCTTCTAAGCTCCATGGACAAATAAAAACAGAGAACAGGAGAGTCATAGAATCACAGAATCATAGAATAATTAGGTTGGAAAAGACCCTTAAGATCATCAAGTCCAACCATCAACCCAAAACCACCATTCCCACTAAACCATGTCCCGAAATGCCACATCTACATGTTTTTGAAACACCTCCAGAGATGGTGGCTCCACTGCCTCCCTGGACAGCCTGTTCCAATGTTTGACCACTCTTTGAGTAATTTTTCCTAATGTCCAGTCTAAATATCCCCTGGCGCAACTTGAGGCCATTTCCTCTTGTCCTATCACTTGTTACTTGGGAGAAGAGACCAACACCCACTTCACTACAACCTCCTTTCAGGTAGCTGTAGGGAGCGATAAGGCCTCCCCTCAGCCTCCTCTTATCCAGACTAAACAACCCCAGTTCCCTCAGCTGCTCCTCATAAGACTTGTGCTCTAGACCCTTCACCAGCTTCGTTGCCCTTCTCTGGACACGCTCCAGCACCTCAATGTCTTTCTTGTAGTGAGGGCCCCAAAACTGCACACAGTATTCGAGGTGCAGCTTCACCAGTGCCAAGTACAGGGGCATGATCACCTCCCTACTCCTGCTGGCCACACTATTTCTGATACAGGCCAGGCTGCTGTTGGCCTTCTTGGCCACCTGGGCACACTGCTGGTTCATATTCAGCTGGCTGTCAACCAGCACCCCCAGATCCTATTCTGTCAGACAGCTCTCCAGCCACTCATCCCCAAGCTTGTAGTGCTGCATGGGGCTGTTGTGACCCAAGTGCAGGAGCCGTCACTTGGCCTTGTTAAACCTCATACCTCAGCGTCGTTACACAGTTGAAAAAGGCAGATTACCTTCTTTCAGGTTTGTCCCTGGTTGTTTATTCACGAAACTAAACTAAAACAATTCAAATAGCAGAAATGCCCTTACACATGTGCATGCAACACAAAAGAAGTTTACTGTAAGTTTTCCTCTTACCTGTTACCTATTTCTAATTCCACTTAGTTCCACTTAGATGCTTACTTCTCTGTCTTTTCTTTTTTTTTTTTTTAAATAAATAAATGATTTATTTTCAAAGAACAGTACAGCAAAGCGTGAAGGTTATCTGTGGGGAAAATCGTGTGAGAGCAGTTATAATAAGTGACTTGCCATAAGCCACCAGGTCTGTCTCATGCATGAGTAGGAACTAAATTCCAGGCTTTGTTTTTGTCTGCCTCTAAGCTAAAATGCCACATTTGTCAGGTCCAAGTCACTCTTCCATAATTCACAGATCACATTGATGCCCAGCTGTGAGTTCCTCTGACCTACAAGTAACTGAGGAAAAGCAAACACTGTTGGTGAGAGTCTCTTGGGAAGTGCAGCAGGCTGAGGTGGCCTGTAGCTCGAGGTATCAGAGCTGTGTTCATCCTCCTGGTGTGGTTGCTCCAACCTTGAGGAGCTGCAAGTAAGAGAAGTAGTTGCTATTTTACCTGGGGTGTCAGTAACCACACCTCTGCTCCATGTAACTGTGCTAGCTCTGAGCAACAGCATCCAGTGACCCAACCTTTGTGAAGTGGTAATGCAAGAGAAAACTATTCTGGTTTCAGTAAAGCTCAGGGGCAGTTTGCTTTGCTCTGGTTTGACTGGATTAAGCACCAGTGAATGGTGCTCTCCGTCGTTTTTCAGGACAAGCTTGGTTCCAGGTTACCAGCTCAACTCAGGACACAATCTCTTGTCTGGAACTAGTATAGGAAGCAATGGATGGTGGAAATTTTGATTGTGCTGGTGCTGTCAATTTAACCCTTTTCATTAGCCCAAGTTGACACCTTTTTCCCTTTCCTGAAACAAGAAACAGCTGAATTTGCAGATGTGGTTCCTGTGTACTAATGTTTCCTGAGGACAAGATACCTTTTTCTCTTTTCACTACTTCTTACTAAGAATTTCCACAGATAAAGCCATTAAGATGAACAACAATGATTATGAAAATTACATGGCTGCACTGGGTGATATGGAGAAAGGGTTTCACTAAGTAGAGATGATGGTGCAGAATTATGCAATGAAAAGGCACAGAACTAACAATGAGAAGGCAGCAATACTGCCACTGTATGGGTAATGAGAGGTGAACTTTTCCCCTTCTGTTTATAGCAACAAATATAAATCTTATTTAAAAAAATAAAAAAGAAAAAAGAGAGCTTGCACTTCTACTACTTAATAGACTCTAGGAAAACAGCTGTTTTTTGGTGTCTCCACTTTGTGCAACATTACAAGTTTGTTCCACAGCAAACCCTGTAGTAAGCAGTGAGATTAAATTTTAGAAATCAGGGACAGAATAACAAATGTTTAGCCGAAGTGTTCTGAGTTTTCATGTTTGTAGCTTGATTTTCTAAAAAAAAGCACATGTGTAGCAGAAAAAGACATAATTACTGTCCTCACTTAAGGAAAGTCAGGTTGGGCTGAAATTGTCACCAGAAAAAATACATAGGAAAGTGCTAGTATGAGCTATCATTACCATGGGAAAAGGAAAGAGCAATATTCAGCTCTCATTAAATTCCAAGGGACTCACCAAGACACGAAAGGATACTGGAAACCAAGCTGCAAGCAACTACACAGTGAACTAATAGGTTGTTCCTTGATCTGGGGCTGAGATATCTGAAGACCAGTATGTCTCCAGGTAGTCTATATTCCTTTAGAAAAGTGAAGAAGCAGATGACAGCCTTTAGAAAGTTAGAACATGTATAAAGTATGTGTGTTATTTTCCGCACAATATAGGCATATTGGTTTTCACTGGGCATTATTTCTGGTGTGGACATACATCATGCGTGTACTGATATGATTGCATTTTTAATAACCACTAAAAAAATTCAGTAGTGTTTAACAGTTCAGCCTGGGTGATGTGTTGGTGCATGAAAGAGAACTGACTGCCCTTCTGCTCATCTGTAGGCATCCAGAAAAAGGGCAAACCTTTTCTTCTCTTATTCCAGTGCTGCAGGCTGGATGGGAAACATCAGTTCTCAGCTGAGCTGAGAGACCGATTTTGTCTTCTTCCTCATCGAGCCTTTTGTTGAGGCAAAAAGCTGTAAGGAGCTGTTGAGACAAACTGTTGAGTTGTTGAGACAAAAGCTGTAAGGATGGCAAAAGATAATATGAGATTTTGTTGAAACTACAATTTCCAGCAGAATTAAGGTGAAAGTATAGTTAAATTCTCCACTCAAGGACCTTAGTATTTACAGCTATCTGATTAGAAGAGTATTTTGCCGAGTGTTACAAGTATTATGGGAGAACTCCATCAATGGCAAATGACTGGTAGGGTTAGTAAATAATGACTTTATTCGAATGTGACTCTTAAATAACAGCATTAAAATGTTTGAGTCTGGTTTAGTTCCCTTATTTGGTACTGTGTTTCTTTGCCTTCCTGACCAAACTGTCTGCTAGGCCTAATGCATGAGGTGTCTGGCTTTGCAGCGGACAGTTGTGGTATGAGCTGTGTTTGTGGCTGATGTTTTATTTCTAGGCAGATATTCGGATGACTGGCACTTTCTGAGTACCAGAGAGAGCGATTCTTCCCTTTCTGCCACACTGTCCTGTTCATGCTACTCATCCCTCCTGCCTTTTGAGGTCTGTCACCATTACTACTAATAGTGGTTTCAGAGGGTAATTTTCAAAGCCTCTCCATATTAGTACAGCTATTGGCAGAGATGGTCAGAGTGCTCTTTCGACATGAATACTATACTCCACAGCCCACTAACTCATAAACATCTGGTAGTGGGAGGACAGTCAAGATCTGTGGTACAAATCCAGTAAACTACTGATTAACATCAAGTATCTTAGATATTGTCAGGTAACACAATTTTCTTGATAAATCTTGTACTGCATTTTTGCAGTGTGATACTATAGGCTTTCTGAATGCTCTTGTCACATCCTGGCAACTAAATTACCTGAAGTCATGATATTCTGTAAAAGCCACAGACTGACATTTCTTTCAGCTATGCCTCAGTAATTTGCCAGAAGTTAGAAATGAACGCTCCAAGTACGACTGGCTCCAGCCAGTAGCACATTGCTTAACCCCATTTGTTTGACCTTGTTTTAGCTTCATTGCCTGCCACTATTGCTGTGGATTCTTGGATGGTGGAACCAAATTCAGATAACCCTTTTCTGATTTGAAGCAACCCTGGATTTTATTTTTTTTTTTCACTTTTACACTAATTATTCACAAAGAGTGAAGTTGTAAAGTACATATTGTGATAGCCTTGCCTTCCTCTCTCCCATGCACTGAGTTATTCCCAACAGCATTTGGTTTTGAGCAGAAATCACTTTTTTTTTTCTAAATCAACTTATTTTCCTCAGGTGAAATTTACTCTGTTCTGACTGATAACTGAAGGAATACTACCTGCCCACTTGGGCATGAGCTCTCCCATGGAAGCACTGACCTAAGCATACGTTGCTGAGGACCACTGCCCATGCTGCACTGGCAGCTGATGACCCACGCTCTCCCTGGCTGCACAGGGCTCTCCTGAGGCCAGGGTACGCTGATTCAGGCAGCTGTGCTGGACAAACACTTGTCTTGCCTCGATTATTGTTGCAGGGCCAGAAAAGTGCCGACATCAACACAAGAAAAGGAACATGCAGTGCATAGGAGTTACTCTTACTTCTCCAGTGAAAGTCCACTGGCCGTTTGTTAGACAAGTTTGATAAATTGATAAGTCTTGACAAGTTGTGCTAATATGAAGGCAACTTAGAATTACTTTTAAAGGAAGACAAAAAGATTACAGATACTTCTGCCTTAAGAAGAGTTAACTTCCTGCTAAATGAAAGTATTCTTTCATGTATGTTGTTTTTCCAATAAGTAATTCTTTTTCTCCATTTCATCAGATAGCACTAGATAAATTTGCATAAACTGGTGGCAAAGTTCAAATGAATAAATAAATACTGATTTCTTAAATATTCGTGCTGGTAGCTATTGTTACATTTAAGAATTTTTTGTTTTCTTTTTAGATTTAGTCTAATGTCTCAAGTATTAGTTTTATATGAACATATGATATGAGTTCTGAGGGGAATTTAATGTCTGTGCTATATGTGTCATAACTGAAAATAGTTTGTCAATTACATGCATTATTTAATGAGATTTGTCAAATAAGAGTATATTCAAATCTCAAGGATTGTCTGGCCAATGACTGATGCATCCTGATGTGCTAATTAGGGTTTTAAAACCCTGTAATTACAGAGCACCAGTTTAATATTATTTTTGCAGAAGACACCTTAGCTGTACTTATAAAGTGAGAGAAATACATGTTGTGTGTGGTGTACACACATTGTATGTTGTTCATTTCATACTTTACCTCTACAGCAAGACCAGGAGAAACGATCGTGTCTACCTGAGTTGCTGAGGAAAAAAACCTGACATATCTGGTTACCTGTTCAAACCCAACAAACAGTACTTTCATGCTTCAAACAAACAAATAAACAAATAGACAAACAAAGCAGGCCAACATTTAATTCCCCATTAAAACGTGCAGTCTATAATTAAGGCCACCTTGTTCACAGCATTAGCAGCAGCCTCTATGAGGGAGAAAAGTGGGGCTGAGATGAGCCTCTGAGTCGCAGGGCTGACTTTAACTGTTCCCTCACTCAATAAGATACAACCCTTGATGCAAATGGCCAACAACCTACAGCAAAAATCAAATATTGTTTGATACAATTAAAAAATAATTTAATCAAATAACACTTTTTAAAGTCGGTTCTTATGGGTACATTTTCATTAGTGCTCATGTCACACTGGACTTTTTTCAAAGACTAAATAAAACAGATTTGATTGTTCAGCTGTAGAATTAGGGTGCAGTTGTTCTGATTATTGGCTAAGTTAAATTTTAGCACTTCAGAGATGAGGAGGAGATCTTTGGAGAAACAAGCATATAATTTACCACAGGGATTCACCTTGCAGGAGAGCCAGTGATGTTATTACCATCTGGCTTTCCTTGTTATTTCGATGGCATTGGAAAGTTCCCATTGTCACTGGAGGGTGGGGAGGAACCTCTTCAGATATGTCTGCTAGATGGATGTGATGAATAACGATCGTTAGCATATGGCCTTTCATCTGTACACCTCAGTGCACTTTACAGTGGTTGAGTTATATCATGAAGTGCTGTACCCTTTATCACACAGTGAGCTGGCCACGAATTTGGGAGAAAAAAGCGCTCAGCATCATTTTCAGCTTACTAGTCTATACCATGTCTGACGATGTCCAGTGTGTCTTACTTGAATCCTCCCTCAAAACAATGCCGTGCATTTTTGTAGTTTGCTAGCCTATAAGCTGCTTTTATTTTCCTCTCCTGGAGGGCAAATGAATAGAAATTGGGATAATGTCAGTGGCTAGTAGCAGGAAAATTTCTTGTGTGTTCTTTGAGTGGTAAAGAACAGAAGCTTCACCTGCTCACTGCAATTTATCTTCTAGATTTTGTCAAGTGTAATTGTCTTACATTTGTAGTGATTTCTTCATGACAAGGAAAAAAGAGCATGAAATGTAAAAGAATTTGACAGAAGTATGTCTGCAGCTAATACACATCAGTTTTTGAGCATTAGTAACATCAACATATGCCTCTCACAAGTGAGGCCATAGAGCTACTGGAAAGAAATCCTTCAATTTCTGCAGTGGCAGGTTATGGGTTATATAATTAATCCAGGAGTACAGTAGAAACATGTTGGCTTCAACTTACTTTGACAGTATAGCATGCCATTAAGTATTTCTTTCTCTAAATGCAAGTGTTTCCCCTCTTCTCCTTCTCTATCTTTTCTCTGCTCCTTTTCTGTCTTCAGACACTGAGTAAATGTTGAACAACTTCCAAAACATTTTTCCCTCCCTCTTCTCCCATTAGATCTGTCCCTTGTCATAGCCAGGAGTGAGATTTTGATTTTCTAATAGACAGATTTTTCTCATGACTGAGATTGTACATGTGCGCGTGAGAAATGCCTCAATTGCATTCCCCATCTATCAACAGTTCCCTTGATTTGTGGCTGCATCACCAGTCTAAGCAGAGCTGAAAGCATTGGAAGTTTAGACATCATGTGTCACGGTGATGATATGCTGCAATGGGGAATATAATTCATATGGTTTTGCATCCTGCTTTATTATTAGGTTTCACTCCTAATGCTACAGGCGTTCATATTTGAATATGAATATTCCCTTATCGTTAATCAAGAGTCCCAGCCAGAAGGTGCCATTGAGTTTTGTACTTTTCTGCTAGATTTTTCACTTTCTGCTGAGAGTAGTGTGTATTATTGTTACCCCAGGAAGTAAGATTTGTGCAGCGCTTGATGATTTTATTTCAGTGCTACAACATATCCTATGACTGAAGAGAATTTTATTTCCTATCACAAGTGATGGCAACTGAAGTGATCTCAGCATGAGATCTGACCCTGCTCTTCAGTATGTGCAATTCTATTAAATCCATGGAGATCTGGGGGCATCCACCAGTTTTTAGTGCCGGTTCTCTCTAGGTAGCCCTATTGACACTTGCCTGCCTTGATTTTTCTACTTCTTTCATAACATTTACACCATGTGCTGCTATCTGTCTGTTTGCAGAAGAGAAGAAAAAGGAGAGAAGATTTGTCGACTACATTTATTTGCTGTTCTCATTCTATGCAGTGTTTCAATGACAAGTATTTATTGAAATGGGTACAGTTGTCTTCTCTTCTGGTCAGCAGGTCAGTAGGCTTTTGACCTCCAGCTAGGAGCAGGACTGGTCTCAAAATGCACCATGGAGCTTGTGTAGGTTTTCATTAGTCATCTTAGTAACTCTAGATTTAATTTAGGTCAATGAAAGGGATTTAGAACAAAATCCTTCTCCTGCTGTGGTTAGGTAATTGGGAGAATATGGTGTTGTTATAGCATGACTCTACTCCCTGGCACCTCCCACATGTGATTAACAGAGTGGCTACATGATTTTTCGGATATTTTCACTAAGCAATCTCACAAATGAGAAAGAATTAACACCTCACTGCTTATTCTTCCATTCTTCTAGCATGCAGCTTTGACCATTTTCAATCTAAACGGCTGCTTGGGAACTTGGATTTTGTTTTCTTTGATTGCCCTTTAGTGGGTTATTACCATTCCTGTCAGGATGCTCAATAACAGCTCGTCATTTGGAAAGCTACAGCTTGTGGTAGCAGGAACAGAAGTAAGACAAGACCTTTATTTCCTTACTTACCTGATATTTTTAGGAAGTCTTGAACATCAAGGCAGGAATTCAGCACTTGATAAATACTGCTGGAATCTTCCCAAAATCCCTTCTGAGTTCCCTGGTGGAAGAAATAGGATGATCTGGATTGCCTTTCTGGTATAGGAGCAGGGCCTGACTATCACATTTCTAGATCATGTTTGAAATTGATCTAGACAGGATTGGATAGTCCAGACCTTCCCGAGACCTGTGTAGGTCATCCGCCAAGCAGCCCTTAGCATGAGATAGGCCTCCATGGTCCAACTGCCTACAACCCTGTTCAAAGAGTGATTAGTTCTCATGGTTTTTGCTCAGTTGATGTCTGTCTCTTCACAGGGCACTCGCTCACAGTTTTTTGGTGTTACCTGAGTGCCACAGACATCATGGAGCCATTTCATATTTTTGTGTGTGACCAAGTGCAGAATTGCAGTGTTTTCTTCCCAAGTAGCAGGGAAACAAAGAGTCAGGAAAATTCTTTAGGAACTTCTTAAACAACTGTTCTTTGCTGGTAAGAAAAATATGAAAGAAAGAACTGTGGAAAGGTTACAAATTACTGTACAGAGAACTCCCTGTCCAAAAGTCCTGTTCTGCTCCCCAGGTACTTCCTTTTTTTATCTTCTTACCTAGACTTGCCTTCTTCTCTGCTTTCTTCTGTCAAAAAGTTGGGAGTATAGTTTTCTTGACATAAATCCAGCTTGCCTCTGTCAGTTGACTCCCCTCAATGACTTCATAGAGCAGTTAGCCCTCATCATAATTGTGAAACAAAATGAAATTATGGCTGGATTCAGACATGCAGCAGCATTTGTCTGACTCAGTAGACCATTAGCAACATCATTTTTTCGTTGTGAGGTAGAAAGTAGAATAATTGGACAGCTCTACATAGTATAAGTGAATTGGTAAAATCTTGTCAATGTAATGGGTCCTGTTAATTGTAATGGCGGCAAGAGCTGAACATGGTATGTTCTAGGACTGTGGGAAATTAAGAGCACTCACAGAGATCCTTTTCCCAAACAGAGCCTGCTGTTTGTCATCCCTCTTGTGTAATCCTGGCATTTTAATGATATCCATCCTCCTCCAAGAGAGTAAAATTGATGGAACACATATATTACACTGGGTATCTTGTAACAGTACTAGGCGGGATGACTCAATTGTAACAGTTTCAAAAATCAAATAGAGTAGCTGAATTAGCAAATACAATAAGCAAGATGAACTTTAGTCTTCTATTTAATTTCAAAAGAAAAGCTTAATCAGAGCAAGAAAGTGGGACATCTATTTTCTCTGTTAAGAAGAGTTTTGAAGTGTATCTGAGAAGACTAATGAAATGGGGAAATGAAAGAAATTAACTTGTGTGTTCCCATGCTCTTTCCTCTCTGTTTCTCAAGTGCTGCACTGAGTAAAGGGAAGCATACAAATTTATATGCACTGTTATTGACTCAGGGCAGCATCGTCCAACTATTTGATGGTGAATTAAACAGCCCTTTTTCTGTGTCATCCCTTCAGTTCCATCTCAGATAAATCCTTCAGTGATTTTAATGAAAGGTTTGCTCTCAGTAGAGATGCATTATATAGGCTTTATTTTTCTCCTTAGTTCACCACCGCCTCCCCCTGCTCTTTCATTGTTAGAAAGAAGAAGAAAAGGTTCTCCTGACGGGACACAGTTTTGTTGGAACAGAATATGTTGTGATTAGAGCATGACAGTGCAGTTAAAATTAAATAAACAGGTGTTATTTAGAAAATTCCTACTGTGCCCTCTGTGACTGGAAGAGAGTACCATTCTGAAAAGAGTGACTCTCAGGCTGCAGGGTAGAGGGCACATGAAGAAATCTATTACTGCCCACCATTGGAAATTATGTCTGACTGATACTTACAGTGTCTTTAAGCAAGTCTCAGACTGTGTGTTTGTAAGAAGATAAAGGGAAGGGTACATGGTCTTCAAATTTGTAAACAACCACTGCAGAAACAGGGAGAAACAGTGTGCTCTGTGTCCATAGGACAAGAAGTAGTGGGTTTGAATTACAGCAAGGAAGATCCAGGGTACATATCAAGGAAAAATTTCATTCCAACAAGGACAGAGAAATACTTAATATATCTGACGATTCTGTGAAATCTGTATCACAGAGTGTCTTTATGAATACATTAGATGAATATCTGTCAAAAGGGTTACAATTCTAGTTGTTCCATGAGACAAGGGTGAAAAGACTGGAAGACATCTTTCAGTCTTTTCCAATTTTGTGATTCTATAATTTTGGCTACAGTCCATAGAGTTCAGTTTTACAGGGCTTAGTCAACTATTGATGGTTTGAAATGGAGGAAGACAGAGAGAGAGAGAGCACCAGGCTTCATTTGGGTGGCAGTTTCTAAATGTTAACTGAAAAATAGCTGAGAAAGGCAAGTCACAGCATACATTTTGGTCACATTATAGCTGAAGAACTTTTCTAAAATAGAACAATAAATGTTTAGGTATAAATACAAAATAATCAGATTTTTGCTATTGTATTTATTTGTGTTGTAATACAAGTACCATAAAATCTTGGAAATATTGTGCAGATAGTGATGCTTTTCATTGACTTTTAAAGTACTCTGATTTTTCTAATATTCTGTATGCTTTCTATGTTGGTTTTACATATTACAAAATATTTTTGTAGTACTGCAGTTTTAGCTGTTTTTATATTGTGTAACGACTTTATAAAGAGGACTTAAAAGGAAAAAGCTGTGGCTTGTCTTTCAGTGATGATTTAAGGAACTGATCTTTAGAAAACTGAAGATTAAATGAGACTTGTGCATCACTTGCTATGACAAAAATGTTAGTAGAGTCAGATTCTGGGAGACATATATGTTGCTGGTAATTCTCTCAATTATAAACAGTCTTACTGATTTCTTTATTGTACTTTCATTAACTAAAAACTGATTAAGGGAAAAATACTGAATTTTCTGTATTGTTATTTGCTACACTTTTGCCCTGATGTTCAATATGTATCTAGGTTTCTCTGTAAAACTTGCAAAACATAATGAACAGATTAGATGATAATGTTCTTTAAAAAAGACTAAACAGCTTTCTGAATACTGTTTTGATCTTCTCCTTAAAAACATTGAAGCTTCCATAGAACTATTTTTTTTTCAAATTTTTTACTCAGTTGAAATTTCCAGTGAAATGCAAATTTATAAGTTATGGTCTGTCTGGGAAAGCTGGAGAGGGCTCTTTGCTCTCCATTTGCCCCATTACACAATCATTTGCTGTACCACCAGCAGCTCCTCACTCTTGGCTGCGGCTCAGAACTATACATCTCCTGGTTCCTCCAAAACTAGCTAATGACCTGTCTCATCCCCATTCTGCAGCAGCCCTGCAAAGCATGGAATGTGTTCCTAGCCCTGACTTTCTGTATTGTCTGTGTTTGAGGCTACACTTGCTCCTCTTGCATTGCAAAAAGTGCTAAGCCCAGCAAAAACACAGCTACAAAATTCTCTCGTTCCTCACTTCCAAATGAAAGCTCAAAAGCTTTTGTTAAGACCTGAGCACTTCCTGCCTTAGGAGGCTAAGCTTTGTTCAAAAAGCTGAGAATGAGACATGAAGATTCCAAAAAATCTCTGTAATAGTAGGGAAAATTGATTAGCCATTTTCGATTGTCCACAGGTGAGTAGTCATTTTCCTATGGTATAGTATAGTATGTAAGTCAGGTTGAATTCCCTTACAAGTTTGCAGCACCCGAGCCATAAGTCAATAAACACATTTTAAAATCTGGTTACAACCTGTCCTGGGTGTCTATTCTGGCCTATCTTGCCTCAGGTGTATTTTGATTTTGCTTCATAATCAAAGTTCTAAATTTAAATATTAGTATTTGCCTTTTTCTCAACCATTCTCTCTGTCCTCATCATGGTATCAAACCTAAGATATTAAAAGGTAAAGGTATTTATTCAGAGTTTTAAAATGAGTATTCCAGTTATGTTTGCATGGAATGAAGTTATTACACATACTCTGAACATGTGATCGGCACTGTACTCCAGACAAATGTCACCATAGAGCCATCTGGTGCATTTTTCTTGCAACTCCACTGAAAAAGTACCGATGCTGCACAAAATCAAGAATCCATTACAAAAAAAAAAAAAAAATTTCTTCACAGCAGTGAATAGCATAGAAAACAGCTACTTCATGTTGTGTGGTTAGACGATGAAAAAGTCAAAATTATTTGCTGGCTTTTAGATTTTAAGAAATAAAGATATCAATAATCCTTGCTCCAAAA
Source organism: Leptosomus discolor (assembly GCF_034619465.1). NCBI lineage: Eukaryota > Metazoa > Chordata > Aves > Leptosomiformes > Leptosomidae > Leptosomus > Leptosomus discolor. Next base: position 56,555,975 of record NC_141419.1, on the reverse strand, counting down.
ATCTGACCTGTGATTCTTCCCATACATTTCTCAGCTTATACAGCTATTGCTATTCTTAGGAGTTTGGGAGCTAATTCAGCTGGTACCACGTATTTGTGAGAATTCGTGACAGAGGAAGTGTATAATTCAGGTAGTGGTTGGTTTGAGTTTTCTTTTAAGTTGAACACCTGGTGATGAGTGGAGGTGCTTGTGTGTTGGGACGGCAGGAGAAGACAACATGAGCACAGAGATTAATACAAAGTACTGTCATCAATGTCAGTAATTCTCACTGCTTATTCATTTCTTGTCTGGATTGTAATTTGTTGTAAATTAAGTCACTGTCTTGAGGAAGAGAGTACTGCACAGAAACAAAACTATAAGGGTCAGAGATTCAGAAAACATATAAATCATAAAAGTAGCTGTACAGATGATCCATGCAGTCATTGCAGAGATAGTACTTGCCATCATTGCAGAGCTTGTCACTTGTACTATTTCCCTAAATCCACAGAGAGAGTGAAATCAGAAAAGACTGGTACATAATATATGCTAGAGAAGAGGAGTTGTCAGGGAAAAGTGTCATTAACGAGGTTTTTTATTTAAGGCTCTAGTTTATGCAAAGAGTGTGTTTCTTCTAATACCTCAGGTACCAGCTCTGGACAATTTTCTTACTGTGACAGAAGAAGGGATGTTTCCCTTGAGTCTAATTGGAGTGGGCTGCTGCTGCGCTCAGCTTTAGGAAGTTCATGTCATTCAGTATGAACCTCTTTTGCCATCTGCTGAAAATACTTGAGAAGATCAGTTGCCTGCAGTTTATTTTGGATAGGTCATGTTAGGCAGATGGGCTGACACTACTTGTGCGCCAAGGAATGTGTGTTATGTGAAAAATAGGATGGGAGCATAGGAAAATGTATCAAAATAATGCAGCCCTCATTATCTGACCACTGTGCAATGAAACAACCATTTGGGCAATACCTTGTGCTAAGCTATTTCACATCTAACATGCCATATCTGGATTTCATGTTTCTGTGCTTTTATTCAGATGGTGGCTGAAGGGTGTATGTGACTCACGTGACTTGTCTGTGACAAAAGTGATGTTTCTGTACTTGAACAACATGGAATGGCAAGTGATATCACTGCACATACGGTTTCTTTAATTTTTAACAAAGGCCAGAAAGCAAATAATGTGTTCTTTTTCCACTTATTCTGTACTTTTCTCACCTTTCAGAGTGAATATAAACTCGATTCAGCTTAATAACCTTACATTTCATAGCCATCTCAGGGACAGGTGAAGAATGAGCAATTTGGCATCTGAAACACTGGCCAGCACATTTACCTCATTACAATTTCTTGGATTTTCCCTGTCAGTTCCTCCTACACTGACAATCTTAGAGTTTTCAGAATCTAAAATCAGAATTTTAAAAAGTGAGTAGAGGTATTCACATGCTTACAATAATAATTCTCAAATGCCCAATTTTCAGAGGAAGATCAAATATCTTTATTAGTCAGGTCTTTTTTCATTGCATTTGAGGTTGGATGCTCAAAGCCAACCATTGCATTTGGAAATCCAGCTAGTTGTATGGAAAACTAGCTTGAAGCATAGAAGTCAGAAATAATCAGAAGGCTCTAAATAACCTCGGAATCTAACTCTCATTTAAAAATTATCCAAGGCAATTTAGAGAGAAGGATTCGCCACTTGGCTAAAGGCTCAAGTGTGACTGGGGGCTATAGCTCCTAAATTGATTTTCACATGTGGGACTTGCATCCCTAAGTCATTTCTGAAAGGTATATGTAACTAGAAAAGTGGACTATTTTGTTACTTACAACTTCAGTTATTTGTCTACTTAAGCACCATAAACATCATTATTATTATTGTTGTTGTTGTTTTCTTGGGGTTTTTATTATTTTTTCCCATTCATAAATTTCTATATAGCTTAAAAGCTGATGAATTAAAAGACATCGGAGAGCTTGTAATAGACTGCAGACATGATCATAGCAATTTATTGATAAGGAACATCTTGATTTATGTTGGCATATATTTTTAAAATAAGTGTAATATTTCTGCCAGATTAACAAACATGACGTGTCAAGTAGTCTTATTATCCATTAAACCAATGCAGTATGAACAGCAGCAGTGTAAGTGTCTTCACACCCACCTGCCATTTCTCCTCAGTCCTGAACTGGGCCCCCCTCCACTAGGGGATGACAGGTGACCAATGCATTTATGATAATTTATGATATGGGCCATGCACATGGATGTGTAATAACCCCTGTGGTGGTACTTTCTTACTGGTTAAATAAAATGTGTGACAGCTGTGGAATGCTATTCCTCATATCTAGTTCTCTTTGCTTTCTGAAAAGGAGCAAGCAGCCGAGTAGAAGGAACTCACAAGTGAAGCATAGTTAGGAGACCTGCCCAGCTTCATACAGGCATAAATTCTGCAAAGGCCTTAGCCATTCTTCACAAAGGATAGGAAGACCAGAGCAATATCAATAAATACTTTTGATATTAAGCACTGGAAATTCTGATGAAGAAATAGTTTTGATCACTGCCATGCTGGACTAGATTTTACTTGTCAGACAAAAGGCGATCTAATCTTAAGGAGTGTAGGTAGTACTCATGTGCATTGCAGGATGGACTTTTTTTTTTTCCCCTCTTTTTTAAAGGAGCTGCCTGAAAGTTAACAGAATGATTAATTTCATGTTCTCATTGTCTTTTTGCAGGCAAAAATGCAAACCAGAGGTGTGCTGTAGTTTTCTGTAGGATTAATCCCTCTGGGAGAACAAAGACAAGTGAAGAAATAAAGTTTAAGAAATGAAATCTTGATGCTGAGCAACCGAGAAGTAGAAAAATTATTCCACACCTTTTTTAAACAGAGGAATTATTTATTAAATTTGACTCTTTTATTTGTCCATTCTTACTCAAATTAATTTTAGGACAGATTTGGTTGTTTTATTATTTTTTCCCCTTTGTTTCTTTTTGAGTTTGCATTATGTGATTTACTCAGTTTGTGACTGACAATAATCAGATAAATTCTGCATTGTTTCTCTTATTTCACCACTTCCCACTTTCCATACTTCACACTTTGGAAACTGATTTCAATAAACAAAACTCTTATCTAGATGGATTGGTAATGCAGCAGATGAAGTACCAACCTACATGCTTTCAGCTGGTAAATGAAAAATTATACTGTGCTACAGTATTACTAAAGGACAACGCACCATCTTCTTCGGTTAAAACCCTCCAAATACAGTAGTGAGAAGCACTGGCTAAATAGGCATGAAAGTTTATTTATCATGACTTCTCCTTTGCGATCTCAGAGAAATGACAAATTCTTCACATTCTCATTCTTCACCTTTCTTGGTGAAGATTCATGTTGCTAGAAATATTACTCAAATCATTAATTTCAGAGATTTGCACAAGTTTTTGTCAAAAAGCAGCTGCAATAATAAAGACCTGATAGAAAAAGAAGGGAAGGAGAACTTGTAGAAGATAAGTGCTGCTTGATCTTTTTGTGTTATTGATGGGGTTATAAGTATGTAAGAGAGAAGCTTCATTCTTGTTGCAGGTTTATCGTCAGAATGTATATATTTTGAAACCTGGAGAAAGCCCTGTATTATTTACCAACTATAAATTGGAACAATTTCTGAGGTAACAATTTCTGGGAGATATGGGGAAAACAATGCTACAGACGATGCATACTCTTTAACAGCAGCAATTATGTGAGACTGTAAAAACTTTCAGGCACAAAAAGGCAGTATTTCAGGTCTTCCCTATCCGTCAGATGCCACAACCAGTTTTTCGACAATTCCAATGTCTTTCAGTATCTATTGTGATTTCCTTAATAGGACCTATTAGCAAAACAATACCTTTTGATAGAATCTGGAAAACACTCAATGAAGAATACATTTTAAGAAAGTGTGAAGTTACTTTGTAAAAGCAGGAATATGATCCAAGTCACGCATTCTGTTGCAATAATTTTCTACACCTATAGCAAAAAGAACTGATGTGTTTTTGCAAGAATTGTGGAAAGAACACATCAGTCACTTCTTAGCATCTCAAGGCATGTTCCTGCTAGTCATCTTAAATCCATTTACACCACGATTCAAAATGTTGAGAGATCCAATAAGCTGAGGCACACAATACAGGGTTTTGGTGCCCCAGGCTTAAAGAGAGCTTGACTCCAGACAGAAATTTGGCACCATCATTCTGTATCTAAACAGATCTCATTACAGCAAAATCTAGGAAGTGGATTTTGTGTCATCTAGTTATTAAGCGCTTGCAATCAACCTGAAGTGTTTACTCCTGCTAAAAGTTGTGTCAACTTGCTAAGAAGAAGGTGAGAGTCAGATGGCAGTTTGCAGTAGGTGCTTAGGCTGCTTCCACAAGTATTTTCCAGATTTCATTTATCAACATATAAGATTGATAAGATAACCAAATCACCACACACAGTACTCAATTTATAGTTGTTTTGCAAAGCTAATTGAAATATTTTTTTAAAAAAATCCAGCCATTTATGACCTTTTTCCATGGACTTGTGTGCTGAGAAATTCTGCAGAAGAATTTGTATTCTGACAAATTCTTAGCTATACTGCTGCAGAACACAAGGTCCTCCATTAGAGGGTCCCATAACACCAATTTAAGCAGAATATGGTACTGTTAAAATTTTGAAAACGACCATTAAAGAGCATCTTAAGTGTCTGGGATGAATATTGGTATTTCAGTTGTAATATGTAAGAGCAGATGTGAAGAAATACACATACATGAGAAAGAAATGTAGCGAAGTGACACAACACATATCTAAATGCAAAGTAGTCATGGGTAATCATAAATTATGGATTTTTTCCTTTGTTTTAGTGTAGCTGTTTACTTCCTTCTAATGGAAATTATTGTTCAGCATGTCTTTGAGACTAAATTTCATATCACATCTCCATATTATTGTTGTATTTTTATGGTCCTTTCTTTGAGTCTCATCATCTGTATTTCAGCATTTATTTCATGGAATGCCCTTCTCCTTATTACATAATATAATCTCAAGCTTTTGGAAAGCAGCCGTCTTTACACACCTAGTGATCTCTCATTCTTTGTAACATATTTGTTTCCTTTGGCATGCTAATATGGTGTCATAAAATGTTTCTGCAGTGACTTAAAAATTGATTCAATTTTTTTCAATAAGAGGACAGCCGAATTTGCATAATGCAAGGTAAATTTATACAATATAGATACATTTTGAATCTGCGCCATGGTTTCACTAAAAAGTTGACCGTTGTCTAGCAATTCATAGTATTCAAATTGGTTCCTATCTTCTGTGTTTAGAAGAATTATGGTACTTAAGACAGGTTCAATAAGAAAAGATTGTTCTTGTAATTTGTATTGTAACTAGATAATGATTTTATGTATTATTAGTAAAACAGAACCCTTTTCTAATAGTTATGCATAAGAACCCTTACGTTTTACACTAAATCTAAGTTTCACATGCCAAAACCTTAAAAGCAGAACTTCAAAGCCTCAAACCATCAAATTTGAGGATGTAACTTCTCTCTGTTAAGATAAACTCTGTAAATATTATCTGCCCAGGATTATAAGCGTACTAATAGACAGCCTGCAGTCTACATGTGATAAGCACAGACTTGTATTATCTAGTTCAATTTTCAGCATTCATTCGTCACCATTCTTTGTCTTCAGCTGCACTTCCAGTTTCAGGCTATGTATATGACACTGTTTTCCTGTTATTCTCTAAGTTTGAGAAATAAACATTCAAATTAAACAATTTTGTTTCCTTGAAACTTCTATAGCATCTGTTGTTCATTACCAGAGTTCTGAAGAGATGTTAATGTCTGGAAATACTGATAAACAAAGCTTTTAAAATTACTGTTACACTGTATTTCATGGATATTTTTTAAAGGATTAATTAAATAGGATTATAGAGGTCTCTAAGGGTTCCAGCTTGCTGTATTTCCTGCCCTGTATATTTTCAGATGCAAAAAAGATGCAGAGATGACAGTATACTGCATCTGTAAATCTTTGTATCTAGTGTATAAGTCATTTAACTACTGAAGTATCAATGAATAAGGTGTGTTGAGCTGCCTCATTTTAGCAATGTCACTTGCCTGGATTGCAAGGCAAGAAAGCACGTTTATAATTATTAATAGTTTCAAATTGCAGATGGAAGTATAGCAAATAGACTGAAAGCTTGGTCCATGAAACATTAAAAAAAAGGCATAGGAGCAAAGTGAAGACAGTGGAGGATAATGAATGGCCAGCACATCACAGAAAATTCAGATGCAATTCTAGATAGTCCATGATATGGGTTTACAGGTATAGCTTTATATACCCTTCTTTGAAAGTTTTAGTGTACTGGTACGACTGTTCCTTGAGGACCTTTAGCCATCAGCTGTAACCCGGGTTCCTCCCCAACAGTGTTCATGGAAAATGTGGGCATGTGCTTTCAGAGATTTGGTCATCACAGCTTTCATCCTATTTTCTCTATTTTTTTTTTTTTTACGTAAATTCAAAATTAATTAATTTTAAAGGAACTAAATAAATCAAATCGAAAAGGTTTAATCTGAAGGATTAAGACATTTCCTGTTTATCTAATACTTTGTCAAGTAAGGGTGGAAGATAAACATGTGACAACACGTTTGGCAAAATCTACCATTAGCAAAGTTTGTGAACTCTGCTGCCAGCAAATGCTGTCTTTGATTCTCATTAAATGAATTTTTGAATCTGGGAGAAGGGTCTGTTGCCTTGAAATAGGAAGAATAATTCTGCATTTTTTTCAGATTGTAATCTTTTTCTCTGAGCTTCAACATCTAACCAAGAACTCAGAAATAAAAAGATTTTCTGCAGGAGGCAGAGTGCAACCTTTCTACATGGGAGGTATAACAATATCACTCTGAGTTGTAGATTCTGGGGTTACAAAGCATGTTGCATGTCTGATAGAAATACTGAGATAATTCTCTGAACTTGCAGTTTAGAATCCATATCATATCAGTTAGGATCAGAGCTGATCACAATGTATACTTGTCTGAGATTAAATAATCGCTCTCATGATATGTTTTCAAAAAGAGTTCTTTAATCTCTCTTGAGATCAGTTTCAGGATTAGCATTGTTTAGAATTAAAAAAATAAATAAATTGCTAAGTACGGTACAGCATTACTTTCAAAGCAGAGTTGTTATACACCCGCTGCTTAACCATGTCTTTTGTTTTTCAGTATCTCATTTTGAGTTTGAGAGTAAATGACCTGTTTTTTTCCTAGGCCGGGAAAAAAAAATTGATGCAGTTCATGGAGTAGAATGTTCTTGTTACCTTAATTATTCTTTGTAATTTAGGTAGTTACCTCCTTCATTTCATATTTTTATTTGTTAAGAATAAATTTTGAAAGAAATAAACAAAATTTGATTTATATAATAGCTCAATATTATTGATATATTTGTTAGAGCTTACCTTTCAAGACATACAGAATAGAGATGGGAATGAAGGGTCACACTACCACATAGATTACAGAAATATGACAGATTAAACTTGACTTCTTTTCTTCTCAGAACTGAGAAGCTTTTATGTAGATTTGCCTGTGTATCTGTTTTTGCATCCTGAATCAGATCAAAATTCTTGGGAAAAAAAGCTTATTCGTTATCATTTTATCAAGAAATACTTAAACATTTTTGATGAATAAGACTTACAGAATTTGATGCAAAAGATTAGTTCAGTAGTTTGGCAGTCTCAGCAATTATGTTTTGAGGGGTATTGAAACTGAATTCTGCATTATTTTAGGCCATCTGAAATAAGGGAATGACTATTCTCAGTATCGTGGGATATACACGGTCTTACATATGCTACGAGTCAGTATTGCACTGCCATCCAAAGGCAGTGCACATTGCAGAACTGCATTGAGCTAGCTGGTGTTAAGAAAAAACCAGTGGTTTTCAAATGTTACAGGGGATGGTGACAAAGAGTAGGAGAGAGATGCTAAGTGTATTAAGAGAATGTAGTTTAACCGTGGTCTCAATTTGGTACTTCTGAGAACATTAAATATGATCTTTTGTATGAAAAAAAACCACCCCGCACCCAAAACCAAAACAAACCCCAGAAACATCAGCCAAAATGGACTGTTTCTGAGCTTGGCTGGTATTATCTGGTGGTTTCTGTATGCATTTTAGCTGAAAGCTATGGCAGAACAAAGGTTAGCTCTTAGAATTGGAAGCCTGTGAAACTATTTCCTACGTAACACGGAGCCCAGCATGCCTCCTTCTCAACATAATGATATGCATTCTGGGGGAGTATTTAATGTATTCTCACCCTGATGTGTTCTTCTAGCCCCTCTGTTGCTCTTTCTAGCTGATGTATTTTGTTCAGTTTGGACTGAGACAAAGACAGTCATTTTCACATGCCTCTGTGGGCTGCTATCATGCTTGGGCTGCAACGGGCTGGGACCAATCTGAGTGGCATCATAGAAAGATCAGAACTTCTTGTTCAAGCTACACGATACCTGCTCATGTCACTTAATTTCCTCCTAGTTCTGTTTCCATTCCCTACTGCATAAATTTTTCCTTCAGTGGCCTAAAGAAGATGCTGAAGAAGTAAGTTTAAACTGTTACTAGTTTTAAGATCTAGATTAACAGTTGATGTTAGGATATGGTTTTTGTATCTTAAGTGCTCTGTGCAAAAGGTGTACGCTAGGAAGGCTGGAGGCCCAGTGTCCTCAAAGTCATGTTGTGGAGGAGCCTCTGGGAAGGGAACATTTGCCAATAGGTAGGCAACAAATTCTGTTGGTTGGTTCTCAGTTTTGGCCATTAGAAAGATCAGATAGCAATTCTGCTCATAAACACTCTTTTGTGCGTTTGTATGTTCCTTTGGTCTAGTTTTACTGCACTTATTCTGACACACTTATTCTCAAGAAAAAGCATTTGACTGGGACTGTCTATGCTTTAGATTTGCAGCCTACATTTATGAAAAGACCCTGTTTAAGAAAATTACCTCCTTTGTCAGCCCAAAATAACCAGAAGTCATGAGAGGTCCTTGAAAATGTTCTTTTTCATGTTTGTAAACTTATTTTTGACACTTTGTTGCCTCTTACACTAACTATTAAATTAAATATTTTTCTGAACATAAATTAATCTGAAAAGAATTAAATCTTGATCTTCAAATATGTAGGTATCGTATGCCAGTGTGATATTCTTGCTAAGGGCAGAGGAAGCTGAGTTTATTCACCATTGTGAGAATCCAGTTCATAGAAAATAAAGTAATCTGCTAACTGAGCGTTGCAGTCAGGAATATACTTAAAAACTGATGCTCACGATGCTAAGATTTGGGGTTTCTACCATCCCTCTTTGGGAAGTAGTCCACAAATAGGTGGAGCTTCTTTGAGAGAAATTTTCTTTGATGTTAGCCTAAATTGTAAACCTTCACCATCGTCTGTCTTCTTTGAGAATCTTTTACATTTTCCTGTGATACTACTACCCTTTATATAGAAAATTATATTTTTTTAATATTTTGTAGACAACAGCAGTATTCTTTGTGTGTTATGTAGGTGTAGTATAATTGAGAAGTTTGTTCTTTCCTACTATTTTTTCTATGATAGCATTTATTTTAAAGAAAATGTGTTTTTCAGAGGCTTTGATAAATTTAAATCTGCTCAATTTTTAACGTTTCTTTTTTTTTTTAACAGTTCCGGTTCAACAGATCCAACAGGGCACTAAGGGGTGCTGTTTCATATTCTTTGTGTACAATCTGTCTCTCACCTGCACTCACATGTACATGCACACACATGCTGGTGGACTTAGTTTAATTTAGTGTCTCTACTGGTTTGTCTCCAAGTTGAAACAGACAACATGAAGTAAAATCAAGTAAACTCTTTGGATCTGATATATAAAACCTGATTAGCACAGAGGGAGGAAAACCATGATCACTTTCAGCTGTGCAATAGAATCGTGGTAGTGATGAAGATATTCAGCAAACAAAAAAGGCTAAATAGTGCTCTGATATAACATGACGAAGGGGATGTGCTTACACTAGAAATCCAAAACTGCCTGTACATAATGACAGGGCGAAAACATTTGAAATGAGGATCATGGATCTAAACTCACTTTAAAAACAACTGACTAAACAGGCCATGGAGGAAAGCTTTGATCATCAATACCTAAAACCTGTGTAGAGTCAGGTCTGTGAAAATTAGTGTCAGCCTGTGGTGGAGGATGTGGTTGGAGTAGTTATAGTTAACTTAAATAGACTCAAAAAACATCAGATAACTAAAAAACATTATCCCTCATGTACATCAAGTACTTCTGTTAAATCGTGGGAGAAAAGTTTGTTGACGGATTTTGTCAGAATTAACATAACAATCTTTTCTTTAAAAATAGCACGGCCGAATTGCTTTTGTGTTTAGCACAGCTCCAACAGTTGTTAAGGTAAATGCATAAACCTATGACTAACAGGATTAGTAAGGTGAGATAAACTAGAGTACAGGAATTTAATATGAAAGTTAGGTATTGGATACATTTTAGTAGAAGTAGCACATATTCTGTGTTTCCTATTTTGTTTGCTAAAGCTCAAAAACGCACATGCTTTCACTATTTTTACTTCTTTACTTTAATCACATTCTCTAGCTAACAATATATCATGGAATTTTGGCTTCACCCAAAGTGAGTCAGGTTTTGTTCTGCAGTACCATTCTTGGTTTTGAATTTACCACCTCTCTGAAAAGGGAATGCTGTTGTAGACGTATGTCGTGTCGATCACTTGAGCATCCTTACTGCCTTCTCCTTTTCTACCCTTCAGGAAATCCTGGGCCTGATTCTAAAACTGATAACGAATCACAAACTACACATAGCTTTTCCAGCTTGCATCTGACTTAGAATTCTCTAAATAAAATAAATATGTCTTGCCACACCTTTGGAACTAAATAACTATTCATGTGATTAACCCAGAATTTCAGTATGACATCCACTTTATATGCCAGTTTTAAAAAGAAAAAATTGTGCGTTTGTACCAATGCATGATTTAATAAGATATTGAGGCCCAGTCTGATGACCTCACAGTTCCAGTCCACTTCTGCTCTTGTATTTTATCTCTCCCACAAAATTTTGCTGTGATGAGCATGGGACTTCCAGACAAAGGAAACAAAGCTTCTGAAGGCATTCTGTATTGCGGATTTGCTCATCAAGTTACCAAGATGGACAGTAAAGAAGAAAGTAAAGTCTTAACAGCCACTACTTGTGGCCAGAAGGAAGAGTGATTTTATTGGCCGTTCAAACGTGATTAGTACCTGACTAGATATTCAGGTTTTGGTTACTCAACTTTAAGACAATATTCTTTGTGTTTGGGCTCATGTTTAGTTTTCTCCTCAATGGTTCTGGATTTACTATTTGAAAATCAAGTTTCTTCAAGGCAGCTTAAGTAATGCCCTGAAAATCATTAATGAAGTGGGATATTCGGATGACAAAGATGGCAATGAGAAGGATGAAGTGCAAAAACCAGTAAGTATATAATTTAGGATAAGGGCTTATTCACAAAGATATCACATGAATAAATATTTGCCCTGTAAAGTATAGACTGGAAACATTCATACAAATGCTACCTCTATAGGGCAGAAACAAATAAATAAATAAACTGTACAGCTTGCAGTCTTCCTAGAATTTATTTTCTTACCTATGGAATATTCTTCTGCAACTTTCTCTTACAGTCCAGTTCACAGTGATATTTCAGCTTTCTTTTGGAAAAGATTGGGTGTCTTATTCTGCAGTAGTCGTTGTGGGATGAGATATCTTATATTCACCAGAATTCCATGCTCATTTAAGAAAGATGAAAACTGTATCGAACCTGTGTTAACAGCTGTGTACCTGAATGCATCTAGGTGATGCGTGCCCTGATGGTAACTGGTGGTATCCAGAAAAGTTTGATGTAGTAACAAATAAGCATTGCATATTCTTTCACTCAGCATCAGTTAGAAAGAATGGCAGCAGTATGTTTCTTGATAGATCTCTACCACCTTTACACAATCACAGAACCACACCTGGATGAAGCTGGCAGGCACCTTTGAAGGTCTCCTAGTCCCATCTCTTCTCAAGCAGGATCAGCTGCAGCAGGTTGTTCAGCAGGTTGCTCAGGACCATGACCAGGCTGTTTTCAGTATTCCAAGGAGGGAGATTCCTCAGCCTCTCTGGACAACCTGTGCCACTGTTTGGTCACACTCACAGTAGAAATATTTTGATTTTATTTTTTTCCTTATGTTTAACTGGAATTTCCTGTATTTCAGTTTGTGCCCATTTCCCGCTGTCCTGCAGCTGGGCACCACCAAGAAGAATCTGCCTCTTTCTTTCTACACACCCCCATATGATATCAACAAACACTGGTAAAGACCCTCTGAGCCTTCACTTCTTGACACCAAACAGTCCCAGCACTTTCACCTCCTCGTTTTATGACAGATGCTCCAAGCCCTTCATCAACTTTATGGCCTTTTGTCCTTTGTCTGCTGCTGCTGTCCAGTATGTCCGTGCCTCTCCTGTACCAGGAAGCCCAGTACTGGACCCAGGAGCCAGGTGGGTCTTACCAGGGCTGAGTGGAGGGGAAGGATCACCTCTCCTGGCCTGCTGGCAACGTTTTGCCTAATGCAGTCCAGAAGCACCCATTCTTTGCCACAGGTGTGGCTGTTTCTGGTCAACATGGATCCCCAGAACATTTTCTGACGAAGTGCATTCCAGGCAGTCAGCCTCCAAGATGCACTGGTGCATGGGCTTATTCCTCCCCAGAACAGCTTGACACTTCCTTTTCATTGAAATTCTTGAAGAACCTGTTGGCAGATAACGCCAGCCTTTCAGATCCCTCTAGATGGCAGCAAACCTATCTGGTGTACCAACCACTTCTAGTTTTGTATCACCTGCAACCTTGCTGAGAGTGCACTCTGGCCCATCATCTAGGTCATTCAGAAAGATACTGAGTACTGTTGACCCCAGTGTCCACCCCTGGGGTACTGCACTTCAGACTCCAGACTCTAGCTGGACTTCGTGGTGCTGATCACAGCCCTTTTGAGCCCAGCAGTTTAGCAGTTTTCAGTTCAGCTCGCTGTCCACTTATCTAGCCCATAGCTCATAATTTTTTTTCTGCAAGGAAGTTCCAGGAGAACAATGTGGCTGAATTAAGAAAGGCTTCATTCTGCTTGTAGTGACGTGTTTTGCTTTAGGCTTGATAAGACTGTGCTATATAGCATCTCTTTTAGCACTATCTTCTGAAACATGGAGTCTAGAAACAATTACTTCGTTATTTAAACTCTGAATCTGCTAATACAGCAATCCAATTTCTATACTATCCAAGAAATTGACATTTCCATGTTCTTTGATACAGAAAATATGTAAAAGACAACCAGTTAAGTTTGGATAAATTTTCAGTTTCCAATAAAGTTAAGATATAAAAGCTCTTGGTCCTTCTTAACCACTTGTTTCATCAACAGTTGTTCATTTCCTTTTCTTAAATTATTGCACTGAAACAGCAAGCCAACAGAAAAGGAAGAAAACTCACACTGAAATGGGAAAAGCAGTATTTTAAAACAGATGTTTATTGAAGCCACAGTGCCTGTAGGCTCCAGAGATATCTGCAACAAAGAGATTTGGCCTACAGCACAGTTTATCACATGGCACAAGGGAAAATGCTTAAAATATGAGTTGTTTGGCAACCAGTGAGATGAAAAGAGGATTCCATGTATGGCAAAATATCTTCCAGGGTACAGACTGAAAAGACATAAAAATCCATACTCTGCCTTATGTTTCACATGCAAAGATGTTTCACACAGCTGTCTTAGGTTCCAACGAACACTGTAAAAATATTATTTTCAAGATGTAGAAGCATGTGTAAACCTCCTATCATGTTTTTTATGTTGGTGCTAGGGGAGGAGGTCATCCATGCTCAAAATGCTTCTCTCTGTTGTTCAATGGATACTTTACTTTGTCCCATCTGCTGGTCACTGGGCCGCCTCTCTCATGGACAGCTGAGCCTTTTCAGATGCCTGCCTTCTTTTTGCCAAGGCTGAGTGCTGGCATAGTCTAATAGCCAGTCTGGTTGATTTCTTGTTGCCTTTGGAAGACTGTGCTCTCGCTGTGGCTTTTGTGGTTGTTTCCATCAGGCAGTGTGGTCCCTCTCAGAGGCACAAGCATGCCAGACCAGCCTTTTTGAATCAGTGCCAGCCCTCTTACTTGGGAGGTGAAGCCAAATATCATATATTTAAAACTGTAATGCTTTGCTTGTCCACCTAGCTCCTGTCTCCTAAAGTCATTAGTTGTGGTTTTACTTCACTGTTAAAATACTCTGTAGTTTTTTCCCTCTCGGGTCCAGCTTTTTTAAATTCTTTGTTTAGCAAGCTGTGCATAGGTAAAATGGAAAGATTCTGCTGTTCTACTAAGACCTTTTATTTCTTAGTCTTTTTGTGTCATAAGGGAGAAGAATGTATTTCTTATTAAATGTGAAATGCTGTTTAAATAATATTTAGAAGCTGTCTTAAATCAACTAAAGATAGGCTACTGGAACTTATTTTTGACATTCTATCTCTCACAAGTGTGGACACCACAGTGGACAATGAAAGCTGAACAGTGCTGGTTAAGATATTTCTTCATTTGTTAAATTAATGTTCCTTTCAAGGTGTTGGTGCTAATTTGTATACAGTGTCTCCCTAATAAGGTACACCTCTCAACAATGGGTGATTAAGGAAGGCATGGCTTTCCCAAAGTCAAACTGGTTGTGTGGGACCAGAGTCCTAACTCTCAGCACTCATGCTTTAAATCCCTCAAAGTGCTAGATTCCCACTTACATGACTTGCTCTGTCAAGAGATACTCAGACTCATTGTTAAATACCTAGCCAGTTAAAGGTCTTGTTCTTGCTGTTCAAGATTCACAGTCATAAAGGCTAAGTCATCTTCTCACATAACAGATACAATATATGCATGGTCAAGTGCGGTCAACAGTTTATGTCCATTTTCTCTTCAGTCTTTCTGCTCAGCTTGCAATAAATTGTCAGTCAGACTGCAGTGAGACTTATCTGTTAGTTGACAGAAATCCACAGAAAGGTAGATTTATACTAGTCTCATGTAGCACACTAGATATCCAACACAATTAGACTACTTCAGTTTAACTCCAAATATGGTTACTAAAGTAATCTTGATTTTCAAGATTGAAGTATTGAAACAGTTATAGCAAAAGGAGTGCCTTCAATTACAATGAATCAACATTGTTTCTTGTAATACTATGAAATTATTTTATTTCAGCAAGTCTGATTGTAAGACATGCAATGAAATCTCTTACAATCTTCCTAAATCTTTTGGTTGTCTTAACAAGGAAATCTGAGATGAGCAAATAATTTATCATAGTTATGTAATAGTTTAATCAGAATAACTTATTCATGTTTCTCTTTTGAGTGCATATATAATGGATGTTTGGGGGGGGGGTGTCTGGGTTTTTTTCCATTACGTATTCACATGTTCAATAAAAGGAAACAGGCTTTGCTGATGTTGTACTAAGTGTGACACAGTTGGGTAATACCAAAATGTGTCGTGATTCATTATCTGACTTTGTTGGTCATAAAGAACTCTGGCAGAAAAATCTGTGTATCAGCAGCACTGTTGGATATTTCATAAGATTTGGGCCTAGTTTAATTTTTTTTAAATTATCCATATCTATTTTATTCTAACAAATAAACAGTATTCACCTACAGTGTCTAGATATTCCCATATATACCACGTAGTCTTGTAGTAAACTACCATGATAAATGAAAACTTACTGAGACACTCAATAGACACAGAAGCAAAGACTATTGAAGGGGTCAAGAAAAAGTTCTCATAGTATCTTGTCAAAATCAAGTATGTGGGATTTGTGTTTCACCATTGGAGAATACACAGAGGTTCAATATCAAGATAGCAAGGTCACCAGTCTTGCACCTTTACCAGTATTGAATAATTTAAAATAAGAGAAATAGATGAAGATTCGTCTGTGACTAGGACTGCTGTTAAATTAGTGATGAACAGAAAAGGGAAAAAGAAAGTACTAAGTTCACCTCAAATGATGGTTATTGAAAAAATAATTGTGGATAAATCCGATGTGCAGGCTGTCATCACTGCTATTCTATATGTAGTTTACTTATTTCATCTTATGTTTAATGACTGATGAATTTCTGCTTCAGACGAAGCAGAATCCTTCTGGGATAGGGCCTGGAATTGCTTTTCTTGTTTTCGAATCGGGACAAAGAAAAAAGAATCACGGACATTTAAAAATATAAGTATTTTCCTAACTACTAGAATTACATGACTTTTGAAAACTCTGGAATAGTATTTTAAGGAATCTATTTTTAATTGGAGGTTTGATTAATGCTCAAAACTTATTATATTTTTGTCTTTCGCAGCAAAATAAAAATAGTAAGCTATTTTTTATAAAAGACATTTTGGTTTTGTTCAGTAAAGGTTTTGTTAAGAAGCTGAGACTACAACCTCAAGTCTGTAATTTCAGTCATTTTTAGCTTCCTCACTATGTTTTTGGCCCTGTCTCCTGTTCAGAAACTTGAGAGATCTAGTAATTCTATGGCTGTTTTTTGTATGATGAAATCTCCCTAATTCAATGTGTTTGTGAGAAACTGCCCTTTCCAATGGTGTCAGAATTAGCACAGATAACAAGGGAAAGCAAGAAAATAATAAAGTGTAAACTAAAACATTAGGCTTTTTTAACCTAGGAAAAATAATCTATCAGGTTTATGATAAACTTTGCTATGTTGGAAAATTTTACTACATTTCGTGTGATAATAGAATTCACTGTGAAATGAATACTGGCTACGTGGTATGCCAAATGTATCAGCAATGGACACAGTTTTGAAAGATGACGGAGACAAATAGGTGATAGGAACATTAAGAGCAGCACAGGTTAAGAAAAGTGTCTATTAGACAGTTAAAAAATTAACATCCTGGAAAAAGACATCTCAAGTCATTCACATTTTACAGGCGTACAGATTATGTATTCCATGAAGAAAAATAAGAACAAGGCAGTTCCAGCAAGCAGTTGTGAGTCTGAATCAATTAAGGAAATCAAGTGAAAACAGCTGATGTATGAAGTATGACTTTCTTATCAGCTCACATTTCCTCAAATTTGTTCTTTCCACTGCTACACATCCAAATCAATGAAGATTTGTTCCTCTAACAAATTACTTTCTACTGCTTTTAGGCAGCAACGGGAGAAAGAGACACAGGACTGGGATGCACTTTGCCTGCAAAACAACTCCTTAAAACATAGCAAAGAAATGTGGTAATGCATAGCCCTACTCCTTAGTAATGTTAGCCCAGCTAATCTCTAGAGAGCAACCATTATGAATTGTCTAAGTGAGCTGTAAGTTATCATCAAATTAATTTTACATGTATGTATAAAAAATCATTGTTCTTTAGCAAAGGACTTGATGGTTTATTCTAAGCTAAATGCTCTTTCTGTAACTGTGATCTAAGCTATGAAGCTTGTAAATGGCTTGGTTTAGGATACATACTGCTGTTAATGCTAACGGCACTTTGAAATCATTAAGATAGTAAGTTAAGAATGATGAGAACAGAAAAAAATAATGATGCTGTTTCAGTATAATTTTATTTTATAGCAAACAGTTAAAAGTATAAAAGAAAGCTTGCCCTGAACATACAGATCTCACTTTGATTTATGGTGTCACATAACATTTGCTTATTCTCAAAGAAGAAAAAAATTGAACCCACAGACAATAAGATAAAGGATTTACTGTTATATTTTTACTTTTATTAAGAAAATTATATTTCAAAGAGCTAAAGGGCTTAGTTATATTGGTTGCAATCCTTTTGGAGGAAGTGTATATCAGACTTCTACACTGTGTATTTGAGCAATCAAATTGTTTGATTTACTGTTTACTCTTATTTTTTCCTAGTTTTTATATGGTTGAATTGGTATTTTAAAAGAAAAAATTCTTTTCAACTTTACGGCCTGGAACAAAGCTAACAAGTGTTTTCAACTTTATTATTTTTTCTCCTCCTGACATCTGGTTTGAAGGCCTCACATTCAGTAAGTCTTTACACTGTCCTCCTGTTTCATCTTCCTTCTCTCTTAGTATCAGAACTGTTTTTCACTGACATTGTACATGAGGACAAAAGAGAAGATAGCTGCAGAGCTGTATTACACTACTTCAAAAGCATTTTTTTTTTTTAATAATGGGTACTCTTGGCTCCTGATTACCAAGCATCTGCACAGTGTTTACATTAAATTGTTAGTCTGTATTAGTTTGGTTAAACTTTTAATGTGTGTATGGAAAATAAATGAAAACTAAGGTATGTACCTGTGCTTAGGTGTGCTCTGGGGTACCTCTGAAAAGTCAAGGACTTTATTTTGAAACTCAATGTAGCCTTGTAACCAGTGGAGTGTTTGTGGCCATTCCAACTTTAAGGAGTCCTCTTTGCTGTTTTTCACTCTTAGGAAATTATATTCTGAGCCCAGAGCACTCAGCTTAAGGATACTTGCTTATACATGGAAATTTACATTACTTTATATACTTATTATAAGGCATTTGTACATCTACCAAATCCAGCTGGATGTTAAGCATTTAGATTGTGACGGTCTAAGAAAAACCTTATCAAAGATTTGGAAAGTATTTCAATGAAAAATTAATATTTGGTATACTAAATGCCCTAGTCAAGTGGTTAACATCCCTGTGGCTAAGAGTTTTTTTCCCTGGGACTATTCACCATCCTATTTGATCATGCTTCCCATCTTGTCTTATCCATGTGGTGATGCTCTTATAGATACACGACTTACAAGGACATCAATGCCAAATGTATTTTTAATTGCATTCATGTCAAAGGGCAACCACAAGTCTGAGAGGTCAGACCATTTGCACAACTCATTTTGGGATCTCCTGTATAGTCTTTCACATGCAGTTTGGGTAAGATAGATAAGATTCTAAGAAATAGAGGCTCTGGCACTGGGGGATGTTGTTGTTTCAGTACAGGTATATTTAAGATTGTTGGATCCTCCAGGGTGTAGAAAGCAGATGGCAAATTACCAAAGGACGCTCTTTGAGGCCAGTGTGTGGATTATAGTCAAGACTCTGTTAAAACCAGAGTTAAGTGTTCCAGTGTGTAAAGACAAAAGAGATGCGTGAATACATATGTGTTTCATTTATGAAATAGTCACTCCATATTTGCAGTAGACCAGATTTACTTCATGGTCAGTTATATTAGTTCTACAGATCCCGAGGCGTCTTATTCCTCAAAGAGGCTATATTTGCTCATTTGTATAGCCAGAGAGAAAGAAGTCAAACACACCTGTCTGTAATGAAGGCTAGATTTGTCTGTAAACAGAAAGACTTTTTGATGTCAGTCATCAATACCTTCCAAACTACTATAATTTTTCATCATGACCATACTGGACCATCTTGGCCTCCTCTGTACAATGGATGCAGAGCCCTCCGTATTTCCCAATTTTTAGAAGCTCTGTAATTTCAGCCACCCTGTTAACCCTGTCCTCCTCTGCCTTTGCTTCTGTAGTTTCCAACTTCCTTTAAATGACTGGAAGCTCTGTCCTCTGCTTTCTGAGACTCAGCTCATGTGTTTTGCTGGCTTTCAAGTTTTCTGTGCTTCTATATAGGGTACTTTCAAAGGCATAGGGTAGTGAGACATCTAATGAGTCTTTGCCCTGCAAATAGGGGCAAAATTATAAAGTTCTTTGTAATTCAATTGTATGTGTTTGGCTACTTAATCTGTAAGAAGCACATTAATCAGTCTCCATGAGTGCTCTAACAGTATTAATAGTTATTATTTTTTCTTATGTGAATGTTAAGGATATCAAGTTCCCATTGTCAAAGGCCCTATAATATTTCAAAATGACCACAGAAATATTTTCTTCCTTTAAATTGCAATGTGAGATTTACCCTTGCAATTATAGTAGTATATGGATTGAGTTAACCTAAATTACCTTTAGAATTGCAACATTTGCATATTAAAATGCTATTTAAAGGTCTGTTAAGGAAAGGCTGGAATTCTTATATTTCAAGTCTTTTGAGTAACGTATTAAATTTGCTATTAGAAACAGGAATATGCAAGATAATCTCATGTGTTCTTATTTGATGAATTCTAAACTAGACTTCAATTATTTTCCTGTATAACATGTCTGGTAAAGAACAAATGATAGCAGGGCATAAAGGTTTTATTGTTGCTTCTTTGGGATCACCTGCACAGCCAGCTCATGACTTGACTCTTGGGAGTTCTTGCAGGCTTTTCCATCATGTGCCTCTCTGTAATATTTATTTTATGTATTTTATACTCTTGTATAATGAACCTGCCAAAAAAAATCTGCCCCACTGCTTTATGTGGTTGCCTAACTGCCATGAATTAGTGTCAATAGCTTCTCCAGGGAGAGATATCTAACTCTGATGAACTTGAAACATTAGCTCAGAACATGCTTCTGATCTCATCCAGTGTGAACTTTCTGTTATCTGATGTCCTAGCTGCTCCTCAGTCTCTGGTATGCTGACCTGAACTGAGCTGTAAGAATTTTGAGTGTAGCTCTCATGAAAGCCTACCATCAGGTGTTTTCATGACCTTGTGGATAAAACTAGGTCTGAAGCATTCCTGCATGACTTTGGTTTTCCTCAATTTATGGTGTGCTGTAAACTGAGAGATCACCGAACACAGTTTCAAGCATGTCCTCTGGAAGGCAGCTCTTCATTCTCATTGGTGCTTAGAGGCCTCAAATGCTCAGAAGACAGATTTGTAAAGTGAGTGAATAAAATGTGTATTGCTGTACTGCCAGCATCTTATTAGAAATGCACATGCCATCAATGAAAGCAAGGCAAACATCTGAGAATTTTAAAAGCAAGCTTTTTGCTTGCTTAAATGTGTGACTTGCAAAATCTCAGGCTCTTTAAACCCAGAGGCGTTCCTGCTTAGGAGTCAAATTTGCTTTCCAATCCCAAACCCAAACGGTCAAGGCTGAAAATACTTTTCTCAAGGCATTGGAGGTCTCTATCCCACCTGAATGAATGTTTTGCTTAATTAAAAAACAACGGTAAGAGTAGCAGGGCACCGGGGAAATAATATCACATAGACGGCACTGTTTCATTGAAGAGGTAGTAATCTATTTTCCTCTTTTTCCAGAAGACACAAAAACATTTCAAAATTTTGTTGAATTTTTCAGTCCTTTTTCTGCCTAAAAGCTGAGGGTGGGAGATGAACAATTTTCTTCGAATAACTTTTCTCTGTTAGATTGCTATCTTTCTTCTGCCCTGCCTGAGTAACATAACTCATGTCTGGAGCTTTACTGCTATGATCTTCTGACGCTCATGGGAAGGCCTGCCAGTTGTCTGGCATCTTATGTGTGTTTCACAGAGCATCTTATGTGGGTAGGAGGGTGTGGGTAGCACAAAGCTCTCTGGCCTGGTGCTTCAAGGCAGCTCTCTGGCCTGGTCTATGGGCAGCAGCTGTTTTCTAGGTAGTTCACATGCGGTGTGCAAAGTCGAGTGTCTTGCATCTGCTTATTGAGAACCAACCAGGCCACAAGGTGACCTACCTTTCTCTAACATTTTATCCTATTCTCTCAGTAAAGTTTTTTCTGCCTAGGAAGGTTAATTCTTGCATCTAGGCCAGCGTCCTGTCATCTGCAGAGTCAGGCTGCTTGGAACAGGGTCACAGGGGCCTGTCAACAGCAGCTACATGTCAGGCAAGATATCATAACTAAAATCCTGTCTTGTAGGTGCAGATGACAGGGGCATAATTATGTTTGACATGCTACTAAAAGAGGAGGCAGGCAAGCCACAGAGCACTACTTTCCCTTCTCTCAGTGCTTTTTTCACCCCCTCACCACTGCTAATGCAGTATGTTAACTGATCATTTTAAGTTGCTGACATAATGGGAACCCTGGGGAATGAATCTGCAAGAGATGTGAGAAGCCGCCTCGTGGTAATGTATTAGTCATTTCAAAACACTTTAGGGAGGAAGCCGAAAAAAATGACAAGCTAATTCTCTGATATATTTCAGAGGTATTCAGGCCTCTGTGAGAACAATACCTCTATTCATGCCTCAGCACTGTTGGGAATTCGTTTTTCCTTCGTTCAAGAGAGTGGCCTGTCCAGAAACAAAATGAGAGAGAGGCACTGTGCTCTTCCCTAAGCCATGATTTCTGCAACTATCAGAGAGAATGACTGGCAATGTTCATTGACTATATTAGGAGAGAAAGCCTGGAGATGCATTACCTTTACAAAGTATTCTACATTCTTTCCTCTCAAAATCTTCCTTGCCTTGATGTAGTGCACGCAGGAATCAGGCAAATCTAACATCTTCCTTTCTTCTGATACCTACGTCTTTGTATGCAGGGCAGTAAGTTTGTGAAGACTGTGTAACATTAGATTTATTGGGAAAGTGTGCATAAACTAGGATCATCTAACTGCCCATTCTGTGAAGGAAGTGGCAGTCAAATGAAAGAAGCTAAATAGTATCATAGAATGCTATGGGGATAAGGGTTGGCTGTTTTCCCAACTCTGTGTTAGCTTGTTCAACTCTGACTGGCATAGGTAAAGGCAATCATTGCGTGATGGAATAGGGCATGATAAACAGAACGGCGTAGATTGGCATTGATTAATTAGGATGGTAGCAAGTTTCAAAACTAGGAGTTGTGACTTACTGATAAAAAATTCTGGGAGTGTTACAATGCTTTGTTTCAGTGTATATGATTATTGAACAACGGGGATGCAATTTTAATCTTCAGCCAGTTGTACCCATGTACAAAACTACTTCAGTTTACAACCAATCATCTTCAAAGAGTAGTAAGCTCTATAAACGCCATCTCTATGAATAAGGTTGTAGACAAAGCTCTGAAAATTTGAGTTGCAGTTCTTTCAAAACCCAGGCCCTCTAAACCATTCCCAGAAATTGAAATAAGCTGAATTGTTACCACAAACCAAAGTAGGAAACCCCACTGAGAGAAAATGTCCCCTTTTTCTTAGTCTTTTATTATGCAACCTAACTATATATTTACCTCATGCTGTTTTCACATGCTTTGTGTTACATCCCTGTCTTGTGACTTGGGAAACTTTTGCAAGTGGCAGAGACATTGCGGAGTATACTTTACTGCTCAGAGTTATGTCTCTTCTGGATGCTACTTCGCAGCTTCACAAACCAAGGAAGTTAATGAGGTTATTAAAAGCTAAGCTATAGCTATGTCTTCCCCAGAATTTTGTCAAAGTGAATCAAAAAAGTATTTAAGCAATTACCACCAAAAATAGGTGTTGAAATGCTTTGGTAAGTGTGGATAAAAAAATGTGCTCCCTAGGCTAGAGGCCTAAACATATTTGGAATATCTGTTACTAACCATAAATAATGACAAAAGGCTATGTCTTCAATCTTTCCTCCATGACAAGCTGCTATGAGAAACTCCCATCCATTCAAGACACAGTTTGTATATCCCTTTCCTAAAGACAAGTGCCTATGGCTTTCTTTTAAGGAGCTGAGGAAAACACATGTTTTTTTTTCTTTCGTAACTGGAAAATTAAAAGGAATTTGAGCCTCTGCTGCCTGCCACCTGAACGAACGTTACAAACATTGAAGTGTCACGCTGTTCCAAATGGAAGCACTTTCACCTTCTGATGTGCTTCAGTGCAGAAGGTGGGGATAGGACCGCTTAGCACTGATTTAGCACAGAGGGAGGCTGGAGTCTTCCTCCAAGGAACACTTGAAGTTTTTTCTATAATGTCTTTAGAATCTAAAACTCTGGACAGTTTAAGAGGAGTCATTGAGCTCCTAGGTCACAAGGTTGTGGTGCTGTATGATACGCTCAGTGCCTGTCGTTCCAGCAGCAACTTCTGTCCACACACGATTGGTTTCAGACCCATTCCTTCTGTCTGGTGGGGGAATGTCATGCTGATACCAATATGGTCCTCCGGCAGCAGAGGCAGTCACACCTGACTTCAGACAACCTTCTTTTCTCATGACTCCATTGGCAGTTTTAAAGTAGGAGGAGCCACTGAGCACAGACAGGTAATTTTCATCCCTCCCATTGTACCAAATTTGATGATGTTCCTACTGAACCCTTGCTTTTGCCAGTTTCTTTTAAATGAACACACATGGATTCTCCAATGGAAGTTATTCTGCCTTTCTCAATGTTTCTTTTTCTCCTTTTTTTTAAAGCAATATTGTTAGTGATGTTGGCCTGCAGAGATGTTGGCATTGCAAGATGGAGAAATGAAAGATTAAGCAAGGAAAGGGGGAGAGAGAGGGGACAGCAGTTTGTCTAGGATCACAGAACAATTTTAATCCAAAGGTATGAAAAAAATGTGGCACGATTCCCGTAAAACATTTATTTTTAAAAAACACTGAGGGGTTGAGTGCCCTTGAACAGGTGAAATTCAGTTAATTTTGCCAGTTACCTGATCTGCGTGTCAAGATTTCATTTTCAGTCCTGTTTGATGAACTTTGTTTCCACAGTGGAAAAATCAGTGATGTATCATAAAATCTAAAACCTGAGACATTTTCCCTTCCTCTAACATGGCTTTTTTGTTAAATACTATCATAGCGCACTTAATAGTGCTTAAGTCCTGGAGTAATAAGTAATAATAATAAAAATCTTTTATTTGAATTATGTTTGTGAGCTCATCCTTATAATGAACAAAAAATAATACGCATCTCCTACTCAAATTATGTTCTGAACTAAGCAGTACTGTACAGATATAAGGCCCAAGTGTGATTTGATCCTGTGGAATGAACTCTAAAGTAAACTGTCAAAAAAGTGGTGTAAAATCAGTGCAAGAGAGACCAGGGTCAGGTTTTCTCCAATACTGAGAGAAACTAAGTGACTAGTTTGACACAGCAAAGATAAGGATTTTGACTGTTTAGCTGCATTCCTACTTCTTTCACATTAATCCTGAGAAACTCCAGAAAAGTTATCTGAGAAATGGAGACTAAATGTTTAGTAAGTGGAATATCTTTTAAAAATGGAGAAAGATTAAAAGGGAATTCTAGTTCTTTGCAGATAATTTCTGTCAACCAGGAAAGTTTCTGTAAATTATCTGTGCAAACCCTGCAAAATATTGGAGGAAAATTTTCAGACAGAAGCATTCTATCATCAAGTGAAGTTATTGAGACCTAAAAAAATTTTATGTTTTCTACTGTCCTAAATAGTTTTTAAATTTCATGTGCAGTCAGCAATTTTTTTTTTTGGAACAACGTGACTTCTTATACATAAGAGAAAATAAATGTTACCCATTCTAAGACCAGTGTTTGAAGAATTGTGCTGATATCTCTCAAACGTTGTGTCTTTCTTTTAGGCCTGGGCCATTGTATATGCTATACTAATATAACATCACAATGAAATTATAACTTTTTTTCCATTTAAGCATAATATAACAAGGAAAACCAACCATTTTTGAATATTATGCAGATATATTTTTAGATGCAGGCAAGAAATACTGTGTTTGGACTAGAAAGTTAAATGGTTCTAACTATAGAAAACAAATAAATGTCTCTGTGTTATCTCTCTGTAGTCCTTAAAACTTGTTAAACATTTTAGAAACACATTAGTGTAAATTCTGTGCTATGTAAAAGTAAAATCAATGACCAAAGGCTTTACTGATAGTAGGACGTTTGCCTTTGCTTGCAGTGCATATAAATATGGAACTGTTTGTGTTTGTTTATTGCAAAGAGTGTAGTATCTCAACACGCTTATCCTTTGACCTTTTAGTTTATACTCAGTAATGTTGTATTTACTGAATAATTAACTAACTAAATAAACTTTTATTTTATAATGAAATGTAATCCCCAGTTCTACTGATGTGAATAGGAGCTGGGTTTGCTCATTTCACTGGGAGTAAATCAGGCATTATCTGTCACGCAGGAAGAAAAACTGAAGTTTTATCTTAGTGAAAGATGTTATTCTCTGAAGAACTTTAAACACACTTCTGCAAAACTAAAAAAATGAAAGCCCATGAATGCAACTTGCCCTTTAAAGACAGATAAAACATCTGTTTTTAAATAGTAGAAGGATCTTGAAAAGCCAAAATTGCTTTAATTAAGCAGATGAATTTTGGATCAATTTTAAATGTAGTAGAGAGAGATTAATTCAATGAACCATTTCTTATGTAGTGTGATGCGCTGCATGAAAATAGCAATTACATGATCGTATTTAGAGTTTGTTGGATATTCTGCACTTCAGAAACCCACAAAGCATGTACATTTGCATACTGGTGATGGGATTTTTCCAAGTGAGTTAAAGGAATGTGAGAGAAAATGGCATTCCAAAGATTTTATGGCTTCAGAATTCACATGGATTCACAATTTTCTCTGTGCTCATTTGCCATTAA
The DNA here is from genome assembly GCF_034619465.1 of Leptosomus discolor. NCBI lineage: Eukaryota > Metazoa > Chordata > Aves > Leptosomiformes > Leptosomidae > Leptosomus > Leptosomus discolor. Next base: position 56,529,683 of record NC_141419.1, on the reverse strand, counting down.
TGCTTCATAATAGCTATGTATGCTCAATAAACCAACCAAGTTTAAATTGCTTGCTGTGGCTTTCTTATTGGAACAACAGTAGCTGCAAAATGCACTGAATCTGTTGAGACCTATAGCATAGAAGTTGGGCAGAATCTTCACAGTCCTTCAGCAATGCTGTATGCTTTTCTGAATTTGCCCAAGGCCTGTCTCAGTGAGTTACAAAATACTTGTTACCAGAAACAATCAGAAGGAGCATGATTTTACTACTTTGATTGCAACAAAATTATACATCAAAAATTACTGATAAGTTAAAAGACATCTGAAGATTTTCTTTCCAGTAACTTAGATTATCTAGTTCTATGTTATGTATGCGTTTACTCTGTGAGGTACCAAACTCAGATCCTGTGAATTGTTTGAAATACAGAAAGCAATAGAAACCTTTTAAATTTTAAACCAGAAGATTTGCTGTTAAGTGTGTAAAATTCTACTTAAAATACTTCTGTTACTTAAAGAAAGTGGTGTTATTTCAAGAGCTGTATGCTGTCAATGTTACGCAAGGTTCTGCAAGCTCATACCATTTAATTTAAAAATATTTATTTCCTGATAATGACTCAATGGTGAAACAGAAAGTAAAGAAAGCAACTTTTAAAAATAATCTTAATGAAGTTCTGCACAGCATTCTGCCTATAGCATGCTATGTTACTGTGTTATGTATACACACGCAGTATCTGTAACTTTATGCTTATTCACCAACACTCTCAGCAAACAATTATTTGCCTTTTTAAGGTGTTTTATTGAAAACTGTAAAAACTAAGAAATTAATCAATAGCAGTGGGTAGTGATACGACTCAACATTGATGCAAATCTATTATCGTAAAGTAAATAAATAAATGCATCTTAAAAAAGCTATTCTAGTTTTGTTTTGCAGTCCTATTCATTTATAATCATGCATGCAGAGCCATCTATCTCTGTCAGCTGCTCTCTATGAGGCCTTCTTCTATCAAAAAAAATCCTACATTTGTTAATACTGCTCATGTCTGTGAAAAATCAGATTGTATGAGGAATTTGGGTTTTCCATTTGAGGCTCCTGAAAGTTGGCTCTAAGTTCTTTCAAATAAGAATGGGGTCTTCTCATTTGAATGATGAAAACCATAAGTCAAAATAGGCTGCATTTGGGCCTTTTTGGTTTATTTTTATTTTTATTTTTATTTTTATTTTTATTATAAGGTTTCAGATGTTAAGATCAGTATGAAGTTCTTTTATATGTTTTGATTCAAATAATTATATTGTCCAATTAGATGCAGTCCCTCTAATTTTTAAAAACTACCTCACTGTATTCCTGGTGTAGAAAGTTTAACCAAATGCTTCCTGAGATGTTTTTCTCATTGACATTTCTGTGGTATTCACTGACAAAGGATTTTATGCTTTGCAGTGCCCTGTTCAGAGAGAGTGCTGCAGTGCTGTTGACTTTACATGAAGGTGAATACTGAGACAAAGTGAAATAAGTGGTTTATCAAAGGTTGCATGGGCAGGAAGAGGGAACAGAACTCTGATGTCAGGATTCTCAGCCCTGTTCTTTAAGTGTACACCCATATTACTCTTATAAATGATCTATAACTAACATAATGACAAGGAGTCCTCTGTGCTTCAGTTTAGCTGAAGGAGAAAAGGAGACTGGTGCAAGATGGAATCTAGTGTTGTCAAGAATTTGAAAAATGCAATTCTTTTTTATTAGGTTCATGAGTAATGATCAGCTTTTTTCTGAGTAAGAATATACCAAATGTGGAAAGGATATCTATGTATGCCATTTTCTTCATAAACCAGGTTTAAAAAAATAAATAAATTATATTTTCTTTAAACTTTAATGTGCAATTGGTTACCAATAGTCTTCCATACATTAATTTTCACACACTTTTTATTCTGCTCTTTGTCATCTAAACTAAGAAACTAAAAGACTTAGATTAACTTTTTCAGAAGTTAACAGCCTCAAAGCTTGTCTTGACAATTTAACACAGAGCAATATAAATAAGTGTCCTTTTGAAGAGTGAGAAATCAAGTAACAGCTAAGTGAATGATGATAAAATATAATTCTGTGGTACCTCCTTCCAGAAGCAATCATTGCTGAATTTCATATAAATAGACTCAAAATATTATCCATATGGCTTTAAATGTCAAGCAGCATAAGAATTAAGAGATGTGACAGTGCATACAAAGAACTGTACTAGCCTGTGAATCTTTGTTATTTAGGAATTTGATTTTGGAGTAAGCTGTTCTAAAGAACCCTATAAAGTGCAGTTCAGCCCAAATTAGCATATATCTGGATTACTATGGTAATTTATTTATAAGACCTGGAAGCCTAAACTGAGGCTACAGCACTAGAGCCTTAAGGCTGAAAACGATGGGGTTTTTGTACTTAGATAGGTATTTTGTATAATGGAACTGACATGCATAAGAATTTACAAATCAAGAAGAAATTATAAGATTTGTTCCAACCAAGGCATCTGTAGTAAGCTAGCAACTAGGAGTTACTGCGGAGTTAATCGTTGAAGGGAACAACTACAAACTAAAGTAACATTTTTTTTTTTACAAAAGTACTTTTCTTTGTTAGCTCTAGACCTAAAGTAGTAATTTCCAGCTAGAGACCTGTGTTATGTTTGCAATGTGAGTGTATTTACTGCGTAAGAAGTAATTGCTTGCTCATGCTGTGAGGCACTTTTTGGTAATGTACCCCCTACTATCACAGAAGAGGTGAGATGAATATAGTATGTATTTAGTTTTACGCTTATTCACAATTGTGTACCCTGTGCATTTTATTCATGGGACTCAATTTTACAATTAAATTTCATAGCAACTTTAAATTTCCTAACCTCATATTTTAATAGTCAGGTTCAACCCAAGTGTACTGTATAAGGTGCTAGAAATGTTTCACAACATCAGTGGAGGAAGAAATCCAGGATGTCTTAACTCAATTTTTCCTCTCATATGTTTTTCTCTCTTATACTGTAGGTTATAGGGTAAGACAAGTGGCTTGAATCTGGTACCCTTTGATTTTCCTTTTAATCTGGTATGCTTTGGTTTTCCTCCCCTTCTTTCCCTTATTTTGTGTTTTATTGTCCCCTGGGTAACCGAGAAAAGGGCTGGCTGTAGTAGTGGCAGCAAAAAGGAGAAGAAAGAATGGGAAATTCTTGCTCTGGTCAGGATGGAGTAAATATAGGGATGACAGTTATTATGAAAATTTAGGAGGGATCTGGACTAGCTTTTTGGAAAACATTGCTGTATCTTTGAAGAAAATCCCCTTTTCCTAAGCCTCCTAAGTTCTGTTTTCTCTTCTCTTCTGATTGTTCTTAATTTCTAACTCATGAACCCTTCCTGCAAAATCCCAAGAGTAGCCCAATGTGCTCCCCTCACAATTCTGCTGTTCTAAACCACTTACTGCCCATTGTAGTAGTATTTGAATGCCTGACAGCGTCACAGGCATCATTAATAATTGCCATAATCAAAATAGTTTCCTTTCCACACTTCATCTGTTCAGGGTTTCCTCATCTTGTAGAGCACACGTGCAGAGGAAAGTCTTGCTTTCCCACAGCTCCTCAGGTGTTCTGGATGGCTGAGCAGGCCCCAAGAACTCTCAATAATTTTTTTAGTAAGTAGTCAAGTAGCATTGAATAAAAAAGTAAATAAATTAAAAAAAAAATCTTTGCAAACCAGCTTATTTCTGTAATTTTCTTTAATTATTTCCATCTTTTCATCTGAATCCTGAATGATTGTCAGTAGTGGTAGTCCACTGTACAGAACACTGCAAATATTGTGATAAAACCATGGTTTTTTCTCTTCCAAATACTTTAAAGTCTTTCCCTTCTTCACCTTCCAAATCATGAACTTTTGCTTAGTACCCACAAAATGGAGCTGCCTGCCACTTTGTAAACAAAATATGATCTTTTATTAAGTATTATGATCATCTATATTGAGCAAATGCCACTATGCTGAATGTGTGACACCACCAGTCTGAAGTGAGCCCTGAGGGAAGATCTGTTGATGAGAAGGAAATGTGAGATTCCCAGTATTTCCTACCACTGGAGAAAACAATAGAAACACAATAAAAAAGCAGAGGTGGAAGAAAATTTACTTCCTCATATGCTTCCTCCTTGCTGCCACCTCTGCTACCACGCAGGAAAGACAGGTAATTAAACAGATCACACAGATATCACACAGAAATCTTTTAAGAATTTAAAACTGAATAGTGTGGGCTTTAATTATCATGAAGAGCACAAAAATAGACTACGATGAGAGAACAGAATAGAATGGCACTATCCAGCAGGCTTGGTTTAAAGAATGATCTTGGTAAACCTCCAGTTTGGTCCTTATTACCCCGTTTGACCCTGGGTTGAGTATGGCTCCAACAGAGAAATTCAGAACGGAGCGTTCATTCTCAGCTGACAGCAACAACACAGGGCTGTCAGAGTAGTGGCAGTGTTAGGTAAAAAACCTGCTCAATAAAGGCAATTTCTGGTCATGCTCACACTATATACCACACTCTGCTCCCTGTTGCCAAGTTTATTACACAGTTAAATAATTCGGCTTCTGGAACTCATGAGGGCTTTGTAATTGTGAAACTGAAAAAGTATCCATTTCATCCATCAAATTTGCACACATATGCTGCTGGAAAGGAAAATACTTGAGAAGCATTTGAGCATTACCCAAATTTATCTAGTAATAGGTGAGATGTAAACATACTTTTTACAAATTGAATTGTTTGGAAAAGGGAGAAGCAACAGCAAGAGAGTTGTAGCTTCGGTTGAGCATAATAAATCCTGGACCATACTTTTCATGCTCTGAATAAAATAGAAGTCATTCATCTGTGAGTCAGCATTTTCATGTCAATGTCCTAGTGCCTGCATGAACTGTTTGAACATGATTCTTGTGGGTTATGAAGACATCAGAATCCTGAAATGATATTACAGCACTGTAATTAGTACCTGCCTTTTATTAATTTTCTGTGTGTATAGAGTTACATAATTTATTTCTTTTACTCTAACTGTGCTGTAAAATTTAAAGCAAACATAGAAATCATTTGGCAATGTGATTTTTTCTACTGCATTGGACATGAAATGATTGCAAATGAAAACCACTTAAAAATCTTCTAATGCAAGCATGACTATCATCAGCTTTGGATGTGAAGCAAGAAAAGTTGTGTATGTATTTAACTTCAACACAGATGAGTTCTTAAATAGGTGAAATAATACATAACTCGTTAAGCATAATGCAACTGTGAACCAACGTCAGATATTCAGTTATTGCAGCAAACCAGTGAGACAGCTTAGCGACATTAATGGAAACAGTACCATTGATGACTACTCCCTCCTCATCATATGCTTGTAATTCCCATTGCAAGTAACAAGAGATGCAACTCACTGATGGGAGGATGGGGTGCTGTTACCTATGGCAGAGAAATTATTTCTGAGAGTTATCCAGAAATTTTAGTAAATATTTCCTTTGCACATTTGCTTATAGATTTATTTCAGGAACATACAAATGTGTTTATGGCAACACTGCATATCTTTTAATAGAATCATAGAATCATTCAGGTTGGAAAAGACCTTTGAGATCATCCAGTCCAACCATCAACCCTACTCTACCAAGTACACCCCTAAATCATATCACCAAGCACGACATCTAAATGGCCTTTAAACACATTAAGGGATGGGGACTTAACCACCTCCCTGGGCAGCCTATTCCAATGCCTGACAATCCTTTCAGTGAAAAATTTTTTCCTAATGTCTAGCCTAAACCTACCCTGGTGCAGCTTGAGCCCATTCCCTCTTGTTGTATCATTAATTGCCTGTGAGAAGAGACTAGTACTTACCTCTCTACAATGTCCTTTCGGGTAGTTGTAGAGAGCAATAAGGTCTCCCCTCAGCCTCCTTTTCTTAACACTAAATAGGCCCAGTTCCCTCAGCCGCTCTTCATATGACTTATTCTCTAGGACTTTCACCATCTTCGTTGCCCTTCTCTGCACTCTCTCCAGCACCTCAATGTCTTTCTTATATTGAGGCACGCAGAACTGAACACAGTACTCGAGGTGTGGCATCACCAATGCTGAGTACAGGGGGCCGATCACCTCCCTACTCCTGCTGGCCACACTATTCCTAATACGATCCAGGATGCCATTGGCTTTTTTGTCCACCTGGGCACACTGCTGACTCATATTCAGCTGCTTGTCAACCAGCACCCCCAGGTCCTTTTCTGTCAGGCAGCTTTCCAGCCACACAACCCCAAGTCTGTAGCGCTGCACGGGGTTGTTGTGGCCCAAGTGCAGGACCCGGCACTTTGGCTTGTTGAAGCTCATACAGTTGGCCTCGGCCCATTGATCCAGCCTCCCTGCCATTGAGCAGATCAACACTCCCACCTAATTTGGTATTCTCTGCTAATTCACTAAGGGTGCGTTCTATCCCTTCGTCAAGATCATTGATAAGTATGTTAAACAGAAGTGGCCCTAGTACTGACCCCTGCAGAACACCAGTTGTGACCAGCTGCCAGCTGGATTTAACTCCATTGGTCACCCTATTCATATTTGAATGGGAAAAGACAAAGGCCTTTCCTTACCTCTAGAAATACTGGGATGGAAGGCAGGAACTGTGGTATCAAAGGGCTCTAATAGTCCAACTCTCATTGGAAAGCCCTTCATAAATGACAATGCCAGTTTAATGAGCTGCAAGCAAGTATATGAAGAGACACATTAAATTCTGATGTTATTTACAAGAAATGTGCCCAGTTGTCACCTTTGTAGAAATCCCATATCTCTGAGTTAGCACTTTGCATCCAGAAATACTGACAGAGACATGTGCATAACTGCAAATGTTGAACAGTGAAACCAGGAAGGGAAACAGGGAAATATTCTTGCTCTACACAGTATTTCAAAATAATCAGTAGTGTAAACGTTTTGACCATCTGCTTCATACCCACAAAGAAGGGTTGTAAAAAATCCTGTAGATTTCTTTGACTAATATAATTATAATTCTGTATAGTACTTTGCAGCTAAAAGAAAATTGGGGTTTTTTCTACCTTAGAACAAGATCTGTATAAAGCTGTCTTTCAACTAGCCTTGAAGTAGCAATGGTAACTGCTTTCAGTTGTACTTCTCTCCACTGCAGTTCACAGTTCACCCCTGATACACCTTTAGCTGTTACAATTGGACCTTTACACCTGAAATAATTTTACCAATGTTATATAAAGACAAAAAGCATAGTTAACTCACAGTATCTGTAAGGGGTTTTCTTACATTACAGCTATTAATAGTGGTATTTAATAAGAGTATTGGACGGTATCTGTGTGTCTTGCAGTAAAAGACAAGATTCCAGCTACCAAAATATGTCAAGCGTTAATGCCCCTTTCTATGTGCATAATACAGATAATATATAATATGGAGCACAATGTATCTTTCCTGTGAAGAAAGGATGAGAAATCTGGGACTGTTCAGCCTGGAGAAAAGCAGACTTATCTTAAGCAGGAGGATCGTGTCAATGTATATAAATACCTGGGGGGAGGAAGGAAAGAGGGCAGAGCCAGGCCCTTTTCAGTGGTGCCCAGTGACAGGACAAGAGGCAATGGGCACAAACTGAAACACAGAAGGCTCCGTCTGAACAACATGAAACAGTTTTTCACTGTGAGGGTGACTGAGCACTGGCACAGGTTGCCCAGGGAGGTTGTGGAGTTTCCATCCTTGCAGCAACCACCTCTCGGTGACCCTGCTTGAACATGACACTTGGACAAGATGATCTCCAAAGGTCCCTTTCAACATTAATGGTGCTGTGAAATTGTTTATGGTCCATTACAACAGTCATGGGAAATAGAATTCTAAAATATTCTTGTAGATACATTTTGAATTGATCATTACAGGGCATTGCAACACAGATAAGTGGGGGAAGGAGGAAATGCAAAGGTAAAATTAACTGCAGAACCTCTGTAGCTGTCTTACATAACAAATTCATGACAAAACCATCTTCCTTTACAAGACATTTTAGTTCATTAGCCCTATAAAATATGCAACTGAATCGTACTAAATCAGATGGCTTTGTGCTAAAGCTGTTAAGTGTCAGTAGCCCCAGCATCACCTGGAGCCTTCAGGAACTCACCAGCTGAACTGAAATGAAAATAAGATTAAAGGTTTCATATCTCATAACACTTTTATTATATTATATGCCTAGACAGAAAGAGAGTGTATAGTAACATTAACTTCCAATAGTCTAGCCTGTAATTATATTTTTTATAAGACATTGGCAAGCAGCCCAACAAAATATTGATGTGATGGTGAAATTTGATATGCCAGCACCGTGGAATTTCATCTGTGTTGGAATGGGAGATGGAAGGTTTGAAAGTGTTTGGCAGCTGTTGTAAATTCAGGAGCTGGAGGCAAGGAACGATTCCTCTAGAGCAAACCAGAAGTTAATATATTACATGGTTTTACAACCTGTGCCGTCTTCTGCATATGCATGCGTGTATGACGAGTATTTTTTCCTCACTGATACAAACACATATTTGTTTCATTTTGCTACCTTAAGTTAAGAAAATTCACCTTTCTTCTGTTAATTTTTAATGAGACTGCAGTGATGACATTTAATATCCAAAAATAAAATCATCCAGTAAGAAACAAAATTGTACTGTTATATCTAATTACTTAACAGATCTCCCAAGGAAGCACTTAGCACGGAGAGGTTTGCCATATGTTGTAGTCATTAACACCTTCAGTCTCTAACAAATCACTGGAATATGTAACTTACAAAGCATGGGATACATCTCTGCAGTACTCTGCCAACAGCTTACTTTTCAGCAAGAGGAACAGTTAGCTGATGTGGTTCATCTGATTTCAATTGTTGTGTTGTCATGTGAAAGAATGACTTCTAAAGCAAAAAGTTCTCTAAAACGCACAACTTCTGAAGTTGTAAAGCATGTATCCTCACTGGTGGCAGCTCTTAGCCTTCACAAGTGTATAGTGTCTTTGTTGCAAGAGCCATTCCATCAGACACAGGTTGCAAGAACATTGAACACTGCAATTATTTGAAAGGACCCTAAATAAAAGATTGCATACAGAAATTCAATCATCCATCAGCACTTGAACAAACTTCCCCAAATTTGACAAAAAAAAAGTCTTATTCCATTAAATCCAGTCCATACTGCCTTTCAGCAGGTAGCATCTGTACAGTCTAATGGCACTAATCATTGTCTACATAACATGCTAGACATCAGAATCTAGTAGACCTAAGTGAAGTCCAGCCTTTTCTAGTGTAAAGGGAGATTTGGGGTGCAGCAATACATGGTAATACTATCCATGCACAGAGTAATAGCTTAGCAATCTCTTCTTTGTGGAAAATGGGAACATTGCTTTCTTAGAAAGGGTCACGAGATTTTCATCCAGGCACCGACAAGATACCAACTATGATGTATTCCTCTAATGACCTGAAAAGCCTTGTTTTGTGATGCTACCTGGGTGGGTATTCACCTCTCTAGAAACTTGTTTAGTGCTAGCTTCTAAAAACTTGATTTAGTCTGAGCTCTGCTAACCCTAAAAATTCAGTCTGAGATTGGACAGTCTCCTACTAATTATATTGATCATTCTGTAATAAGAGTAACTGTAGGTAAGAAATCTTAATTTGTTGCTAAAAGGAAGGTTATATGGTTCAGACTTTGTCAACAGGTCTGTTTATTTTTGTTGCAGTCTTGGGATTGATTTGGAATTCCTGTGATTGAAGTTTGATTTTCAGAATATAGTGGTATTTTAAAGTTCACCAAGATTTTTTTCAGAAAAATATCCAGAAACTTAGCAATTTAAATAAATTTTCTCCACAGACACCAGACTGACAGCTAAACACATCATAGATCCTAATAATTTGAGCCTTTTCTTGTTTTGCCTAGGGAATATTTTTAAAGACTTAACTTTTATTTTAAGAAGTCATTTAATGCAATGAGTAAAAAGGTTGTGCATTTTTCTTATTTTTAGTCAAGAAGCGTGCTTTTACACCAAGAAAGGCCAACAACATCACAAGCATCATTAGTGGAGTGTTGCTAGAAGAGCAATGGAGATGATCCTTCCTTGTACTCAGGCCTAGTGAGACGCATCAGTGTGCTGGATCTGTTTCTGGGCTCCTCAGTGCAGGAGAGCCATGGTACACTGCAGCAGGTCTAGCAAAGGGTGAGATGATAGAACATGGGAACAAACTGAAAGATGTGAAGTTCCATCTGAACATAGGAAAACATTTTTTTCTGATGAGGGTGGTTGAACACTGCAACAGGCTGCCCAGAGAGGCTGTGGAGTCTTCACTCATGGAGATTCTCAAACCCAGCTGGACACAATCCTGGTCAATCTGCTTTAGCTGACCCTGCTTGTGCAGAGACTGCAAGGCTGGACTAGATGATCTCAGGAGGTCCCTTCCAACCTCAACCATTCTATGATTCTATGGTTCTGTGATCTTCCCATGCTAATCCTATGGACTAGATCCTTATTACAACGGATTTGCAAATTAGTGACTGAAGCTGTGCATCTAAACCTTCATCTAAGTAACATAAGAAAGTTTAATGAAAAACATGATCTTCAGCATTTCTGACATTTAGGCTATCTATTAACCTTTTCTTGATGCTGCTTGTCCTGCTATAACATTCAGATTCAGTCAGAAGTGTAACCTAGCTCATTATCTTTATATGGTATGCTGGTATGCATGTTTTCACTTATCTTGAATTGGGAATGAGCTAACAGTTTCCACATATCCCTTACTTCAAGTGGATCCTTTTCTTGTCTGCATTCACATCCTGTAGATGAGTTTAAGGCTCTTAGCACATAAGGTAATATAGACTATTGCACTGAATGACAGGGTCAATTATTATTTGATAGGGGTAAGAAATTAGTCTATAGAAACTGTCTTTTGTTCACTGCTCCATGGGCAAACCCATGCAGAGGCAGTTCAGTCACTTGCAGAATGTAAATCTGAATTTTATTTTCATGTCAAATGGTGCAGGATTTTCTGATTGCCCTTGTTAAATACCAACATTTTTAATTAGTTTCATACATAAAGCTTAGAATCCTGTTTATTGGAAGTGTGCAAAGAAAATTAGTGCTACCAGTGAGTAAATGTCTCAGTGATTTATGAATTCACATTTATATCTGAATATATCCGTGTAAATTGAATTTGCTTTTTTACTATACAGATAAAATTTGCAGGGTGCGTTATAAAAATTGTTGTATGCTCATGGAGTTTCATATATAATTGCTTTATCAACTTTAATGATGTGAATATTTTGTCTAGGATGTGGTCATAGTAAGAATCTTTTAAACTGTTTTTCCATTTTATATTCAGTTCTGATTGGTTTGAAGTATTTCACTGGATTGTTTCAATGATCAAATCTCTCAGTAGGTCTAAGAGTTGAAGAAAAACACCTAGAAATATGAAAGAGAATAAATATGCTTATTCTTAATTTTCAAGAACTTGAAACAAGGGAGAAAGTGTGAAATAAAAGCCAAGCTAAACATGCTCTTTAAAAAAAAAAAAAAAAAAAAAAGCTATGAAAAAAGCTCTTATTGTGTTAAATATCTGCAGGAAGCTGCACTTACCTTCGAAGCTTTATGAGCTGGTTCATCAACATGGGGGGAGATACCTGCCATATCCTAGAAATTAAAAAGTCGAAGACATTTTTGTTGTCTTGAAATTCATTAGGAAGTGGGAAAAAAAGCGCATACGAACACAAATCTTTAGCATACAAATGTGAAGCTAGTTCTGTTATAAAAAGTGGCAATTGAGGAAATAGTACCATGAAAGAAATTTGGGTGTTCATGAATCAGTGATCACCTCAGAGTTTAGCTGTCAAGTCATCTGAATGGATAACAACTGAGATGCTACAAAGTACTGTTGGATTAAGACTTCTTTAAGGCAGTGTTTCAGGAAATCAAACCCAAATGTAGCAAAAAAGCCTGAAGTGAAGCCTTCAAGGAATTGCAGGTGACAGGTGATCAAAAAAATCTTGGTGAAGTAGTCATGAAGAAACATGACCTGTTCTAAAGATCTTTAGCTACAGAAAGATGAAGCCAAACATTTAGCCAAAGACAGAAATGAATGCATTAACATTATACTCTGAATTTTGGTAGTTATTAACACTCATTGTTTCCAATAGCTCATATTAACCCTAGGAGGGTTATTCTGATGCTGGAATGATAAATTTTGTGGAGAAATAATAGACACGAATAACCTCCTGCTTTTCCCTGTATTATAAAGCGACCTTGCTGTGGATGAAGAAGGAAGAAAAGCATACAAGCAATACTGTTTAATTTAATTGGAAAATAAATCAGAAATTATATAAGACAGAAATAAGCATAGAAACAGGAGTAATCTTCAAATTAAAAGATGTAGAACCAAGACTGTACTTTCAAGTTTCTCAAATAAAATCTTTCAATTTGGTGTACTGACCGAGCGACAGGTTGGAACTATAAACTGCTTTAGAGGGCTTAAGTTCATCTTAATATCCGGCATGAACACATCTTTTGGAGTCTTATTCCACTCCAATCCCCTTTCCCTAAGTTATTTTGTTAGATTTAAGAACTAGTTCTTCTCTCACTATCCTTAATTAACTCACTCCCCTGCCCCTAGTTACATTACTTGAAATTATGTTTCTTTTTTCTAGATCCCTGCTTGAGCAGTGATAAATTAAGTGGGCATTAATTGTAAGTTGTAGCCCAACAGGAGCCAGTTTGGCTTCAGGTCAACTTCCCTTGGCAAACCAGTGGAATATAAAATCCTGACTGATTACTCCCAGAGAATATTTTTGTTATTTTCAGTGCATGTGTTTGAATTTCATCTGGGAGGGAAAGAGAGGTAGAGATGCAAGCTTGGATTGTAGTCATGTGCAGCAGTAAGAAAACAACATCATCAGCTGTGGATGAAGCTGAGCCTAGCTTTTGTTGTGTATGGAGTAATAAACTGTGACGGGTGTCACATGGCAACTTGGCTCAAAGTATTTGTGCTTTGTATGCAGCAGTTTTGCTTTTAGGGAAGAAGGTGCTGTTTACTAAATAACCAATGAGAAAATGCTTCAGATACTGGCAAAATTAGCATTCATCAGGGTCACTGTTCTCTCAGCAAGGAAGAGCAAATTTTCATTTTGAAAAATGTTGCCTTTTACATAAATTATATTAATTATTATTGAATATGGTTATTATATTATTATATATAGTCCTATATATTAATATAAATCTGTGCAGCTAGTAACACAACACAACACAACACAAACCAACACAACACAACAATATAATATAATATAATATAATATAATATAATATAATATAGCTATCAATTAATATAATTCTACCCAAAAGGCCAGACTGGCTGGTCTACAACCTGTGGAGCCTGCCACAGCATGAGTGCATCACAAGCAGCAGTAGTGCCAGAGGCAATACAAGACTAGCTCTTGAATTAGACACACTGCTGCTGACATCTGGTATCTAGGTAAACTGTGTCAAAGGAGTCCTTTTACAGTACTTCAGCCAGAGCAAGAGCTATATCCAAGGACTGGATCAGATTATGATCTTCCTCAAAGCTGAGGACTGTGCTGCAAAATTCAGGTGAAGACAATCGCTGTGCAATTTTAAACTGTCTTTAACCAACATTTGTGCTGATCCCTCAATTAAAAATTAGAAAATGAAGAGCATGATGATAAGCAGAATTGGTCTGTGTTTCTTCATGAAATTAAGAAACCCTCATGCTTACTTTCTTTCAAGTATGGATGAATATTAATGAAGTCAGTGAAGTTATTCAGGGGAAAGTTAATGCGTGACTCAAAGTACTATTGCGTTTGTATTGTTTTCCACAGAATGTTTCCTAGCTGCTTTCCCACTATAAGTCTTGAAGAAATTTGCCCAGATCCAGCTATTTTCCTAAGTAGGAAATGATCCTTTCTTGTATTCTACTCTGTTCTTTCACATAGTTGTAGGATAAAATGCTTTGGAAAAATTAAATTAGATACTACAAAACTGAGAATACAGTTAATAAATCACAAAAAAAAAAAACCCTAAAACAAAAAAAAACAAAACCAGAAAATCAAACCAAACCAAAAAGCAACAAACCAACCGAGCAAAAAGCTAGAAATATTTACAACACTGTTATGTTAGGAAGAAGGAGAAAAGAATACAGGAGAAGTATGCCAGACTACCCTGTCTTTAAAATGAAAGTCACATTTTCACCACTGTCCTGTGCAATATGATTCTTCTGCTGGAGCCAGTGACCATAATCTGCCTACCCTGAGGCTAATGATGTGCCTCAGAAGCCTTCCACAGTTCTTCTCAACATGGAAGCATTTGACCTCCTGAGAGTTAATCATTCAGGTATTTTGTAAGTTCTACCGGAAAACCCGCATGGCTAACTAGTAAATTAACCATTCGTTGCAAATCTCTTATGTTACTACCTGTGTTTAAAAGGGGAAAAAAAGCCAAAAATAATATTTGTTTTCTTTATTTGTGCCTTTTATTTAGTTGTTATGACTGAACATAAACAAGAGACCTGACATATCAATGCTTTCTGACATTTTTGGTAAGGACATTTTGGCCATTTGATTCACTGTAGTCTATTAAGTACTTTTATTTGAGGTGGAAGAAGTAAAATATGCATTAAAATCTGAAAACGTGTACTTTTTACTTGACTGTGCATTGCAGTTTAAGTAAGAAAATAATTTTTGTTATTATTCAAAGCATGCTTTTAGGGGAATGTGTGCTTAAAATAGTACTATACTATTCTGTCTTCACAGAATGTTTTCAGTGTTTTATATGCACATTTCTTTTATGTCTTTGAGGAGTTTTTCAGAGTTTTTTTGCTTTCTACATATTTGTTTGACAAGAGACATTGCAGGAATTCTTTTTGTCTTTTTTGTATTTTTTTTTTTTTTGCCAAGACTACTCTATACAGTTTTATTTAGCAGTTATATTGCCCATCCGTATAACTGAACATGGGCTCCTCTCTGTGAAGGTGGGCATGTGAGCTCCAGAATGATAATCTGTCTTCCTTATAGAAAGACAAAACTGTTTGCTGTATAAAAAACTTAATTCCTAACTTCTGTTACTGTAGTAACGGTGTTGTTCTGTTTCTGAACACTGGCAGGTGCTGAGTACAATGCCCTTTCTAAAAATCGGCAATCAGTTGGTAGAGAGCAGCTTATGCACTCTATATTCACATTATGATTTGCTGCCTAATAAACTCACCTTGCAGACAAAGCCCAGAGAAGTTGATGGCAGAATGACTTATTGTGTAAAGAAGTTGTATTTTATCATTCAGCGTCTTGTGACTGTAGCAAGCGAAGGCTGTATCTGTTTTCAGTGGAGTAATTGTTTGCATCAGCTTTTACTTTACCCCTTCCTTTTTTGTACAGAGAACTTCTATATCTCATAATGATTTGGGAAAAGGGTCAAAAGACAAGGTGTGCTGACAGCCTCCTAAAAGGGTGTATGTTGTTGGAGTTCATTGTCATACTGTAGGGAGAACAGTGTGTGTTTCTTATTGGTATCAGAGTGATTGTCAATAGAAAATACTTCTTCATGGATGGGCTTCCCTGGACAAACCTAGGAGAGTTCCACTGGCACTATCTTCTGACACATGATGTTACTTGTAGACATTTTCATCTTGATTTTAACATATATTGTAAAAATGTTTGGTTGGTTGGTTTTTTTCTTGTGACATATAAAAGACCAGAGAAATTGGGGAGTCACTTTAAGAAGACACTGTTCTCATTCAGGTCATTAGTTACAAGTTATGCAAGCAGAATATGCATAGTGGAAATGCCAAAACAGGGGTGCAGCTATGAAATCAATTAAGAGCCCAAGAACAGTGCATGCTTCCTACATTCTCACTGAGCACCGAACATCAGGAGAGAAACTCTGGCTTGGTGGAAGCTGCTGGGAAAACCCTTACTGACCTTGACAGGGCAAGAATGTCATTTTTAGGGACTGTCTTGCCAATGCATAGACTTTATCCACTGAAAGCTGTGGTGGCTTTGCATGAGCAGGCTCGTATTTGCCTTGCCAATTTAGCAGAAAGCCTAGACAACTTTATCAAAAATTTTCCTTCTGCAGATTGCAAACCACTTTCCAAAAAGACTAAGTGTTTTTATATATGTATTATATATTAGGTATAGACCGGTTAAGTAACTGTTCTGTGTTCACAAAGCATGTAACCTGAAATAACCAGAAAAAAAGGTCTTCCACTGCAGTCATTCCAAGTGAAAAAACAAACCAAACCAAAAAAACCTACCCTAAGAAAACCCGACTTCCTGATTGAACCTGTGTTTTGATTCTACGGAGTTGTGACACCAGATCTGATGTTTTGGTGTTGCCAGCGTTTCATCACTCTAAACTAGTTTTAATAAATAGGTTTGGGAGGATGGGGGGACAAAGAAAAGAAATATTAATAACATTGAAATGAAGGACTTAAATCAGCATTAGAACTCTTAACTGTAACATATCTGGCATGACTGTAATTCTCCGGATATTGTTATCCAATTCCTAAGGTACTTTTGACTACAGAAAGGCTTGCTGCAGAAAAGATCAGTCATTGATACAGCACTATTCACATTCATCTCGTATATCCCTTGGACTCCAAGACAGATGCATTATAGTATGAAACAAGGTGCCTGATGAAACTGACTCTTGTGGTTTGTGGAGCAAATGTGGTTGGAATCTGTCCCTGAAGTGACTTAGGAACAAGGTTTGCCGGTCTTTTCTTTAAGGATTAGCAAGGGGATGGGGAGACAAACAGAGGGAGAGGAAAGGGAGCAACCTTCCCAGCCTGTTTGCTGTCATCAGCATGATTCTGTATTTTCCTATAGAAAAAAATCCGGTATTTTCTTTTCTGTCTTTGCAGTTTTTAATTGACTGTACTTGTAATTTTTAATTGCTTGTGTTACTGAATCAGCTTGAAGGAGGAAGACTATATACCTAGAAATTCATATAAATTAATATTTTGAATTTTCTTTATAACAGATGCAGAAGAAACTCCCCAGTAAATACCACGAACATATTTGCAGATTACACTGGATTTACATATGGTTTCTGAAAGGACCTTTTTCTCTGCTTCCATATTCTGCTTTATGTCTCCTTTTATTTTTTAACTCACAAGAAGAACTTAGGAATCTTTAGTTTTTCAAAACCTTCTGTTTTGTTTTTTAAATCATAATCACTCTTCTTTGGGTTTTTTCCTTTGGTTTTGGTTTTGGTGTTTTCCCAGCCAGCTCCTAATTAATTTGCAGGCTATTTTCAGGCAATCAGTTCACTGTCAGCATCAGTTCTCTCTATGGCTCAGCATGTGGGTGTAGGTCAGGATCATACACTTGTGTGCTATTCTCCGCAAAGTAGACTTAGCATTCAGATTTAGTCTTTTCTGCACTGAGAAGTATCAGCAAACTTTTTGTTATGTTTAAAAATAAGAATTAGACTATGGAGAGTGGTAATGTTGGAAGTTCCAGATTTCACTTTCAGAATTTGTCTGGGAAAAAAATATGTTAGAAGAAAGATTAACAGATTGCTGCTGATTTAGTATCACTGCTATTCCTAGCACTGAAGTTGTTACAGAGGAAAGTACACGTCCCAGAGTTAATGCAGTTTAAGGATCTAGTTTTAGAGTTTGGTTTAAGCATTATACTGACAGAATATATGACTGGGAGCTTTGTGCCCTTGCAGAGTGAAGAAAGGCCTGGGACTTGTGCAAGAAGTGGATAGAGTGCTGACCAGTCACTCTCTCAGTAATATCTAAAAAGCACTGCTTCTTTTCTCCCAGGACTGAAGTACAGGCAGTTAGGGCAGTACAAGGGTTTTGCCTGTTTTCCACCGAGCTGCAGGCAAGCTGAGGTCGTGTCTGTCAGTCCTGGTGGATCTGAGCTGCTTTTTCCCATGCTTGTCCCCTCTGATGGCTTGCATTATTTACTGGGCTAAATGGAAGCAGAAGGAAACAGCTGGCACCAGGGCAGAGAAGGAGCCTTTTTACCTGGCTTTGCCATCAGACCACAACAAGCATTGGGCTCTGGCACTGAAACAGGATTCCATGGCAAGTTGGTGTAAAGGCTTTCAGCAGCTATAGTAAGTCTCAGGAAGTCTGGGGGAATTCTATGTGTTAATCTAGATGTTTTACATGTCTGCACCAGTGGTAATCCTCCTCATCACCAATCAGTCCCTCAGAGTAGAGGGTGTGTTAGTCCTTTCTTAACAGACTGGTATTTCCATTAAACATCTGACTAAGAATTCCTTAGCCCCCCCCCCCTACTCCTTGCTGGCCTCTTCATGGCCTCACCATTTTTGTGATACTCAGTCATTCCTATTCCATGATCACAGAAAGAGCTATGCACCCTAGATAATCTTGTTGCTGTATCTAAGAACTTCAGAGAAACTTACCGAGACTGCTAGGGCACCAGAATGTAAATGTGACAGTGTTATCAAAGAATCAAAGGCAGTAGCTAACATGTCAGACTTGGGCAGTTAACCTACAAAACAAGCAGACAAACAGAAACATACCATAAGGCGGCCAAATGGGCATTGGGAAAAAATACTTTACATTTGAACAACCTTCAACCTGAAGCCTTGCTGTTTAGCCTCTTGTTGCTTCTTTTCCGATAGCAATCTAGTTGAATTATCCTGTAGTTCTGTTTTCTATGGTGTAGTCTTCAGTATAAATGAAACAAAAATAAAATGAGAATTAAAGTTGTATTTTTTCCTCCAAGATTCTTTCCTAAAGGATGATTTATCAATTACATAATAATTGCAACTGTGACATGAAGATAAAGGGAAAAAGAGACACAAGTCTGTAATTGTTGAATTAAGTAAAGTTATTTTGGTTTTCTCTCTTAAAAATTTTAGAGGCATGTAGCAATTAATGTTAGCCAGACAGGTGATGGAGTGATTTCACAGCATATCACAAAGCTGTGTCCCACACAGTCCCCCAAATGGGAGGGACAGAGCAAGAAGCATAAAACTGTTTCCATTCATTGTATGGGAGGTTTTGGGTTGGGATTCAGATATTTTGAGAGTGGGGAAAAAAAAAAAAAAAATCTCCAAAGAGTGTGTAGTTTAGTGAGTAAAGTACTGGACACAAGCCAAAACAAACTTAAATAAGTATGGTGGTCTCAGCTAAGTTCCTAGCAAACTCTAGCCTGCACTGCAAATATGCGATGAGCAATTATATGTAATTTGGTACAATTGCCAGCTCCTGTTTAGAGGCCTTTTATACCGAGCTACAGAAGAGAGTGAATTACTTCACATACCTAATGGGAGCATTATTCCTTGATCAAGGGCCTATCATGAATACAGCCACTGCTGTCAAATTCTCACTAAACAAATACTAACCTTCGTGCTGGACTGTGGGCAGAAAGTCTGTGCTGATGTTAAAGAATCAGTAGGTTCCTCACAGGAGGCACATTTTCTTGACTTTGATGTCTGGCTGTAATGCCCAGATGTGGTCCTAAGAGCTTGTATTTAAGATGTATGCATGTATATACATTTTCTTTCAAATCTTTGACATTTCTAGACTGGAGTTTTTAGAGGAGTAAAGGGCAATTAGGTGTCTAAATGTCAATGAAAATCCATTAGGCTCTTAGCCTTAATGTTTAAATCTACCCATGTGGCAGAAACAATGAAGTGAGGTTAAAGTTGGCCTTGGCTGGCATTTCCTGGGAAAACTGGGACTCAGAGAAATTTAGGTCTTTGGAAAGCTATAAATGTATAATTCTTTCTTCAACATAAATGTGATATTATGTTAGGAAGGTGGATGTACTCAGCTGAAACACAATTTCAACTTTTCCTCTTTGAACATTAAGTTCTTATTTTATGAAGAGACAGTGCCTTGTGAATTCTGTCCTCTGAGGTCCTTTAATACTATATAAATGTAATAATCTTTAAGAGTTAAGACAATAGACTAAGTTCCTGAGTGAAGTATGTCCACAGAATTTCAAATAATCCTTTTAGAGAAGATAAGGCCAGAAATTTGAGGCTTACGTGTAGCCTGGTTCTTACCAAGTAATTTTCTGTGTCTTTTTAGCTGGATTGCTATTCCATGCAGATTCTTTGTATTTTGTTCAATCTTTACATTGTTACTCCTTCAAATCCAGGGTACACTTCTCTGGTTACCTGCAGAGCTGCAGGTAGGAGCAGGGTTGGAAAACTGCAGCCTGTTTACTCACTTATAGTTATGCCCACAACGAAGAGAGAAGATGGTAAACTTGCAATCAGATCTTCAAGGTACTGTATGTTTCAAGAAGTACCAGTCAGATGTAGGTATGCAAAACATGAATATAAATATTGAAAAGATCCTCTTTAGCATCTATGTTACATGTAGATATGAGAAAAATACATTTAAATGTCTTATTAAAGAGCATTTGTTAACTTACAAAAGCACTAAAAAACTCTGCATACTTTGGGAGCCAGGCTGCCTCATTCCTCCTGTTTCTATTTTATTTGGTATTGTAACACTTCAAAGGATGAGAAGGATTTGTACTGAGAAAGACAAAATGCATCTTTAAGGTGCCCTGGGCTGACCATGCTCTAAACCCAGACAAACTATTGCATCCTGGCTAACAAAATGCTTCTTCAGGGTCCCCAGGGTATCTTTCACTTCACCAATAAAAACTATCTTCACGTCATGAAATTACAGGCCAGACCCATTGTACTAGGATTTTCTTTGCATCCTACCTCTCTCTTTTCTGCAGCTCTAAGTTATTGAGTGCCTCTCTGTTACTTAAGGAATGTATATTGTTGTAGTGCCCTAGTAGATGTGGTCATCAAAAGAACTAGGGATTCCTGTGTCACAAAACATTAAGATGTCTCAGAAGTTTACATTTTTCTGTTCCTGAATAGGCTTTTTGATATGGCATTGTGTGTAATTTCTTTGTTTTCACTCTATGCCTTATCTCACATGACCTGTACTTGTCTACCTTCTGTGTATGCTGTCCAGTGCACTCTTCTCTCCTGCATTGGTTATATCTGCTTAGTATTTAGGAAGTGTGCTGCTCTGCCCAACAGGATTAGGTCTGAAAGCAGGTAAATATAAGAGCATCAGAAACACATGATGACAAAACATAGGGGAATAGCAAGACTTATATAATGAGACCAAAGATATATGAACTGTTTAGTTTTGTAGCATAAAAATGACAGAGGAAGTGAAAAAAAGGTTACAAAGTGGCGACCTTAAATTATGCTGAAGAAAGTAGATTGGGTTAATTTACTATTTCTTATTAAACTTTCAAATTAAACTCTATCAGTTGTAAATGTTTCAAGGCTCTAATAAATACTACTTTTCCATGGTGTGTATTTAACAACAGAAGTGTGCTGTGATGAGGCATAAATATGAATAGATACTGTCAGAAAGCAGCAAATGGTGCGCCCACGAAGGAATCTGACTGGGAGCTGATGGTGACTACAGCACAGGTCATGCTTACACTGACAGGCACAGTCCTGCAGGGTCTGACCACAGTGGGAAGCTGGGTGCTGATAACAGGGTCCATTGACATCCCAGACATGGCAAGGGGATGAATCAAGGCCAGGGTACAACCGAAGGCTCCTAGATGTAGCACAGCTCAAGTCTTAAATAGCAACTTTGATGTTGCTATACTACTAAGTTCAGCTCCCGACAGGTAGTGGGAGACCTTGCAATAGCTTGTGAAGGGCTTACAAATGTTAACAGATGAGCGACTTATCATGTGAATACTTCTGCATCCTATAAAGATGTATGTAGCACATTTGTGCTATAGTCACTTCTGCATTGGCATTTTGTAGTTTGAGAAACACAAACAAACTCATTTCATTGCTCCACTCAAGCTCCTTAAAGCTTGTTCTCATATCAGCTGTAAAAGTTGAGCCACCATAAGAATCCGTTCGGAGGGAATTTGAGAAAATAGTTGTTGAAACAGAACAGTCCATAACATGCCTGATCTAGGAGAAGACAGGCTGCAGACGGTTCAAACATCAAGCCAACAAAAGGCAAGAGGCACTGTGCACCAGCTTACGGTACAACAAGATCAAATGAACAATAGGAGATTACAAGTGTAGCTGGAAGAATTGATGGAAGATGGGGCAGAGGGCAACTCTGGCAGGTAAGGCTCCAATTTCCTAGTACTCCAGTGGCTTGCGAAGCAGCTACAGAATTATTGTTGATGGGTTGGGAACCATCAGTTCAGTGCAAGGATTTGGAGCATCCTGCTTCTTCCAGCTCCATTGCCATGAAGAATTGACACTGCTTTCCAGACTGTGATGTCTGCACATACATAAAAAGTGATAAATATTCTTTGTACATGGTTAATGTTAATTTGCCATTTTTATCACAAATAAAAATTTCCCAGGTGGAGAAGAAATTTATTCCAACAGTGAATCTGAGCTGTTATGTGCAGTAAAAGCCAATAACTGCAGACTAAATACACCTCTACTACGTCTCTACTCTGTGTCAAAACTGGATGTTCAAGCCAGAACTATTTGGCAATACCAGGCATAAGAGAGAGACAAACTAAGCCCCTATCATTAGTTTTCATGTAGCTAATACTGAAGATCGTTGCAAACAATTATCTCTTATTTTGTGGGAACTGTTTAGGTTTTATTTTAAATCACAGTGGTAATTATTTAAAAAAAGATGGTGAAGTAATGCAGAAAGCTGAACAATGTATATTTAACGTTCTATCAAGCAAATGCTTTAGATCTGCCTGTTCAATCTTACTCTGAGGGTTTAATATTATTATATCTAGAGGATGTGCTTGTAATTCTAAACTTAACAATTGAACCTTATTAAACATGCAGTGCCTGTTAAATCATACCCTTTATGAAGAAAATCACCATAACTTTGCAAAAGTCAAGTTTAGCCTTGCACAGCAGGTCTGTCTGACAAGGCTTCTGGTAAAATCTCTAAGGAATGTGGTCTGCAGTGAGATGAAGTATCTATTTTTAAATACAGGAAGAACATTAAAAGATGAGAATTGACAAGCCATGCATAAGCAGGAAACCTGAGCTGTCCAAAAGAAGAAAAAAACCCACTTTAGTCTGCTCAAGAGGCTCAAAGAGATAGATGAAATTATCCTTTACTTTGGGTTTGTTAAAGCAAGGGAGTTTGAATAACCACGGAGTAACAGAAGGTTGTGCAATGATCAGCAAGATGAATGTAAGCAAACATTTTGGGAGCAGTTTATTTGCTGCTTGTTGTTCCATTGACTGAGGTATAATGACATGGTTTGGCCAAGTGTCCAGTTTTTGGGATACAGCACAACACACCAGCATCCTAGTAAAAGAAATTCCATTTTCAGGTTTGGGTTTTTTTTTTTTCCCTTCTTTTTCTTCTTCTGTTTTTAGTGTGCAGTTACTACTATGCCATGCATAACTTTTCTCTTCAGTCTTGCCTTCTGCTGAATAAAAAGGCAAGACTTGCAAAATCCTTGACCAGGATCCCGTGTCCAGTTAGACTTTTAAAATAGTTAGTCAGATTCTTAGGTTCTATTTTATTTTTGATTTGGCGTTTACATTGTATTTATCTTCATGGCTCAGGTTTATGGCATTGGACAAGTAAGAAAGCAAGGAAAGATGCAAGATCTGGTGTTACAGTACTACAGCCATTGTCAGTTCCCCCATGTAACTATGGTACTGGTTATTTGTGGAGCCACTAGGATTTGAGCTGGTGCCCTTCTGTCAAATAGAAGAACTGCTGAAACTTGGGACTCATGGCCTAGTATCAGGGAAGGTAAGGATTAATTTAATGATTTTGTGCCTCCTGATTCTGGGTCATGCGTGGAGTGATGAAACTGTAGCTATGCATGTTCTGCAGTCTCTCTCCCAGGATAATCTCCAATTCATGTGGCATACCCCTTGTGTAAAAGTGAATGAAAATCTTTTAAGCTGTTCCTAATGTTTAAACTGAGAGTAATTTTCCTGGCCAAACCCACCTTTCAAATGCTCTTTACCTCGCTTTATCATATGTGAAACATTGGTAAAATGGGAGAAGACTTCATGAGTACACATAATATGTTATGTTGTAAAACTATATTGTAATCAACATGCAGAACATCATTATTTCCTGTTTGGGAACTGCAACTAGTATCCTGTGCTGTCTTCTTTAATAACACTGGCCCTTTGCTTCTTGCATATCTCGTGGAGTTGTGGTTTGGTATTACTTTGCCATCTCATCTCATACTTTTATGGTATATGCAGCACAGTAAAGAATGTAGCATTTCTGCTTTAGTATGTCATTGGTATAAGAAAAGATTTTTTTTTAATTTTTAATTTTTTTTATTCAGGCAGATTGCGATTGACTGATACTGTTTGGCTTTTACCTTAATAAAAACATATTCCTGTATAAAAATAAGGTTCTCATTTATGTAGTATGGTTTGTTGTTGGCTTAAGCATGTTTTAAGAGATGTTTGCATTTTGGGGGTGAATAGTGTTGCTTCTTTGATCCATCACCAGGCCCAATTGAGTCATGTTTTCCCACTCACTTTGAAATGGATGCATTTTAAGCATGAAGAAAATAATCTTCTGGCACTTTCTTTTTTTCCCTTTAAATTTTGGAACCAAATCTGATCTTGGCTCCAGATTTTAAATGAAACGTTTTAGATGTTGTTTTCTAAAGAAGAAGCAGCTTTGGTCCAAAGACACATCAGTTTCAAAGTGAACAGAGAAACACTGCAGATCAAGTAAGCCAAGGGGAGGATCAAAAGACTGAGTTTAACTGCAGTTCTTCTCTATGCAACCTCTTTTTGACAGCAGAATGAATTCATTCTGACTGCTGTAATTTGCTTCATTATTGATCGTTATTGTCAGTGATCAATTAACAATACTACATCCAAAGGACAAAATCATTACAAGGCAGAACAGCAGTAAATTCATTCACTGTGCATGAAAAGTACACCTCTTGGTGCATGTCAAGTCCTAAACCCAGCTATGTCAATGCAGTAAGCATTGCAGTGTGTTTGGGCAGTCATCAAGTTCATGTATTGCAGGACAACAGTGAAAGGAGATTGCCAGATGCAAGACAAAGTTTTCTTCAGGAGTATGCCATGCTGTCAATCCCTTTCTTCTCTACTGAAAGGAGTCATGATAGGAGTATGAAAAGGCTGTGAGCTGCTGGAGAAGACTTTATCACATGTGGCAATATCAGAGAACTTAACTTTTAAATAAACATAATGAAGTACGAGAAAACATTCTCCTGAAAGATACTTGCTAATAATTTGCTCAACTACTTAAAGAGTTTGTTTTCTGAGTGGATGCAAACTTTATTGCTGCCAGCTAGTCCAGATTGCTAAAATATGGTTGTTTCTGTCCAGAGAAAGATAGTCACACGCTGTTGCTGTGGAAAATGAATTCATTTTCTTCCATGGCTGATAATCTAGTTTGAAATCATTTCACAAATAATAGGTATAGGAAAACATCATACGATATCAGATTTTGTGGATTCTCTCACACACGGTATCACATCAGCCTAGGCTTCAGCCATGTTACTGTCATTTATGTTTCTGTATTGCCCAGTCTTTGGACTAGGCAAGTCTCTGATATGCAGTGAAAACAGGATAATGCAAAGCAAGTGAAAAACAGCAGTTTTCCAGAACTGTTTGTTGGTTCTTTGCCCAAAAAAAGACATGATCACATATCTCTTACCATGTGAAGCCACACTATGCATGACACCTGCCAAAACCCAGATTGGTATTAGACTCCTCTACCGAGTCCTCTCTCTCCCATAAGGTAGCTTAGCTTGTCTTTTAACCTATAATAACTTGATTTGTTTTACCTAACATACATTAACAGAAAACATTTCAGATATAATGGCCTGTCATTCTTTCGCTGTCTCCAAGTTTGAAAACAGATTATGTATTTGCCTGATTCACAGCCCATGGAAAAAATTTCTTTATTAGTGTTTGCCACATACACTGTTTTCTTTGTTGCTTCTTTTGTTATGGGTTATTTTATGGGTTATATGGATACTTCCTACCATCTTAATAGTTTCTGGTTTGCACAGTAACTCCATTGCAGCTGGATAAATCTGGGAAAAGTGTGAGTTGGTACTACTCAAAATTTTTTCCTTTCTGTGTTGCATCGGTTTTGTACATGTTAAATTCTGCTTTCTCTGGCTATTTCTGCAATGCTTATTTGTGCTCTAAGATTCTGTGCACCTGATTCTGTGGTGGATGACAGACTGAGAAAGAGCTTGTTAACAAAGTCAGACAAGATTGGATCTGTAGCTGAGCATGTTGTAATTTTCAGAAATTCATGTCTATTGTGATGAACTATGATTTTTATTTTTACTACTATCAAAGCTAAAGAAATAGAAGGATTGAGTAGATTTATTAAAAAAAATCTAAAAAGATGGAAAATCCACAATCTGGAAGGTCTTGTGGGGTTGTTTGGTTTTTTTTGTTTTTTTTTTTTTTTTAAATAGTAATGTTCCCATCATTCTATACTCAATTTTCAGTGTTCAAATAATGCCCATTTACAAGCTAATGGCTTATATAATCTCTCACACATGCACACTCTTCCTTCATTGTGAAGCAGTCTCTGTTGAAGTATGCTGTTCCGTGTAAAGCTCCAGTGCATTTGTCATACCATCATAAAAAAAAAATACAGCTCAGAAATGCCTGGTTTTCCTGAAGCTGGTGATTTATCAAGGGTGATGTGCATCTGTAATTTGTATTACATTGCAAACAACTTATTACATCAAATGTTAATTGCAGACTACAGCTACTAGACAAATTATTTTGTAACAGAAATGGGTATTTTAATTGTTTATGTGATCTTAGGCTTGTTTTATATCTTTATTTATTAGTATACACTTGTTAAAACAAGGCATTCTTGATGTGAGTGTTCCAACAAATCTGCAAGTTGAATCTGTGCTTGGGTACAAAACAATAAATAACAACAGAACACATATGAGTTTTTATACATCATCGTTAAGATCCACAATCTGAAATTTATTATTCTTTACTGTATGTCAGATTCAAGATTATACAAGTTCAAGCTTAATTGTGATGAAAATTTGCTTATCACAGGTGAAGAAAACATCCTTCTGTTTGAAGGATCCATCCAGTTTGAGGTATATCTGTTGAAACAGATTTTCTTAGCATCAAG
This sequence comes from Leptosomus discolor, assembly GCF_034619465.1. Taxonomy (NCBI): domain Eukaryota; kingdom Metazoa; phylum Chordata; class Aves; order Leptosomiformes; family Leptosomidae; genus Leptosomus; species Leptosomus discolor. The sequence continues at coordinate 56,502,606 of NC_141419.1, read as the reverse complement.
ACTTAATTTGTCATGACAAAAATGATGTATATGCTCAGCTTTAAGTAAATATTCTTTGACTGGTTAGTGTTAGAATACATGGAAAAAGCCTAAATACTAAGAACAGCAATCAGATCACTCCTGCACTTGAAAGGAAGTTTACCTGAGTATTTTTGGTGGGTTTTTTTCCATGAGGACCTGACAAAACACACTTCACTCTATGTAAAGACAAAATTGCTCCTGACATGTTTAAATGGAGTTAGTTTTTTAGCTACAATCCCGCTTCTGTTTCAAAACAGCTGTGAAGGCACCACTGCTTTTTCTAATAAGTTAGACATGGAGATAAATTGTAGGCATTTATGTGTACTATGACAATGTATTAATTGTACCTGTGTCTGAAAGTTGAAACACTCTGTTTTTGTTGGGCTAGTTAGCCAGACTGAATGTTCATTAACTTTCAGCCTGATCTGCAGACACAGAAATAACTCCTAAACATGTAGTGATTTCCCTGTAAAGATTTGTAATGAAAAAAAAATCCCTTTTTAAAAAAAAACTTCACTTACATTTTGCATCAAATTTGTCTCAGTGAAGATTCTCTCCTAATGTCCTGGTTAATCAACAGAAACTTCAGTCTGAACAGACTGAGCTTCAGAAACTGATCCAAGGTCTACTGAAATGCCACAGATCAATCCAGTCTCTCTTAGAGCCCAAATACCCTTTTTCTGTTAAAAAAAAATGAGTATATTACCCTTAAAAGTATTACCATTTGTAGGTTAAAACATTCTCTACTGAAAGTAACTTTTCCCTAAGTGGTTAATAGAGTAGTCTCAGTTTATCCTGAGTTTGAAAATAGCTGTGCTTTGTAAGAGAGAAAAGAATGGTTTAGCATTCATAATTTTTGACAATAGCAGAAAAAGAGTTTTTTAAGGTAGGAAATATGTCAAGCTTTTGCTCAACGTGTCACATAGCTATGACTTGATGTCAGGAAATTATTGTCACTCTTTTCTGAAGTGGATTCATAGAATCATAGAACAGTTTGGGTTGGAAGGGACCTAAAAGATTTTCTAGTTCCACCTGCCCTGCCATGGGCAGGGACACCTTCCAGCAGACCAGGTTGCTCAAAGCCCCATCCAGCCTGGCCTTGAACACTGACAGGGAGGGGGCAACCACAACTTCTCTGGACAACCTGTTCCAGTGTCTCACCACCCTCACAGAAAAGAATTTCTTCCTAATATCTAATCTAAATCTCCCCTCTTTCAGTTTGAAACCATTACCCCTCATCCTATCACTACACTCCCTGGTAAAGAGTCCCAGACCACCTTTCCTGTAGGCCCCCTTTAAGTACTGGTAGGCTGCTATAAGGTCTTCTGGAGCCTTCTTTTCTCCAGGCCTGTCCTCACAGGGGAGGTGCTCCAGCCCCCTGATCATCTTCATGGCCCTTCTCTGGACCTGCTACAACAGCTCCATGTCTTATTCTGGAGACACCACAGCTGAGCAGACAGAGAGACAGGGAGAATCCCCTCCCTTGACCTGCTGGCAACACATCTTTCGATGCAGCCCAGAATGCGATTGGCTTTCTGGGCTGCAAGCGCAAATTGCTGGCTCATATTCAGTTTTTCATCCACCAGCACCCCCAAGTCCTTCTCCAGAGGACTGCTCCAGACCATTCATTGCCCAGCCTGTATCTGTGCTTGGGATTGCCCCAACCCAGGTGCAGGACCTTGCACTTGGCCTTGTTGAACTTCATGAAGTTTGCACAGGCCCACCTCTGCAGCCTGTCCAGCTCCCTCTGGATGGCCTCCCTTCCCTCCAGCATGTCAACCGCACCACACATCTTGGTGTCATTGGCAAACTTGCTGAGGGTTCACTCAATCCCACTGCCCCTGTCGCCAACGAAGGTGTTAAACAGTGTCAGTCCCAATACCGACCTTTGAGGAACGTCACTCGTCATTGATCTCTGCTCATACATTGGGCTGCTGACTGCAACTCTTTCAGTGCAATTCCTTATCCACCAAGTGGTCTATTCATCAAATCCTGCTCTCTCCAATTTAGAGACAAAGATGTTGTGTGGGAACATGTCAAATGCTTTGCACAATCCAGGTAGAGGACATCAGTTGCTCTTCCCTTATCCACACAACACTGTAACCCCATCGTAGAAAGCCACCAAATTTGTCAAGCAAGATATACCCTTAGGGAAGCCATGTTGGCTGTCACAAATCATTTCCTTATTTTCTATGTGTTGTATCATAGTTTCCAGGAGGATTCTCTCCATGATCTTGCCAGACACAGGGATGAGACTGACTGGCCTGTAATTCCCCATGTCTTCCTTTTTTCCCCTGTTTGAAAAAGGGGGTTATGTTTCCCCTTTACTTAGAGCTGGGCTAGCTGTAGTAAGTATCATACTTTTTATTTCTTTGAAAGCAATATACCAGAGTTGTGGTTTGCCTAGGAGATCAAGGGGACAGAGCCTGGAGATTCTGGGAGGATATGAGGGGAGAAGCAACGAAAAGAACAGGGGAAGTTTTGGAAAGCAGATGAGGGGTTATCTCTCCTTACCACACTTTTCACTTTTGCTTGATGCTTAAGGAGTGTGATATCTATGTCTTGTTTTCTCCTGATACTCTACTGTCAGCTCAAGGTGCACTGCTTGTTTTCTTTTTTGTTGAGTGCTTGCTGATGGCTTCACGTGCCAAGATTCCCGAGAGCTACTTTTCCGGAGCTTACACATGGATCATATGTTTCAGAATATTACCTTTCCATTTAATTTTGTACTGGAAATTCCAAGTGTCCAAAGTGTTCTATTTTTTCATGTGAGTTTAGGCTGAAATAACTGTAGGGAAAACATCAGATGAGAATTTACTGCTCAACCAATTCCCCAAGCCAAATATAACATAGGTTTATTTTAGTCAAAACACGTGCAACCTCTCATGCATAGAATCACACTCACTACAGTTGTGTTGTACCAGGGGCTGCACAGTAGAAATTACACTTCTTACGGTATTTATTATTCAGCTGCTGCTTTTCAGTGTATGCTTGCTTGAGAGACAAGTTCCAGGTCTCTACCTCTTTTGTCCTTTGCTCCATAAAAGAAGGAAAATCAAGTGAAATCAAGGATATAATATCAAATCAATGATGAGACGTTTGCGGCACAGGGGTGTAGTGGCAGTTACAAATTGTTTCTTCCCCAAAGTCTGTGGGTTATGTAGTCAAAGACAATGTTTTGCACACTGTTGGAAGTTGTATAAAGGTTTCCTTTCTGTTTTAAGCAGTTCTTAATGCATTGACAGTCCTGCTTTCCATCCTTTGAGATTAATAGAAGTTGCCTAATCAGATTTTTACAGGAGTGGTGATTGATCTGTAGAACATTGTATCTTACAGAAATCAACAGCGAAAACAGAAACCAATATGTACAATTTTTTATATTATAATTTGCATTGTCACCTGCTGCATTTAGTATTTTCCATCTATTTTAAAGCCTAGCATTTGCTGAAGATCCTGTCTTATAAACAGATACAGCAAGAACTTGTATGGGGCACACTGTAGAGATCAATATATGTTTTAAACATCTCTGTTTTGGGGATGAGTCAGAACATCCTTCAGAGATGGTGGCTTAATCTCTCTCTTCACTTTGACTTTTCTACTTTGCTGTCAAGAACCATGGTGCTTATAAGTTGACTATTTAGTATCACTGTTCACTGGTCTTTCATGGAATACATTGGGATGGGAGAGCATTGTGTATTTAGCCTTAGCATATGTCAGCTGCCTGTGGTTGTGGTCTGAGTAGCTCCAGCTTGGTAGGTTAACTTCCCTAGAGAAGACTCTGGAAGGTGATTTAATGGGACTTTGCAATGGGGATGGAACCGGTGAAATATTGTAACAAAAAATAAGGTGACAGAAGAGAAATGATTTTTCACTCTACTTCCATAAATTTGGTAGTTACGAGAACAGAGGAAAGGTTTCACCTCACTCTGACAGAAGGAAGTACTCAAATGTCATCCATATTTTGTCCAGTTCTTTGCCTTTCAAACGAATAAAGGAATAAGATCTCTGGATAATTTTAACCCATTTGGTCTCTTTGGAACAGACCTTCTCAGCTTTCTGAGAACGGTATGATGCCTTCACAAACTGGAATGATGGTGTCATTGTAGTCTGTCTCCCCCCAGCTATCAGTTATATGCTATACAAGCTAATGAAGTATGACTTATTTTACTATTTTTCGGTAGCATGTGCACCTCCTTTCTCCATCTTTTTCTTTTATTTAAATCCCAATGTAGGTAACTGCGGATAGTGAGCTCCCAGCTTTCTTCACCATTGGTGGGTGTCAAGAGTTAGTTCTTCACCACAGGAGCGAGTGGGGTTTATTGAAAAGTCCAGCATGCAGCAGCCCTACTGCCAAGACTCTAGAGCTGATCAGTGCTACTTTTAAAAGGATCTGTTGTGGCTATGGGAATGTTTTCTGGGTTATCATGGATGTAAAGAAGGGCCAGTAATTAGAGGCATGTGAATGCTTAAATTCTGAATAAAGAAAACAACTGTCCTGAATTATGAGGTATTAACATTTCCATCTGACAAACCTGCTGCTATAGACTGCATAGAACACACAGTCCCTTCATTATCTACACCACCTCCCACCCCCTCAAATCTTTTCAAGATTAGTATCAATTTTGAAATCTAAATCCCAGCTTGGGAGTGGGGGTGGAATGGCATCTGCCCCCAAAATTCACACCAGTTCTGAATTATTCTATCTTTACTTACCACTGGCCACTTACAGCTCCACTGTCCCTTGACTAAAACGGATTCAACATATTTCTACTTTTGATTTTTTTTTTCTAAAAGCCCACACAAACGTATTAGACAAGTGTTTCTGTGGGGTTTTTTGCAGGAGGAGAAGGCTAGCTTATGAATGCAAGCCTGACTCTTTGTGTCCACTCACACAGAAAAAAAATTAATCAGAATATGTACGAAAAATGAGAGACAATCTAGAGCACATGTGGAGCCTTTACAGTACTGTAATCAATGACAACGGTTTCACTGATTTGAAAGGATGCAAGATGAAGTCCCAGAGCAAATGACCCTTCTTTTATGTCAGAGGGCCAGTAATTTTCTTTGATCAATATATCCCGTGGAACAGAAGGGTAATTATGGCACTTATGAATGAATGTTTCGGTAAGAAAAGTTTTGCTTCATATTAATGGAAATGTTTTGGGTCCAAACATTCTTGTACTTTATGTATCTATTATAGAGTTAAGATCAGGAGGAACAGTTTAAAAAGGAATTTAGAACAAATTAGTGTTCTCATATCAAGTTCAAACTTATATATATTTTAGCAGATGAACCACATAAAAAAATTCAATAAACCTGAGAAGAATTAATAAACCTGAAATTTTTAAACCTCTTTTTCTACTTGGATGAATTTCTCTTGCTCTTCTGCCCTGTTTTTTTTTTAACTTACCTTTTTGTTTTGGCGTGGATAACATAGGATCTCTCAAAAAATCAGTGTCTGACATCATCTTGGTAGCAATGATTCCTTAGCAAGGAAGGAGCCAATACCCAGGAGGACGGACCTTACAGTGTAACAGAGCACATATTGTTCTGTGGGTCTGATTATGCAAGGACAGTATCATGCTATGTTAGGCAAAATCATATTTTCGCTGAATGAGTGGCATTATTGAAGCTGATTTTTTAGTAAGTACCGTAGGGAAATTCTTTAATTTCTTTTTATTTCTGTTTGTTTGTATGGCAATTTCAAGTAGTGTTTTGAGTAACTTTCATGCTGACCTGTGTTTGTAAAGCACAGTACATTTCTGCATTTATTTTATATATTTGTAATTATCATTATTGTTATACCCCATGCTTCTCAAGCTCCAAGATTGTTTACAACTTAGACACAATTTTTTTAACACCTAAGTTTTTTATAGGGTATTTCGTGCATATTATACCACATTTTAAACATTGCAGAAAATAGCAGGTGCAATTTTTACAGGCCTTAAAGCTCATTTGAAGAGTTTGATCTGATATCATGTAAAAACCATGATGTCTCCTCTGTTAAAGTTTTAACAGAATTCAGTCATTCAACCCTCTAAATGCAAGATCAGATTCCTAGTTGTCTTAATGAAATAAATAGGTGTTGCATAAGTCATAGCCAGAAAATAAATCTATAGGGTGTAGCAGGAGCAATTTTGCCTGAGTAGCCAGAATATTAGCCTTTATAGACTTTGCTCTGGTTTTAGTATAATAAAAGAGAGGGAGAGGCATAAACCATATGTATGCATACATACTTGGTTTACACCAAGTTAGTATTGTTGAAATACAAACCAAAATATTATATCGAAGAATCTTTGGAACATAGCTTCGATTATACACAAATCCACATTCTCAAAATGAGAATACATTATGCCCCGTTTTGAAGTTGGTGTGATAGAAGTTAAAGGATAACAGTACAAGTTATCCAGCCTGAACAAACTTTCCGTCAGATAGTCATGTTCTCTTTACTATCAAAAGGCTCTAAAGTTTGGGTAAACCTGAAATCAAGCGCCTGCTTCTTCTTCTGTTCCCACCTGAGATTCTTTTACCTTGAACCTTCATGAATCTTATTTTCAGTTGTTAGTGAAGATATGGGAGCGTTTTAAAAAAGCTATGCTGTCCCCAGTGTTAGAGGGATGATGGAGAGATTTGGTCTCTCCATTTTCTTCCCATTGCTACTGCTGAGAATTCCTGGACAGACAAATAACAGGCCTCTCTGAGCTCATTGACTTAGCAGTTCTCAATTGCTGGGCTGATGCCAAGGTACAAGCTTTTTGTGTGGTTATTCTGTAAATACAGCTACCTTGCTGTGATAATGCTAAGGCATAAACCCCTTTTAAATTCTTGGCTCAGAAATACTGTCTTGTTTGTCTGAAGTCAATGTTCAAGTTTGGATTTTTCTGAGCCAATGTCTCTGTCTTATTGGTTTGACACCAAGACACAGACTTTTCTTTACGAAGTTTTGGCTAAGTAATTCCTAACTGGGCTGATGTCACAACCCCTTTCACTCAGTGGATCAGCAGAGCCTCTTTTTTTAGTAGTTTGATGTCAAGGGACAGGTCATATAAGCATGGGAACTGGTTTTGCACTGGTATGCTGGTTTGGTGTCAATGGCCAGACTGCTGTACAGGTTCCCATCTCAAAAATGAGCTTAGCAAAATGCTATCAGATCACTTCTGTCTTTTCTTTCTTTCTTTCTTTCTTTTTCTTTGGGGGTGTGTCTGTGCATGCATGTATGTGTGTTGGGGATGGGATTACTGCCTTGTCTGTTCAAGCTGCCTGGTTTTGTGTGAGAGCCCAGACTTCTGCAGTGTTACTGGCTCGGCATTTCCAGCATGTCAGTTTGATTTCTATGCTCAAGCCTCTCTTTGTAGGATTACTGGCTCAGTAACTTCATTTTATTCAGCTGGTGTCAAGGTCTAGTGAACAAGAAAACTCAGTTGCCCCTAGCATGACAGAGCTGATTTCAAGGTACAAGTTCCTCAGGAGTTATTTGCTCAACACATCCAGATAACTCTGGTTGCCCTTTCCCAAGTTATGTGCAGTGTTTGATGCGCTAGGTTAGCACATTTGGACACAGCCATCTTCAGCTGCATAGGACAAGAGTTGTTCAACTATCCTATAGTTCACCTGTTACAGAGAGTTTAGTTTATTAGCTCCCGAGGGTGAAATTTGTCCTTCTGATTAGACCATTGTTTCTAACAACATCTCCAGCACCACCACATAACTAGCTAACTCTGTTATAACACTCTGACAGACAACTATGTATTTGGAATAAAGATAATAATTTTCAGTTTCAATGCCAACGGATAGGCCCTTTACCTAAAGTTAGATTCTTCTTCTGTATTTTTACAATTTCACGTTGTTTGTGACTCTGCAACATGAAGTTCAGTGTTCAGATGGATCTACATGCTTTGACACTAGCTGTTCCCACACTGCTCATATGAGAATGAAAATATGCATGGCATCTGGATGTTGATTGAGGTATCTTGGGCTCTCAATCACCTTGGTCTTTTTTTCTTTGGCTACCTTCTGTGGGGGCAGACATGGCTTTCAAAAGAAATTGAATTTAAAACAGTGTGATTACTGTGGCAGTGGTTTCTGGGAAATAAGGAGTGGTAAAGCTGGAAGAAGACAGCAGGTAAGATGTTTGGCTCTTACAATATTAGTGTTCGAAAGGCTTACATCAGTATAGTGTAATTAAATTACTCAATTTGATTCAATACAGGTTGTACTTTTACAAACAAAAGTTGACAGAAGTCCATTTGGTCAGAAAAGGAACAGGGGCTTTGTTTGAAGAAACCATTCTTTGCATCATGTTATTAAGTGCAACACTTAATCAGCTTCTTTGCCAAAAGAAAGCTTCCCATTATATCATTATAAACACTACAATAGAAGGAAAACATAAAGGGAAACTGAAGTGTTGTAATGCTGAATATAATCTCTGTGGTTTTTCTGTATGCTAGTCTAAAGTACAAAGAGCTGACTGAATGTTAATATTAGAAAATCTAGAATTAGCTGGAGCTATGTGTTCTGCAAGGTTTGAGTTTCTGATTTAGTAAACAGCTCAAGCAATTCCCTGGGCAGTTTTGTGTCAGCTTTCTCCCTTACTCTTTTTCTGAGCTTTTTCCAGGTTTAGTATTATTTCATCCAAAATACATTACATCATAGAAAATAAAAAATACTGTCCTGTGAAGCTAGTTTCAAAAGATAGTTCACATTAAGTCTGTGTGAATTTACACAGGATTAATATAAATCTATTCTAGATCTTACCACATAAGTTTGTTTAGACCTTCCCAAGTTTGCTTTGCTCCAAGGAGGCTGAATGTGTAGGGAAAATTTTATATCAGTCCAGCTAGAGCCATTATTTGCCTTCAGAGACTCACACAGAAAATTAAGTACTGTGTGTTATTCTTTGTTTTATCCAAAGTACTTCTACTGTAGTATTATTTTGATACATTAAGCAAAAAGTGTGCTTAATTTTGTGTGGCAATCAGCTGATAATAAGACAGACCTTCAGCAGTATTAACTGGCATAATTTTGATAAGTTAGTGGAACTTACTATTGATTTACCCCAGCCGGGGATCTGACCTTCGGCACCTTGCTACAGACTTTGTACAATAAAGAGACAACATTAAGATCATAGGAGGTCTGGGCCAAGATACCATCAAAACAAATGGCTAAAGCTGTGAAGACTAACCTCTTTCTCACTTCTGTGCATTTGATTCTGATTTCTTTGCATAGTCTCTCTCTATTTAAGTCATCTTTTAGGAGCATAACCATCTCCCTAAAACACATCTCTGAAGTTTGTTGTAGCTTTGGAGTAGAAATGCACAAGAACTTGGAGTGAATTTGCTAAAATGAACAATGTTTCTACGTAGATCAGAGAGTGTATGAACATCCTAGGGTGGCATGCTGTAAGAGGGGAGAGGAACAATAAATGCAAACTTTGAAATAGCTAAAGAAATTGTTTTTACTGAAGCAGTGATATTACGTCTTTTCAGTGTATGTAAAGGATGTACTCAGCCACCTTCAGTGTAGGTAAAGGAAGTATATTTGTAGTATTTTTGTCTAAACTTCCAAATAAATGTATGTTTTAATGTTTGTAAATTTTCAGATGTTACCTTTTAGGCATTCTGTAAGCACAACATATTAGCATCTGGCACCAAAGGAAATTGTACAGCAATAGTCTACACATGTAAAACACAATATTCCCCTCCCTTTCTCACAGGAATTAGAGAAACCAGTGTTATTCCTCACATATGCAAGCTATTAGTGTATTTATGAGTACCCTGTTGGCACACCTTTACCAGCATAAAATCAATCACACTGCTGTCACATTTGGGAGGTAGTTTTCCTGTCATTTCAGAGATGGTGTGGTAAGTCAGTGAACTTGTGCAGAACTCAGTCCTTGTGACACTGAATGAGTGTCTCTGCCTGCTGGGAGTTCATGACAATTTGGTGCTTAGCATATGATAAGATTGGTTTGGTTTGACTGTTCAGAAGGGAACAAAGCAGAGGAAGTAAGCATCTCATATTTTAAAAAGAACAGTTACAATGTATGCCTAGTGAGACAGATATCTTGATGGAGAAGGAAAAGAATATTTGCCAAAACCCAGAAACTTCTAATTCAGCACTAGATTGCTCAAAATGTTGCATAGTGCATAGACTTACATGGAAAGCTGCTGCACAGTACCTGATCTCAGGTATCCTTCTATATATATATGCAGAACACACACACACAAATCTTTTTGTATTTTGGAAAGCTCCTAAAGGATTCTGGTCATAATGGGACTTTGTTCACATTTCAAATAAAAACAATCACACTTAAATCAAACACTCAAGGGCATGCAAAGAACTACTGCATTGCTGTTACAACAGATTTTTCTTTTCTTTACTGATTATTCATTTTCCAGAAACTAGTAACCAGCATTCATATATTTTATGTGAATTAAAAAAAAAAAAAAAAAAAAAAAAGGAAGTCAGGAATAACTAGAAAACTCATAAACAAGGCAATATCTGTTAAACATTATCTGCTTCAACAGAAATAATCTTTCCAGTTCTTACAGTACACATGTTATGGTTGAATGCCTTCCTTAAGGGCGGGCAATGTGGATGCCAGTTAAATTAATTTTTTCCTGATCTTGGACATTCGAAACATATAGTTAGTGCACATTTGGAACTAGGGTCTAGAATAATCACTGGAGTCGTCAGTCTCTTCCCGTGTAACTGTAGGCAATTGGACAGAAGATACTTAAAGAGAAAAGATCCACAGAACAGCCATGTGCTAGAAAACATCACGCAAAAGTACCCCTGCAGCAGACAGTGTGGGCCTCACTGCCTCTGCCCTTATTTCTCCCAATCTTAAATAATTTACACCTGTGGTTCCTTTACGTGTCTAGTGTTTCATCTCACCTCATGTTCTTCTAACACATTCTTTGTGTTCTGTGTGAGAATTCAAGTTCATCTGTATTTGTTGCTCAGGACACTTGACTTGATAAACAAATATTTTAACGTCTCACAAAAGATGATGGGTAACTTTATTACTATTGTAAAAAGAGAAACTGAAGAGGCATTATTTGATGGAGAGATTATATGGTTTTATGTAATATATCAGTTGAAAAGCCAGGAGTGCTACCCTTTTCTTCAGACTAGAGAATTACTGCCTTTCACATTGCTTATACTAGTCTGCATGTGATATTTTATGTTCTGTTAAGCTTGATTTACATTTCTAATGATCCTTGAGGAAAATACCTTTTCATATTTGGAGAAAACTCAAAGAACATAACTACAAAAGCACTCATGTGCTCCATTTCAGAGATTTAAGAGGATAATTATGTGTTCAAGATTGTAGAGTCCTTAGTCTTGCTGGTGGTTGGAGGTATCATTACAGATTAACTACCAGCAACATCACCGATCGTCAAATTTCAGCCAGCATGCGTCTCCTGACCTTCCAGTCAAGGAGTTAGCACTGATTTTGATCACATTATTTAATGTTATCAGCAAAAAGCTGGTTGTTGGCATATCTCTTTTTCTCATAAAATCCCTGCATTTTGTATAAGAGATTTTGTCCCCTGTTCCTGAGACTGAAGGATGCATTTGTATTTCATTTGGCTGGCAACTTCTATGTAATGCAGGAAGATCTTTGGATAAGTTGGAATTTCAGTGGTGGCATTTTTTGGCCATATTAACGTTTAGAAGCTACTATTACTTCTACCTAAATTTCCTTTATTTTTCCCGAATTTAGACAATGGCCACAATTGTTCACATCCTGTACAAATCAAACCAGGGAATCTTATGTTACTCCCTCTACACGCAGAATTCACTTTGAATATATTCTTAACTAATATGATAAACTCAAATGTGATTCATGCTAGAGCCTTTAAAAGGCATCTGACATCTTAAACACTGACTAAAAAAGACTGAAAAATAGCGAAAATGACATTATGCTTTGCATCCATTTGGTCAGTTGGATATCTGTACCTTACATTTGTTCCCCCAAATCCTGATCTGTCCTTCATTCTAAATATGGAATTAGTAGGGAAATGTGAGAATTATTTCTGTGTTGTCAGGTGGAGTACTTTACCTCTCAGACACAGGGTGAAAAGTGATCATAGAACCTTGGATTCACTAGGGTATGTATAGTACAATGATCCTGTTTAATTAAATGCAATAATTTAAAGAATATTAAAGTTTTACACAAGTAATTATTGACTGATAATGGTTAAAAGTCATTGTCATCTATAGTAGCTCAGTGGCTCATAAGAAACAAGTTGATGATGGCCTTCCACTATGAAATGCTAAGAACATGGGAAATATAAAATGAAAGGCATTACATTAGTGGGTTTCAACAGAATTTATATTATTTAAATTATTCAATAAGGCATTAATTCAGTTTGTAATTTGACTGAGCTTTCATTTAGGATTCTTCCTCAAATATAGAACAGAAATTTTTTTAAAAGGTAGGGAAAACTCCCCATTTTCCATGACATATTGCGGATTTTCTTCCACATACGTAAGTAGATCTTACTGAAGTTAAAAGAAGATTTGAAATCAGTCAGCATCCTTGAAGGTAGTTTACACAAAGAGGCCAACAACCAAGATTGACTGCAGACCAACATGCAATGAAATCCTACAGACAATAACGTCAGTGGCACTTTTATTTGGGATTAAGAAGACTTGATCTATCCTCTGTTCAGAGGAAAGCTATATGGCAGAAAAGAATATCTTTATAATTGTGCCACATTTGTTTTATATTCAGAGAATTTTGGTGCCCTGAGTTGTGAATGTGTTTACTGTTCAGTAATACTAAATTCTTGTTAAAAAATGGGGACAGAAACTCTACTAATGCACAGATTTTGAGAGACAAGCAATGATACTTCAAGAAATAGCAAATCTTCTGGTTATTGAGAAGTATGTTTGCAAATGCTGACAAATTTTTAATTGAAAAAACTAATAGAAACCCTCCTACCTTCTATCTGTCTTTGAAACTGGTTGCTACTCATTTCCTAACCACTGTGTTTCATGCGGCTCTGACTTGAAAACATGAGAGTTTCTGAAGCTGCTGCTTGCCCTCTGAATTTTGGAGGTTACTGTCAGTGTTTTTGGCATGCAAATTGGTATTGGCATGGGCATCTCAACTGACTAAATCCTCAGAGGTTTCTATGGTAGATAGGATTCATTGGTAACCAAACTATATTGAAGGACATTGTAGATTAGTATGTCATACAAAAGGAGGAAAGGAGTTCAGAAAAGAGAGCATGAAATTGCTGTCACTGTAAACTGAACAACGCTTCTGCATACCCTGGGCTACCTGAAAGTCTCAAGTCACTTTGGCGCTTAACAACATATACTACTGAGATCTGATGGACATTAGTCACTCATGTTTTGAAAGGAAGAATTATGTGTTGGAGTAGGGAGGATTTAATATTAGTATGTTGTGACTTGGTTAGGTGTTAAACTACTTGCTTGTACTCTATGCTGTGGTGCTTATGTCAGTGTAAGCAAAGACCAGTTGATCTGTTTAGTCTTGTGGTTAATAAAAATGCTGTACTTCGTCTCCTAACAAGCCTGCTTCACATGTAAGTTTGCATTTTGGAGGAGGCAATAATTAAGGATCAAAAACAAGAGAAAATGGTCAGCTGTTTTCAGAGCAACTAGGCTGATTTACATCAGCCCAGAGTCAGGTCTTCAGACTTTCTTTTACATTTTTTGAGCCTCAGGCCACTTAAACACGATCTACTAGTTTTCCCTAAAACTTAGCAATAGCTCAGCCCTCAGACATGTTTGCAGCTGCCACTTAGGAGCTGCTTCCCCTTATGAGTAAAGATGTATGGTGATTAGAAGCTTTCTTTGTTTTATGCTGAGAAATAAAATCTTCATTTCTTTCATAAACCACATCCACAGGAACTATATTAAAATGGGGCAACACTGTCAAACATCTAATTAAACATCTAATTTAAAATGTGCAAGTTCTTTTTTGTCTTTATTTCAGCTTTTTCATATGTAAATTACTATTGGCATTTGCATAGGCTGTTTGAGAATCTTTTGAGTTGTAAGATCTGAAGGAATGTGCACAAATCTATGGGGCCGGATGGGGTACATCCTAGAGTGCTGAGAGAACTGGCAGGGGTGCTCACCAAGCCACCGTCCATCATTTATCAGCAGCACTGGCTGACTGGGGAGGTCCCAACAGATTGGGCATAAGCCAATAGAGCACCCATATATAAGAAGGGACGGAAGGATGATCTGGGAAATTACAGGCCTGTCAGTTTGACTTCAGTGCCAGGGATGCTGATGGAGCAGATCATTCTGAGTTCCATTATACAGCACATGCAGGACAACCAGGTGATCAGGCCCAGTCAGCATGGGTTTATGAAGGGCAGGTCCTGTTTAACAAACCTGATCTCCTTCTGTGACAGGGTGACCTGCTTGTTGGATGAGGGAAAGGCTGTGGATTTCATCTACCTCGACTTTAGTAAGACATTTGACACTTTCCTATGGCATTCTCTTAAGAGAATTTGACTGCTCTTGGCTTGGATAGGCATACACTTTGCTGGGTGAAAAACTGACTGGGTGGCCGAGTCCAGAGAGTTGTGGTCAATGGACTTAAATCTAGTTGGTGGCCGGTCACAAGAGGTGTCCCCAAGGGCTCAGTACTGGGTCCACTCCTGTTTAACGTCTTTACCAATAATTTGGAGAAGGGGACGGAGTGCATCCTTGGCAAGTTTGCAGGTGACACCAAGCTGGGTGGAAGCGTCGATCTGCTTGAGAGCAGGGAAGCTCTGCAGAGGGATCTAGACAGGCTGGGTCGCTGGGTCAAGGCGAATTCCGTGAGTTTCAATAAGGCCAAGTGCCAGGTCCTGCACTTTGGCCACAACAACCCCCAGTCATGCTACAGGCTTGGGGAGGGGTGGCTGGAGAGCTGCCAGGCAGAGAGGGGCCTGGGAGTGTTGCTTGACAGCCGGTTGAACATGAGCCAGCAGTGTGCTCAGGTGGCCAAGAAGGCAAATGGCATCATGGCCTGTATCAGGTGATCGTGCCCCTGTGCTTGGCTTTGGTGAGGCTGCACCCCGAGTACTGTGTCCAGTTTTGGGCCCCTCTCTACAAGAAGGACACTGAGGTGCTGGAGAGGGTACAGAGACGGGCTGCCAATCTAGTAAACGATTTGGAGCACGTCTTGTATGAGCAACAGCTGAGGGATCTGGGGCTGTTTAGCCTGGAGAAGAGAAGGCTGAGGGGAGACCTTATCGCTCTTTACAACTACCTGAAAGGAAGTTGTAGCAAGACGGGTGTCAGTCTCTTCTCCCTGGTAACAAGTGATAGAACAAGGGGAAATGGCCTTAAGCTGCACCAGGGGAGGTTCAGGCTGGATATTGGGAAGAATTTCTTTTCTGAAAGTAGTGTCAGGCAGTAGAACAGGCTGCCCAGGGAGGTGGTGGAGTCACCATCCCTGGAGATGCTTAAGAGACGGGTAGATGTTGTACTTAGGGACATGGTTCAGTGGTGTTGGTAGAGCTAGGACAAAGATTGGACTTGATGATGTTGAAGGTCTCTTCCAACTGAAACTGTTCTATTCTATGACTAAATTAAAAACATAGAGAAGCACAGAGCAGAATATCAGATGCAAAATGTCAAGAAATTCTGATTCGAAACCAAACTAAATGAGTTGGTCATGTCTATAGTAGATGCGTTCAAACTGCAAAATAATCTAAGGTTTTCTGCCTCTTTAAAAAGTCCCAGATTTCAGTCTTCCACCAAGCTCTGTGACTGTTCTCTAGTTCAGATCTCGCCTGGAAAAGAGACTGCTTAAACATGGTTTTAGTGTGTTTTAATTTTGTGTTGCTGAGGAAAATAAGGAAAATGCAATTATGGATGAAAAATTGAAATACTGATATTCATAATCAATATTCACTGTGAGTATGGATTATACTTACATCATGCTTGGGTAAAGAATCTGTACATTTGTTTCTGTGTTTATCTTCCTTTCTAGACATCAGCTATTGGCCAATTTTGGAGGCAGGATAATGAAGAAAACTTTAGTTCTCACACAGAACGTATTTTAACATGTTTCTACAGGAACAGCTTTGCTGTATGTCTAAGCAGACTTTTTTTTTCCTTTAAATTGGCAATCATGTTTTGAAGGTGAAGACAGGCAGACAAATGTACATGCCCATGTGTGTGTATTATAGTATTGCAAATGGATTGATGACTTGTTATTCTGCATGCTTAAATGTACTTTCAGAAAAAATACCCTCAAGAGTTCTGGACTGGTTTAGAAGATAAACAGTGAATTGCAGCTTACAGTTTTTAACTTTCATCTCTAACATACCGTGGGTGATGTTTTGTTAATACAGCCTAACTAAAGCCTAAAGTCTCAAAGCTCCTATTCATTCATGCAATTCTTTTTTTTTTTTTTTTTATTCAGGGCAAAGATATGTTTTGACTTTTGAGTCATAAGCTGTCTTAAATTAGTTGTAGTTAAAAGTTATTTTCTGACAGTTACTATTGAATAACTGGAAAAGTACAATAATTTCCTGATACTAGAAGGGGAAAAAACCCTGTTATCCCAGATACTAGTTTGTGTAAACTGAAAGGGAACATCAACTGTGATATATGTAGCATTTAGTCATGGGTAGTTTTCCGTGTATCACACTTCCCAGAAGTGGAAAATACTACTAGCAGGCAAATCAATATTTTTTAAATTTCTGTCCTCTACTGAAAGGAAATGCCCCTGTAACATATATGTTATTATTACACAGTTATTGATTTGCCTGATCAAATGTAACATCTAATCCCCTTACCCACTGCTGCTCTCACATTTCAGTAACTACAGTAAGACTATTGTTTACATAAAATAAACAGTTACCGGAGATAAATAATATCACTATATAATATTGTTGTAGATAAAATGTACCTATAAAACCCAGTTTGAAATTAGTACCCTTTGTATTGGAGAAATATTTTGACTCTTAAATATTTCAAAATCTTGCCCACACAGAAGAGGAAAGAAGGCCTAGCAGAATCCAGTGGTGTTGAATATTTTCTTATTACAGACTGACACACAAAAAATACAGTGATTTGCAAAAATGAGTCACTTAATTTTTTAATTGTTGGTAAAGTAATTTTAATGTTTCCTTTAAGAAAAGACAGGAAGCATTTTAGGGAAAGAAAGTTGGGCTGAAGGATATGTAGAAATTATGCTAGCTGTCATCAGATTACACTGCTGCTTGGATGGTATAAGGGTTAATGAACTATCCAGCCTTTGTGCCAGAATCTAGCCTGTCATGCCTGTAAGGTCCTTACAAAAGTATTTTCTCGCTTGTTTGGTGGTGGCTAACTGCGTCAGCTTCTAAGTTCTTCCGGAACCCATTTTTACCAATATTTCGAGGGTGTTCCACTGGTGTCCTCAAGGCCCACCGGGTTTTCATGTTGTGGAACAAATCTGGCCCCATGCACAATTCTTGATGATTTTATTGCTTCATAGAGAGAAATTTGGTCTTCTCAGTGGTGCCCAGTGACAGGACAAGGGGCAACAGGCACCAGCTGGAACACAGGAAGTTCCGCTTGAACATGAGGAGTGACTTCTTTACTTTGAGGGTGTCAGAGCCCTGGAACAGGCTGCCCAGGGAGGTTGTGGAGTCTCCTTCTCTGGAGATATTCAAGACCTGTCTAGATGCGTTCCTGTGTGACCTGCTGTAGGCTAACCTGCTTTGGCAGGGGAGTTGGGCCAGATGATCTCCAGAGGTCCCTTCCAACTCCTACCATTCTGTGATTCTGTGATCCTGTGAAATTACTGTCTGTTCAATTTAAACAGGAATTCACTTTGCTGCTTTGGTTCTGGAGAAGAAAGATTAATTACAAAGAAAGAAAGACTTTTAAATAACAACTAAAGTGGAGTCAGTGACATGCTTCTCTTGTCCTATGCTCCCTTTTAGCCTGATCTATTTCTTTAGAAGCCCCCAAGCCCTGGGGATGCTCTTCCTTACCTTCGGAGAAGGGCAATCAGGATATCAAGGCAAGATTACAGGCAAGGCAAAAAACCAAAGTTTTCAGATTGGACCATCTTGACCCTTTGGGGGTAATTTTGTTTCACCTTTCTTCACATACTGATCTATCATTTGATGAGAATTGGTGTGATGTCAGAAAAATGCAGGGGTTTGCTTCCTTCTTCCAGCTCTCTCTGTGTGAATCTCTCTCCATGCACCCTTATTAACTGTCCTGCTTTTAGCTGCCTCTCTGAATAGAGCAGTGGTTTTCCCAGTAAAATGTGGATTGCAGTCTCCCTGTATAACCAGTATCATTTTAGCTCTTCTGAGTTAGTATCAAAAGCCATACGTTTCCACTGCCTCCAGCTTAATTACAGTGATAATCCATATCAGAAGACCTTCCTTAAAATAACATTTACTAAAAGCAGATCCAAAAGAATTCATAAGCAAAAAAAGAAAGAAAAAGATAGTGCTGTGTGTGCAAGAGAAAAAACGTCCTCTTCACAGGCAGACAATATAACTCTGCAGGATCCCCAGAAGTAGTAAAGGTGACCTGGTGGTGGAGATATGCTATGGACCTCCTGGCTGGGGTGAAGAAGTCAGCAAAATCATCTTGAATTAACCTGGGGAAGTCTGCTGGTCACAGACTGTGGGCAAGGTAAGCCCATCAGGGTGACCAGAATTTGCCATCCAGGAACATAGTAGAAGATGTGCAGGGATGCGATGTGGCTTCAGTTTTTCCTGCTGCAGAGACCTGAAGGAGTGGATCTCATGACAGGTGAGGAAGGCAAGTAGCAGAATACAGATCATGCACTCAAGGGGAGCAGATCCAGACTTATTCTGAAAATAAAGTGAGTTTCCGTGGAAAGCAGATCTGAAGGGCAGGGGAGCTCAGGAAAGCTGGCAGGGATTTAAGGACAGCTTCCTGCAAGCACAAGAGCATTCTGTTGCAGTACACAGAAATATTGGGAGACCAGCTTGGCTAAGCTAAGCAGGGAGCTCATGATAGAGCTATAATGCCAAAATGCAGCGTACAGGGTGGGTACATGGGAAAAAGCTACAGAAGACGGGTATCTAAGCATTGCATGCAACTTACCAGTTGGCTTTGCTGGGGAAAGGCCAGCTCCACAGGAAAAGGCTTCACAGCCTGTGAAGGGTTAACATTTGGGATCTCTGAAGCAACTAAATGCACCACTGTATTGTTCTGTCCATGTGACTATTGCATGCCTATATAGTCATCATATCATTTGTGACTTTCATCTTTCCAGAGTTTCCTGCTACCCTACATAGCAGTTTAATAAAATTGGTTTAGGACACTCCTATAGCATCTTTTGGGGGAACAGTGGCTGGAAAGCTGCCCAGCAGAAAAGGACCTGGGGGTGCTGGTTAACAGCCAGCTGAGTATGAGTCAGCAGGGTGCCCAGGTGGCCAAGAAGGCCAATAACAGCATCCTGGCTTGTGTCAGAAATAACGCAGCCAGCAGGAGTAGGGAAGAGGTTGTCCCCCTGGTACTTGACACTGGTGAGGCCACACCTCAAATACTGTGTTCAGTTTTGGGTTTCTTGCTACAAAAAAGTCATTGAGGTGCTGGAGTGTCCAAAGAAGAGCAATAAAGCAGGTGAAGGATCCAGAGAACAAGCCCTGTTAGGAGTGGCTGAAGGAACCAGGGTTGTTCAGTCTGGAGGAAAGGAGGCTGAGGGGAGACCTTACCACTCCCTACAACTACCTGAAAGGAGGCTGTAGAGAGGTGGGGATCAGCCGCTTCTCCCAAGTCACAAGCAATAGGACAAGAGGAAATAGCCTCAAGATGTGCCAGGGGAAGCAGTTTAGACTGGATATTAGCAAAAAATTTTTCACTGAAAGGGTTGCGAAGCATTGGAACAGGCTGCCCAGGGAAGTGCTTGAGTGACCATCCCCAGAGGTATTTAAAAGCCATGAGGATGTCGTGTTTAGGGACATGGTTTAGTGGTGGACTTGGGGCAGTGTTACTTTTACAGTTGGACTCGATCTTAAAGGTCTTTTCCAACCTCTATGATTCAATGGTTCTGTGATTCTCTTCTCTTACAGATAAATGTTCAGTTAAAATTTTGTAATTTTACTAAAACCTGTGGATCTCCTGGCTGTCGAGGACTAATTGTTATTGCCCTGTTTTATTAATTGTCCCTTGTACTACATGTGGCGCCTGAGTATCCTCTGGGTACATCATTGTTTCTTCTACCTTTTTCTTATAGAGTTGGTGAGAAATAGATGGTAACAAGGAAACAACATTAGCCTAGATTTTTCAGAAATTCTGGACCCAGTTCAGAAGTTTTCAGTAGGATCATGTTTGACTGATGACAAGTGAAGTTCAGAATCACACAATACTTCTCTGTAAGTTGCTTTTTAGCATTTGGGGCTGTGGAAACCGCATGCATCTATAATAAGTCAGCACAAACCTACTGGTTTACAGGTACAGTATGCTCATTTTAAAATTGTTTTGTCTATGCAGCTGCGTTATTTTTAAATATGCAGTGAAAGATCGTATCTTTTAAAAAAATATTCTGGTATATAAGACTGACACTTTAAAGCAAACATTATAACTGTTACAGAATCACGGAGGCACTTATGACTTCAGAGAACCACAAAAAACAAAAAGAACACTAACATTTGAATGAAGAGAAATTTTATTAATTTAATTTTTTCAAGAAGAAATGGATAGCAGTATTTTGTCAGGACAATATTTGCTTGTTTTTCTCCCTATAGGTAGATAATTGGATACATGATACCATGCTCTTATGTGGTTTCCCACTATCCTGCATCTTAATGGTTTTTGACATTCATATGAGTTGAGCTTCAGGTCAGGATAGACAAAGCTTATGAAAGTAGATGGGACTAGCATGGAAGAAAGCACATCAAACTCCATTATAACATTTGCAAGAGAAAACGTGATCTCAAATTAGTGGCTGAACTAATATAAATGTGAAAAAATAACCTGAATTAATCAGCAGATATGTGTATAAGAGACAGTTATTTGTCTTTTCACATCTGTGAGCTGAATCATGCGGCGAAACATAAAACACAGCATGCAGAAGCATTATCTGGATTTGTGACATTCCTTGGAATACTTTAGACCTATGAATGTGAATGGATACCTGGAGACATGAATATAGCATTTTGCTTTGTGACAGATATAACTTGATCTTACTATATCAAAGAAGACCGTACTCATTTTCCCCAAAAGACAAGCACTTCTATATCTCAAGTGATAAAAGGAACTTCAAAGCAGACATAAACTAAGAAATATTCATGGTGCTTAAAGTGTCATAATCTTTTAAACCTTTCAGGAAGAGCGGAATGAGGGCTGTTTTCTATTTATGGTTTTACAACACCACGTGTGGGCAAAAAAGTAGGAAGGAATTTACTTATTGAAAGTCAGAGATGAATTTCCCAAGTGTTACTGCATGTCTTGCATGTAGCCTCTGTATTAGAGATGGTATGTCACAATGAAGTAAGTGGCATCCTCAAAATTGTACATCAAGGGAGAATAATTTGCCAAAATTATTAGGCAATAGAATTTTCCCTCAGCACAACATTTCTGAGTTCACTGCTGTTCAGAATGACATAGTGAGGTAGTTAGAACATCCTCAGGAAACTAGTTTTTTTGCTTAACTTTTTTGTTACACTGGGCTGCTGGCGCACAGGCAGAAGCCTGCAGACATTCTGGGGTGGATGAGAAGGCCCCATCTGGGGACAGCGTGTGTGGTGAGGCTGCCCTACAATCTTCACTGCTCGAGTGTGAATTGCAGGACTCTCTCTAAGCCAAAATTTTAGGAGTCCAAGCTCCTGAACAGCCCATTACATAAGCTGGCAGAACCAAAGTTTCAGCTGACCGTTATTTAAATGGCTATTCACATTTCTCATGAAGATTCATTTCATTGATATATTCCTGTGTTTTCTTACTGATATATTTCCATACATCAGGATATGCATTTCTCCCCACCCCAGCATCGTAGGGTCCTTTATAACAGCATGTTATTTTATATTATGTTATGCTGAATAATATTCAGATATGGTTTTTTGGACTTAGTAGTTGCATATAACACGTGAGATCTCACTGTGCCTGCTGTTATCGCTCCAAATACAACTGAAAACATAGCTACACTAGTTCAAAGAATTCATAGTTCAGCTACTGTTTTTCTCTGTTAGCTGTGTCATATGCATTTCTTTAAGTCTTAAAACTCTGTCACAATAAATCAAAACCAATGTACTGATTTTAGTGGTTTGCAAGTATTTTTTCCCTGATGTATGTCACACATCGAGTTCTGATCTCATAAACTTGCAGAGAAGTTTACTGAAAGAAATTTTCTGTATGCATATAAGTAAATAAATTTTGTGTCCATTCCTGCTAGGGTGCCAGAACTATTTTGGGCAATATTACAGAACTGTCCTTGGAATTCACAAGTTTAGACTTTCTAAATTTGACTTAATGTCTTTTGCAGCTTCTGCCACATATTGTATTACTTTTTGCAAAAACTTTGTTTTCCTTGCTTAATAAATGACTGCATTGTGGTATAATGGAAATCTCTACCATCTTCAAAAAAGCACTTTACATTCTTCCTTGGGAGGAATTTTATGTGGTGGGGGTAGGAAAAATGAGTGTTGGATGGGGGGGGTGTGCTGTATTTAAGTTAAATGACATTTCTGCTTTTCTAGTTCTCTAGCCACTATTTTGATTAAAGTTGAACCACACTTATAGAAGCCTTCAGGGTAGTGCTCTCTGTTCTGTGAAGTAAGCTAAATGCCTCAGGTTTCACATGAAAAAAAAAATCTTTACTAGTTTTACATATCCTTTTGGATTTGCTTCTGCGAGCCTTTCATATACTGAACTCCAACTGATGTGGGTGGAAATTCCACATATGGAGGTCCTGGAGAGTCAAACTCTTTGCTTTTCACATATTTTTACCTCTCTTTCAAATATGCAGGAATACATGCATTGTACTGGTATTTTATAAATTTTAGGACTATTTCCAGTCCCAGCTCCAGAATTCTCAACAGTGAAAGCAAAACCCTATCTTCCCTACCCCCATCCCTCATGGATAAAGGTAGAATTACTCTATTCTTATTCTTAGGTCAGCAAAAATTGATTATCTCATGGCAGCTGAGTGATTTCTGGAAGAGGGAAGGGGAGGAGGAGGAAAGCCAGCCTGGGTCAGTCAGGGGGCGAGGGGCTGCAAAGAGTCAGTGGGTTCAGTCATGCCCTCCTGTGTCCCTTTTTCTTCTCCTCCTCACACTCCTTCCCAGCTGCAACACTCCTCCTGTCTCAAACCCCTTGGTTCTGGTGTATTTGAAAAAAATTAATATGAAAACTCTATAATTTCAGACACAGTAAAAGGTATAAGGAAAATAAAGTCATAAGAAAAGCCATCTAATGATAAATAGATAAATTTATTAAATAAGAATTTTTTTTTCTTTTGTTAATCTTTTTTTCAGAAGACCAGTAAGGGAACATATGGAACTGTGTCAAAGGGAATAAAATACAGAGAATCTAGCTTTGGACATTTCTTTTGAATGGTCACAAGAGGGGAAAACCTGAAGGCATTGAGAAAGAATGTTCTACCTTAAAATCTGTATTCAAACAAAAATATTGGATTTATAATTTCATAATGCTGGTGTGCAGCAGTCATAAATCAATTCTATTGATGACTCGCACATCACTGAAGTCATGGGCATTCTTTAATTTTTTAATGTTTTGTCTCCATGGTATTTCCACATTTTTTCTCACACTGTTCAATGCCAAATTGTTTAGGCAGTTATTATAGGTGTCCCTTGTTTGCTTTTATTAAGACATAAGCTCTGCAATAATACCTCTGTAACTGACATTTTGAGACTTTTAGGAACATTGTCACAAAATTTTCTCATAAGTATGTTGTCAAGTAGAATTTTCCTTTAGAAAGGGATAGGCATTAAATTATGAATATTCCTCGAGTTGTGTATCATGACAGTTAATTGTCATTTAAAATAAAACTGAAACTATAGTTTGTGAGCAGTCATGGGAAAGTTCCCGTTCATTTAAAGAGACTATGCATAATAGGTAGGTTTGGACCCCCACTGTTGTGGATATACACTGAAAGCACAATAAAGAGGCATATCCCATAAACCAATATTTTGTACATTTTAAAATGAAGAATACATCCAGGAACTGCAGATCCTGTGAGAAGTAAATATCTAATTTGTATTGAAACCAGTTGTGTGCTGTGAACAGGTTCTCATTTCCTAAGTGCATACCCTGGGAACTCCCTTCTACTGGCCAGTGAGCAGCACTGGCTCCTTGGGTTCCCACTGGGTTCTGCAGGAGCTGATGAACTTATGTCAGTGTTAGCCAAGAGGAGAATCAGATTCTTTGGGGGTCTCATGAGCTTAAAAAATATGCAGGAAAGTAGAATAATATTTGCAGCAAGTTTGCACTACTTATTTCAGTTTTTAAAAACTCTGCTTTGATCTAAGCAGCAGCAGCAGGCAAACTGTGTCTAGCTATCCAGCTATCAAAAACTGAGCGATCTCCTGTCAGTCTCTCATATTTTTGTGGTGATTTTTTACTAATTAATTTTTCATTGCCAAGTATTGTTTTCTCTGGGACTTCAGCTGAGTTTGTCTGTAACAGCATGATCATTAGAAACCATCAGAAACTGGGTAGGAGACCCTTGGTCTCTGGTTGCTGCTTATAAAAATTGTTGTAACTTGCCTTTAGACTGGAGATTTAGGCCTCCTTCTTTCTGCTGTAACTCCCATTTTGCCTGCTGCTCAGTCTCTGTCAGTTTGTCAGCCCTATTTTCTTTGATTGTGAGAGGCCAGCCTTCCTCACTGCAGGCTGTTTTGTCTTCTATGGAGAGGTCTTGTGCAGAACCTTCTTTCTAGTCCTCTCCAACCAGATGATGGTCTCTGCTGTTCCCTGGGCTTCCTTGCCCCATCACTTCCACCTTGCATATCTGTCTAGAGGGCAAAGAGCCAGTTCAGGTGGTATCAATTTATTGAAATAGCCAGACTAGACAAAGTCCTATTGTCTCAAAATGTTACTTACCATCATTTGCTTGCTAATAGATGACCTGCATTTTCAGAGTTATGATACTAGCAATACCTTTGACCTCTCATTCTGTGGTCTGGGGTTTTCGGGTTTTGTTTTTCACTTTATTGCTTGTGTTATTTGGAAGCATGTGAGGTAGGTATTCTGTGAATTGGTTTGGTTTGAATCTGTGACAGGTCTCCAACTATTACGCAGCATTAGATGATCCAATGTTATGCTCTTGTTTCTGCTTTGTCATCATAGATTAACCCCAGCCAGTAACTAAGCCCCGTGTAGCCACTCACTCATTCCCCTCCAGTGGGGTAGGGGAGACAATAGGGAGGGTAAAAATGAGAAAACTTGTGAGGTGAGATAAAGACAGTCTAATAGCAAAAGCAGAGGTTACACATGCAAGCAAAACAAAGCAAGGAATTCCTTCATTACTTCCCATTGGGAGGCAGGTGTTCAGCCATCTCCAGCACAGCTCCTTTACGCAAAACAGTGACTTGGGAAGACAAAAGCCATCACTCCCAATGTCACTCCTTCCTTTGTCTTCCCCCAGCTTTATATGCTCATCATGACGTCCTATGATATGGTATATTCTTTTGGCCAGTTGGGGTCAGCTGTCCTAACTGTGTCCCCTTCTGAATTCTTGTGCACTCCCAGCCCATTCGCTGGCAGAACAGGGTGAAAAGCAGAAATGCCTTGTACCTGCATAAACACTGCTCAGCAGTAATGAAAACATCCCTGTGTTATCAACATTGTTTTAAGTATAAATCCAAAACATAGCCCTATACTAGCTACTATGAAGAAAATTAACTCTATCCCAGCTAAAAGCAGCACACTTATCCCTGGCTTTCGCTTGTTCTGTGTCACTGTCTTTGGAGAAAATCAAGGAAAAAAAGCAGATAAGGAGAATTGCGAGGAAGACTGAAAGACTTGGAGCGTGCAAAGAAAGACTCAAAGAAAACGCAAGGCATGGGAAAGTGTATTTAGGGATAGAGAAAAGGATATGACTCTTCAAAGACTGCAAGCCATGTTCTTCCTCCTACCAGTAAAAGAAATAGGCAATAGCTAATAAACTGTTTTGTGATAATAGATTCACCTTCTAAAGATACTGGGCTCATGAGAGCCACCAATGTCCTCCAATGTCTTCAACAGGCATCATCCTTTGGATTTTATATGTTAAAAAAGCAGTGTGAACACTGTGACATAGCCATTTGGCTGAACATAATATTACAGAGAAGCATGAGAAATCTACATGTGTATGCTTCAGAGTCTCGGTAGCTGAAATTCTTTTAGTCAACATTTTAGGCCAGAGACACCAGATTAGTTCCCAAAGCTGACACAGACTTGTGTATCCAATAGCTAGAGACAAGGTACATCTTCTGTGATCTCTGACACTGATGAGGATCTTGCTTCTGTTTAGGACCATTGAAAAAGGTCAGCTTGCCATGCTGCATTGAAATTATTCCACTGCAGAGGTGGTCTGAGGTGATGACAGGAGATGCGGTTGTGCTCGGATGCTGAAGGAAATTTTCCTATGCTTGTGAAAAAAAGCCATAAAATGTGAAATCGCCAGCATAGGTGCCATGGGAATATTGTGCAATGCAATATTTGTGAGACATTGCAAACTGATCCATAAAACCAATAAAACCTATAAAGCAAGCACACATGTTCTACTGCAAGCTAGCAAACAAAAATAGGTGTTAAAAAGTAATAAATGGTGATTCGAATTTTATCTTAGTTTTCAGTTGTAATTGAATATCGTTGGCAACACCACAAAAGATGATCTTTGGAAACTTTTTTCCTCCTTCAAAAGACATGATAGAATCATGATGTTCCTTTTCATTTAGAGATAGTGAGAAATGATGGGATCATTGACTATACGTTATCATGGAAAATCTTGTGAGTTTGAACTATTTATTCCAGGATGTTTTGATGAAATGGGAACCATTTTGTTTCTGCAGAACTACAACCTTGTATGAATGAATTTTAAAATTACCAATTCTTTAAGTAGTTTCTGTTTTTCACCACGTAGCTTCATATTGAACAGTTTTCAGTTGCTTACATACACAGCAAAAGTCCGTTTTGAAACAGTTACCTGCATGGTAACTTTAAAAAGCATTAAATTAAAACAAAATTGTTTTTCCCATCTGACCTTTTGGTTTGAACTGAGATTATATTCTGAAAAAATATGTAAGACTGAAGGTATAGAAAGGGTTTCATCTTTCAGAAAAAGAATGTATACAATATTATTTTTCTATTTCTTAGCACCATTTTGTCTATTGTTTCTAACTTGTCATTAGAGAATTAAAATGCGAGTGACTATCCTCTCCTGCTTTCCTTTCACACAAAAAAATGAAAAGCATTAGAGAATTTCTGATCTGGTTTACAAGTAGAAAAAATTCTAAGCCTTAGGCACAATAAAAGAAATAACCAAGGAAGATGGAATTACACCCAGAAACACAAATTTTCATGGTTAAAAAATGGACATTTCCAGTAACTTAAAATATCTTTTGTCATTATTCGCACACTTTCTGTACAAATATTATCAAATTAAATTTTCAATGTATTTATTTTCTTAGTTCTGTCTGATTGATCATTTAGTACCACGTGAAATTTCACTTTGTGCAAATTATGAAGATTGTATTATAAATAAAATATAAAGGTAGATATAAAATCCAAGATGCGAAATGTCTTTTCTCACCAGATAATAAAGCAACTGAGCTAGTGCTTATGGCTCAGATTTTGTTTGGTCTCAGGAACCATTAGGATAAACATTAAAATATGTTTATAACATGGATATCAAAACAGCACTGTACAAATTGATTCTAGATGGCATTAACTGTGGGATTTTGCAGATGTAGGTAGATAAGGCATCTGACCCTTGAAAAATGGGGAAAAGTAGAATATCATCATGCTGGTGGAAACAGAGTGGCCCAGCTAACCCCATGGTTTTAGCAGTGCTCCCCTTGCCCCTTACTGGTGTTGTGCCCTATGTCCTTCCTCACAGTTCTCATCAGTTTCTTCTACCCACCTGCCTGTCACCCATGCATGTTCAGCATGCTCCTGAAGGCCATCAGAAACCGGTCATAGTAAAAATTACTCTCTCTGAAATATCAACGCTAACAACATGTGATAAGAATGGCTTATCTGCATCTACTGTATGATAAAAGGAAAAGTATTATTTTAATTGATCACCGTCACAAGACCTTTGTCTTCTGCTGTGCAGACAAACATTTCTATCCTGCTACAACACTAGTCAAGCAGCAGGAAACCATTATTTTATAACAATATTCCTGCAGATTACCTTTATTTCATACTTAGCTGTGAAGTTTTTTTTCCTTGAGCTGATAGGGTTGTACTGAATTTTCTCTGTTTACATTTATTTTAGGTTTGCTTTTATTTTTTGCGCTTCTGAGCAAGGAAAAGAAAATGCATAAGAGAAAGCAAAAGACGTTTTAGTTTAACTTTCAAACAAAACTGTATCAGTGTAATGATTGCTTGCAGTTAGTGCCTACAATCTGTAAACTTGCAGTCTATGTGCTTGGCATTGCAGGCAGAAGATAAAATGTGCTGTGCTCCAGAGAGCTTTTGATAAGCTCTCAGAAGTGTGTAAGTCATCAGAGTCGACAAAATTTCTGCAAAAAAGGCTTTTCCTGCTTCTACAAGCATTTTCAAACTCTTGGTGTTCCACAAAGGAGAATGTCTAAGCAGGAAACTTCTGTCCCTATGCCTATTGACTTCATTAAGTTTCATCTGAAGGCAAAGTCTGGTCTATTGCATATTACAGCATTAAATAGAATCAGAGTTTTAATATGTCTCCTATACAGACTTTGAATAATTTTCAATGACACCTAAGTAAGTTCTTTCACTTTTATTGACGTTACTTTGTGTGAGCACCTTGCTTATTCATTTTTCAAAAGCAATCTGAAAGTAGCATTCAATTGAAAACATGTAATCAGTAGGGCTATACTGAGAAATTGACCCAGTTGTTTTTCTCCCGGATACTGAGAAGTTTTGTGACCAAAGTGATTAGCCTATGTTGAAAGGTTAGTAAGGTGGCACATGGTACTATTTCTCATTGTTATTCACAGAAGCAATCTTTTAATTAGAAACACAGCTACCGACCTAATGATGCAATGTGAGGCATGTTAATAAATACCAGAGGACTATGCCACATTGTTGTTGCTCAGTGCTGCTTAGAAAGCAGCAGCCATGTGAAACACAGGCTACTCTGAGTAAATGACATGGTCGCAGCTGTTATTTTTGCTGCTCTGTCAAAGAAAGAGACAGATGTCATTTCCAGGATACTTAACCACCTCCTCCTGATTCTTGAATTCTTTGGGAAAGGACAAAGACGGGAGAAAAGGGATCCTTACGGAGCCCATTACAACAGTTTTACTGTCCACTTTGTAACTTGAGCACTTTTGCTGTTTTCAACTTGGAGAACAAATGTGCTAACCTTACAGAGAAAGCCATCTGAGCTAGCAGAGCAGCTTGCTGCACATTTCAAAAAGCTGAGAATAACCCGGTTGAGTAAACTCAAATTAATACAGCTATTTTTACATTCTTCGTGGTGGGGATACTTTCATCTACTGCTTGTTGTCTTTCTGCTCTCTAATCTGGAGGAGATCTCGTTTTCACTCTGTAACAACCCTGGCCCTTCCTGGGGTACTAAGGGGATGTTTCAGGGTGACAGATCTTGACTACCAGCGTGCCTGGGGGTACACCTTTCCCGGGGGTGAAAGTCTTTTTTCCTGTCCAGTAGGGCTTTGGGGATTCATTCTTGGCTGGTCCTTTAATTTTTCTCCCTGCCATGCTCTCCAAGGTTCCAGTCTTGCTGCTGTTCCCTGGCTGATCTTTTCAGCGTACCCTAGAGGGGGCTGCCGCACTGCTGGCCTCTGCAACGGTCGGCTGCTAATTTGGGTGCAAAGCCAGTCCATCAGCATCGTCAGACTCTTGCTTTTTCCTTTGGCATGCACTTCATACGTACACCTGCATGTAGAGGTGCAGTATTCATGCCTGGTTGGCTTCTAGTGGGCCATTTTGGTACCATTTCAGGAATGAGGGGGTGTAAGACAAAGCACGATGACTTCACCGTTAAAAGTTTACACAAATAAGCTGCTCGTTATAAACCAGTGATCATGCCTAAAAGCATGCACAGTCTGTATGAGAGAATGCATTAACATTACATGGGGGTCCAACAGTATTTCCTAGCTAACAAATGGAATAAATACTGTAAAAAATATGAAAGCAATTGCCGTGATGACTCCTTGCTACAGCTCTGCCCCATGCTCCAGGCCCCTCACTGTCAGTGAGGAATGTTGTTTCTTCAGGCATGCCATTAAATATCCTGGATGTGTTTAAACAGTTCTGCCCACAGAACTTAATATGCAGACTTGATGGCACTAGAAATGCTGATGATTTGGTTTGCACATTACTAGTTGTTGTGGTTGTAAATCTGTTGTCATGCAAATGACTATTTTATCCTGTTTATGAAAGCAGCTACTTTTTCATTAATCTCTGGGGCTACATTTTGAAGATAAGGCATTCTTTCCAAAGAAGCTTATAACTGGAAATACTTAGCAGGGGTATAGCAAGCATATCAAGCCTGATCCTCTGCTATTCAGTGGGTTTTTAGAAAAGTTTGGTATCTCATATACAGACTTTTAGGCAAACATGTCAGTTCAATGCAAAGAATGAACTACACAAACACAGTCCACCACCTCTTAAAAACTCCACATTCTGCAGAAGCACTCCAATGCAAATAAATATACCTTTGCAAATCCTCTGGGTTAGGCACCAACACGTGTCATTAGTTACATGAGTGCCTGATATCTTTGGCTGAGGATCTTTTTGGGGAATATGGCTTATTATGTTCCCTGAAACTATGTTAGTTGCTCCAGTCATGATAGTCACGGGAAGGAAGCAGGATAAATCACAGCAAGCAGTGGCACACACACACATGGAGGGAGCATGTATTCATGTGCTTTTGGAAAAAAAAAAAAAAAAAAAGTTTTCAGTCACACAAGGCACTTCAAAAATCTTGTGATATAGAAGGCAGTAACTGTGTGTGTCATGCTGGAAAATCTGGCACTATTTATTCCAAGACATGTTGTTTTATAGTTGCCAATGAGACGCAGCTGAATCTTCTCTATACTGCTCTACCTCCTGTGTCGCCTTCATGAAGTTAGTGAGACCAAGAACAGATCAGTCAACATTATTCGAGCTGCTCTTTTCAGTTGATTATCCTTGACATAGAATTTTATGTCTTGTTCTTACTAAGGATCAAGAAATTCTCTGAAATGTGACTAACCATCCATGTTCCTGAACCACAGGTTTCAGTGAGAAACGCCATTTAGAAAATGCTCATTGTAATGGAAACAGAAAGAAATTTTAAGAGATGGGAATCAAAAGTATTAAAAATTTGTGCAAGATATTATTTGGAATTCAAATATATGCTGTTTAATTAAATGCATAATTACTTCTCCCTAATGAAACTCTTTTTAAATTGCTTTACCTTCAAGACAATAGCCTTGAACAACGTACAAGGTTTTTTCATGTAAGGGGAAATTGCAAACTGGGTAAAAGGCAAGCTCTCTGTTCGTGTGGGTCCAGGCCAATGTTTTGCAGAACAATGGCAGTACAGTCTACATTTTACATGGTGATGCCATAGTAAAACATTCAGACTCAGCGTTTCCCAGAAGGATGAAAGAAAACATACAATGAGCGGAAGAAAAATACAGGTGGAAAAGGATGTCTTTATGTCCTTTTCCTCAAGTGCTGCATCTCAGCTGCAGAGTTTGACTTTGCCCTGACCAACACCCACTCCATTCTTACTAGAATCACTGGGCTATTTGTCAGGCCAGAGCGAGCTGCTATTTTTTGTTACACTAAGTGAAAAGTACTTCTTTTTTTGCTTTTTAACTCTTTTAAAAACATTACAATGCAGGGGGGAGCCTGAACTGAGCTCTGTCTGTCCCACAACTTAAGTGGTGCAGCTACTTCTGTATTTGTGCTTCAAAAGAAGAAAATAAAGCCAAGGCTGAGAAAATTCAAACCAGTAACTTAACAAGTGCTTTATCAAAAGTTGTCCTTGGATGCGTGGACCAGCTTCCTAAAGAGAGCTTTGGGTTCCCCTTCAACAGCAAAAATCGTATCTTGATGTAACATGCATTTAAAATTAATTTGTTCTATTTTATCCCACCCCATCACTGTAGACGTGGAATGGTGGATTTCACCTACCCGGAATCAAAGCTCTATTGGACAGAAAGGTCTTAGAAATGTAAATGATTCTAGATGGCACTGTGAGAGTGTATTAAAGACTCCTGGTGTTATAACCTCTGCTGCTAAGCAGTATCTCAAAACTACAATTCTCTAACCTTAGCCTTTGTTGTTGCACCACATTTCTGAGCAGTTTTCCTCTCCCCACCAAACAGAGGTTTTCAGCTAGCATATATATTTTAAAATGTCCAGCTATAGATATATTTTAGAAAGTGGAGCCTTTGATGTCTTTCATACAGATAAGGAAATATGTATTATAGTATACTCTATTGGGTATATAGTGCTGTGTTGCTGTGTCAGTGTGAAGGCTGTTATTTCATCTCTAGCTTCTTCCAGTTTAGCTGCATTAGCTTTCCAACAGATGATGGCATCACAGGAAGTTATTGATGAGCTGACAGTATGTTATGATGCAACACCTTGTCATTTACTCTTTCTCTCTCCGTGTGGTGAAGGTCTGTGCTCATAAACATTAAAGAATCACCAGCGAAAGAAACCAATCCCCCCTCCCACTTCACAGAGAAGAAACAATGCAGAACTGCAATACGACATGTCTGTCCTGCTTTATCTTTTACTCTGAACTTCAACAGAAGAAAAAGTCCGTACATGTGTGGTCAAAGCCAAGAGGGAAGAGGGGAGAAAGCAGAAGTAACATACGGCAGGGAAATGTAAATCTTTAAACATAAATAATACTGTAAAATCATAGTAAGCAATTAGGATTGCCTAGGTAATCTGCTCCATAGTCTTTCATGATTTTTATACAGTTCTTTCATACTACATCAAAGGTTTTTGCAGAAGAATTACTTTTAGCCGGTAGTCGTGTTATATGCTTTCACTGAACAAAGACATAGGCTAACACAGGAATATTTCTTATCAACTCAAATGCTGTTGTGCAGGCAAATAAAATTACAAATCTAAGTGGTCAGAACAATTGTTAATGTCAAAGATGCATAAAAGGAAATTTTATAAATCAGGACTCAAATAAAAGAAAGAAGATAAAGCCAAAAACTGCATTAAGATAGCTACATAAAAGTCTTTACAAGTTAAATGTAGAACAGCTTATGTGGTGCATCAAGAAGTAGCTTTTGGAAATAATTATGCATGAAATACAATATCCATTTCAATGGATAAACTGCTTAAATAAAGCAAATGGCACCTGGTGACAGGTAAATTGTAGTGATGGTTCCAAGAGGATTTTAAGATGTATGAAGATATTTTTGCTACAGCTATGACTTCAGACAAGATGCTAGATGTTGCAAAAATGAAGGCTAGTCTGCCATAGACTGTCGTATGAAGTAGCTAAAAATATACTGTAAAAAGCTCTCAGAGAATCTATAACATCCAAAGAGGGAACTATAAACTTCTCTTGCACAGACGAAGGAAGTCCTTTCGTTCTCTTACATTTCTCATGATTATTTTGTGCTTCAGGATTAAGACATGCATGATGCAATGAGATACCTGACAATAGTAGATTCTCATGAGAATTCACCCAGTAAATTACCTTTGCAGTTAAAGCTCTGAATTACAGTAGGTTGCAGGACTCAGTCTTATGTGCTTTTCCTGTGAAAAATGTTGGCACAGCAGGATTTGAACCATTGAGTATGGGAATAAATTATGGTTCTAAATAATCTAGTCCTGACATTCAGTTAAAAAACAATTATTCCCTTATTTGCTGACAAAGTTACTGGAAATCACAAATGCAATAGAACCAAATAATTTGCCCTCTGACTCTGAGTCACTCTAGCCAACCAAGTCCTGTGTGCTTACCCAGGCAGTGCTACCTACTCTCTTCTTAACATGTCCCTTAATACATTTTGATAATATGTATTGACCAGTTTGATCAGAACAGACTGTGCAAGGAGTTTAGGGGAAGACATAAGTTCTTGTGTGACTGAGGGGTTTAGTTTTTACTGATTAAAGCTGATGAGGTTTATTTGTGAATGCTCCTTGTCTTCCATTGGTCAGAAATTTGTGGCTACTGCACTAATTGATTTGATTGGAGAATCACATCATTCTCATTTGTGGGGAAGGTTATTCAAAATAGATTTCTTCAGTTCCTTGGTGAGTATTTGTCACACTTAGTGCCATGATCATTTTTATTTTGGTTGCTGTATGAAAAGCTTTTAGTTTTGAAATTCAACGTATATTAGCACACCTTGAATACATGATAAAGCAAATTATAATGCAGACTAAATGTTATAAAAGTTAAGATTTTGCTCCAATTTTCACCTATTTTAGTTTGTAAAAGACCCTACTGAGTTCACTTTCGTTATTCCTGATTTCTTTCATGAATGAGAGGAGGTTTAGTCTTCTTAAGATTATGTCATCCTACCACATTCCTGGCTCAGTGTAAGCTACTTGTATATTTACCAACTACAACCATTCTTTAAGTGTTTTTAAAAAGAGACTTTTCTGTGAAGATTCAGACCACATATGGATTTGAATTTTGAGTTGCCAACCTTCACGATTTCAAACTAGAAGGTCGGTAGATCCCATCAGATGTAAACACCAGAAATAAAAATTATTTCATTTTTTTATCTGTTCCTCTGATAGTGAAAATAGTTTCTGCTTAGCTTGAAGGGAGAATACTATCTGTCTTGTTTCACTGCTTCCTGTGTTTCTACCATTTTGAAACTGTTTAATCCATCAAGTAGAAACTGCTGCCCTCTGCATAGTGAGCTGCAGTGCTGAGAAATGTAATATGGAACATGATAGCCTCCTAGTTATTAACATTATAATTTCTTCCAGTATTCTACTGGTTGCTTATAAATACATTTTTGTTACAACATAATAGTGCATTCATGGTCACGATTGTATACAGGTAGGAGTTGTTCACTTTTCTCAAACATTTGCAAGAAACATAAACAAAAACCATATGTTTCAAATATTTCCCTGAATACCTTTTTCCACTTCTGTGCATATGTTTCAGCCATTTGAGCCCTGTGCTGTTTAAAAATCTTACCACTTACCCTCTTGTTTTATGACATACTCTTTATCTTTCTGTATTTTTTAAAGTGCTTTGTTTTTTTCCTCAACACTGACCCTCAATTTTTTTCCATCTCTGTGATTTTCACAAGAACAATATAGATTACAGCTTTAAACAAATCATTAGGGTTTTTTTTTTTTGCTGTAATACTTGCTGTTTGTCTGCACCGTTAATCTTTATTATCTTGGCCAGCTTGAGGGTAAGTAGTCTGTGCCTTTTGTATGAAGAATCCTGTTGTGACTGAGTGGGTGTTCCATCCACGTGGCATCTTCACTAGTATTTTGATATTCAAAACTGTTTCACTAGGGAAGAAGGGTTTCTCCACTGCTTGCTGGCTCAACATTTCAAAGTATGCTTTGTGCTGTCCAGGCATTCTCATTAATTGCTAGCACAAGAGACGGGCCAAAACCCAAAAATTCTGAATCCAACTCCTCTCCTTCCTCCACACCCCTTGTCTTTCAGGAACTTTGGAAAGCTCAATTCAGACACAGAGTTCAGTATTGCAAATTAGCCAAACCCCAGTCCCACCTCCCCCACCTTAGGGGTTTTCCAAATCCTGATCCAAAACCTACTCCCTAGTCTTCTTCCTTGTTTCTCTGTAAGACTCTTAATACTTGCATATTATTTTCTTGAGGATACTTTGGCAGCTTCACCTGATTAATTTTAGGTTTGCTCACAATGGTCTAAGCCTGCCTGTAGAATCTGAATTTTGATAAGAAGAAAAGGAAAATGGAATGAAATCCCATTTGAATTACAAAAGCTAAAAGCCCTGTATAGAATTGCCTATGCTCTACTGTCATAGAAGGAAAATAAGACAAAAGCCTTGTAAATTAGAGATACAAAGAGGTTAAAAAGTGTGTGAGATTTTTTGGGTTTTGGTTTTCTTTCTTCAGTAAAGTAATTTATAACTCATAAAGCTCCAAGTGACTTCCAGCTGCAGTGGTTTACAAAAATATAGTCTCTGTTCCTTCAGTATTCAAAAGCAATATCATCAGCCCCAAGAGTTGCTATGTAATAATTTTAAAATCACAAGCTTGATAGCTTGACTGATGAGACTTCCAATAATTTCATGCAAACCTGTTTGTATCTGCTGTCAGTATCTAAGACTTTAAAGATCATGTTTTCTGGTTATTTTTTGCCAACAGTGAGCTTAGAAACTTTTCTGAAAAGTGAAACTCCCATATTGAGCTGACATATGAAGCTGGGCCTGTGAATTAAAAACTCAGTAATGACTATGAAGCTGGTCATGGATTTGCAAGTGTTGTCAGCATGGAACAGGTCTCTTACTTTCTTGAAGTTCATTGCAAGATCTGGATGTGTTCTGTAAGGTAATGGAAGCGCTCTGCAGTTGATGTCAGTTTACTGACATACTGCTCACAGTGAATTTCTTACTGCCATACATAGTTAAATGAGATTTACTTTAATGTGATTTCTCATGGAACTAACCAACATATTGGTCCATGTAAATAAGGCTGCTAGTTTGCATATTCAGCGATCTTGTACAATTTTCTTCTCTGTCGGTGACTTCATGTAAAATCATGGGTAAGTTAGTTAGTCTAGAGTGACCTGTTTGTGAAACGTAAAAACAGTATTTCCTGTATTTTGTGGGCTGTCCAGAGACTGTGGGATGTAAACAACTGTTAGAGCACCCTGAGATACGGTACTAGGTGGGAGGCAAGAGGCATGGAAAGACAGAGGATAAATAAATTGCACAGGCTTTTGAAATTAGATTTGAAAAGGAGAAGGCAGCAGCACAACAATAATGAAACAGTTTTGTGTGATGAAAAAAGTTGGAAGGTAGAGGCTCACCTTCCAGAAGGAGAGTGTGAGTGGCCCAGAGTTTTGTGTGAGCCCACTCACAGACAGGCACTGGGATGCCTCCAAAAACAAGAATCCATTTCAATCCACCCACAAGGAGCATGTCCAAAAGTTGAGGAGAGATATTAAGCAACACCCTAGGAAAGGAATAAGCCTCAGAGAGAAACCATGTTAGAATAACAAGGAGTATGTGCTTGTATGTCTTACCTGGGATTCCCTGTCAAGACAGGAGGAGAAAGCAATTTTGCATCTGCTGTTTCAGAATTCCCCTATTTTGCTGTTATAATTCAGATCTCAAGCATGTCAGTTCAAGATGTTTGGCTCAATCGCTAAATTACCACACCCTTCCAATGGAAAAATGTGAATACAGTGTTAAATTGTTGTGAAAAACCCTCCAAGAGCCTATAAACTTTTAGGTATTTTGGTGAGAATTAGGTTTAGATTTTTCTGCTGCCAAAGGTTAAGGGCTGTTACTGAAGTGCAACGGGTATCTTAATTCATAAGGTAAATGGTGATAGTCTAACATGGGAAGGAGGGGACACCTTTGTAGCTCATCACTTCAATAAGTGCAGTTAAATTTGTAGAGAGGAGTAGTCCTCACATATGAATTCACTCCATCTGCTCCCACAGTTCTCACTGAGGAAGCAACTGTTCAGCTTCAATGTTGAAAGCTCAAAATGTTTAATGGGAAAGTGTCTCATCAGTCTGATTTCTGTCCAGTTAAACAAAATAGATGAAGCAGTGTTATGTATCACTTCTTTCTCAGACTTCTCTTGAAGTTAGATGTAGAGGTTCATCTCAGTGCCGAAGACAGAGAGGCCACAGCACACCAGTTCTGAGGTGACCTCATTGCACCCCTGTGCTCATGGCAATCAGTCTCTCACATACAGCAAAGACTAGATGAGTTTGAAGGCTGAACTATTTATCTATTGCCCTGCTACGTGTGAATGAGGAGCTATATTGTTCCTGCTGTTGTATGTTTTAAATTATCTTAAGCCAGAGGTCTAGGTAAAAGTTCTGTATGTGTCAGCACCTTAACCTTTGAGGAAAGTGCTTTCATAATCACAGGTCATGTACAACTGCATGAGCTTCTCCTAGGCAGTCCAGAATATTGCAGTCCTTGTAACTTTCATTCTAGTTTCCTTCACATCTACTGAAGGCACACACAGGCTCACACACATGTAAATGCAAATCCTAACTAAAGCTCCTTATAAAGCACTGGCTCCCTCCTGCTTCTCACTTTCCATACTTATGCAGGCTTCCAGGTTCCCAGAAATCAATCCAGGCTTGTAATAGAAGAAAAAATCTAAGAATAACTGTTAAGTGAAAAAGTAAAAAGAAATAAAAAATCCTGGTTGCTACAGACCTGATGGCAAAAAAAGAGGTCCAACCTCCAGGAAGAGACAAGTGGCTTCTGAGTGAAAACAGTAACTTATTCTCCCCAGGGAGATCAGCTCCAAAGTTGAGTTCACTCTTTCCTGCAATAAAGCGTGTTGATGTTAACAGCTTTCTTCTGCCTGCACGTGTGTTTTTCAAATTAAATATTGTTAAATCTGTGAAGCTTAAAATACTGTATGCTTCAGACACTCTCCTTTGCTTCTGCTTCCATTTCATATGATCTGCCATAGGTGTACAGTGCCAATAACCAGCTCTGCTTCTCACAAACAGATGCAAATCAATTTAATTTAAACACCTGCCGGAGGTGAAGGAGAACTGGAAATAATGACCAGTTCAGAAAGAGGAAGGGGTAATTTTCAGGACACAGAGTAATGTGTAATTGTGCATCCACTGTCCTCTAAGATGGTGAAAGACTTATGTTTGTAATATCAGGGTTTGAATGTGACGTATTTGCATATGCATACTCAGACAGTGATACTGACTGCAATCCTGAACTCACCGATCTCCAGTATCAATTTTGCAAATGATCTTAAAGGACTCAGGACTTCCTCTGTAGCATTAAGATTTTGCTGGAACAGCCTTTATCTTACTGGTGAAACAAAGTGCTGGGCACAGTGGACACCATCCACATTGGCTAACACATCCCTTGAGATTTCAGCTATTACTTCTGCTGCACTTAGAACTCTTTTATTGCTCTGAATTCTTGCATCTGTTTGGGGTGCATGTCAGAGAGAGTTTGGAAATGAACAGAGCCTGAGGCTTTGCACCTTTCAGGCAATAGTACCTTGTTTAGGGCATATTTTCCTTTTTACTATAGGCTTTATTTTTGAGTATATATGCAACTCAAAAAGAAATACCCGCACCCTCAAACTAGTGTCCCCTATCTAGAATGACCTTTGAGCAAGACAGATAAATGAACTCCATATAAAAAGCTTATATACAGTATAACAAAACCCTGGGCCTGAACAGCAAGATATGATCAGCTCCAGAACACTTACAGGCACTTCACGCCTTTTTCAGTAAGTCTACACTTCTTTTTCAGTACGTTTTTTTTTTTTCAGTTAGGAATAATTCAAATGAGCCTTTAGGTAGATGCCACACTGCTATGTAGACGTTCGCAGATGATGGGTATGACTCCTCGTTAAAGCTGCATGCAAGAGTTTGAGTAGACTTGATTCATGTGAGTTTCTATGTTCAAATATGTGCAGAAAACTGAAAGCCAAACTGTTAGAAGTATGATGTTCATGTGATTTCATGAAAAAAATTTGGGGTTTGTATGAGTTTGTCGTGAAAACAAAATTCAAGATGCATTTTAGAATCTTGTATGATTTTTAAATGTGCAACAAAGATCAGATCTGGTGAATTTCATACAACTTACAATGCTATTATGAACATCTTGCTGGTCTGCTACTGATTAAACATATATCTTGAATCAACAAAGCTCTTTACAGTTAAATCATCTTTACAACATGGCTGAACATTGCAGGCCGTGTAATTTGGTAACATCACTACAAGGTCTTCAACTTAATACAAGAAAGATTTTGAGGTGCTGAAGCACATCCAAAGAAGAGCATCAATGTCAGTGAACGTTCTAGAGCACAAGTCCTGTCAGGAGCAGCTGAGGGAACCGGGTTTATTTACTCTGCGAAAGGAGACTGAAGGGAGACCTTGTCGCTCTCTACAACTACCTGAAAGGAGGCTGTAGCGAGGTGGGAGTTGGTCTTTCCTGCCAAGCCACAAGTGATAGGACAAGAGGAAACAGTCTCAAGTTGTGCCAGGGGAGTTTTAGATTGGACATTAGGAAAAAGTTCTTAACTGAAAGGGTTGTGAAGCATTGGAACAGGCTGCCCGGGGAAGTGGTTGAGTCACTCTCCCCAGAGGTATTTAAAAGACGTGTAGATGCCATGCTTAGTGACATGGTTTAGTGGTGGACTTGGCAGTGTTAGATTTACAGCTGGACTCAATGATCTTAAACGTCTTTTGCAACCTAAATTATTCTATGACTCTGTGATTCTTTTCTACAATTAAATTCCTTCTCTTGCCATCATTTTCCATGCAAAATCCCAATCAACTGCACTGGGAGGTTCATAAGCAGACAATAGCAGGATACACGGAATCTAAGTATAATCCAGTTATTCCATCTTAGATGATTCAGTTGCGTATAGAGACTTCTGTGCTGATACAAATACTCCCCAAAACTTCCTTTTAAAAACTCCGCTTTTTCCAAAGTTGAAGAAGAAATGTCCAAAATCGGGAATCCTGAAATGGACTTGTATAATGTTAGTGCAACATCTCCAGTTTAAAGTTGAGCAAAGAGAAATAAAAAAT
This sequence comes from Leptosomus discolor, assembly GCF_034619465.1. Classification (NCBI taxonomy): domain Eukaryota; kingdom Metazoa; phylum Chordata; class Aves; order Leptosomiformes; family Leptosomidae; genus Leptosomus; species Leptosomus discolor. The sequence continues at coordinate 56,461,760 of NC_141419.1, read as the reverse complement.
AAATAAATAAATAAGGCAAGCCAATGGTTATGAAAATGTCCTTCTCAGCTGTTTCATCAATGGTAAGCCATGTAATCATAATTGCAGCACTTTGGTTCTTAAAAATAAAGCAGTCATCATTTCATCTATTCAATATTATGAACCTTGTTGTTTACCGTAAAAATTTGGCCTTGAGAATTTTGTGTACAGGAATGCCAGGAGCTATCTATAAGTACTTCTCCTACGATCTTAGACTTCTTCTGGCCAGAGTACGGGAGAAAACAGACAGCAGTGGCCAGGAGATATGTGGAAAAAAACCTTTTCAGCAAATCTCATATGTGTGTTGACAATGCTGGGGAAACAAAGGGTTTGAGGACTCTATGTGGTGGTAGTGGTGGTGTTATTTATAAAACGTACACTAGATTTTTAGTAGATTTATATGTTTATATGTTTAGTTTCCTGAGTTGTCAAGGGCAACATGAGAAGTTGTAAATTCTGTCACAGTGTCATCCTATAGTGGGTTCCCTACTTTTGAGCTAGCGAGTGGTGCAAAGTGGTCTATTCCTCCCCTCTCCTCCAGGAAGTGGTCTCTGAAGTTGCTGTGTGAGGGAATTTGGAACACATAAAGGACTCACTGGTCAGAAAGGAATCTTAGTACGCATTTTAGGCCTTTTCTCGCCCCTGCTATGTTCAGTCCACCTATCTGTTTTTCCGTTGCAGTCCCTCCTCACTGAGCCTTTTCAGTCTTCCTGACCCTGTTTCATTGCCTGCCAGGTCCAAAGGTCCCCAACCAAGCTACTACTGGCCAGTGAAAGCTCAAATCTGTTTCTCCCACTGTCCCTAATGGCTTTTGTTGCTTGTTCCAAATTTATATCTTCAGCCTAATTTCCCAAGCCCAGCTCTCTCTAGTTTATCTCTTTTCTATTTTGTCCTTCAGATGTCTTCAGTGTTTATGTTCCTGTTCCCGTTATGCCAAGCCAGACGCTCTTCTTTCTTCCTATCTGACTTCTCAACATCTGTAACTCTCTTTTTTTCCCTCTCTGTTCCTTCCCTTTTGAAAACTCTGTATCACTCTCCATCTGCTCATCCAGTTTTTCCTCCAGGCTGTTTTTCATTTCCACTGATGTGCAATTCTCTTAAATGGTCTGTGGTCTACACTTGCTCCTTTTTCTTTTCTGTCCCCAGTCCTGGTGCCCTTGTCAGACTTTCAGTTTCCTCTGCCAACTGCAGCATACTGTTTTACACCCCTAATACTCATGTACCTTACTTTTTGCCTTCATTGTCTGACCTTACTGAGGCACCACAGTCAAGAGCTTAGGAAACACAGGGCTTTCTGCATGCCCATCTGAATGTAGCATGCCCTGCAGCAGCGTGAGGTTGTGACTGTAAGAGACATCCAGCTTAGCCCCATGTGGATGAGTGCCTACTGCAGTTAGAAAGAGTTCTTGGATGTAGTTTGCAATTTCTGCTTCAGAAAATAAAACAAACAGACAGAGAGAAAAAAAAAAAAAAGAAGAACTTGAGACTTCAGGCAATGCAGCGGCATAGGCATGCAAACTGGATGAATCCTGAACAGAGTGGGAGCAGTGATTTGAAACTCCTATCTGTCAAATTAGTACTTAAAAGACAATTCCCAGCTTTCCTGAGGTGTGTGGATCTTTCTGTTTATGAGCAAAATCCATCCTCCCATAAGCTCACTTTCCTTCTAATGCAGAATAGGGTACTTTTTAAATTTTCCCCAAAAGAAAAAAGTAGTGACAGAAAGACTGTCACTGAGTCCTGTTAGAAACATTCCTGCTTTACAATTTGGGAGCAGAGTCAAACTCCTTTATTGCCAAACAAACAGTGTACAAGGGTTCCAGAGAGCATTTTTCTGTAGAGAATACAAGGCTTTGGTAAAACATACATTCTCCCTGGAGGATGTCAGCACGTTCCGATTGGTGCCTGTTGTGGCATACGTTATGTATCGACATAGATTAAGTTTCCCTCCTGTCTGGAACAATGCAGGCTCAGGAGGAGAGCTACTGACCTAGCAATAAGCGTGAACAGCTCATGACAAGCAGTGGAGCAGTGCTCCTGGAAGACGGCTAGCCGAAGGCAGAGCACTCCTTTCAGCTGTTTCGTTCTGCCTCTCTCCTCCTCCTTCTCCTCCTCCTCTCTCTGTCTTTCTTCCCCTCTGTCTTTCACTGTTTTCCGTAGACCCCTTGTCTTTGTTGTGCTGTGTGTCTGACTAGCAGGAGGGGGATTGGCTGCTTGCCAGCTCAGGGAGTGTTTCCCCACAGCTCACCCCAACACACCCACCCACCCACGCCTGGGTCAGGAAATGTGAGCAGGGCTGATGGAGGCGGAGAAGCAGGGCTGAAGGTTCGAACCAGCGCTGGATGTGACAGCAGGCAGCCGAGCACTTTGCAGCTTGTGCAGTGACCAACCCCAGGTCCAGCACGGACCCGACCATGGCGGGCTGCAGCTGGACAACTGCTGGCACTCTGCTTCTGGCATACCTCCTCCTGGTAAATGCTGTTTCTTTCTTGCAAATATGGATTGATCGTAGCTGATATTGTATCTGTGTGTATATATGTGGTTGGGTATGTTTTTAATCTTTAAGATCGCAGTTATAGAGTTTGTTTTAAACAAATCACGTAAATCTTATCTTCTCTAAAATATTGCAGGCTTGAAGCCTCAATGTTGTGGGTTGATGCAGGTAGAACCAAGAAGTTGATGCTGGCATCAGTTTTATAAACTTGGAGAGCAATGACCTCTGAACGGTGATTTAACTGCTTGGGATTTAGAGAAGACCTGTTTCTCCCCTCTTTAAATCAAACTATGTCACACTGTAATGTTCCTGGAATTTTCTTCCTTCCTAAAAAAAACAGAAAAGAAAAAATATTTTTCTGTTCTGCACGTGCAGAGAAACCAGGTACAGGATGTCCCGAACTTTTTCCTGCAGCCAGCTTAAATGAGGTCACATTACAGAGACAAGTTTATAACAAATTTTGGAAGAGATGTTATGTGATACCTGGTATACTTTAGGGCTGTAAAGCTAATTGTACTATAAGATTTTCTCACATACTTCCCCTGATTATCCTGATAGGATGCTCTACAGCTGAGCACTGTATCTCTGCTGTTTGATTGAGATTAAATACTCCATTTTGACTCATACTTAATTTTGTGTGAGCTATATATTTTCTATCAGAAAATCTGCAGTAAGAATATTAATATGCACACACTTTTGATAACATAGTCATCTTGATATACACATATATGTTGTCTTCTTCTGAAGATTTGCCTGAATGTAACCATTCAGATAGCAAAGAATCTTAAAGAAATGTATTAACTTTATAGCAGCTTGCATATTCATATTTATCTGTATAAAACAATCTATGGTAATAATTGTAAATTAATCTTAACACATTTTTAGCAGCCACATGGGTACCTAAACAAAGGAATAACCCTATTCAAATGCTTATTAAAAAATATTGTATAGTTTTTTAAATAATGTTTTGTATATAAAATCACTGAATATTAATTAATAACTGGAAATAAGAATGCTGTCTGGACTGATCTAAAATTATTATGTTGTTTAAAGATCTATTTTCATTTAAAATACTGAATTCACATAAACCAGCATAAAGTTAGCATAGGTTTTCTTTTGTTTATGAAAATGAGAAGCTTATAACCTGAGGACTGTAATATATTATGAGCCAATGCTGCATTACTAATTTGGGGAAGATCAGCAGGAGATATGACTCAACAAGACTGTAAGGACTGTAGAGTTTGGCCTCATGTTAAGCTCATACTCATAACATTTGTACTTCACTCTGCTGCTTGTGAATTAAGTTCTTAGTTCCTAATTCATGAAAATAAATAGTGCATTTTGTTGCCAACTATTATGCATTATATTCCATATTATAGTAGTTTGTGTTTGTATGACTTACCCTGCGTCAAGAGATTTCCCACACACACCTCCCAGCAAATTTCTTTCTGCCTTAAGAATAGTGATGTGAAGAAAGGTTAACTTCCTTTATTTTTCGAATCAGGACATTCTTTTGCTCCTTCCATACTCAGGAAAATCTCTCACTTGCTTTCAGCAGGAGATTATATAAACATGCAAGAATCTGACTTATAGCTTGGACAGAGATAGAGATGTAGGATATCCTGGTATACTTGTTACTACTGTAGTTTATTGCAGCATGACTTCACACAGGGCAGTGGTAGAAAGCTCCTGGATGTTTTTGAGAAAAAAAAGGAGTCATTGTATCAGGCCTGTGACCTGGCTGTTAGCCTTATAGGTATTAGCCTTTAGTCAAGTAGGTGGAATGAGTTTGAAAAGTATGAAAATCAGCATTTGGATTTATGTGTTTCACCTTATATCTAAAACCTCTGTCTTGCCCACGCTGAGCTACATGAGTAGCCTCTAGTCGTGTAGCACCCTAGTAACATCAGCAGAAGTTCATATGTGTAAGCACTAAGGCTAGGTAACAAATTCTTACAGGATTAGTCTTAGAATAATTTATCACGTGTTCCTATATTTTCAGTAAGACACTGTAGAGCAAAATAACACCTAAAGTCTTTATTTGGCATCCTTGCATCTGTAAGGAGGTTGCATAACCTGGGCACATGCACACATGATTCTAAGGGGGTAGACAAGCTCGCAGGCAGTATCAGCAATAACCTCTCCTGTTCCCCTTGTTAGCTAGCAGATATAGGTTGCTTCAGGGCATACCATCTTGAGTGGTGTAGTAGTGAGTGTAGCTTACTACTCTGTCAGGGTTCTTAAAGTTTTTCAGAAGAAATTGTATTCATTTTCAGTTGAGTGGTGCTTGAGGAAGGTCTGTGGGGGTCAGTCATTTTTTTGATAAATGCCCTAGAATTTGCTCCATACTCAGACTTCAAGTTTCCCTGGCATCATTGGGAGCTAAGTACTTTCATAGACACTTTTGAGAGTCTGAGTCGTAACACTAGATGCCTGTCTTGAAAAAGTAGTATCAGACTGAAATTAAACTGCAAAGATAGTTTCTCTCTTTCCAGACCAAGACCAGGTATTTGGTGAATTTTGCTCATTGCTCTGTGAACTTTTGCATGCTAAGGAAATACTAGTACACCACTTTTAAGTGAAATAAAAGAAAGCAGGCATTCTGTTCAGAAGATTACCCTTTCTACTGGTTTAAAAATAAAAGCCTAGCACAAGCAAATCACAGTTGTCTAACTCGAAAGAAATGTGTCCAAAACCATAACCAGCCATGTGTTTATCCAAACTTGAAGTCAAATCACTTCATGTCAGAAGGGCATTTAATCACATTTGCATTTGTTGTTTGCATCTTTTCAGCAGCTTTTTTTAGCTCTCTTTGTTCTGTTGTGGTACTTACAGAAGTAACACTGTAATGGCATACATGTGTTTTTCTGCAGGATTTCTTTCTTTTGCTGTGCTAATTTGTACATGGAAAATAGTCAAATACAATAGTCCCTTCCTTTCAGCCTCTTTGCATTACATTCCCCTGGTTTTTAGCTGGGTCTTGTCTTGGATGACCACAAGCAAAATTAGCCAGTGGAATGAATACATGTTTCTTGTTTCAATCTGAATGTACGAAACTTGCAAATTTTTCCTTTCATGTGTAGATAGGTCTACCTACTGTTGTATGTCTGCACCTCAGTTTTTGCAATTGTAGTTGTATAGAGAGGGATTTTGCCAATACAGAGTCCAAAGTGCACACATATATTTTTCTGTGTAGTTATGTATATGTACAGACTGCTATTCAATTACATCAGTTGGGTATGGATGCGTTGAATTACAGAGTTCAGCTATACAAAGCTAAGATTTATTCATGTGAAGGAGTGCAAAATTTCTCACCATTCCAGTTTGTGGCCAGTGCTGCTATAGTCCAAACCTCTCACATCTATAAACTGGAACAATTTCTTATGTCAAGGTCTAGATGCTACTAAGAATGTATATTCATCACTTTATTCTACATTATTCTAGAATTTGGTGTCTGGAATAGTTCTATTTCAATTCCAGAAATTGAAATAATTGTTTCAATTATTTGAAAAAAAAAAATTGTTTTATTGACCTCTTCCTTCAGATTCTTTTAAGTACATAATTTATTTACTCTTTTTCCACCAATTGCAAAGGCTTGCATGAGCTGAACTAAGGTCGTGTGATGGAATTTTTTTCTTTTGGACTTTAATGAATGGGAGTCGGTACTTTATGTAGGCTGTTGAGCTATGAGTATGGTTCACCACTGTCAGTAAAGTTAAACACATTTGGTTTTAATGACTTTTGCTAGATTCATATGTCTGGCAAAGAATAATAAAAGAAACTGTGAAATTAACACAGTAGAGAGTCTGAAGATTGGAATATGGTCACCTGTAATCATGGATCTGACAGCTGGACAAACTCATATGCTCAGAAGGTTCATGAGTTAATGTAAAGCCTGAGTAGTCCATATGCCCAGATAAATAATTCTTTAGAAGAGGGTTATCAATCTCTGCACGACTGAATTCTCACTGAAGCAAACAAAAACTGAATCCTTGATAACTGTGTTGTTAGCCATCGAAATATAACCTCATGGTTTCTGTTACAGTGTTGTCTTGTCAAATCTGCAGACAGCACTGTTTTTTCTATTGCTTTTCATAGCTATTTTCTTCAGCTTGTAAGAAAAGTTAGAGCTGTATGGGAAAAAAATGGGAAATTGCAGTCTGTTGATGTGGAGGCACGTGTTCTCTTGTATGAGGGAGGAAAGCAGAATAATGTTATCTTTATAGTAACAATCAGAAAGCTGAAGGTAGTGAAAAAACAGTGAAAACATATCAATCACCAGATGCTATGGTGTCAGGATGGGGAGCAGGAAAAGGAGAAGGAAATTATTTGATCCAGCCCAAGCCAAGGACAGTTATGAAAGAAGTCTTCTCATGTGGTGAACAGCAGCTAATCAAAGGCTGCATGGTACCTTGAGTTCCATCACTGTGCCATACTCTGGTATGAATCACAACTTCTTCCAAACTGATGTACAAGAATGGCTAACTTCTGCTTTTGGCATCTCCAGCTTTTCATATCAGCCAATAGACAGTAGGCTTGTCTTAACAGATGGATGACCAGCTTTGGATATTCAGGGTCTTATAACAACCACTAGCCCTTAAATGTATGTTCAGGTAAAATGGTAGAAGACATTTCATGGAGGGCAGGAAAAGCTTCTCTAGGTCCTTAACCCTGTGTCATGTTGAACATAGACCAATAACAATCATTGTTTAGTGCAATCTGATCATTTAGGTGTCCGTCTATCTCAGGGAATGTAAAAAATTTCACCACAGGTCTAAGATTTGCCATCATGCAGACTAAGACTCATTGTACATGTTCAGATCTATTTTTTTAGTCAGCCAAATTTTTTCCTTATGCAAAAGGGACAAAGAGAGAGGGTTGTCTGTTGAGGATTATAGATATTAGAAGGATTTAAAAGTTGGTATCATGGTTTTAAAGATGCCATTCTCAAATATTTCTTTTTGTCATTCAAGATAATTGTATGCAGTATCTTACCTGTCTCTGTTGAATGCTCTCCCTCAATCAGATAGGGTCATCAACGTTTAAAGTTTTGGAAGTGGCAAATACCTTCTCAGAATACTAACTCTTAAAATAAATATAGTGGTCTGTAAGCATAGTATTAGCTGAGATTTGAGAGCAAGTCTCATCTATATAAATTGATTTGCCTCTGTTAACTGCAATAGCGCTATATTAAATTCCCCCTACTTACAATTTGTACTAAAGTCTTTTCATTTAATAACTGCTTTTATTTTGAGTTTTTACATCTGGTATTTAGATGTCAAACACAGGAGCATTTAAAATATCTCCAAAAAACACTAGTCGTGAATATCTTGTGAAACCTTTGAGTGGCCAATTTATCTTATTTTCAACAAAACACCTTTGCTGGGTGTCATGTATTTGTTATCTGAGTGTGCACGTTGAAGACTACTGTAGGCCAGGACCTTCTCTGCTTCGCTGACAGTGAGATGGTACCATATCAGAGATTATTAAATCCAGGTGCATTTCCAGCTTTTTTCTGTGTTTTTCTCTTTAAATATCCTGATTAGAATTTCATTGCTTTTTTTTTTTTTTCCTTTTTGCTGCCAGAACCCAGCTTTTCCAAATTTCTTATCAGAGTAACTAAAATTGTGGTGAAATTGGAAGGCAACATAGACAAACGTGCCAGGAAGGGAAAGCAGTGTGTGTACTTGCAAGATTTAATCTTCTTCCAAGGCAAGCATGTGTAGAAATCCTAATAGTTTTGCCACCTGTGAATTATTTGGACACTGCTTATAGGAGCAGTCTCTTTTCTAGTTATGTAGAGAAATAAGTGGTATGTTCACTGGTTCTCTAGTACATTAATTTTCACATTGTTTCCATTTTTGCCTTTACAGTCTTTATGGAATTTCTTCCAAAGCTTCAACCCATTAGAGGTTGCCCTGGGATTTCTGCCTTTCAGGGACTACTTGTAGAGCAAGTTCAGCAGGGAGGGTGTCAGGGTGGAGGGAAGGGGGTGTGTGATAACGTAAGACATCCTGAAATAAATTCCAAGAGTGCTCAAGAAATGAGACAGGAAATTATATGCAACTTATAATAAATTCAAACTGCCCCATAAAATAAATATAACTCATTTTGTTTCCAAATGAATGTACTGTAGGGGTGTCAAATTTCCCCTTCTAGCTTTGTTGGACATAATCTCAGTCCCTGTTTGAAGTTTGCTGGGGTATTGTTCAGATCCTGTGCTATATCAACAGACCTAAAAATGAAAGGGAATAAAGGAAGCAATAAGGTCTCCTACCGTTCTGGTGTTGGCATTAGACTGCTGGATTATTTATTTACTTACTTACTTACTGGCTTATTTAAATCCCTGTGTTTCTTTCAGCCTGGACTGTTAAAAGCATCTGTTGTTGAGGGCAAATATAACTGCCCTTAACAAGCCCAGGGCTGTATTTTCCTTTTTCATTTTGGTATGTGGATGGATTATGATTGTAAATGTGTTTTGGATATGACATTTTCATAGTTCCTGTAACTTTTTAAAAAGAGAGAGGGAGATTTTCAAGTTACTTCCTTGAAGGTCCATGTTTTAAAGATGAAAGTTCTGAATTAGCTGAAGGGGAGAGGGAAGTAATTCAATAGAAAGCTCTGAAACTAAAAACCTGAGCTGCCACAGCTTGAATTGTAATACTCTACTTTGCTAATCCAAACTTTAGCAGTCACATCATTCTCTGGTAGGCAAACCCACCCATCAGTGCAAGTAAACACCAAGGCAAGTGGGAGTGTATTATTACATTTTACCAGAGTTGAAGACTGGCATAGAGAGGAATGCACACCCTTTCTGGGCAGCATACTGGCTCCAAAGTCTGGATGTGTCTTTTCTTTTACTTGGTGAAAGCAATAGAAACATAAATATTTTCATCACATTAATGTTAGAGGGCAGCATGAGAGTAGCAATAGCTTATATCCTGACAACGTTTATGTCCTTCCTTCTTTGTAATTCAATGTAAAATAATGAAAAAAGATAATCTGGTACTCCTAGAAAACCACTCCACCTTGATACTGTAAACTCTCAACAACTGAGTGTATTTTCCTTTAAAGAAATATATTCATTAATTTGAGATCAATTACTTGGTGATTTAGGGGGGAATAAATATGTTAGATAAACTCTGAGGTTTATAGTTAATTTCTAAGGATCCCATGAACATTTTTTTTTCCTATCTCACCTTTATTTTTTGTTATGACATGGGATCTGGAGCTTTCTACATGTTTTATTTATTTATTTACTTCTTCCACTTCCCTTCCACCCTCTTCCTTCCTTCCTTCCTTCCTTCCTTCCTTCCTTCCTTCCTTCCTTCCTTCCTTCCTTCCTTCCTTCCTTCCTTCCTTCCTTCCTTCCTTCCTTCCTTCCTTCCTTCCTTCCTTCCTTCCTTCCTTCCTTCCTTCCTTCCTTCCTTCCTTCCTTCCTTCCTTCCTTCCTTCCTTCCTTCCTTCCTTCCTTCCTTCCTTCCTTCCTTCCTTCCTTCCTTCCTTCCTTCCTTCCTTCCTTCCTTCCTTCCTTCCTTCCTTCCTTCCTTCCTTCCTTCCTTCCTTCCTTCCTTCCTTCCTTCCTTCCTTCCTTCCTTCCTTCCTTCCTTCCTTCCTTCCTTCCTTCCTTCCTTCCTTCCTTCCTTCCTTCCTTCCTTCCTTCCTTCCTCCCTCCCTCCCTCCCTCCCTCCCTCCCTCCCTCCCTCCCTTCCTTCCTTCCTTCCGCCCTTCCTTCCTTCCTTCCTCCCTCCCTCCCTCCCTCCCTCCCTCCCTCCCTCCCTCCCTCCCTTCCTTCCTTCCTTCCTTCCTTCCTTCCGCCCTTCCTTCCGCCCTTCCTTCCTTCCTTCTGCCCTTCCTTCCTTCCTTCCGCCCTTCCTTCCGCCCTTCCTTCCTTCCTTCCTTCCTTCCTCCCTTCCTTCCGCCCTTCCTTCCTTCCTTCCGCCCTTCCTTCCGCCCTTCCTTCCGCCCTTCCTTCCGCCCTTCCTTCCGCCCTTCCTTCCTTCCTTCCGCCCTTCCTTCCTTCCTTCCGCCCTTCCTTCCGCCCTTCCTTCCGCCCTTCCTTCCGCCCTTCCTTCCTTCCTTCCTTCCTTCCGCCCTTCCTTCCTTCCTTCCGCCCTTCCTTCCTTCCTTCCTTCCTTCCGCCCTTCCTTCCTTCCTTCCTTCCGCCCTTCCTTCCTTCCTTCCTTCCTTCCTTCCTTCCTTCCTTCCTTCCTTCCTTCCTTCCTTCCTTCCTTCCTTCCTTCCTTCCTTCCTTCCTTCCTTCCTTCCTTCCTTCCGCCCTTCCTTCCTTCCTTCCTTCCTTCCTTCCTTCCTTCCTTCCTTCCTTCCTTCCTTCCTTCCTTCCTTCCTTCCTTCCTTCCTTCCTTCCTTCCTTCCTTCCTTCCTTCCTTCCTTCCTTCCTTCCTTCCTTCCGCCCTTCCGCCCTTCCTTCCTTCCTTCCTTCCTTCCTTCCTTCCTTCCTTCCTTCCTTCCTTCCTTCCTTCCTTCCTTCCTTCCTTCCTTCCTTCCTTCCTTCCGCCCTTCCGCCCTTCCTTCCTTCCTTCCGCCCTTCCTTCCTTCCTTCCGCCCTTCCTTCCGCCCTTCCTTCCGCCCTTCCTTCCTTCCTCCCTCCCTCCCTCCCTCCCTCCCTCCCTCCCTCCCTTCCTTTCTCCCTCCCTCCCTCCCTTCCTTTCTCCCTTCCTTTCTCCCTCTTTTCTCTCTTCCTCTCTTCCCATCTTTTGCTCTCTTCCCCCCTATTTTTTTACAAAATATTTCCCTTCCAGTTTTCCTGCCTCCACTGAGGCTTAATGTTTCAACCCATTATACGGCCCTTTGTTGTTAAAATAAACACATACACAGCTCCATGAGGTAACTGAGGGAGATGGCAGACCATCAGAAGAATATGAGGCTTCATTTATTTTGAATAAACCTCATAATTGCAGATGTTTATCTGAAATTACACAAATCTTTGGAGACCTCTCCTCCCTTGTCTGAAATGCCTCCTGACCAGAGAGTGTCATCTTCCTGTTGCAACCTGTGGTACCTTGTCTTAATGCTCTGACCTGCTCCAGAGAAGACTGAGCTTTCCTAGGACTGACAAGCCCATTAAAATCTATGCTGATATGAAAAGGTTTTTCAGCTCAGACTTTCAGAACCAGAGCTTCTGAATCCAGTCCCCATGGGGTTTGATGCACAGAAGAGGACTCACTGTCGGACGTCGTGGCCTGTACTGAGAGTTGGGCTGGGTGAATATCTAAAGCTTAAGGTCAGTTTACTAAAGCAAGGGAAAATGTCTAATATACACTTCTTCAGCGTATTACCCTGCATCTTTGGGGGAGACAATGCTTCACTGGTGGATCTAGAAGTGTCAGCCATACGTTGGCCATTTTTTCTTGGTTGGCGAACACAGCCCAGCGAGCGAACAGCTTTCACTTCTCACCACTTAGGAAACACTTGGCATACAATAAGCTTTGTCACAGATAACCATTTTACTTTTCTCTCTTTTCCTTTATCTGCACCTTTGTGGTCTCTTTCGCCGCTGGCAGTTTTTGCTCTGTGGAAGGCAAACCCGAAGTCTTTGAGTGCAGCATGCACTTTTGAACCCATACTGTTGGGTGGGTTCCATGTTCTGGAAAGTGATTTCACCCACCCTGCATCTGAACCAGTCCTAGCCTCAAAAACGCTTCTGAGTCAATTAGGCGACAAGTCTGAGGCTGAGCCAGCTTGGACCTGGTCTGTATTGGATCACCCATGCCTGGTGTTTACACCACACGGTAGGATTTAAATACAACAGGGTGTTGTAACTTGGGTCTGTGAGAGCAAGAAAGAAAGCTCTTGTACTCACATCACTGTCCTGGTGTATATTTTCATATGAGTAAGTGGAGTGAGAGATAGGACTGATCTGAGTTTTATAAGGCACTGTTATAAAATGTTATAAGGAGCACAGCATGCAGCGTGTTGAAGTGATATGGTGTCAGCTCCATCCTCTGCCAGCAACCCCACCCCCCCAGCTGGCTACTGCCCTTTTAGGAGAAGAAATGAGTTCACAATTGGCACATTTCTCCTGGGATACAACTTCCAGTCCAGGTTTGGGAATGGCTCCTAAAGTCCTGAGATGGCTGTTTATCATTTCTTCCCTGTTTTGTTGCAGACTGGAAGCTGTGTAGACACTATTATAAGTTCTAAAAGACTGCAAATATACTGCTATATGACTTGCTTCAGGGCAGGAAGAATCCCATGGGAGTATGGGGACAGCACTGGCAATGTTGTTATCCTTCAGAGAGCACTTGATGTGTGGAGCTAATGACTGTCAGAGGGTGAAATGTGTACAACACTGAAACTACAGGCATTCTGTTTTCAAGACAACAGAGTTCAGTGTGACACTTTGTCCTCATTACTTGTGCAATACCCGTATCAGATCATATATGGCTAGGAAGGGAGGAGGGGTTATTTCCCCCTCAATGAACCTTGGCTTTCCTGTACAAAAGGAAAAGGTGTCATAATTTCCCTTTTTCTGTTCCCTTAGAAATGAGCCTGCCTTGCACAACTGTGCTGTCAAAAGACAAAAAGGAACACAGAGCTGAAAGGACTGAACCAGCAAATTTTTACTTATATCCCCAGGAACTCAGCTAGCTGTATTTGTATCAGGTGTCTTCCTTCAGGGTAAAGAAAAAATTGCCCACCTATTGCTCTTCACCTTGCCTGTGTACACAGAAGGAGAATAAGGATCTCAGTGAGATTTCGTCTTCTCTCCTCATCAAGGTGTCTTCCCCTATTTCTTTTATGTGATGGATGGTTTTGATCCTGAAGAAGGAGTAAATTAAAAACTACACACAGAAGGAGATTTGGACTTTTTTGTTCATTCCTTTTTAAGGGGCTGAAAAAAAAAAAAAAATCCTGGCCTGTCTGCACTAGCAAAGTCTGAGCATAAAGTAATTACCCAATTACCGTATATACCCTCACATGTGCGTGCTTCTGTGCTAGTGCCTTCCTTGGGGCGTGAAGACACTCAGATCATGGGTTCCCTGTGCCAGGGGTTTTCAATAGGAAATAGTCCCTTGATCCCCTCACAAGCCTTTTGCCTCGTCTTGCAAGTGCAAAGGAGACAAAAATTCCTCAGTTAATTTCCAAGATTGTGGAAGCCTGGGGCAGGTGGGCTGGTACTGTTGGAGTCACAGCCCCACACCCAGTAGGAGGGAGCAGCTGCCCTCCAGGGAGCAGGGGAGCCAGTGTACAAAGTATAGCCATTTCTACCTCAAGACATCTGATACTCATTGCAGCTACTTTTCTTTCCAAGTTGTTTGCCAGAGAAAACAATGCTTTAACAGTAGTTTGAACAGTTCTGTAGGCGTCCTTTCTATTTGGCCATATGGAACAGCAGGAGGTTGTTTATCATGGAAGCAATTGTACCTGTGGTCGCTCAGCATCTCAGGTGCAGTAAACAGCTCTGGCAGCTTGGGCACAACAACATACTCTCTTTTCATCTTCTTTTAACATCTGTGAGAGCAGAACTCCTGTTACTCCAGTAAGAATGCCAGGTAGGCAGGTTTTTCTGGCTTGTGTGGTCCTTCTGGAGGTTGAGTGGGTGGCAGGTCTAGCGGCTGAAGTCCTCTCTTCGTCTTTACATGCGAATAAAGTCAGGATAATGGGAAGATAAGCTATCTACCACACCAGCTAAACAGTGTTCATCCATCCTGACCCTCAAGTAGACCCCTTGGGAAAAGAAAATATGTCAATGTTCATTCCTGTTAAGTCTTTGACTGTACTGCTAAGGCTGGCTTGAGGACCTCTGCTTTCATAAGGTGCATGAAATAGGCAGATAACTACTTGGAGCTGGAGGACAACTATTGTAACGGGGAATCCTAGTGCTTTGAGGGAATTATGCTTCTCACAAGGATAAGACATTTTAATAAGCTCTTTCTTCAGTATGGTACAGTCATTCTGGAAAAGTGATGTTCTTCTGTCGTACAGTACTGTTTAAAATGATGTGGAGCTCTTTGCCTAGATATATTAAACATGGTTTTTGTGCATTGCAAACTGGACATGTCAGAATATTTTACTTGTGATGTTTCCGAGATAATTGCTCTGAAAAGTTTCAATAACTAGTCAGGAATGTCTTGCATGTTAACATTTTGTTTGACAGTAATTACCGATATTAATTCAACTGGCTGTGATTTTGCTCTGCCTTGCCTTCCTTCAAAAGCCAGAGATTTCCAAGCAGTTTCCCAGCTCAGCTGTAATCCAGCTGTTACCTTGGATGGAATGCAACAAAGATACACAACATTGTGCAAATTAAATCTTATAAACCATGTATTTACATCAGCTGAAATTTTGAAATATATGTTTCTTAAAAAGACATGATGTCACTGGCCTTATCTCCTGCTGTTACACACCTAGAGAAGTGCTGAGAGCAATTTCTTCCTAGTTCACTACAGACATCATTTCAGTACAGTGTGAAGTACATATTTGACCTCAGTGACAAACTAACATCAAAGGATGATGAAGGATTACTCAAATAGGGAGAATGTGTGGCTTGGCAAGATTTCATATAGGGATGTGCTTGGATGTATCTGAAAAGGGAGGGCAGAAAGACCATATAATAGAGAAAAATACTGGGTTTGTGTCCCTAATATCATTTTCACAGTAGCAAAAGACAAGTTTAGGCAATGGCCTCAGAGGAGACTTGCATATTGTCACTGACAGTTCATCATATCCCTAAACAGTGGGGATATGGTAAGGACCAGATGATTTAAATTTCTTAACCAAACCCAGAGGTGCATATCATCTGGGAAATAGCTGTGGCTTAAAGTCTGTACCAGTGACTTAGTCCAACAAGAGGTTAACTGCAGTTTTCACTATCTATATTGCTGTTTCATCTAGCACAATGGCTGCTTTAAAAATATGACTGTAGCAACATTTTACTGAATGAGGAGGAAGACTGGAATCCTTGAAAACTGAGGAGTAATTAAAGAGCATGATCTGCATTTATATGCACTCTTTTCTGTGTGACACTGACAAGTAGTTTGATTCTGTAGGGATAGCACAGTTCCAAACAAAATTTTAAATTCAATTCCAATATGTGACTAAGATTTATTTTCTTAAGGCTGAACTCCTTTTATAGGTCTCAGGATATGAGTAAGAGTATTGCTACTCTTCATGTTTCTCCCTCTGTGCATCCACACACATATGTACACACATGCCCTTAGAAGAAACATGGTTCTCTCGTCAGGGTTGCAGCTCCTGGATGGCCAAGCAGCTGTTGTGATTTAAGGGTGTGTGAAACTTGTTCTGTTTTTTGCATACTATTCCAGCGAGTTTAAATTATTTCTATGCCCTGTGTGTTAGTGAGGAGGGTAGGAGAACCCTGTTATTCATCTCACAGGATATAACTTAAGCACCTTATAACTCTTTAATAAATTCAGAAATTACTGTTAAACACTGAAGCTGGATTTTTTTTTTTTTTTGAGAATAAAAGTGGTTACCTAACTCTTTTAGTCTTACTTAATTGTGTCAGATTTTTTTTGTTTATATTACAAGAAGTCCTTTGTTCAATTCATAGTTTAAAGCCTTTTTTCTTCTTTTGTAAGCGTCTTCACCTGAATGCCCTAGCCACTGACAGTGATTTCATTTTGTACATGTGATCCTTCTTGCTTTCTTGTGCAGAAGCACAGGAGTTCATTTTCTTTCTCATTAGGGAACTCTTTGAGAGTCCTCATGACTGTTTCCTCTGGAGCTGCTGTGTTGGGTGGATCACCTTTAGGTTAAGTGTGTGTTAGGTAATGAGGGATAAAGAAAGAGCTGATTTTGATTAGTGCTAGCAGACATTTGTTTCATGTAGGTCATTGATAAGCAAATCACTTGCAGGTGAATTTTCTGCCATTGATGCTGTAGATGTCAGGACATTGTGAGTTTTGTGTGGGCAAAGCAGTAGGTGTTGCCTGGGAAGATCAAGCTGAGATCCACCTAGAATGTACAGAAAGGGGAAGGAAGTCTTCTGATGCTTGCAGCAGGTCATAATGAGCCTTGATGACTGTGTGCATTTTACCTCTGGCATACACTGGCATTTCAAGAAGCATGAACTTGATGTACTTCTGGCAGAGATAAAAGACTTCTTCTAAGAGGTGAGTGTTACTTAAAGGAAGATTTAGGTGGTGGTAGCTTTACTCCTTGCAACTTTCAAGGCATATAACCCCCCTGCTTTTTTTCTCTCCTTTGTTTGTCTTTTATATTTGTTTGTTTGTTTTGTTTACTCTTTATGGCAGGAACTGTAGGTCTTTAAAGGAGTACTGTAGGAGTTCTTGTGTCGCAGAACACTGCAGTGTTCTTAACTGTTATCAGGAGTATTTTAATGAAGGCTCTTCAGTTTAGTTTGCTTTGTTGAAAGTGGGTAGAAATTACTAATTAGTGGTATAAGCTACTTTTGAAAAACCTGTGCTACGCAGTGGATTCTTAGCTAGTGATGGTATATATCCTTTGAAGCTGCAATAGACAGTCTTCAGATTTAAAATGGCTTTTCAGGCATTGCTAGAATTTCAAGCTCAATCTTAACTGTGTAGTTCACAGGAGGGAAAACCACTCTACTTTCTTTAACATTAAACATGGATGGAGTTGAGAAGAATTATGTTTATTCCACTTGTTAAAAGAAAACTTGGATCCTGTTCCAGCTTGAGATCACATGCTTTCTGGGAATATATAGGTCTTATAACAAATCTTGGAATGCAAATAACAGGCACATGGCTCTCCTCTGGGTGGGAGTACAATTTATTTCAGAAAAATTTGGACCCTTAGAATGTCTAGCTGTGCTGATGCTTATAATTTTTGATGAGGTAAGATCACTCAGTTCTTGTGACTTTACCTTGCAATCACTTTTAATTATGTCTTTGGACTTTTAACCAGTGGTGAATGATCAGGACAAGCACTCATTTGCATTTTGAAGATATTTGTTTCCTTGTAAACTAAAAACACAGACGCGCATTTTCTTTTTAGTGGAATAAAAGTGCAAACACACATTTTAATTTTATAAAAAATACACTTGCAGTCAGCTGAAATGACCTCAGTAAACTGGCATGTCTCTCCTCTGATCTCACATATACATGGTAATGAGATTGAATTGAGAGGATGGATCACATCTGGCCATAGTCAGGATTTGATCACTTCTGTTACTTTAGTTTTTACATTTAGCCTTCCAATTATTAAGTTGAAATTAAATCCTTTTGCATTTTAATAAGGTGAGACAAATTGAAAGTGTCAAGTAGTTGTTATACACTCATTAGGCAAATCCTCTGACATCTCTCACAAACTAAATTAATTTACCTTTCTTTTCCCATCAGCAGATCCATAACAAAATTATACAATATCATACTAAATGTTACTTCAACAAAAACCAGATTCAATTACCCACCTAAACTATCTTCCAAAAGCTGTTCTGCGGAAGGAAGTGCTACACTTTTTTAAAATGTCTGTAAACTGTGCACTATGAAACAGGCTGTCCACACCATAGAAAAATCATTTTATTTGGTATAGCTGGCAACCTCCAGTTGGCAAAAGTGCTAAGACAGGGCAGCAGGATCAGAGTGAAGGTGCTTCAGCAGAGCTGTTTGAACAAAGCTTGCCTTCTGCCTGCTTGGTTTAACTTCTTTCTCATTCATAAGATTTATTTGATTAATTAAAAAACAATCTTTACAAACTGTGTTGTGTCCCCTTTTCAGCCCATCTTTTCACGTTTTGCTCCTGAACACCTTTAATTTGATTACTTTGACCTCTGCGTGCTTTGGACCAGATCCTAAAGGTCTTTCAAAAGGGTTGGCCTTCTTTGTATCAGGAAGCCAAATAGATTCAACTGTATTTAAGTGGAATTTTTGTATTTGCCTTTTAAAACACTCTGGTTTGAAAAAAGCAGCACTTGTGCCCTTGAAGGGTCTGTGAGCAGCAGCATGAGGAATGCAGCAGGTGACCTTTGTGAAATGCCAGGGAGCTGTGGCTGAGTGGACAGTCCGGTGTGTTACTGCGCGCTGGTCCTGGAGGTGACCGTACTCACTGAACTCTTCCTTTCAAAAGAAATAACCATATTTAGTGTGTTTGCAGAGAGGAAAATAGTTTCTTTTTTAACCCATTCGCCCGAACAGACTGGCCACTTCTTCAAGATCAGGTTTGAACTACTTTCATAAAAGCAATCATGGGAAGAGAGGGAAAAAAGAGAAAAAAGCTGGACAAGTGTCATGCAAATCTTAATTTTTTTTTCTTTAAACAATCTCTCTCCATCAAAGTTTGCTAATTGGTCGTACAGTCTGAGCTCACTTAAGCAGGTTTAATGTGATCAACTGTCATTTAGTTACCACTAATTTATTGTACCAGTGTATCTCAGCGTAGTATCAGGCTTTTGGAAGGAATATAACGATACAATTACTCTGTCAACCTGCGTAAGCCAAGTACTGATCCATGAGCTAATGACTCACTTCAGGGCAGGAAGAGTCACATGGAACCTTGGATGTTTTCATTCTTCAGGTGCCTGGAGCTAATGACTGTCAGAGGGTGGAGTTGCATACAACGCTGAGACTACAGACATTCTGTTTCAGGACAACAGAGCTCAGTGTGGGACTTTGGCCTTATTGCTGAGCTGAGTATAGAGACAGCTAATAAAAGACATGGGTTTTCACTTCAGCTAATCTTATGCCTGGCTATTTATTCAGCACTGTAGACAACACTAGTAGGTGAACTGCAATCCCCTTGCAGAATTTTATAGGACTAAATGGTTTCCATATTGGAAAATTCTCTCATTGTTAACAGCTAGCAAATATAATACATTTCTGGCACCTTAAAGTATACTGAATATTTAACCTCTTACCTTCATAAATCCCAATTAACACACATTTCACATCCTAACGTGCAAGGCTTAGCCGTTTGCTCTACAGACACAGACTGTTCAGTTTAGGATCTCAGTTATGTGTGACAAATTCAGTATCTCCCTTAAACAGATGTATATTGAAACAGTTCACAGCCCTAAATCATCAACAACATTTTCTTTTTTTGCCTCTAAAACCAATATTCAAGACTGGTATATTCCACCAGGTTTCAGATTTCATAATGAAACTTTTATACAACTTCACTGAAGATAAAAATATTTCAGTGTTGAGCTACCTCTGTGTCTCAAATAATCCCTTGGTGTTGAAAGCTAATGCTGATCCCTCTAACATGGGCTAGCAATGATGGTTGCTGATGTTTCTCTGTTGAAAGTGTACCACCAAAGTCTCCCTCATACAGTTGTCTTGCCTTCTCCTTTGTGCCAAATACAGTTAGAAATGCTATTCACCAGGTGTTGGCCCACAGCACAAGCCCAGCTCTGGGGGAGAACCACTGCCTGGTCCCCATCAGACACTGTCATTTTCCATGCACCTTTGCATGCTTCTGTAGGTTATTCAGTTTCTTCCAGCAAAATCACATTGTCCATGAGGGACAATATCTGCATAAATGGTTAAATCATTAGTGTCCCTACAGATCTGTTTCCAAGGTGCATTTGCATGAATGAAGACAAAATGCATGACTGTGTTAGTTGAGGCAGATACTGGTGTTCATTTATGAGTTAATCCCAGAAAAGCTGAGCATTTTTGAGTTCATCAGTGCTGCTTCTCTATAAAGCTGTTTGTGCCCAACCACTGGCATTAACAATAGCACTGCCTGGGTCTGTGCCTGGCATTGGAGAACTTTAGCTCTTGAGGCAGTGTGAACTTTCTTTTTTAAGTCAGCGAATAGTAGGGATGAAACAATTAGGGAATCTTTGTCCAGGAAGTTCTATAGCAGATCTTTGGACAGAGAAGAAGTAACTATAGTTCCAGTTCCTTAGATGAGTGCATGAATGTTGTTATGTTGAATGTCTTTGTATCATGATGATTCACTATGTTGTGATTCTTCTTTTCCTCAAGAGCATCTTGGAAGTAATTTTTTTAATACGCCCTTTCGTAGTTTCTAAAACAGCAACAAAACTTCAAAGCACAATTTCTAATGTCTACAATACTCCATCTCTTCTTTTTAATCAGGAAAAATTCCTTGCTTCACTGTTGTCCAAAGTGCTATTTTATAATAGTCATATCCAGTCTCAAATTGAGACAGGGTATGATACGCAAAGGATGAAAGTAAGTTCACACAGAAACCCCCACTACAAGAACTGGCTGCCAATCAGTAGGAATGTCAGAGAATAACAGGTTTATTCAGTGCTTGCAGTGACCAAGATGATATCCAGTAAAAAGAAAGGTTAAACTAACAATATTTTTTGTCCTTGAAATTATTTTTCCTGACTTTTTTCCCTTCTCCCTCTCCTCAGAGCTCCAGAACAGCTCGCTCGGAAGAAGATCGAGACTCACTGTGGGATGCCTGGGGTTCGTGGAGTGAATGTTCACGCACTTGTGGAGGAGGGGCTTCGTATTCACTGAGACGCTGCCTGAGCAGCAAGTAAGTGGGTGAATGCTTTTTACTTTACTGATGGGAGAATTCAACCTACTTGTATGAGTCAGGCCATAAGAAGCCACCAGGCTTGAACTACGCCAAAATTTCCAACTCCATGTCAAAAAATTTTGGTGCTTTTTTTAATTCAGTCAAACAGCCAACGTGTTTGATAAGGCAACTATCTTTCAGAATATAGTAAGAAGCTATAGAGATTAAAAAGTTGCCTGGACAACTTGCAAGGCTGCCAGCTACTGAAAAGGGAAACATCACTACACTTTCATCATTTAAGTGGTAAGATTTTTCATGCTCTTGTACCAAACTACAGTTAACTCACTAGGTTTAACACAGTCTCAGCCACACTAAGACTATAAAAGCATCACGTTCACCATGAACATGGCATCCTGAGCTATATAAGAAAGTATGATGTTTCTGCTGAAGATATCTTGTGAATTACCTTTCGGGTAATTTCAGTCTTCCATATCAGCAAACCCTCTCCAACAGGCAGAAGTAGAATGGCCCAGTGCAAAGGTGAAGCCTGGGTACCAGTCAGGCACCTGAAATTTTATTTCTCCCTAGTCACTAGCTTGCAATTGAAAATGAACAAGTCATTTGACATCATTTCCAATCTGTTATATGTAAGTTTTACCTGCAAAATGCTTCTAGCAAATATTATTTCTATCTACTTTAGGAAAAAAAAAATTACCTGCAGTAAACATAGTATATATGATAAATACTAACTGATTTCTGATAAAGGGTATGAAAAAATACTCCAGACCCAAACTTCATGTCTTACTGCTGACTCCGATGCCTTCTGTATTGTAGTATTGAAAATGTAATGCAACTTTCCATCCTGCATGTTTCTTTTGTATTTTCTTTCATGTGCTTATAAAATTGATGTTGACAAAACAGACTGTGACAACACACTCCAAATTGTTTCCTACATCTGACATTTTAATACGTAGTGCTGTTTAGTGAGGACAAGAAACAGCACCCTCCGTTGAACCATAAGATCAGGATAGAATACTATGTGTTTTAGCCTTATCTGTGGTCGATTTTGTCTCCCAGTTCCAGCAATCACTGAGTTGATGATGTGCAAAAGTCTTCTGGAAGATGATAGACAAAGACATCTCTGAAACCAGTGGAAAAACAATACTTTTCTATTCCATTCCCATGGGAAAAGTGGCAATAATTTGTTTTTTAAACCTGGGGCCAAATTCTCATCTGTTGTAAGTTCCATAGCAAATAGGGGTTCTGCAAAAACCTCAAAATCGGGAATTGCAGAGACAGGAACCTATTTTCAATCACAGTGTATCCTTTTCAGACTTTGGAAAATAAGTGATCTTTTACATGTTCCTTTAATGTAGACGTGAATCCAGGCATATCAGGAGGTAATGGGGAATCTGAGTAATACACGGCTTGCTGACCACAAGTTTGCTTCCTCACTGAGAATTGCCTCAGTAGTTTCTAGAGCAGAAAAGTCTTGGAGCACGGCAGTAGTAGTAGTAGCAGTAATCATAGTGGTCTGTAGTACCTGAGCCTTCTGGGCAGGCTCTCCCTATCTGCTTCTATTTGATTCTTGTACTATTTGGGATGTCCCAGAAGCTACACCAGTGGAACAAGGAATGAACTCATAAATCACACAGTACTTGTTTTTTATACAATACCTTACTACTGTCCCGTCAGTGCTTCCTGCCTTAAGAAACCAACTGCAAACTTTGGCCCATTCAGACTTAGAAGACTCCTGTTTCAATGATAGGATGCAAGATTTTAATTAGATGCTCAACTTTCGCTAGCCAGTAGCAATAAATTATAAAATGTAAAATGTGACCTGGAATTAGCACAGTATCAAATGTGTGATAGATTTTTCCATTTTCCTGGTCTGTGTGCAATTGCTAATTAAATAAAGGGTTTAAATTATTAGGTTGTGTGCTAGGCAAGCGTTTCAGTCACTAAGAAAAAGGTAGAGAGGGAGCAGGGGAAAGAAACTCATCCAGACTTTCAAGGTCTGGAAATAAGCCTAGGCATATGAGTATTTCAAACCTGGCAAGGCTTGAACAAAATGTTCACCCCACTAGGACAATTTCTTGGTTGGGACAGTTTATCTCATGTATTTGCTGTGTGTGATTTCATGGCAGCATGAAGGAAGATACTAGACACTTCTGGAAAATGAAAACTGGCGACAAATTTAGATGTTTTGGAACACATTAATCCTAAATATTTCTCATCCTGGGATGAATGTTCATAATGGCTTGTGTCTTTTAGTTCTGTATGAAGTGACTTTCAGAACATTACATGAAAAGAGCAAGCTCAGTGCATCTGCTTTGAAGAAATGCAAAGCCCATTCCTAAACACCATTAGTATATGCAGCTAAATAAAGGAAACCAATTTTCTTTCCAGTTTTTGTTTGCCAAAGTTATGTTAGTGCTTGTGTTGTTTGTTTTGGGAACATGTTTTGTGTTAGGCCTTTGCAGTTGTGATGAAAGAATGGAAAGTGTTAGTGAGAAATTCTATTTTCTAGTGTTTTAGATGGCAAACATTTCAGGGTAGGGGCTGTTTAACAGTACATTTAATTAGAGCAACTGGTCCTGATTATGATAAGGACATTTAGTATGATAGTGATAAAAATAAATATGCCAGTTACACAAGCAGACAGGAATTGTCAGCCAAAGTCAGCCATGCATCATGGTATCCCATGCTGACAGCAAGCAGCACTGGGTCACTGGTGGCAGAATGAGCACCAGAAAAATAACGTTTTGCTGATTGGTAGTTTAAGACTGAGCTAAACCTTAAAGGACAGTTTTAATGCCCTTTGTTGATATTAACCCTTTATAACTTCAGATATTATTGTTATTTACACAAAAGGATAGACATTTAAACATTACAGTTGTTTGCCTCAACTCACTTAAAAGTGAACCTCCCAGCCTAATTATATATTGGATGAAGAAGTATTTGTTTTTATCATTCCAGAGTGTTTTGCCCTTCAGTTTCAGTATGTCTTTTTGTTGTTGTTGTTTTTTTCTATTTCTTTGTGTAAAAAGCTCAGAAAGAGAAACTCATCTGTCTCCTTTCCATCATGTACTGTCATGCAGCACTGCTGGTCAAAAGCTGTAGAGAGGAGAACCACAGACTGCTCCTGAGGGCCAAACTAGCAACAGTTGTGCTTCTACAGAGAACCGAGTTTTATTAGCTACTGAATACTTCAGCCACAGGGATGTTGAAAATAGACAGAGGAGGCGGAGAGACACTGCTATATGGTCTTTTCCCTCTACCTTCGAATCTGGCTATTATTTGTTATAGTCTGTCTATTGCACAGAACAGCTGGAGTTTGTCACCCAGCATAGTTACTGATAGTACTCACACACCTTCAATCCGCATATTAGTAAACAAGCATGTTGATTCAAGCAAAATCAGAGTAATAAATGGCTGAATGTTGATTAGTTATCTCAAATACATGTGTATTTATTTACTTTTCTTGTATCAGAACGCATTTTCAAATTCTAAAAGAAATTATAAATTCTACAGTAAGTTCACCCATCGTGGTCCTAAAAATATTTGGTGTGTTCTGGAATTGTGCTTTACATACCAACAAGTACTGCAGTAACATCAATAGTGTTTTACTGTTTCTAAGCTTGGCAGGAAGATAATTGTGATTTTTTTTTTCATATCATCTTTCAAATTCATCATTACTTTCTAGTAAAGTAACATTGTAGGTAGCAGAAGATCAGGATGTCCTAGAGTTCTGGGAATTATATTAGCTGATAATAGCTAAGTAGTCTTTTTTTTTTCCGTCTGATTTGAAACCCTACGTGTCACTGTTGATGCTGTTTCCAGATAAAGCACGAGGCAGAGAACAGTTTGTCTGAGTGCATAGTAGAGTGCTAAGCTGGTTGTGAAGTTCCATGGACGCTGAACCTGGGTTAAGGGATCAAAATTTGAGATCACTCTTACCTCTGGGAAATCATGTGTAAACTGCTGAATAGAGTGCAGATTTTCTACCATTGGATGAGGGTTGTATGTTTAGTAGCAGAAGAAGAAAGTCAATGTTAACCTCTTCCTGGCAAGTTTCCCTCAGTAATGAAAGTGACAGAGAAAGAGAAAACAAAGAAACAAGGGAACACACATGAGAGAGTCACAATCCTAGCTTCGTTTAAATGCTTCATATTGGCTGTGTTACTTGCTGGAAGATGTTCTTCTCCTCTTTTCAAATACCTCCTCCCTTCCTTCCTTCAGCTGTGGCTGCCTTTTGGTAATGCAAGCAAACCACCGGTATGAAATACCCTTTCCACAGGCTCTGCTTGCTAAAGTAGCTGAAGTAAGTGATTCACTAGCTTGGTTGTTGAGCCCGCTGCCATTGCATTCTGCAGGATTAAAAGAGTAGATCTACATAAATGACTCTCAGTTTTATTGCTGTTTGACTTGGTTGATCAGTAAAATAACCACTGAGACATATCTTTGGAGGTTAGGTTTAATAAACTAGCTAAATTAGCTAAACTTAGGTCAGTTTTATGCTGTGTGACATATTTCATAAGACAGAATCCCAAAATAAATTTGATTTATTTCATTAAAAAGTAGTATTTTCTGATTTTGATCGCACAGAATATCAGTTCACAAATCAAGCATCAAATGGTTCAGTGCCTGTCAGATGGTGATGGAATAGATGCATGTTATTCATGTTAGATAATAGAATAATAACCCATTAAAACAACACTGACTAGCACTGAAAAGGGGATACATCAGTTGTTACATATTTTAAAAATACTCCGAAATTTCAGCTGTATATGCCTTTGATACCAAAACATTGTCTACTGTTGTGTTGTTGCTTCACAACTTAATTTAGAATTTAGTCCAAGCATGTGGCCGTGGACCCTATTTCAGGCTACAGTCACAGAATCGTCTGTCTCAGGGGATTAGGTTGCAAAAGAATCTGAAGTTTGTCACACCTAACTTTAATAAAAAGTCCTTTAAACTTTCTGAGTGAAAATTACAGCAGAACAGTTATTCTAGGTTTTGGGTTGCTTCTTCATCATATAGAAGCTAACAGAAATTGCTGCAACTGTTATGCAATGATAGAAATTCAGTCTGCTCTAATCCTGGCACTACTAAATAAGGCAAATTATGCCAATCTGTGAAACATTCCTTTGCTGGTCAGAACGATAATTTTAAATACTTGGGGTTGTCTTATAAGAACATTAGAGTGTATGGGCCCAAAAATTGAGCCCTGGGAACCCCACTGGTGACTGGCCACCAGTCTGATGTGACCCTGTTTACTGTAACTCTTTGAGCCCAACCCAGCAGCCAATTGCTCACCCAAGGTATTACGGACTTGTTTAGCTGTATGCTGGACGTTTTGTCCAGAAGGATACTGTGATAGACAGTATCAAAAGCTTTGCTAAAATCCAAATCCTACACGCCTACTAGCTTCCCTTGTCAACTAGGTGAGTGTTGTCATAAAAGGGAATTAAGTTATTTAAACAGCACTTTCATCTACTGAACCCACCTTCAACCCCAGCATGGTCAGCCTTTCTTCACAGGAGAGGTGTTCCAGCCTTCTGAACATTTTTGTGGCCCTCCTCTGGATGAGTTCTAAAGGTCCATGTCTTTCCTGTACTGGAGACCCCAGAGCTGGATGTAATACTGCAGGTGGGGTCTCACCAGAGCAAAGTAGAAGGGGAGAATCGCCTCCCTCATCCTGCTGGCCACTCTTCTTCTTAAGTGGCCCAGGATATGATTGGTATTCTGAGCTGCAAATGAAATTTAACAGCTCATATCTAATTATCAATTCATCACTCAGTCTGTATTGATATTGGGGATTGCTGCAACTGAGGTACAGGACCTTGTTGAACATCATGAGGTTCACATGGGCCCATTCATCCTAAGAATGATACATTATTTACATCAGAATTATTGATTACCTAATAACAAGATTGTGGAAAACATTATTTTTGCAAAAAGTAGGCCTTTGGTGGCTGCAGATCAGTACCCGTGTTTTTATTTGCCTAGTCATCTTCATGCGTGTAGTGACTTAAGTTGGTATTTTGTCTCCTGGTTGTTAATTTTTTTACTCCTGCAGAAAGAATATGCATAAGACCTGTAAATAAATTTGCCAAGGAATCTCGGTTTGTCTATCCATGCCCACCTTTCTTGTTTTAAAGTTTACTATTCCTTTAACATTTATGGTAGTTCACTATTTCAACAAGGTGCAGAAGTCTGTAGGAGAGAGAGACCTAAACATAAAGAATGAGAGATTTTTACAGTTGCAATGCCAGGCTGCATGGCAAAACATATCAGTGCGTCTGCACAACCTCTTGTGGCAGGCAAGGTGCTTATTAACAAAAGGATATGGAAAAAATTGTACGCATTTTCAAGTTACTGTCAGTTGAATGATTTGGACATGAAGTTGGGCAGACCTGACCAGAGAGTTTGAAAAAGTGAACTCATAAAGTCAATGCAGTTCCACGTGTCTTCCCTTTTCATAACAATTTGTTGTCAATTGCCTTCCATTACGCTTCCTTTATGGGAAAAGGGATACGTTGAAAGAATAAAAGATACTCTCTTTTCCTCAGAGAAGAACAAACACAGAAATTGTATTAAGGATGAGAGGCGGTCATAACACTGTGCAGCATTTGGGAAAGAGGTAAGAGCAACAGGGTGAGGAAAGAGAGATGCAAGATAGTGTTACTGTGTGTGCAGCAGTGTCTCATGCCTGCTGGCACCAGTGGAAGAGGAGGGCTGACGCAGCCTGCCTAAGATCTCATGGGAGGAGAAAGGCCCACAGTATACTTTTCTCACAGGTACAGTGCAGAAACCAGAAGCTGTCTCGGAAGAGTGGTTATCAAAGGGTGTGAAAATAAAAGACAGTGAAGATTGTCCAACGTTACATCACCTCTCAAGCCCCTGTAGAGAACACTTGCACCAAAATAACCCACTTCTGGCTCATAGTTGCTTACTTATGTGGAGACTTGTTTCTTAAGAAAAGCATTTCAAACTTTGATGACTGCTGAGAGTAGCAGGAGTTGATGAGGTCCTCTGCTGCAAATCTCTTTCATCGTCTTTGGTAATTACAGATAAAGGCAACTATGGCATGAGGTTGCTATTCTTTCTAGCATGGATTATTGCAAGGCTTCTAACTGTAGCTGACCCCAAATACATATCTACCTTAGACCCTTGCGGGGGGGGGAGGGACAGGCTTGAACTAAGTCCCTCTACACAGTGGAGCCTGGAGAAATAAATACCAGGGTTTCATGTTGTTTACATTAAGAGAAGTGAATAATTTAATAAATTAAAATTTGTTAACCTCTCTCAGAAACTTTGCTGGAAACAAGTGACTAGGTTTGAAGAATGAAACACGATTACCAATAGCTTGCTTTTCTTTTATATTCACATGATAATAATTGCCTATCAAGCCAAACCCTGAGCTACCTTTTTCCTTTACAAAATCCCCTGCAGTGTATAGATTACAGCAAAGACTAGAAGTGCCTCTTGCTGCTCCCACTCTTTGTGTGCTCTCCAAAGCAAACTTACCATTTTGGGTGACTTCTGACTTTTCCAAGTGGCTGTGTGTACTCCTTGTTAATTTAAATTCCCATTTATACCCTGCAAAGGTTGAGGAGGATGTGTGGTGAATGTACCTCAAAACATGCTTTCAATAATCTGCTGTGGTCCTTCCTTGCATGTTAAATGCTCTGTGCTATGGCATTCTGCAAAGCATCCACACTGAGATATGGGACCTGTATCATTAATTCAAACCCTGCACAGAGGAGAAAACCTAGTCTGGCCTGGTGTTGTGCAAGATGTTGTGTATTTCACTCTA
The DNA here is from genome assembly GCF_034619465.1 of Leptosomus discolor. Lineage (NCBI taxonomy): Eukaryota > Metazoa > Chordata > Aves > Leptosomiformes > Leptosomidae > Leptosomus > Leptosomus discolor. The sequence continues at coordinate 56,433,021 of NC_141419.1, read as the reverse complement.
GCAGGATTAAGTTCACTAGATAGTTTTGACTTCCTTATTTTCAGCATAGACAGGGTCAGAAACAGAATTTACTTCTAAAAATCAAAATTTATGCCCCCAAAAAGCTGATTTTTTTTTTTTTCTTTCAGAGTCTTTTTAACCATCATTTTTTTTCTACAAATCGCACTGTTTTGAATCCAAAGGTAGATACTTGAGTTTAAGAGAATCTGGAATGCTGTCCTGAAGTACCATAGATCTGAAACACAAACTACTGCGCAAATCAATTGTGAAAATATATCAGCTCAGACTGAAAGCAGTTTGCCTGCTTTTGGTTGATGGGTGACAACTGGGAAAATAAGGAGCTTAAACAACACAAACCCCAAAGTTTGGTCTTGGAGAGGATACAAGGGGAATTTTGCAAGAGTGGTTCCTAGTGTTCATGAATCATCACAGCACTAGCTGCATCCAGAATTGTACATTTTTTCTGAACAACTCTGGCCATTAGTGAAAGGAGGAAAATTGGAAGAAAAATCTAAATAGTTTTGTGGCATCTGTCTAATGAAAGTACCTATTCTTTTCTCTAATGCAAAGAATAAGTGAAAAATAAGTGATTTTTCACTTCAAAACAGGCAATAAGAAGAAACTGGGAAAAGAAGAAGAAACTGTGAGGCAGCTGATAGAAAGGAAGTTTAAGTTTCCCTGTCAGTTCAGTCATTCTGAGGGTAATAAATCACAATAATTGAAATTGTGGTAACACCAGGTCTATTGAAAGAAAGTGATGTCTGATGTGTTGTATGGTATTTCTGAAAGACAGATGGGGCATGTAACAAGCTTTCTGAACAAGCTATTCAGTGTAGTGTACAAGGCCTGCACTAGGACTGCCTATATGCTGCGTAATATATATTTTTTATTTGCTCCCTATTGGTGTAAATCAAGAGAGCCTCTGTTGAGTGTAGTGGAGTGTGAATAGGTTTGGCCTACCACAGAATCTCTACCAGCTTGTCTATATCGCTCAGTAATTACTGTGGTAGTGGGGGGGTTGCTTGGGATTTTGGATTTTTGCTTTTTTGTTGTTTTTTTGTTGTTGTTCATAGCCCATTGTGAATATAATTTCAATTGTTGTACTGCTAAAACTGTTTTTTCTGGTGCTAGATACTCTGTGCACACATTTCACTTCAGTGCATGCTTGCGATGATCAAAGTTTACTTGAATTAATAATATAACATTAGAAAAACATTGAATTAGTGGTACTTCGGGTATGCTTTTAATAGCAATTTTTATATGCCAAATGCTACACAACAGAATATTTTATCTGTATGCCTACATTTCTTCTGTAAAAGTGATAGGCTTTATTTACTTATTTATCTTCTCTTGTGACCATTTACACCATTGTGATACATTTGCAAACTCTGATTTCGTACTCACATAGGTGTAAATGACTACTGGAGGAATTTCACGATTAAGTCTTGTGAATACAAGCAGGAGGAAGAATGACTTCAGAAATTGAAGGAAATCTGTTCAGTTTATTTTAGAGTTAACTCAGTATGGAAAAAGTTTTTCTGTTTTAAAAAAAAAAAAACAAGGAAAAAAAATGACACAAATGCATGCAGATGCTGTCCTTTCTCTTGGATAGTTCAAAATGGTTTGACTTTAAAAATTCAGTCTTGGCAGGCATTTAGTCCTCAAGGAATGTGTACTTACTAAATTCTGGCCAAAAAAAAAAAAAAAAAAAAAGAGGAAAAAAAGAGTTGTGATTTTAAGAAATTAAAAATGTAAGGAATTCTATTCTTTTGAAGGATGATCTTTGAAACTTAGACCCTGCATTCTGTTTTGTACTGAGGAACTCCACAGAGTGTGCTGTCTGAAACTCATAAAACACATGAAACTTCACCTAAGGTCAAATACTCAGAATACACGCTGCTGAGTGCTAAAAAGATATCTGGATGTTAACATTTCTTCTGGGAGCCCTGCCAACATCAGGGTTGGTATGAGTCGGCTGTGGGGGAAAATGAGGAGAGCCACAGAGGGCACACATCAGGGCACATGCTCTTCTGACCTCTGCTGTGCCCAGCTGCTCTTTGGATGTTGTTCTGCAGCAGAGATCTGGGAATAGCAAGGCACTGGTGGATCAGGGGGAAGTTTTATGCTCTCCTTCTCCCCTCCTATCAAATTGGAAAAAAAACCCTGTCCGGCTAGCCTGTCATTTCACATAGCTGCAGGCAGGTTTCCTTCCTCCCAGTGCACAGGTTGTTCCCCAGCAGACAGAGCCCGGCTGCTCAGACTGTATCAGTGCGGAGGTGTGTGGCTGGGTAGACACAGAGCTGTGCCCTTGTGAAATCATTATGGATAGCTGGGAGACACGGGACATTATTAATGTGATTCAGATGTTGATTTCCAGCTAAGTTCTATACTCTGACCTCCGACCTCATTTATAAACTGATGCCACCTTCTTGAAACTCACTTTTAAAGCAAAGGTAGGAAACTGAGGAGTTGTAGAATTCATATTTCAATATGTACGTGGGGGCAGAGAGCCCTTTACTTTGGGAAAGAGGGTTAGTGGGGGATTAGGTGAACAGAGATCTTTGTAGGAAAGATGCTGACACAGTAAACATTATGTGTTTGCTTTTTATATTCATCTACCAATGTTTTTGTTTGTCTTTAATTTTTGGACACAGGACTTGTGAAGGGCGAAACATCCGGTACAGGACGTGTAGCAATGTGGTAAGTGAAGTACAGCTTTGATATGATACAAATCATCACATACAACATTCACGTCATATTGCGGAAAATAATTTGATAATGTGATAGTGAGAATACTGTAGGTATCTAAACTGCCTTCATACAGCAGGACTGTGGGCAAACCTTTGTCAGTTTCTTGAAAAGCTGGAGAGATTATGGCACAGCATGATGCTAAAACTCTCTGGAAGGAATTGTAGTCACAGCCTTTCCAAATAGAGTGTCAGTGAAATTTCTTGGCAGAATCAAGACCACTTGTCTTCCCAGTATTACTTTGGTAACCAGCTGGTTCACACTGGGCAGTCTGTCAGGCTGGAGGATTAAGCTGTTAAGGATTGAAGACAAGTTAGTGAGAGATGTGTTTCTATTCACCTGTGCCCTCCCAGCATTGGAATTCTGTTGCATGTCTTAGAAAAGCTGTTTTAGATAGCCTGCACCAGTGTTTTGTACTTTCCAAGGCTCTTGCTTGTTTTTTATATATGGCAAATACAGTTTTCAATACTATAAAATAAGAAACTTCAACTTCTGTGCTTACCAGCACAGTGAAAGTGTATTTTCACTGGTGAAAATGGCAATGAAGGCTTTCATATGGAAAGTTTTATTGGGTGCCAAGAATAGTAACAGCTCTCAAATTACATGGAGAAATGTCAGTTTTACCAGTAAAGATGGAAAATGAAATCAAACGTGCACTGGGCCAAACTTTCTCATGCCTGATTGGGACATATTCAGAAGCCTTTCAATATGTGCTTTGTCTAAAAAAGTTTAAAAGTTTAAGTTAAAAAAAAGAATATGTTCCCTCATATTTAGCTTATATTTTCTTCAGTAGACCACAGTTCATAATGAAAGAAACTGCTTCTATCTGATTTGTGGTCTCCCATGCAGTAAGATTTCTCACACTTCTTTCTCTGAAATTTGTTCTGGGCGTATCCTTTGGGTTCCTGAAATCTCTCATCAGTCTAGACATCTGCTTCACTGACAACAACTACAGCAGTTAATAAATAGGTCTGCTGGCTGATTGATAGCTCCTTTTCCATCCCTGAAGCACTTCCACACCACAGCCACAGAAGGAAAGGGGAAGTTGATTTGTGCCAGTTGAGTCGTATGCTGTAGCTCTGTGGAATACGACACAGAAAGGAAAAAAAAAAAAAAAAAAAAAAGGATACTGTTAAAGGCTAATTGGACTACAGTTAGGACCCATTAGTTTTGTTTTGATTTGTGAATGTATGCACACTGTGACAGTCCCCTTCCCCTTCTGACCTGCCCTTGTGTATACAAAGAGCATCCTGCTCTGGTGCCATTAACTATTCCTGGATCACCCTGATGAGAGGCTGGGGTTTTACATGTGTTGCCACTCTTATTTTGGAATTGTTGAGCTTAACTTTCCAGGATAAGGAATAATTTTTAAACGTAATTTTTAGCTTAGGCTCTGTTTTGGAAGTATGCACCTGAACAGTTTTCCTTCAAAATAAAACCTTGCACAACTTTGCCAGGCAATTCCTTTACATACCTTGTATTTGGCAACACTGGCTCCAGACTTGCCAACAAAGCAGTGAGGCATGAAGCTGCAGAACTCAGTTAATTATTTCATAGCAAATAATCCAAATTGAAACTTTCAAAACTCTTTACTACACTGAAATCAGTGACAGTTTTTCCACTGAATTATGACGACCCAGGACTGCTTTTATGTTTTTTCGGAGAGAGTAAAGAATGGATTGTGTTACATTGCTCTTTTTCTTAATAAAAGGATTGAGTATGTATTGGTTTGGTTTTGGTAAACTTGCAAAACTACTAATAAATTAAAATATTCTCAAGCTTCTAACTGCATCATACTTTGACCAGGTCCTCCATATATGGCTTTATGTCATAAAGAAAGTACTTGGCTGTATTCATTTTGCAGACATTTGCTTTCAGGGGAAAGTATTTTCTATTTTTCAAGTATGTTGAGTCTTTGAGATGCTATCCCTTCCACTTGTCATCTTTACCAATCTGAGATATCAGTACTCACAACATCAGTCATTGTAAGGGCATTACCACCATGATCAGCATCAGAACTTGTGATAGGATCCTGCCACAGCTGTGGTGGTCCTCAGGCCAGTATTTCTGGAGGCACCACTTTGAAATAACTTGTGCATCACCAGTGGAAACCTAAAGCAGTCTGGGAATCACAGATGTGCATCTCTGCACTGAAATCAATTCTGTTAGTGAATTGTATAGCTGTATCACTGAAATACTGTTTGTCTCTTTCAGAATAATAATAAAAAATAATAATATACTTTCTCTTTAATGAAGTCTACTGTCTTTGTAGACTCCAAAATCCAAGGATACACACCAACAAATTGGGTCTTGGTTCATTCCACCCATAGCTACTGGTGGAATTCTGCACTGGAAAAGGCACACAATATTGTGTGTATTTTTAATAGCTCAGACTTTGCCTTTTAAGATTTCATCTTTCAAAGACACTGAAAATGAGGAGGACAGAACTTACAGGCTCAGTGATACCTACATTTTCATCTGTTAGATAAAGGAAAATGAGAGCATATCCCCCCATTCCATCCCTGCAAATGAAGCTGGCTAACGTGCATTGTGGAAAATTCCTTTTTGATTCTTGAGGAAATCAGTAAGTTCTGAAACACAAGCTTTCATTACCATTAGCTTGTGCATGACTTGAGGACTGATGTTATTGTTTATAAAATAAACAGTCTTTTTGTTTTCTGCAAACTGTCCTTCTGTGAACTGACATGTTTTTGTTTATATGACTGGCCTGTTACAGGAAAGGATGGGTAGTCACATAAACTAAAAGTAAACTCTTTGTTTCAAAGGTGAAGCTGGAGAATGGGAAGAATGTTTCTTGGAGTCTGGCAATGAACACATTTTCATAGGCACTATCATTTGCAAGATTTTGCTACAGCTGGTTTTAATTCTTCCTGAAATTAAATTACAGGGGGGAAAAAAGAATGAGATAAAGAAAAACAGAGGCAAAGGGAGAGAGTGGCACATCTGTTTCTTTAGTGACCTGTATTTTTCTAGGGATGCTGATCATTTTGCATAGTATAGGCTATAAGAGAGATTGATACTGCTGTCTTATAAAGCTTCTGAGCAGTTCTTAAAAGAACAAATCCAGTCCAGTATATTCACCACTTTGCACTGCCTGGTGTTGATTAGAAACTGGAATCATGAAGCCACATGTGTAAATAGTAAAAGAAGGAATGAGGGAATCTGAAGATGATTTAGGGTTGAATTGCATCTGCTTTTTTCTTCTTACCATTCATATTGACTCCAAGTATGTTTCCAGCCATTTTAGAATATAATCGGGGCGGGGAGAAAGCGATTGATTTGTTTTTCTTTAGAAAATTACTCTGAATGCAATGAAAACATGTTTTTGTATCTAGCTGGGTTGTTATACAAAACATTATGCAAAATAAACAAAAATATTTCCAAACTGTGAGTAGGATTTTTTTACTAGGATTTTTTTTTTCAACTTAATATGCTCTCTGTTCCTCTTTCTAGGCACGTTCTTAATCTGCATGTTCTCTACAGCTTTTTTACCAGGCTATCATACCACTTCATTTGCTCTTTTTCAGTCTTCCTTCTACTCTGCTATCTTTTGCTTTTTCCTCCCCTATTTACATGAAAATCTATCTGAAAGATGTTTGTTGGAATGTGTACTGACTTCATGCCTTCTCTCTTCACACTCTTCAGTTATCAAATGCCTTTTTGTGATTGAAAACATTTTTATTTTCCCTAATATTTTTTCTTTTATTGCACTGCTTTCTGAATCAGACCAGAAAGAGATGCATGAGATGGGCACTTCATTCCCAAAGGACTTCGCTTTTCGTATTTGCTTGCTTATACCTTCCAGAATGATGATGAACACTACATATAGAAGCATAGAATCATAGAATCATTAGGTTGGAAGAGACCTCTAAGATCAAGTCCAACTATCATCCTAATGCCACCATGCCCACTAAACTGTGTCCTGAAGCACAAAATCAACATGCTTTTTTGAACATCTCCAGGGATGATGACTCCACTGTCTCCCTGGGGAGCCTGTTCCAATGTTTGACCACTCTTTCAGTAAAGAAATTTTTCCTAATGTCTAATCAAAAGCTCCCCTGGCGCATCTTGAGGCCATTTCCTCTTGTCCTATCTCTTATACTTGGGAGAGGAGACCAACACCCACCTGGCTAAAGCCTCCTTTCAGGCAGTTGTAGAGAGTGATTAAGGTCTCCACTCAGCCTGCTCTTCTTCAGACTAAACAACCCCAGTTCCCTCAGCCACTCCTCATAAGACCTGTTCTCCAGACCCTTCACCAGCTTCGTTGCCCTTCTCTGGACACGCTTCAGCAACTCAATACCTTCTTGTAATGAGGGGCCCAAAACTGCACACAATATTCGAGGTGCAGCCTCACCAGTGCCAAGAATAGGGGCACGATCACCTCCCTACTCCTCCTGGCCACGCTATTTCTGAATACAGGCCAGGCTGCTGTTGGCCTTCTTGGCCACCTGGGCACACTGCTGGCTCATGTTCAGCTGGCTGTTGACCAGCACCCCCAGGTCCTTTTCTGCCAGGCAGCTTTCCAGTCTCTCATCCCCAGGCCTGTAGCGCTGAACGGGGTTGTTGTGACCCAAGTGCAGGACCCGGCACTTGGCCTTGTTAAACTTCATATAATTGGCCTTGGCTGCTCTTGAAATTTTGCTGTTTGACGTGAAAACAGATAATGCTGGAAGCTGCACAATGTTACTAACTCTTTCAACAAGGTTTAGAGCATTTCCATTAAGATAAAGTTTGTAGATGGTAGATCCCATTAATCAGGTCACCAAAACTTGTAAACACCACATGAAGCTCTTTATTATATAGACCTTACTTTCTTAACTTGGCTGAAATATTGCTGTAATGACATCCCCCATTATTTGACTTGCATCAGACAAGCTACTTCCAACCCTGTTTCTTATCAGCTTATGCTGCATTTTGTACACACCAGCACTGATATTGCCCATCTTACTTTCAACAAAATGACACTACCTTCTTTCCATTCACCAAAGCCCAGCCTCTTGGAAACTTTCAATCTTCCATATAAGTGCATAGTTCTCAGAAGCACTAGCTTGTGTGTATGAGAAGCAACATTACCAAGTACAATTTTTTTCAGAACTACAAAAATGACAGCAGGATGTAAATTTTCTACTTCTGATGGCTAGAAATTCCATGTGAAGTCTTTTGAAATCAAACCTCCCCGTTTGCATGTTTTAGTAAAATTAAAATATATATATATATAAGCACTACACGTATCTCCTTACTAACACCAGTTTTACTTAATGTCAGTTTATTTTTAAAGTGGAAATTCTTCCAAACTCAGAACATTCATTGTGACTACAATCTGTTCTTCAAAATGCTGGATTTTAATATCTACCAACCTACTTTGAATATGTGCATTTTAAAACTTCAGTGTGTCATCTACAAATTATTTTTTTGTACTTGGAAACAAGTGCTTTTAATATTAGTGGCTTTGCCTTCTGGATTTGCATCTTCTCAGCAAGCAGTCCTGTGAATGTTTGACTATAACAAAGAGAACAAAAAAAACCCCATTGCTGCCGTTCTATGTAAATGCTTCAAGAATCTTTGTAAACAAACAATCTGGATCACTTCTGTGACAGTGGCATTTCAGGACTCTGTTCAGGACTCTTCAGGACTCCTTAAGACTTTGGATATTTTATAGATTTAAATTCAGCATTCATGATAATAATTTTTTGTTTACTTGAATATCTCTTTTTGATCTGCCAATGTGGCACCTGTGGTGCTTTTAGGAAAATGTACTCCAATATTATGTATTAGTATTAGTTTTTGGCTGAAATATTTGGAAGTTTTTCGAGCTGCAATACAAGTTATTGTATCTAATTTAAACAATTAATTTTAAGATTTAAAAGTATGAACGAATAAAAATTTTATAATAGCATGAAAAGCTTAAATTGAATTATTTGCCAAAAGTGAGAACATACTTAAAAAAAAAAATCAACCACATTTTTTGGTCAAAATATAATTTTATAGATGTTTCTAATCACAAATATTCACGGAGGTTCAGATTTATACTTCACTGACTATTTTAAACCTCATCTCCACTCCATGTTTATTTAATGCTGAGTTGAAACATCTGCTGATATTTCTCCATTTACTTTGTTCCTATTGTTTCTCTCATACTTCTCTCTGTCAGATATTGCAGTGTCCGGGGCTTGTCAGAGAAAGACATAGTATGAGACCCTCTCAATCTAAGCATCTAAGCATGACCCTAACCTATTTTGAAGTTCACAGGAGTAGACCAGCGAAAAATATGGCTATAAGAAACTTAATTCAAACAGGGCACTCAACAAGGCTTCAAGGCTGAGTGGAGTTTCCACTAAATCCCTAGATCTCCTAAGTCTGTACTTTTATCTAAAGTTCTTATTTAGTCTTGGGCAAGGCCTTGCTTGAGGACCTGAGGGTTTCTGTCTCAGTAGGAAAATCGTCACAGCTGAAATGCTGTGCATACTTCATGGAACTGGTTCAATAAGCTGTTCTGTCAGATGCTGCACAGAGTAGTCCAGTCGTTAGTCGTTTTTTGCACAGAGGAAAAGCTCCAGGTATAGTAAATCATTCTTGGCCTCTGCAAATACACAAGCACGTATATTGTAAACTGTTTTAAGGTTTCTCCACTGTTTCCACCAATCACAGGTTAGATATGATGCACATTTCACCCACTAAGTAAACTTTTAAAAGTCTGACCCTCTTTTGTCCCATGAAATCTGATCTACCTATCACCATCAAGGGACATCTGGGATTCATCTTATCTTTTCCACTGGTTTGTTGATTAATAGAAATTGTTTTGAATGGGATTCAAACATGGCAAAATTCCATGGACCTTATGAATTACAATAGAGTCAAATAGGAGGTTAAGTTAAAAAAAAAATTTTGGATGTGAGGAAGCGAATGAAGCCATAATAATATGGCCAGCATTAGGTGCCTAAAAAGTGAAGATGAAACTCCTGTGTTTATTTTAGAACAGGTTTCATACGTCAAAGGGCTTTCTGATCATCTTTAAAATTATATATATTTTCATTACAGTGGAGGAAATCTTGACCTGGTAGGATGAACAGAGATTATAAGTATCCAGTACAGGCTCAGTGTTTCAGGAATATCTCAGGAGCCTTCACAAGCTAAAGGTCATGAAACAGCCATCTAGGACTCACAAAGTTAGAGAAGGAACAGTTGTTTCCTATTCACTGGAAATTTTCTTCCTTAAAAAGTCTTAATGAATAGGAAGCTTGAAGATAAATGAACTTAGACAAGACTTTCAAGTTTTATTAACTCTTTCTGGTTCTTCAAGGAGTGCAATGGCAGCAATCCCTCATGCCTACAGGGGCCCATATATAATTTCCAAAACGAAACAAAACCGGTAAGATTTGAATATGGCATCAAAGCTGGAATAACCTGAAGCAGGACTGTAGTGCTGTTGCGGCCAGATACCAGTGCTGCCACATGCTCCGAACGCAGGCCATGCAGAAGTGGTTAGCAAAATACCTCGTAGAACTACATAACGCAGGCAAAGACATGCTGCCTGAATGTTCACTAACTTGGCCTGTGACTTCTGGCCACACCCTTGGGGTGTGGGTACACCTTTGTCTGTCAATCTGTTGTGCAGGTAAACAAATTGCATACTGTTAGCTTCTGGGATCAGACCCTTAGGTGAAGTGGTAAAATGTAACTTCACTCAGGCCAATGAAGCAGCGCTAGCTGGCGGCTGTAGAGGATCCCCTTCCACCAAGCCCTTGTGTACATACAAAAAGCATGCTGATTTCTTTAAAAGGGGAAAAGACTTTGTGGAGTCAGAGTCTATAGTCTGTCCAGGAGCCAACACTACAGAAATGGGGCACAGAAAGACTGCCTCAAAATGGCAAACACTCTTATCTAAACGTGTGCAAAGTATTTAGAAGAAAATAGGGATTTACTGCTTGAACAAATATACAAGAAAACACTGGCTTTGCCTTATCTGTTATTTCAGCAACTAGAATACTCATTTATAGGCTGTGAACTTGTATCTGTCTTTCATTATATGATTGCCACAAAGCCCAGCATGAAAAGGCTCTGATACCCACTGACATGTAATACAAACAATAAATAGTAAGTTTTAAAAGCAAAAAAAAAGAAGAGAAGAGATTAATAAGCAGTGCCAAGTTCTGTCCAGTTCCTACTTTCTCAGTCTCAGTGACCTGTGTCTAATGGTGGGTAATACTTGGACCATGACTCAGCATTATGTGTTTTGGTATAAAAAACATCACACAGGTTATGCAGGTGTTATGTGCGTGAGTGCAAATATATGTGCTTTCTTAACTGGAAGGAAAGTCCCTCTCTGAGGGAAAGGGATTTTCAAGACCTTCAGGTAGATTTAAGATTCAGCATTTCAGTAGGAGAAAAGTGGTGGGCCGGACTGTGACTCTTTTTTCATATCTGTGTGCCAAGATAAGTATGCATGTCTGCATTTCTGACTGTTTGAATGTATTCTTTGAATGGCTTCAAGTTTCAAAGTAAAACTTTTTTAAATACAACCTCTACTATTTAAATCCATTGTTTTATTTTGATCATGTTATCAAAGACTGGAAGACTTAACCTCAGTCCTGGTCACCTGCCATGTGTCCTGAAAGCTTGTTATGTTGATTGTACATTTTTTCTTTTTGATTTAAAAATAAAATTCAATGCAACAAACATAGTATTGAATACTGTACAAAGCAGGATTATGAACTCTGTATGTCGTGGGCTTTATTGGGCCTTTCTGTCTTTGTAAAAATAAAGATATTGCAAGCCAGGAAGTTTTGAAGGTAGAGCCAAGCTCAAACCAAACAAGAAAGTTGTCTTGGATCTCTGCAACAAGCCTAAGCCAAGCCAATAGACCTAACTGTATTCATTTATGGACAGAAAAATTCAGAGAAGTGTATGCACCAGAAGATTTTGTGTCAGGAAATAAGGCCACAGTGTTCCATTTTGCTTGTCTCTTCTCTATTTGAAAATAGAGTTAAACCAGGTCTTGGTCCAAGCTGGAACTATCTTGTTCATCCTCCATTTAAAAGCAGAAGGTGAAGACCACTTCTGCTGTAATTGCACACCTATAGAGGAATAATGAATTTCCCACATATTTTTCTGCTCTCTGCACACTGTGCTGCTGTCCAAACTTTGTCCCGTATCAACAGTTTGCCCAGATCACAAAAAGGGCCTGATTGCCTCTAAGTTTTTCTGGAGATTTTAAAATAAAACCGAAATACTTCCAGCATTTTACTTTTTTTTTTTTTTAATCTTCTATGACATATGAATAGAAAAAATGTCTGCAGTCTAAGTCCTCCAGCAGTAAAATTCCAGTTACGAGGTTCAACTTTCAACCTCCATTTTCAAAAAGGATGAATGGGCTCTGGATTATTGCTCTTTGATATGTATTTTTCTAAAGCAAGATTTAGCCCAAATCCTTTTTTTCTCTTACATCTTAATTTATTTAAACTTTTGTAGCAGTAACACTCTTCCCTTGTACTTAGACAGCAGAACTTTAGACTAGAGCTTGGCCCGTTACTTTCGGGCTGCATCATACTGAAATGCAAAGCAAGCTAACTGAAAATTTGCTCTCATGGTACAAAGCAAATTAGCTGAAGAACTGTGACTGAAGGGCATGGTTATATGTGTAGATAGTTCACGATAAGAAATGTTTGGAGTGGTGTGATCCAACATCATTCAACATTCAAACAAAACGGGCATAACAACATTGCCAGTACACAGTGGATGTTGCATGTCCTGGGTTTGAGCCAAGGGTACACAAATGATGAATTGATAGCCAAGATTCTGCCAAATTGCTTCAAGAGGAGATTTGAGAGCTTGATTTTTAAGACAGGTTTTATTTTAATACTAAACAATGATTCTTTAATGTCATAAAGTGACATGCAGCCCCCATGCCATTCATATTGAAAGCTGTAATAATCTCCCCTATTTAAAAGAAGCAGAAAAGTGTTAGTGAAAGCTGTAGTGAAAAGTCTGAGAAACAAAGATGATTATGTAAACCTCAGAGGAGATATTTTGCCTCAATAACAGCATGACTTTCATAGCTGAGAGGGTAAGAAGTCCATGAATAAAGTTGTCATTTATGATAAGTGATTTTCTATAGGATGAAGTAGTTTGAGGACAAATACAGGCATCTTATAAGGACATTGCCTAGTTATGTTGTTGTATATACATCAAAATGCCTCCCTATCAAGTGTATAATTGACATTTATGATTCTCTATAAAAAAGTGTTACAGTCCTCAAGCAAAGGACATAACAGGTATTCATTTCACCTGATACTTTACCAGGTATCATTGAGAAGTAGCGTTCCTTAAAACAGCAAGGTGGAGGACAATGGGACCTTAATAATCTGAGGCAGCCATATTGCTAACATTTGCTCCTTTGTCACAGTTCCCATGATATTTAATGTTTTTCCTAGAGCTTAGCTACTGTATTCCTGTAATTATGTAAGAAATTAAAGTTATTTCAAAACAAAACAAAACAAAACAAAACAATGAATCTCTAGCCTTTACGGTTGCTTGCACATGAAAACTTGAAACATAATTCTTCAAGCACCAAAAAATAAGAAGGAAATAAAAATGCTTATTTTGCCTGAAATCTCATTATTTTGGAGCTCTTCTTGCTCTCTTGAGAACGTGACTCATGGTTTCCAGTGCTAAATGATGACAAGAAAGTATGTGTGGATAAGAAAAGCCTCACATTCTCATCAACAAGAGAATTTAAATAGTATGAGTGGTCTTTTTTATATCAAGTGTGCTGGGTTCAGAGTAGGGTTTATACGTCTCACAAACCTCCTGGAGGATTAACAAAAGGGATTTTTAAAGGTCTTCCCAGTAGAATAATGCTAAGTCGCTAATTATGCAAGTTATGAAATCTTAGGCTGAAGAAATGCAAATACATATTACATTTTTCTGATTTTTATTGTCCTACCAACTGATTAGAATCATAGAATGGTTTGGGTTGGAAGAGACCTTAAAGATCACCTAGTTCCACCCCCCTGACATGGTCAGGGGCAACTTCCTCCAGACCACGTTGCTCAAAGCCCCATCCAGCCTGGGCTTGAACACTGACAGGGACGGGGCAGCCACAGCTTCTCTGGGAAACCAGTGTCACACCACCCTCACAGGAAGGAATTTCTTCGTAACACGTAATCTAAATGTACCCTCTCTTGGTTTAAAACCATTACCCCCTGTCGTATCACTACAGTCCCTGGTAAAGAGTCCCTCCCCATCTTTCCTGTAGGCCCCCTCTAAGTACTGGAAGGCCTCTATAAGGTCCCCCTAGAGCCTTCTCTTCTCCAGGCCGAACAACCCAAGCTCATCAGCCTGTCCTCATAGGGGAGGTGCTCCAGACACCTGATCATTTTTGTGGACTTCCTCTGGACTCGCTTGAGCAGGTCTGTGTCTTTCTTGTGCTGGGGGCCCCAGAGCTGAACACAGTACTGCAGGTTGGGTCTCGCCAGAAAAGAGTGGTATTTAGGTCACTGAGGCAAAAAAAAAGCTAGTGAGGAGAGCTTAAATAAACAAACAATTAAATCACGTAATTCTTATTCTTCCTCTTCAAAGGAAAATTTGATGGGAAGAGAGTGGCTGTGCACACACACTTCTCCACATTATGTGCACAAGTGGAAAGAGCGTCAGCAAGAGCATTTCAGGCCTCTGGTTAAGGCATGTACAGTGCATTTCTTGTGTCCCGAGCCTATTTACACATGCTCTTGATGTTCTTTCAATACTTTTGCAGAAAGAAGAAAGAAAGGTATAATTATCCAGTTGAACTATGTGTAGCTGCAGCTATTTCAATGAGTCATCTTAGTCTATACAGAAAAACTCTGTGCATGTGGCATCTGTGGAGCGCAGCTGACTACATAATATTGTGATTGGCTGTCCCAAATAGTCCTGCTGACATTTTCCTCTTTCTTTTCTTCAGGACTGTCCACCAGAAGCAGGTGATTTTCGTGCCCAGCAGTGCTCTGCTCACAACGACGTCAAGTACCAGGGACAGTTTTACGAGTGGCTTCCTGTCTCTAATGACCCTGACAATCCGTGCTCACTGAAGTGCCAGGCCAGAGGGGCAGCTCTGGTTGTAGAGCTGGCGCCAAAGGTTCTGGATGGGACCCGATGCTACACTGAATCCCTGGACATGTGCATCAGTGGCTTGTGCCAAGTAAGGAGAGAAGCCCTGCCCTAACGCCCTTCCTCATGGCTGCTCCCCTCAGATGTGTCTCACATGCTCACCCTCCTCCTCTGCACCATCATTTTAGGGTCTTCATTCTAATCATCTGTTTTCATTCTTTTAAACTGACTATCTTCCACCTTGTTTGGAACAAGTGTATAAATTCAAAGGTTATTTTCTCACTTTATGCTGTTTCCTTGGGGTTTTTTGGAGGAATGTATTCTCAGTTTTTAAACGGTTTTGTATAGTTAGCTGCAATGCAGATCTCATTTGAAAGCACCATAAGAAAATAATATTTTAGCTTTTAGTCTGGATATTCCAAAATTTTCCAAGTCTATGAAATTACATTATCTTTAAAGATTATCGCTCCCTGTAAGTCACAAACTACATAGCAGTAGATGAGGTACTAAACTGGAAAATCTGCTGTTGGTTTGCTACAGGACTAAGCAAGTGGCTGTATCTCCTCCTCTCCCCTGCTTGCTAAAAGTGAGATACAGGGACTTTTCGGCCTTCACTTCACAGTGCATGGAGATCTATTAATCATTCAACCAATTTGTTGGCATTTAGTTTTGTATTACCTTTGTGCTTTTACTTATATATTGCTAGTCTTTCAAAATTATCTACACCTGAATTACATGTAGGCTACAGATTGATGGAGGGGACATTTGCACCATCTCTGTTAAGTACTGAACATACCTGAATCTCAGAAAAGGTTGAGTCTAGATTCATGTTTCAACACCCAGTCTCCTTCAAGTCTATGTAGACTTGACATGTTGTTGGCTTTCTAGTGTAATTTCAGCCACTTTATGTGCCTTCAGAAGGTTTCCTCCTGTTTCCTTTCTGTTTGATTTTCTGTTCTGAGCCAGAAGCAGTCCTGAAGTAAATGAAACAGAATAAGCAGTTGCTGGGCTAATCTCATTTGTGATCTGAAGAAGGCAATCGTTTAGACCTCTTGACCTCAGCCGAGTGCAAAAGTTTCTCAAAATTTCAGATTGCTTAATGAGACAGAATAATTTCAGTCTTTTCTGCTTTTTTAATCTTTTAAAAACTTAACTGGAGACACAGGAATCTAGATGGGAAAATGATTCACAGTATTCTGTGTATAGTGGCCTGGAAATTAGGAGCAGTGCATTCAGGCTGTCCGGCTGATTTCTGGTTTGGTCCAAATATGAAGAAAATCGTCCCTTAGGAACTGAGCTCATAAGCATCCACTACTAAAACAAACTTGTTTGCATTCTCATGATACTTCCTACTCCTGGAAGGCTGAAGTTAGCTGCACTGTTACAACTATGAAGACTGATGTTATTTCTTAACTGTCTCTGTGGCTAAGGTAAGTATTTTGAAAATAGACAAGTACACTTGCACTAGTGTCACTGAGGAATTTCAGTTAAGCTAACCCTTTTCTTGTATACCCTAGAATAATTTTCAATGCATAAACATGAGTGTATGCTTTTCATGATCTTCAGCATTCAGTTTCGTCATCAACATTTTCCATATATTTTACAATCACTGCATCATTTTTTATGACGTTCAAAAAAAAATATTAAAATACAAATGCTCATGCTGCATTCCTTACAGTGAATAATTTTATGGTTTTGAGTGTGTTAAATAGAAAGCAACTCAAAGTATTTTTGTCACAGTGCATCCCTGCTATCCAGTCATATCTTTGTGACAGTAGAGGTACTGCATTAGAAAGTTCATAACTTAATTTGCCCTCATTGGATGCTTTAGAGCAGCAGGTGCTTTACTATCACAGCAACAGCTAATACTACCTAAGCAGTCCAGAAAGGTGAACAGTATGAAATTTGCCAGAATAATGGTGAACCTTCTTTGAAAGAAACATTCTTCCATGGCCTCTAGAAAGATTCTTTTAAAAGAATGGGAAACCATAGTATTATGGAAGACAAAGTAGAGCATTCTTGCTCTGTGACATTTGTGTGAATAAGCTTTCTTCTGTAAGCATAGTGAGTGCATGTAAATTTCAGAGGAGACAAAATGTGATCTTAGAAGTTATACCTATGCATTTGCAGCAGTAGTTGCAGGCTACCACTTCCCTAAAATGGTTAACACACTCTAAACATAACAACCACAGGTCTCAGTAGTTTGTGAGATTTCGTAATGATCCTGGATGTTCAACTATATTTTCATGAGATGTCCCTGCGTGATTTGGGGCAGTGTAAAAGACAGCTGTAATAATGCAAAGGCAAGGTTTGTCACAACTGCAAAAAATACAGTCTCCTGAGTTTTATATTTAGTCTAAAGTCCTGAAGACTAAAAAGTGGAATTATGTTTGTGAGCAGGCTCTTTGCAAAAAGTAGTTACACTGTCTTGGGGATGAAGAGGTATATTTTCTGAACTGCTCAGAGCAAAACTACTTAAAAGCAGCTTTAAGTTTGCCATCCTAGTGGGCTTGCATGATCCAAGTATTATTTGACTGTGGCTTTATAACAGAGAAGTGTATGGACTTTCATAATATGTTCTGAATACAGCCCTAGGTATGTTTTTTTTACACTATGGATGGCAATCAAGAAGGAATTGAGCATTGTTCAGCTAGAACATTTTATAAAACATATAAACATGGCTATTCAATTACAGTTTGTGCAAGAATCATGAATTAGTAAAAGTGACGTTAAGATCAATATATGCTTATGTAAACATAGTGCATTTTTCCCAGTGGATCAAACAGTTGTGTCAGCTCTCTGAACTAATCACAGAGATATTTCTTAACATGTGAGATTTTGGTCAGCCCATGTGGCCTGTTGTATGCTCACAAGCTGTTCCTGGGGTTATTAATGGCAGAAATGAGGAGTTAGTCATATTGCCTTCTGCATGCCTCAGTACTCTTTCTGATTAAAAGGTGCTGGTTTTCATTCTCATTGGCAAATATGTGTTTGTTCACAAGATGTAACATTTGGAAATTACAAGATCGCTCTCTCATGTTTATCTCTTCATTTTTAATGTGTTTGGAGGTTTAGAATCACCAGTAGCTTAGTAGCATATTTATGAGTCTTTGTTTAATTACTAGTTATTGACCTGAAACCTTTGTTTTACATGCTGGCCAACAACCAGTTAAACTCAAAGTCAGAAGAAACTTCTGATTGTATTCAGGACAAGCAAAGGCACCTTTGTGTTTAGAACAACCTGTATCCCTTAACCTTTGATTCAATGAAGAGTATGGTTAAAGATTCTTAAAAATATGCTTAAATAATTTTTAATTACAGAGGCAGGGTATGGGAGAGGTTATGTAGTTGCTGATCCAGACATATTTCATGGCACAGGGCAGTACACATGACTGTGCCAGTTCAGGAATCATGCAAGCTATGTGTCTTTCCTCTACCTGGATTACATAAATGTATTTGTCTTCTGTGAAGAGATGGGCTATATCTTGCCATTGTTCTTTGTGTAAAACACCTAAGAAATTAATGGGAATTCATTTTTGAGAATTGTTTTTTTCTTTCTGAAGTTTTACTTTTAAATCCATGGGTGACATAGATTGAGAAAGAACATTTTTCAAATTAAAAACTCCTTTTGTAATGCTTTTTATTTCTTACTAATTGTCTTGTCCCTCCTAACCATTTTAAATGACTTTGTGTATGGATATCTCTCTTATTTGGGTCCCTTTTAATTTCTTCTTTTTTAAAGAAATGCAGATTACTTCTCAGATGTAACCTTTGGGTCTCATTTTGGGTTTACTTCCAGATATAGTATGCCCCATTGGTGTAATGCAACTAGCTTGAACAACGATGCTCAAGTCAACAGAATGCTCTTTAAGAGATAGGGTTTTAATGTTCCATGTTAGGAAATGTCTATATGGACAGAATTAATGGGGATCCAGAGCACAACACATTTTAAAACTTCCAATTTCTAATTTAATTTTCCCTGTTTTTGAAATAAATTCCTGTACTTTAAATCCATTATCAGGTTTTTGAGGGTATAAGCAATTTCTGCATATGGCAGTTGGAGTTTCAAAGTTGGAGTTACTGGTCTCCCTTTGCCTATAATCCTCAGTTGCACCTGTGAAACTCAGAAGAAATTGTCTGTACTTTGTAGAAACAACATTTCAGACTCACTAAAGACTTCACCCTGAAGCAGAAACAGGAGTTTCTTGCTTACCTTCATATTCACCGAGGACAAGAGCTTTAAAGAAACTTCTGTCTTCATTATTAGCAATACAAATTCATTATTTATAGCATTGTATGCTATCTTAAAGATATATATCTGTGTCAGAAAAATGGACAGTTCTATTTCTTCATTTCTCTCTCTCCCCGCCCTCCTTCCTTTCCTTCTCTCCTTTTTCCTGTCCTTCTTGCTCTATTTCTTTTTCTTTTTCTTTCCCTGTTTCTTCTTAGTTAGCTTGAAAGAGTGGAAGCTTTTGTGCTTGTCGTCTCTCTTCTCCATATTTGCAGATATGAAAGGTGTTCTGTTTTCCCTTTTTTCTCATGTGAGAAGGCTACACAAGCAGAAGGAAGTCTCTGACTCTTCAGAAAGAATGAAAATTGCCGTCACATGTTAATAGGAATTAAACTGAGTAGCAGTATATTTCCCCCCCTCTAATTTCTTTCTATTCTAATAAACTTCCCTAAAACTTCTAGCAAATTAAAAGTTGCCTAGTTTTCAGGCAAAAATGTGATAGTTAATTGAATGCCCTTGCTTCTAACAAGGTTTTGGTCTCATTCTGGAGTATCCATTTTTCAATCATCTGAGGGGTTAGGTAGGCAGATGCCACCACCCTCTGTTTTCCAAGGGACTCGTGTACTGTAGGAGTGTTTTGTTCTCTGTCGTCACACTTTTTACGTCCTCCTTCACCTGACGACTTCTCTTGGTCATGGACTCTGATCTTCTCTGGCATGTCCCTGTTACCGCCTGCTGTATCTCTAACAGGGTGTTCTCCCTTGCTTGTTCACTCAAACAGCTACCTGTTAGTGCAGCTCTTTCTTCCCTCACACTTTCACACTTCGAGTTCTGGACAAATGCCAGCTAGGTTGCATCACTGGATAGAGGATCATGGCCTCTGATGCTGTGAAAGTCCTGTCCCCCAAACACCAATAATCCGTTGAACCTACTGGGACTTTTATTAATATAAACAAAAACTCCTTCCTGTTATCCAGTTTCCCTGCCACAATAATAAAAAACAAAACAAAACAAAACAAAATCTTAGATTTCTCTCTCTGTTTCCGTTGAAAGGAAAATATTCCATTTTCATTTTTGGCTTTTTCTATTTTCCTTATCCCCTTCACTTGCTCTTCCTGTTATCATACTCTTCATACTTGGTTCTCTCTTAATTTAATTTAATTTTTGTGTTCTGCTTCTGTGAATTCCACAAATGTTCCTTTTGTTAACTCTGGCAAGGATGAACAAGAAAAACAGTCTTTGCTTTCTCAGATAGGTGATCAAGGATTATCCAAGGCTTCTTCTGTCTCCAGTACTAATGGCAGAATCTGCATATTGCTGTGTAGCACCAGATCAGGTTTATTTTGGTTTTATTTTTTGGTAAATATGTGGCCAGACAGTAAGGTGTTGTGCAGTGTTTCCAAAAACGGGGTCCCATTGATATCATAGACAAATCCTCACCTGATGTAAATAAGTATTTCTTCCCTGAAGCCACATTCATGGATGAGATGCTTGCACTCTGGGCAATCTCTTTTACTTATACTTGTGGAATGGCCCTCCTCTTCTGCCATCCTTTCCTCCCCCCCAGACCAGAGATCCCAGCTTCACAGGAATCAGGAAAGTGAAAATATGGCAGTTTCCCTGAGGAATCTGCCTCCCCTCCATTCTCACAAGCATTTACTCTTTTCACATGCTTTCCTTTTTTTATTGCCCGCAATACAAGCCACAGCGAAGTGTGTAGTTTGGGGTGTTGCTTTAAATGTTTCAGCCACAGCACAGGGCGACAGGAGTCCTTCTGTGTGAAAAACCATGATAGCCTCTACAAAGCTTACATCATTTTCATATTGAAAGGTTAGACACTGCAAATGCATGTTACCAGAACACTCCCTTTGGTAACTGCTGAAGCAACGCAACTGTGTAAGGCCTCCCATCAAAAGCAAAAAGTGTAGACACTGTCCCTGAAAGATAGTGCAAATTCTTTTGCAAAAACCTGAAAAAAATGAATGATGCTACAATTAATAGCATTTTATTTGAGTGGTGCCTATTAAATGGGTAAAAACAGTCTTATTAGCCCAAGAAATTGATGAGATGTGTGTCTAGGATGTGTTAAACACCAACTGGTTTCTTATACATGCAGGTGTATAAGAGCTAATGACTCCTTTAAATTTCTCCGAAGAATCAAGATAAAAGATGTCTACTTTTGCTTTCTGTTATTTCAACATAAACCTGGAATAATTTTACCACAGTCTCAGACTGTCCTGCTATTGAAAAAACAACTCTGGTCCTAACCGTATGAGTATTACTATTGTTATTATTACTGCTACTATTACTGTTATTGTTGTTGGTTGTATTAAAGACCATGAAATTATTTCATATGTGTGGTGGAATGTCAGAATGAATCATATTCCAGCTCTAATAGCAGGATTAGATCCAATGATAAAAAAGCTGGTTATTTTTAAGAAGGCACTTAAGTAAGTTTGTTACTACAAAAAGTTCGGGATTGGAAAAATTTTTGTTTATTTCTTCTCCCAGCACTGCCCGTCTTTATTACATTATTTCAGTTTTACAGGTTGTTAGTTAGAGAGCTGCATCCCAGAAATACTTATCTTAATGTCTACTATTTATGATAATGTGAAATTGTTCCTTCAGATCTACTACCAAATACTACTAGAGGCAGTTTTTAACTTTTCTGATATATTGACTCCTAAGACTTTTTCCTGGTACACTGCATAGTCAATTGAAGTCAGCTGACAACAAGTTTAGTTTCCTTAGTTACCTTTCACAGACAGTGAAAAGTACCTGTAACAAAAGTGGTCAGTCTATGGACTCCAGTATACTGTGGACATAGGCTGAAAACCACTGATTTTAAGAAACATTAGAAAAGATGATTTAATGGCTTGCTACAGCTTGTT
This sequence comes from Leptosomus discolor, assembly GCF_034619465.1. NCBI lineage: Eukaryota > Metazoa > Chordata > Aves > Leptosomiformes > Leptosomidae > Leptosomus > Leptosomus discolor. Next base: position 56,411,046 of record NC_141419.1, on the reverse strand, counting down.
TATTTTTGAAGTCAGTATTGGAATAGAATGTAGCCAACACAACTCAGCTGAATTTCCAAAGCTATTGTTCATCTCAAACTGAATGCACTGGGTTAAGGCTGTTTTGCCAGAAGTGTATTAAGGATAGTTTCATATAGCTTCTTCACAAATAAAACATATTTGTTTTAAGTATCAACATTAAGTGCTCTTGCTTACTGTTTTGATGTTACTTATTCACTGTTACAAATCTGTGATAGGTGAAGAAATTAATTGAGAACTGAGATTCACTAATTCTAAAAATATTTTTAATTTAAAGGAAAAATATCCTTCTGGATGGCCATATACTGCTTTGTTTGGTAGGGTTTGGAGATTTAATAGGTGAAATAATAACATAAATACAAAATGTGGTAAATGGGATCATCTGTCATTATACAGGGCTATGAAACTTATACACCTGATCTTTTCCCATATCCTACTCCGCAGACCTTTTTGCAGACTTTTCTGCAGTGGTGTATTTTGTTAAATAGTTTTTCCCACTGTATTATTATGTTCTCTATGTACACATACTTAAATGGCTATATATGTACATGTATATGCTTCTAAGTTTTTTTCATCAGAGACAAAGGCATAATATCAGAAGAGTAGAAAAATCTGCTCTCCTTTGAATAAATGACTGTCCACATATTGCCTGTATGGACAGTTTCTCTTTCTCCCTTCCATCTACACACCATTGTTGCATGGATCCTTTCCTGTTTCCAGTTCAGGCTAAAATACAGAGCTAAGCAGGATAACAGTGTCACTTAACACTGTGCTAGGTGTGTTGGTGCACAGATAATGTACTCAGTGGCACAGTAAACCTGCTTGATACTGGTAAAATATGGATTTTAAAGAACACAGAATCTAAGTGGTCACCTCAGCAAGCTCTTGAAGGCTCATGAAACTTCCTTGGGCCCAGACTGACCCTATGGGATGTGCCTGGAGCACTGCTGCAGAAACTGGCACCTGGCCCTGTGGCTGTTCCTAGTCATTCCGTAGCTTGGGCCCTGATTTCCATGCATGCCTCCCTCAGACCATTCAAGATCACTCCAGTTTTGAGGAAGGAGAAGGTCAGGACTCTTTCCCACCCTGTCTGAACCCCTGGACCATTTTTCCATGGTGCAGCATTCATTGCTCTAATATTGAAGACTATTCTCATCTGTGCTTGCTACCAGTAATACTGGGGATCACGTGCTTATTTTGACAAGATCCCATTTTTCTGCACTTTAATTTAGCATATTATCTAACTGTGAAAAATCTGAGAGACAATAATTTCCAGAAAGATATTTTTATCTGTGTTGCTGTTTTACATTCACACAAGAGGACTGAAAATGCCTGTCATTTGCCCATTTGATGGCGAAGTAGAGAAATGAATGACCTTTGTTTCATTAATTCTCTACAAACAGGAATAATTTGTGTTTCTACCAGTGTGTATTCATTTTTAGAGGCATTCAGTCCCCCATGACAGCTTCCAGTAATGATCTTTTTCTTCTGCCAAGGCTGTGACAGAAGTCAGGTTAAAACAAAGGAAAGCATTGCAGAAAAAAAAAGTCTAGGTATTTACATGTTGCTGGGATTTCAGTCTCCTGTAGTTCAGCTATTTCTGGCTCCTGTTGGTAGTTGTCTTTTTTTTTTCTTTTTTTTTTTTTTCCTAATCTATAAAACACCAGAAGAAAACGCAAAAGGTGTAATAATAACTGTATTTTTTAGGCAAGTGTGTGGCTGTTTTTCATCAGACATGTATGACAGGATCAGTTTGAAATTGTCTTTCAATTTAGCCTAGCCTTTTGACATGATGATTATAATGGATTTTCAGATTCTGATGTCTGCATCAAGCTCCTGAGCCTAAATGCTCAAAATGAATCCATCTTTTTTTAGAGTGAGTTGAAACCTAGATGCCTTCTGGGGAGAAGAAAGTACTGAATTCTAGATTTCTGATGGTCAGGCTGAACAGTTGAACTGCTGTTCTGCTGTTTGAACTTTTTGTCTAATGCTCTCCATCCCTGTCTACCTCCTGTTTTGTGGATAAGGAATCTTAATTTTGTTTTCTTGTTGATGAGTATAATTGTTCTGAGATGAAAGAAGTAGCAGCATGACATCTTTCCATCATGCAGAAGGGAGTGGGATGGAGAACCTGACGATTCAAAAGTGTAATAGCCAAATGCTTAAATTGGTGTCATCATTTTTTGTGGCAGAGAATGGCAAGGAACTGGGGATATGTTCATGGCATGAAACAATCTGCATTTGCATTATTAGAATTCCACTCCCCTGCCCTGAGCTATCAGTTTTCCACTTTATGGTCCAACAGAGATTGGCATCACTGCAGAGATTTTGTTCTAGTCTTTCAGCAGAAATACCTGCTGTTACTCCCAAGTAGACAAACTGTCTACTGTGGGTATGTATTTGACCAGATGCACACAGAGCACCTCACTTTGCTCGGGGGGGAAGCCTATTGTAATTTGGGGGCTTAGTAAAAAAGAAGAAATTCAAAAATGCGGTTTGGAGGCTCCTAAGAGTTCTGTCACAGTTACCAGGAAGTAACCTGTGTCCATATATTTCCTTAGCACATCTGAAAACCTGAGGTGTGTAGAGTGGCAGGCAGAGTTTAGCGCTGTATGAAGATGGAAAGATGTCCGTGCTGGCTGGGCAGTTTTGAGAGTCCCCACCAAAACAGATGTGTTGTTATCACTGAAGACCATGGCAGGGCTTCCAGTTACTGTGAAGATCCAGGACAGGGGGACTGCAGGCATTTTAGCTAGTTCTGTCTTCATCCTAAGTGTCTTCGCATAGAGCCTGCATGCACTTCTCTTAGAAGCTGAGCAGCAGGTTGGAATACCATACAGGCAAAGCAGTTTCAGCTGTGTCTTGGGGACTTGTAGTCTCTCTCAAGTATTTGAACTGTGGGTGAAGTCTGTTCCTTGTTATGCGACGGATTATGCGACTGCCTGAAGCACCAGAAAGGCTGTGCTGGCTGGCACTGTAGTAGATCCCCATCGATCCAGCCGACAGAGGACTGGCTCCTGTCAGCAAAAGAAGTCTGTCTGAAAGAGAGAAGATTGTACATCCAACAGGAGATAGGTCTGAGTGGCACTATCAGGCATCTCATGAAGTCATCAGACCTGACAAAGGATCACAATCAAATGTGATGTGTCACAAGTGCCAGTCAAATGCTTTCGCAGTTTAGTTCTTCATAGTCTAGGAAAAGAGAATGGATTCAGAGGACAGGCTTCATTGAATTTATCTTCGGTTTCTCAAACACATTGTTCTGAAGAAGCTGAAGGAAAGCTGCTTTGGTGAGTTCTGGCTTATAATGGCCTTTACAATCACCTTCTCTTGTAGTCTTTTCATCTTATACAAAACCTAGCAAATCTTTTCCTTGAAAATGCTAAATAAGCTAATTATCCAGACGTTATGTGTGATTCTTCTGGAGAATATCAAGTATTTCAATAACGACCTGTGATAGAGCACTGACTAAAAAAACCAGGGGTTTTGTTCTCTTTCATGAGTCGAAGCACAAGCATACAAGAGTAAAGCAGAAACTCATTCTTACTCTGGCAGAATATGGACTTGCGAACTGAACTCCAGCCAAAAACAAAGAAAAGTGTGACTAAATGCCTAAGTGAATATGAATAATCACAAAAGCCTCTTTTCTTCCTTTTGTCATCTGTTTATAAACTCTTGGAACTTAATTCTATTTAAATGTGGCTTCTTACAGAATAGCAGCCTCTGGATTTTTGTATCATCAGAGAATGAACTAGATATGGCTTCATTTCCAAATCTATGGGCTCTCCTATGCTGCCCCACACAATAAATTATGGTTATTGGTTGATTATGTATGACTGAAACAGAAAAATTCAAACTCTTTCATGTAGGAAGAGTCCTTCTAATAAAATTTGCATGTAAGGATAGGAGTTACCTTTTTGCCACATCCAAGATTTTAATGCCTCTATAAATCCTCATTTAGAAGTTGTAGCTTTTAAATTGATTTAATTGTGTCTTTTTAAATCAAGGATGGTTTCAAAATGAGGTTGAATTTATTCTTTTCCCTGAGGGAAACCTGAGAAATAGGAATTTCTGTTGAGTTTCTTCTGCTGTTGGGTGTTTGCTGCTTCCTTCTAGAGCTTTGGCTGAACCACAGATTCTCAATGTATTGTGTCTGCCATGCTGGTTGGGTAAGGCTCCGTGAGGGTCTTTGTCTAGGTTAAAAATAGTGATAGCAGAGAACCCTGGCTAGCTGGCAATGCTGGGCTGATGGGGCAGACACTAAGGAGGATCTGCAAATTGGTTCCAGTGGATCAGCGGTAGATAAGGCAACAAGTAACAAATCACTGAGTTGGCCAGCCACATGCTTAGTGTGTTGAAAGGTGGATCTCATTCACTCCAGTGGTTATATTTAACAATTTGGCTGCTTCAATGAGTGGCAGAAGTTTGTTTACACTGCTTGAACAGTTGCAAGTTGTGTTTGGCTCAAGCGTGAAACAAGTACATTGATTGCAAGTGTCGCTGAGCCTACTGTTACCAGCACAGTTACAAATTGTCTTACCATTGTGAAATCATCTTATGGTTTTCAGCTATAGCTGTTGATTGTGGTGTGCTTGCATCTAAATTCCTTGGGACATAGGAGGATCCTACCAGGTGCTTGGTTCTACACAGGACTGCCAGTCACAGGTTAATGTCAGCAGGCTGTGCCAGAAAAATGCTAAGGCTGAAAACTGTCATCGTAAGGTGTCAGTGAACTGAAGGGCAGATACCACTTCAACAAGGATTAGGCATCACAGACACCAGTCCAGTTTCAGTTTGCCATACAGCCTAGAGCTTGTTCTCTCCACAATTATTTAAAGAGTACAACAGGTCTTCATCCTGATTGTAAAACAGGATTTTGGACCCAGTTGAAACAGTGGCTCTGATCCAAAACTTTCTTCAGCTGAACAGTGACAACCAACACAAGTCCCAGATTGAGCCCCACATTAGTATCCTTGTGAAGGGCAACTTTGTTTTTCTCAGTTTTTCAGAACTTCTTGTGTTTGAACTTCAGACATGCCCTTTGAAAAACAGAGATTTATTTATAATTGGCTAGATTTGCAAGCTTGCTTTATTACATTATTTCCTGCCCAGAGTTTCTTAATACTGAATAGAAATTATTATGAAAACTTCTTACTTCAGGGCATTTCCAGGCTAGCAGGGCTGAAGCAGATCCTGTCATCGCTGGTCCAGTTTTATTTCTGGAAAAATCTGCTAAACGGAGCCAGAGTTTAAGTCTGCAAGTGGAACACATACACACATGACATTCATGCACGCACTCAGTGAATTAGTTCCAACTTCTGTTGTGGAACTTTCAGACTGATGACTTTAAATTATACATCAGCTGCTTTAAATGACTTTAGATTATACATCAGTTGGTCTGCTAACTTGATGACTTTTTTCTTGCAGTGTCCTATAAAAATTATTTTGTGAATATATCTCAGAGTCAGGAATAACTCTATTTTTCTGTTTTGCCAACTCACTGGCTGTCAATGGAGTAAAAGTGGGAGCCGGAGGGGGAGAATAAAACTCAGCATGAAGTATGGGAATTCAGCCTAAAATGTAATATGGAATCTTTACCTCTGAGAAGAACTGTGATATCTCATGCCAGAAAACAATACAGGCTCGGCCAACTAGGGATTAGCTGTTATTATTCTGGATTTTTGTTGCTGACTTTTTTATGCTAAACCCACAAGGAGAATAAAAAATCAGCTCACTTTAGAAGTGGTAAAGAACTGGACAGGGATTTGGTACTCACCTGTGATTTCCTCACTCTGGTACAGCTGACATCTTCCATATACTAAGAGACCTCCAGAGCCCTGCATGATCTGCTGCTTCTGCTATAAGGGCATTTAACCACAATAGCAATGAGTTTCACAGGAACATGTTTAGAAATATGCAAGAGCTTCATCCAAATCCTATTGAATTTGTAAGTGCATTTTCTTGATTTTGATGGGGTTTGGATTAGATTGTCAGGGAACTTAATGGAGCTGCTTCTGACATTTTCTGTGGTAACAATCTGCAGTTCAAGCCTCTGACCACGCTTCAGCAATTTGAAACTCGAAAGATTTCAGTGTGGAAAATCTGTGCTTCATTACCCTGCTTTAAGAGGAGGAAGCTTAACATATAATAGAAATAAGTATGAAAACTGCTTAGTTTAGAACATTTCCAGGCACAACCTGTTGCAGTAATCCATTTTCGTTCCTGATGGGGGCTTCCTTCCCAGCCCTTTATGGATTGAAAAAGACTTCATCTCCCTAAACTGCCCCCCGCCCACCCTCCAATGTATTAAGATCAGGACTAGAATGCACTGGAAAAGTAAATATCCAACCCACAGAAGCTTCAGAATTTTGACATTGGTTCTAGTTTCAAACCAAGATGAGGAGTTGGCATTTCAAAGCTTTTCAGAGAGTGAAATATTCCCCATATGTCTGAACCAAAAATGTCAGTATTTTGTTTCAAACTGTGTCCACCAAACCATTCCTTTGAGCTGTAGATTAGAGGTAGAATATCCTAATTCACTCCTTTGCCTACCAAGCTGATCAAGCAGTATCTACCGTGGATTTTATTTTCATGACACTCCTAGTCAGATGAGTATGCCCACTGGTCAGTGTCTCGGCATGATTTTCTGGCTCTGCAGTCTAAATGAATCTACTTTTCCTGATAGCTAGGTCTCTCCTATTGTGTTACATCTTTGGCATCCCTAATAACAGCCATTCCAAAACCTCCCCTCTGTGTTTTGCTCGTGTTATGGGTGGATGTTGAAAGAAACAATTCTGCCTTCCTGTTTCTTGCTAACTTTGTATATTTCTGGGGGGATGGTGACATATTTTCACCCATCCCTTAATCTTTTGCAGTGGCTTCTCCGCAGCCTTGACAGAGTGAAAATAACGTTATGGAGAAGACATATGCCAATCTCAACTCAGCCAAGCCTATGTTTCTTCTGCTCATAGAGACAAAAGTTATTACTCTCCTGAACTATGTATTTTTTCAGAAGCTCTTTAATATTTCTTTGTCTAATCTTTTGCTTTCATAAGAGTCCCACCTATATAATGTTTTTATGCAAAAAGTACTAAAAAGTAATATAAGAGATCTGGAGTAGTGTTTTTCATTTTAAAGCATCAGTGACTCCACTGCAAACACTACCAACCTTTTTACTGAATGTAAATAATTTCAAAAAATGGAAGAAGGATTTCCCTAGGTAACGGAAAAAAAAAAAAAAAAAAAAAAAAAGAAAGAAGCAGTGAACTTTGGAAATTTTTTTTATTTCAGGCATTAGTTAGTCACTCATAAGGGTTTTTAATGAAAACTTCATACATATTCTGGGTATCTATTAAGAAAATCCAACAAGTAAAGCAAAAATCTCTGCAGAAACCTTGGAGAGAAATAAGAAATTTATTTAATTCTATCAAAATTTCTAATAGCATAAAATTATCTGAGAGACTACCAAGTACAAGAAGATTAAAACACATTTTGTACATACCATGTAAGCTTTGGTGTTCATAAGAAGTCCATTTTCCTCACACTTGCATTTGAAATACAGGGTTTCAGCAAAAGAATTATTTTTGTGCTATACACTGTCCATCTTAAAAGAGTGATGAACATCAATATAACTTCCTTTCACACCTGAGATTTTCCTCGTGGTTTCCTCTACAAGTTGTGACCTAGCTCCAAATCGCTTAATTTATAAATTAACTTTAATCAGAGTACAGCCCATGGCGATATGTGAGCTGATGATTCATAAAGTTAAAAAGGCTTTAAAGTAGTGAAGGTTGTTTTTGAAATTGGTTGTCTCATACCTGGATTTAAGATCCATCCCTTTTTACATCTAAGCAGTTCACATGTTCTTTTCATGGTGTGAAAGGTGGGTGAAGGTATGCAGATTTGAATACCAGTCTAGACTGAACCGTTGAGTGAATATAAAATATATTATAAGCAGATATGAAATGGAATTTTGACCTTTCCTCTGATATCTGGGTTCCTCGGCAGGGCCCTTCTCACTCTGGGTGCTAGTGAGCTGTAATGTGCTTAAAGGAAATTCATCTGGCATGTAGGCATTATGTCATACAGTTTTTAGATCATGCAAGTGACTTTTTTTCACATCTTGTCTATACAGAGACATTCATGAAAGTTAAAGCGAACCAGTCTGTGTATATCAAAGAGTCTCCAGCTCCTGTAGGGATATTCCTATTAAAAAAAAAAAAAAGGACCTAAACCTTATATGATATCACAGATATGATTTATACAGCTGTACTTGGAAACTCTTTATGGAGTAATCACAGTCAAGATAATCTTAACTTTGCTTCAGCTATCTAACTGTGATATATCTAATGTGATAAAATGTCTCTTGCAGTCTTGGTATGACTAGATTTTCAGGGAAATATGTCATTTATGCATGACTGTTACTCCATTAGCCCTCACTAATGCCTGTGGAGATATCATAATGTAATGCAGAAGCATAGGAGATTGACCCGGTTCTGACCCAGTAGAAATGAGTAAACTCAAAGAAATTATATGATAGCTTTCATCAAGCCTAACTCTAAACCTATAGTGATTTAAATTAAATTAATTATACTATCAATATGATAGATAATCAAGGAAATTGCTATTGTGCCACAAGAAAATAATGACGGGATCTGGAATTGAAATTGGTAATTGAAAATAGAAATGTGAATTGAATTGCTAAGCGTGAATACTGGATATTAATCAAAGCCTGTGTTTTCACAGGCAAGTGAAGAGCAAGTTTCAAATCCAGAAGTACATTTCACCCTAGCAATTCTGCACACATAGATTTGCACAAATGAGGAATATTAGTCTGAAAGTTTAAGTGGGAAAGTTACACATGCAGTTTTTATGAACCTGGATGATAAATGCCCTCTTTGCACTTAGCAGTTTCTAGGACCCAGATCTCTGATTTAACTGAAACTCACAGATGCAGGCAAATTTAAAGCTGAAATAAGCATTTTATTTAAAATCCCCTGTGTTTACATATACTCTCTGTGAGTCCTAGTACAAACTTTTTGGAAGTAAACAAATATTTTTTCATTGCTTACTTTGTGCACCAGAATGCTAGAGGGTCTTTCATTTTCTAGTATATATAAAGATAATTATAACGCTGTATGGACTTGCTTAATTTCTTGTATTTCAGCAATTTATGTGCAAAATTCATAACTTGGATGCAGAATTCAAAGTTCAAATGAAAGGTTTACATTAGCACTGTGCTAAATAAATTTATATTTCATTTATTTAACTCTAAATGCATTTAGTTATAAATTTATATTTGATGCCCCTGGGCACTATAGTTTTTGAAAACTGAGAAGCCTAGTTTATAGGCTAACTATAAACTAACTCAGAGGAAGGCAGGGAGGAAGGCAGGAAGGAAGGAAGGAAGACAGGCAGGAAGGGAGGAAGGGAGAAAGGGAGGAAGGGAGGAAAGGAAAGTTCTAAAATTTTGAACCAAATAATTTGCATATAAGAAAAAAGCCAGTTTCAGAGTAGGTAGTTGCACTTCTGACACTCAGTTCTTTTGTTTTAACCATTCCCCCCTTCTTTATTAGATCTTTAACAATGTCTGAACACAGGCATTGATAGCATAGAATGGGATTATTGTCAAACATAATTAAAAGCACATGGTTTTCCCAACTGCATAGTAGGTAAAATTTCACTGAGATCTCAGCCATGTTGTTTTTTATCTGTGCTGCTCTTTACTTTTATCTATCTGTCTGCTTCCTATCTGACTTCTTATCTACTTCAGGCATTTTTCTTTGTGAAACTCTAGGAAGTGTAATTTCTGATAGGACTCTGATCAAGAAACGTTCACAATACCCTAAAAAAACAACTTCCAAAAATACTCTTTTATTTCTCTAGACTGCAAAAGCCATTGAGTACTAACCTGCTTGCTATCTCATGTCTGAATTCAGTTCCAACTCCCAGCCAGATTTGCTCAGCCTCTTTCATTGCTAAGGTACTTTATAGCCCTCTAGAGAGGCTGCAAGAGAAATTCGGCAATAATTAGTTGCAGAGATGGATCGAGCAGTGAGTCAGTAGGTGCTCACGTTGAACTGCACATCTTTCTTTCTTGCCAGATCGTTGGCTGTGACCGCCAGCTGGGAAGCGCTGTCAAGGAAGATAACTGTGGGGTCTGCAATGGTGATGGGTCCACCTGCCGGCTGGTTCGAGGCCAATATAAATCCCAGCTCTCAGCAAATAAACGTAAGATGTCCCTCCTGGTACAGTGCCATCTTCCTCTCTTAGTGAAATGCACGTTTCTTGCAAACTAGATTTCACCCCACTCTTTCTCAGGCAGTTGAATGATCATGGTCAGTCTGGTTGTCCCCACAGTCTCTTCCCTTATGGGTTAAATCAGGAATGCTCAGACTACAGCTCTGGCTGTGGGGGTGGACAGAGGATTATGGAAAGGTATCACTAGTATATTCCAAATCTCAGCTAGCTAGCTGCTTGGAAGGAGCAGGAGAACGAGAAGAGTTGGCTCTACCCACACTGCTCTGGCTGTATTACCTGACTAGGCATAGGACTCAGTCCATGCTGCTCTGAAGAGAGTGGTTGATGCTGGTCTACAGCAAAGAGGAACCCTAGGGAAGTGGTGGTGCCAACCTGGCACAGTGCTCCCTCCCAGACCTACATCCACAGCATGTCTACTTGCATGCTGAGCATGGTGACTCAGTCCTAGGGTGGACTCAGGTGTCTAAGTCATCAGGAGGTGACTACACAGATTAGTACACACAGACATGGACTTTCTCATGCTTTGTCCGAAACAAGTTCAACTCAGTGTGGTAAAATAGCATTCGTGTGCCCCAGTGACATGGTTAGTTTGTCCTGGACCCTAGGAAGGTTTTCAGCCTGGTTACAGCATCATAGATGGAGCTATTAAAGTTTTGCGGTGAGAGATAGGGCATGTCTGGTCAGAGTGAAGAAAGGATAAATAGGTAGGTGTACTTTCATGACTATATAGACACACCTAAGAAATCATATGTGATAGCCTACAAACCTGCCTCCAGCCCTACTTGGTGGCATTAGAGATTAATCAGACCAGCTCAGCCATTCTGGAGCACTTTTTCCAGTGCTGAACAGCACATGACCTAAAAGATTAAAACAGCAGTTTAATATCTGCTGAAGACTGTGTGAGTATACTTGTAGATAGCATTCAGTTTCTCTGAGGATCAGTGAGAGGTGTTTTTTACAAAAGCTTCTCTTTGTCAGACAATAACGGCTTGGGTACGGAACACAGTGTAGAGAGCAGTGGTTAGGCCTCTGGGAAGGAGGGAAGGAAGGCAGGAAGGCAGGAAGGGAGGGAGGGAGAGAGGGAGGGAGGAAGGAAGGGCGGAAGGAAGGAAGAGCGGAAGGGCAGGTGGTAGGGCGGAAGGGCGGAAGGGCGGAAGGAAGGAAGGGCGGAAGGGCAGAAGGAAGGAAGGGCAGAAGGAAGGAAGGGCAGAAGGAAGGGCAGAAGGAAGGAAGGAAGGGCAGAAGGAAGGGCAGAAGGAAGGAAGGAAGGAAGGGCAGAAGGAAGGAAGGAAGGAAGGGCAGAAGGAAGGAAGGAAGGGCAGAAGGAAGGGCAGAAGGAAGGAAGGAAGGGCAGAAGGAAGGGCAGAAGGAAGGAAGGAAGGAAGGGCAGAAGGAAGGAAGGGCAGAAGGAAGGAAGGGCAGAAGGAAGGGCAGAAGGAAGGAAGGAAGGGCAGAAGGAAGGGCAGAAGGAAGGAAGGAAGGAAGGTCAGAAGGAAGGAAGGAAGGAAGGGCAGAAGGAAGGAAGGAAGGGCAGAAGGAAGGGCAGAAGGAAGGGCAGAAGGAAGGGCAGAAGGAAGGAAGGAAGGGCAGAAGGAAGGGCAGAAGGAAGGAAGGAAGGAAGGGCAGAAGGAAGGAAGGGCAGAAGGAAGGAAGGGCAGAAGGAAGGGCAGAAGGAAGGAAGGAAGGGCAGAAGGAAGGAAGGGCAGAAGGAAGGGCAGAAGGAAGGGCAGAAGGAAGGGCAGAAGGAAGGAAGGAAGGGCAGAAGGAAGGAAGGGCAGAAGGAAGGAAGGGCAGAAGGAAGGAAGGGCAGAAGGAAGGAAGGAAGGAAGGGCAGAAGGAAGGAAGGAAGGAAGGAAGGGCAGAAGGAAGGAAGGAAGGAAGGAAGGGCAGAAGGAAGGGCAGAAGGAAGGAAGGAAGGAAGGGCAGAAGGAAGGAAGGAAGGGCAGAAGGAAGGAAGGGCAGAAGGAAGGAAGGGCAGAAGGAAGGAAGGGCAGAAGGAAGGAAGGAAGGAAGGGCAGAAGGAAGGAAGGAAGGGCAGAAGGAAGGGCAGAAGGAAGGGCAGAAGGAAGGGCGGAAGGAAGGAAGGAAGGGCGGAAGGAAGGGCGGAAGGAAGGGCGGAAGGAAGGGCGGAAGGAAGGGCGGAAGGAAGGGCGGAAGGAAGGGCGGAAGGAAGGAAGGGAGGGAGGGAGGGAGGGAGGGAGGGAGGAAGGAAGGAAGGAAGGAAGGAAGGAAGGAAGGAAGGAAGGAAGGAAGGAAGGAAGGAAGGAAGGAAGGAAGGAAGGAAGGAAGGAAGGAAGGAAGGAAGGAAGGAAGGAAGGAAGGAAGGAAGGAAGGAAGGAAGGAAGGAAGGGAGGGAGGGAGGGAGGGAGGGAGGGAGGGAGGGAGGGAGGGAGGGAGGGAGGGAGGAAGGAAGGAAGGAAGGAAGGAAGGAAGGAAGGAAGGAAGGAAGGAAGGAAGGAAGGAAGGAAGGAAGGAAGGAAGGAAGGAAGGAAGGAAGGAAGGAAGGAAGGAAGGAAGGAAGGAAGGAAGGAAGGAAGGAAGGAAGGAAGGAAGGAAGGAAGGAAGGAAGGAAGGAAGGAAGGAAGGAAGGAAGGAAGGAAGGAAGGAAGGAAGGAAGGAAGGAAGGAAGGAAGGAAGGAAGGAAGGAAGGAAGGAAGGAAGGAAGGAAGGAAGGAAGGAAGGAAGGAAGGGAGGGAGGGAGGGAGGGAGGGAGGGAGGGAGGGAGGGAGGGAGGGAGGGAGGGAGGGAGGGAGGGAGGGAGGGAGGAATAAAAAGAAGGGAAGGGAAGGGAAAGGAAGGGAAGGGAAGGGAAGGGAAGGGAAGGGAAGGGAAGGGAAGGGAAGGGAAGGGAAGGGAAGGGAAGGGAAGGGAAGGGAAGGGAAGGGAAGGGAAGGGAAGGGAAGGGAAGGGAAGGGAAGGGAAGGGAAGGAAGGGAAGGAAGGGAAGGGAAGGGAAGGGAAGGGAAGGGAAGGGAAGGGAAGGGAAGGGAAGGGAAGGGAAGGGAAGGGAAGGGAAGGGAAGGGAAGGGAAGGGAAGGGAAGGGAAGGGAAGGGAAGGGAAGGGAAGGGAAGGAAGGGAAGGGAAGGGAAGGGAAGGGAAGGGAAGGGAAGGGAAGGGAAGGGAAGGGAAGGGAAGGGAAGGGAAGGGAAGGGAAGGGAAGGGAAGGGAAGGGAAGGGAAGGGAAGGGAAGGGAAGGGAAAGAAAAAATATTTTGTATGAAGGAAGGAGAGGAATAATCCTCATAAGAGTTCCATTGCTGAGGCAGAACTGCACATTAGAGGGCAAAAGAAATCATTCGCAAAGATTTAGGAATGGAATTTCACTTCATTGTTACTGTTTCTGCAATGTACATGAACAGATTTAGAAATGTCCAGGCTGCTTGAGACATGATTGTATTTGTGAACTTTTTTGACAAATGTCTTTTCCCATAGGAATAATCAATTTGTTTTTAGTTGCTTTGTGGTAGAAAGGTGCTTCTCTCTTTTCTATTGAGGATAAAAGCAGTAATATATATTATGCTATTATGCACAGTATTAAAATCTTAAGAAAGTAAAGTCCCTACTACCAATGATTTGTTATTAAATATAAAGAATGCTATGTAGATAGAAGAGCAGATGGGAGAGAGCATAGTCTAAGAGTGACACAAATGGGAAAAAATGTTACGAGAATGGATCTTTTACACATTTGTAGGCAAATAATTGTTATACAGAACAAAAGTATATAACCAGATTTTATATGCACTCTGTATAAACCACGTGACTTTATTCTCTCCCGTGCTGTAGACACACAGTATGAATTTTGAATATATCAAAAGTAAGTGCTCTTTTAAATTGGCTTTTTACAATTATAAAGGTACACTTAAGTTTCTCCACATGTGTTAATTAATACAATTTCTTTCTGAGGTTTCCTTCCAAAACATTTATGTACATGCTGTGAAAATTCAAGCTTTTAAATGTTGATAAGTTTTTAAAAATCTGCTCTGTATTTATTTCCCACATTTGTCCTCCCCAGCTCTGTTTAAATAACTGTCACTTTGACAATTTGTCTGTGTCAGCATCTTGCTCATTCGTCACTGTAAACATATCTACATAAGCATATCTGGGATCAGGGCCTGATCTATTTGCTGGCATGACTGGATTATGTTTGGCTTAATTCCAAGTTGTCTCTGGAAAATGATACTTGTTTCTCAAGAGTTATTTCTATTTTGTCCATGGTATGAACAAGGCATCAAAAGCCTGTATGAGCCAGACTCTCATGCAATGTAAGAAAAAACAGAAGGGCTATGTGCCCTTCATGAGAGGCAGATATAATCAGAGGCTTTCTGTGGGCTCACCTGGGATTTTTATTTGCCTAACAGAGTACAGCATTCAATTTTGAGGACTGAGCTAGGGAAATTGGAGAGTCACCTTTATTCCAGCACAGTCCCAATAGTTTCTGAAGTTGATTGTCTCAAAACCACCCCAAACAGTCTTGAGCTTATCATACTGATTTAATTTTCTCTTAGTGCTCATATCCATTTTCCTTCTCCATGCTCTTTACATCATGCAAAGGCATAGGAGAAGGATAGTACTAGAAAAAAATTCATAGAGCTGTAAAACACTTAGTTCTTGATACGAGAACAGCTTCCTCAGTATTTATAGGTGTAATATACATCTCCCAGTGGCCTCAGAAACAGAAGCATAGCAGGGCAGGAGGCAATGTGACATTGAATTCTCTCATACATTATATGAAAAAGGAAGCACCTGTGACTATGCTCTTTTTTCTATTAAAAACAAACAAACAAACAAACAAAACAAAACAAAACATAAATGCTACAAAAGACTTCATTCATTCCAGAAATAGCCTTTTCTCTTAGTCTTAAGCTTGGGTGGCTCAATCTTTCTAAGACTGCAAAAAGTGATATTTTTTTTTTTTTTAATAATATCTCCTTTTGGAAACAGTGTATACAACTTCCTATGGCGATGAGATGTATTTAAGCAGACTTCTTTATATTCACCAAGGAGATGGAGAGCTGATCCCATAAGTAGTGGGTGAATTCTGCTGATCACCTTGTTCAAAGTTAGTATTTCTCTAAAAAAGGATTGACATCTACTAATGAAGTAGTTTAATTTAAAAGAGAATTGTAGAAATCGCTATGCTAGGGCAGAATAGATATTTATCTGTTACCCTCGCCATGGTTGTCAAAAATAGATGCATTTCCACATTTCCGTTGAGTATCAGTAGTAATGGGGAAATACAAACAGCTCATTTTTCATCATGAGAACTGACAGTTAGACCATTTGGACAAAATCCAAATTCAAAATCCAAAACCAGAAGAAACTGATCTCTCGCAGGAATCTGATGTGTGTACCTGATATAACCTTTGCCTAAATCCTTGCACTTTATTCAGAGCCCTGGGCCACTGTCCTCTCACTTATCTGGGATTCTCCCTTTGCATCTTCTCTGGAGGAAACCAGCAGCCCATCAACACTCTTCACGCCTTTTACTCAGTGTTCCACATGGCTGCTCCACAAACTGCATCTCTGCTTATTGTTGGAGGGAGCTGTGACTGAATATTACCATGCTTATTTTCATATGTCTCTTTACAGGAAATGTCTCCTTCTTATCACTGTTAACCTCAGGAAATTATCCTTCAGTCACTACTGCTTCTATTTTGTGAAAGCAGGAAGCATTTTGATAAGCATGAATCCGACTGAGCTTTGCATTTCACATAAAGTGTTCTAGAATTTCAAATGGAGAGCAACGACAAGATCCGATGAAATATAGACGTAGCAATACCCCAGGGCAGAAGAGACATGCTAAGAATATGTGATATATAAGCTTGCATGATCTTTAAACTGTCTGATTTTTCTGTGACATATCAGTGAGTTGCTAACTTTTCAGCACAGAGCTCATAACTGAGAGGCAGTCAAATACGATAAAGACATGGGACTTTCTTTAAATAAGACTTGTAAAAACACCATTAATATTTTTTGAAAATGAAATTAATTGTTTTCCCAGACTCATTCCAATAAACATAATATATGTATAGCAGAATGATATGTCATATTCACAGATTTTGCTCCCCAGAATGGATAAAATGTATTTATCCTACTGGGTGTCTTGATTATGAGTGCCAGAATGATACCAATAAAATCAGCATTAGAATACCAATATTTAATGAATTCTGTAAGACTCAAATATTTATCTTTTCAAACAGAAAATTTTAATTCTGTGTAGAAATGAAAGATGTCTATCTTTGCTGATTAATGTGATATCAGATATGTGTATAAGCAGAATGGGTATTGAATAGAGTTTAACCCCAGTGCTACAGAAGTCTTAAGAGGCATTGAAATTTCTGGATATGTTGAGGAAACACATCAAATCCAGTTTTGAAAATGGAGACAAGGTTCAGAAGAGCCTGAGCACACAAAAAGGCTTTATCTCCACACAACTTTTGTGACATTCGTATTTGTCAGACTGCCTACATTTACCTCCTCACTTCTGGGATATTAAGAGGCCACAAAAGTATTGATATTTCATCCCATAAAGCTCTCTGATAGAAGAGCATAAGAAGTTCCTGTGATACATGACACAAGGGTTCTAGTTTGTATTTTTGAAATACTACAGGTTTGGATGTATGAATGTGTTTTTTAAAAGAAGTCCCACTTTCTTGTAGTTTTCCATCTTTCTGTTGTGTCTCTTCACTTTCTGACATGAAATTGCCCCATTCATAACTATTTTTCTGGTGGCAGAGAGTCCCAATTTAGCTAGGCTGGAACAGTTTTCACAGTTTAGTCTGGTCAGAAACTTAAGTCTCCAGCTTATACATTTGGATGAAAGGTCATACGCTTTTATTGGCTGTGTTAGCCTCATTTGACAAAGCAACACTCTGCTTTGAGAGCAGAGCTATAATTCTAGCTAGCAGGCCTTACGTGACACAGATGTGAACAGTTCTACCACCTCCCCCAAAAAATTCCTGCATGCTTTTTCCTTCCTGACTTCTATTTACAGGAGAAGGAGGCAGAAAGGACAGGGAAAGGAGAATGCAAAGCTTAGGCATGATGGTTAGTCTAGGTCAGCAATCTCTGGGCACCCACTCTATGACCCAGGCATAGAGTTGGGAGCATTTTCTAGCTTCTTTCCATACCTTTCCATCCTGTCTCCCTTCAGGACATTACTGAGTGTGCTGCCTCTTCAGAAATGCTGACTTAACTCACTTTCACAGCAGCCTGTGACCTACATGCTAATTCACACCTCAGTTTAAATCCAGCTGGCAAACCTTCCAAGGGCATCATAGGTTCAAGATACTACTCTAAGACCTGTTTACATGACAGTCTAATGGGCTTCTGTTTTTTCCAGGAGCTTTCTGTTAGTCATGTGGAAAGGTAAGTAGAATTATAGCATTTCTAGACGCTAAAGTAAAAGGTGTGAAAGGGAAGGCATGCCTGAAAGCGGTGGGAGATCATCATATAGCATGAGCAGGGTCATGGAGGGTTTAACTGGGAAAGAGTCAAGTGAAGGAATGGGCAGTTCTGGTTAAACATCAGAACAGGCTTATGCTTCTCTACCACAAACACCAGTTCAGAAGACTTGGAAGAGGTTTAACTGGAGTTGTGGTGGAATAGAAAGCTCAGTTACTCTTGAAATCCAGAAATGGTTGTGAAGGAGTGTAGAATAAAGAAAATCAGCAGCCTTGGATTCTTCTAAGCAGAAGGTTCTTACCTCATTTAAAAAGTTCTTTTTCAATTCTCTCATAATTCATAGGGTTGTTTAATTGGTCCAAAAGCTTTTCTTTTGACTGCCTTGTACGTACCTCTTTCACTGCTTATTTGAAAACAGATGGGAATTTCTTTGCTTATTTACTCCATGCATTTTTGCCTTTCCGCAGTGGATGATACAGTGGTTGCTATTCCTTATGGAAGCAGGCAAGTTCGCCTCGTGCTGAAAGGACCTGACCATTTATGTAAGTAGAAAAAGTTAGTGTATATTTGTTTAAGAAAGCCTTGCTAACCCCCAGTGCTCTATTTACACTGTGATATCTGGTTTCCTTCTCTCAGATCACTGATTTTAATACAGGTATGAGTCCTGCCCTCAGAAGTTCTCCTCGGACCCAGTTGTATCAGTGGTACATGCTCTTTTAAGAGCAGCACTTGGCGAACATTGCAGAATCCTTTGCCCCTTCTTAACTTTTCGGTCATTTCTGTTTGCTTATCCTTTGGCTGGCTCACTTGGTGCCAAATGCTTTTGTTCAAAATTAATAAAATATATCCCACTGAGTGAAGAAATATTGAGGACAGTAAAATATAAGCTTCCCTACAGCTGAGCTTAGTCATCAAGCTGCTCATGACTTCAACACGTTTCTGTTATGATAATCTGTCCCACTCCAGTAAATGCACACACATGCTCGCATGCACACACATGAAATCGCAGTCTAAAGATCAGAAACAACATGCTGCTTAGTAGTGAGGGTGCTGGTCAACAGCCAGCTGAATATGAGCCCGTAGTGTGCCCAGGTGGCCAAGAAGTCCAACAGCATCCTGACCTGTATAAGAAATAGTGTGGCCAGGAGGAGTAGGGAAGTGACCATGCCCCTGTTCTGGGCACTGGTGAGGCCGCACCTTGAATATTGTGTTCAGGTTTGGGCCCCTCACTGCAAGAAGACATTGAGTTGCTGGAGTGCGTCCAGAGAAGGGCAACGAAGCTGGTGAAGGGTCTGGAGAACAGGTCTTATGAGGAGTGGCTGAGGGAACTGGAGTTGTTTAGTCTGGAGAGGAGGAGACTGAGGAGAGACCTTAATCACTCTCTACAACTGCCTGAAAGGAGGCTGTAGCCAGGTGGGTGTTGATCTCTTCTCTCAAGTAATGAGTGACAGGATGAGAGGAAAAGGCCTTAAGCTGTGGCAGGGGAGGTTTAGATTAGACATTAGGAAAAATTTCTTCACTGAAGAGGTTGTCAAGCATTGGAACAGGCTGCCCAGGGAAGTGGTGGAGTCACCATCCCTGGGGGTATTTAAAAGCCATGTAGATGAGGTGCTTAGTGACATGGTTTAGTGGTGGACTTGGCAGTGAGGTTAATGGTTGGATTTGAGGATCTTAAATGTCTTTTCCAACCTAAATGATTCTATGATATTGCTTCAAGGAGTTAAGACAACTAACTGCTGCTAGCCCATCATTTGGTGGCTGTAACACTTCCCTGCTTTGTCTGACAGGGAGCGGTGTATTCCAGCAGCTGTGTATCCCTGTTCTCTGGGAGAAGAGTCTCAGGATTTGACAATACTTTGGGAAAGCTGAAGGCAAATCTGTTTATTTCATGCATAGAAACTCCTTACATCCCTCTCTCTTACCTTTCGATTCAGTAGCTACTCACAAGCTGCTCCTTTTTTCATCAGCAGCAGATGAACACTAGAGTGTTGGTAAATGGAATATATTGTCAGAAAAAAGCATGAACTGTACTGCATAACCTCTCAGAAGCAGAAATTATTGTAAGATAAGGATAAAGAGGGCTCGCCTTCTCCTTTTCAAAAAGGTAATAGGACTTTGGTGCAGCATAGACCAATTAGAGTACTCTGTGCTTGTCAGTGTAAATACAGACATTAGTAAATACAAAGCAAGGAAGTGAAACACCAAATCATTCCCACTGTCTCCAGATTTCTTTCACCCAAAGAATTTATACTGAGTGTAAGTTTATCAGTCCTGTTCTGTAGCTCACTGCTTGTGATGAGAAAGCAGTGGGTGTGTCATAACCTTTTAACGGTTCCTCAGATTTAGAGCTGTGAATAAAGACCAGCAAATTACAGGTTATAAACTAAGAAAAAATATATTATGTTTTTCTTAGAAGTGCAAATGCTGCCTGTACTCCAGTTTTAAGTGGCCCTTTGGGTATTCCTGAGTTGCTCCAGTATGGTTGTTATTACCTTCCCAGTAAATTATTTGTACCCTTCCTTTCTCTCTAGTCTTCTTTGCCAGTATAGATGTTCACTTCCAAGGTAGAAAATTTTTGTACTTTTATTATATTTTCAGTGAAATTGTGCTATAAGACAGCTTAGAGAGAAATTAGATTTTAGCAGGAGAGATTGAGCTAAATCTGTCTTCACTCAGGCAATATCACGTTTCAGGACAAAAATATTTGAATCAGTAAGGTCTGCCTGAGTCATTGGTTGAGATTTAGATTAACTGCTCTGTGTAAACATGAATAAGTCCAAATACTCTTTTTTGTTTCAGATGTCTCCATGAATCTTTCACCCATCAAAGGATTTTATATATGTATGACCTACAATCAGTTTAGGGGAAGGGAGTATTTTGCCCTGTGAACTTTGGTTGTGGGAGAAGTCAACAGGGGGCCAATTATATATATACACGAGTCTTAAAACCATCCTTATCCATGATGCACGTAGTATTGTCCAGAAACAAATATATGGCCAAGTCCATCACAAGGGAAGAAACTATTCTCACTGAAAACCAAGGAATTCATTAACGCAGAGCAAATACGTAGTGTACTGCCTCAGCAATTTTTTCATGAATTAATTCCCATGAGCCACCCTCAAAAGAAGTCTAATTACTGAAATTATCTTTTTTCACCGTAATTAACAACTTAATATATGCTAATAAAAACATTTTTTCCATTTACTGTCTCTGAAAAAATGATTCCATCACAGACTAATAGTATATCCCCATCTAATTCAGATTTTGCCTTAGCTACCTCTCTGTGTGGGAGATTTTGTGCATAATTTCACAAATACGTGTGAAAGCATTATAGCTTTGCAATCCATCATGATGAAATGCATGGAAATGACTACAAAAAACAGTTTACTGGTGAACTTGCTGTAAAGCATAATCTGCAGTTGGTGACGAGGCTAGCTAGATGATGGAACAGATCTACTTTCTGACTGTTGATATTAATTTAAAAAATGATTTAATGCCTTTATTAAAAATTTGACAATCAGAAGTAACTGCTACCAAACAGTATCTGAATTAATGCCCACTTTTGGGGAGCTGTGAATGCAGAGAGAGACAGAAGGAGAGCTCAGGAGGTTTCAGCACTTGCCTTCCCTTCCTACTCCTCCGGGGTGGATCAGACTGCTTCTAGAAAGGAGGCAGGATTTCTCTTATACTGATCTTTTTCCTGGATGTCTTGGTTTCGGTTAATTGTCTACCACAGCAACATGTGGTTAGTGACCCACCTTTGAACTGAAAGAAAGAACAGCAATTTAAAAAAAGTCGGCACTCATGGGAGAAGGTCTGAGTCATGCTTTGCATAGGAGCATGACTTACTGAGAGCAAGTTAAAACGATAGCAAATACGTCTCACTAAGAATGGATTAATATGCCTGGAAGACAGTAAAAACATGACCTATGGGTGAGAAGGTGAACACAGAGCCAGAAATCTGAGGGTTGAACAAAGCCAAAAAACAGATGGAGGAGAAAAATGAAAATGAAAGTACGGATATGTGAATGAACTGTGGAAAAGAACAAAAAAGTTGCACTATCATTAATTTAGGGGGCAAATCTGCACCATCACTGTTTTGTGTTGGTTTTGGTTTTTGCTCTCACTTACTCTTACTCCAAACTGTAGTGCTCTAGTTTCCTGTTAATCTGTTTGTATTTGTCAGATTTGGAAACCAAGACCCTCCAAGGTGTGAAGAGTGAAAACAACCTCAGCTCCACAGGCTCCTTCCTTGTGGACAATTCTAGCATCGACTTCCAGAAGTTTCCTGACAAGGAGATATTAAGAATATCTGGGCCTCTTGCTGCAGACTTCACTATCAAGGTGAGGGTAATTGGTCATTGACCTCTTAGAGCAACATGAACTGAGACAAGATGCATTTCAAAGATGAAAGAGGTTTTTCTAGTTTTCAATTTTCCAGTAGACTTTTACCACAAAGCCTAGTCCAGGCTAGCTCTTGAATTCTACATGAAATTCTTTCTATTTAAATATCTGATGAAAGTCTCACCGGACACTGAGTTTATGCCAAGAAAGGCACACCTGATGTGTGCCCTAAAGAGAAAAGATGAACTCCTTACAAGAAAAGGCAGATTACCTTCTGTATGTGCTGCTGATGTACGTGTAAATCAAGGACATGCAGCTTGCTTTGTTTGTGGCAAGCAAATAGAAAGAAAAACTTGACCCATGATTTGTGGAGTTTATACTAGTGTAATTGCACATAAGACTGTAAAGGAGTGGAGAATGGGGTCCCTAAGTTCCAAAATAAATGGGATGACTTTGCTTGAGAAGTCACAGTGTCATTTTGAAGTTCTGCTTTGTGTTGCACTGGCAATAAGAATAAAATTGTTTCCTCCCATTAGAGCATTTCTATTCTTCCAGGTAATATAAAACACATTGCTAGAAGCAATGCACACATTCTACAGGAAAATGCACATACAAAAATGAACATTTGGGAATTACAATAAAATAAATCCTTTTCCAGTAGGTCCAAGGAACTTGAAGGATTTCAGCTGTAAAACTGTAAAACCTGTATCATGTCCAGGACTACATAAATTTTTCACCATGGGGCCCAGAGGTAGATCACATTTGCTTTAACCTAGAGCTGATGGCAGCTAGGAGTTTGAACCGGAAAATGTGAGCGCTCGGGTTAGATTAAGCTGGGTTGGGCTGCAATGGGTTATCTCAGGAAGCAGCAGAGCCCTGTAGAATGTCCCCTACCCATCTTGGTATGTTAGCATCACAAAAAGAAAGCTGAAATTATCAGGACTGGTTCACAAGGAGAAGCCTGACCTGAAGAATGCATTCCTTTCTCTTTGAAGGTCAGAATGAATATGCCTTAGTAAAACAGATGCTGGTCAATTCAAAATTTCTGAAACACTTTTACCTATATTACACATGATATCCAGATGACGACCATCAGTGTGATGTCAATGGTATTGCTCACTTTGCATTTTTTATGCTGCCTATGAATTTAAGACAGCCTGGTTAGTTAGAACACACCTGTCAGGGACAGCTTGTCATGTAGATCAATGGCCCTAAAATGATGACAGGAAGGTTGGACTATGTCCTTGGTGTTTCCACTATTATCTTTTATGACACGGAAAATAGCTTTATCTCTTGGTGCTTGCATTTCCTTCTCTATCAATGGAAGGTAAGAAGCTCTGGTTAAATCAAAGGCAGTACTCTACTTATACTATGTATGTGTTTACACCTTTTGAAAGTCCGAGTAGCATGGCTCAGCAGGTGTTAATTTATTGACATATTAATTGTCTTCAGTTGATACAGAAAAATGCACAAACAAAACCCCTGTGCGCAGGATCTTTTCTAAGGTTAGCATAAGATTTTGCCTTCTATCAGGCACTTAAAATTTCTATTTGAATTGCAGTTTGTTTTTTAATAAACAGCTGTAGAAGATACTTTAGATATTACTTCATGCAACAAGGATATTATTCTATGCTATTTAATTATTTTTCTAACAAATTTTCTTAGCTTCTGGGTATTTTTTTTATTAGATTTTATTGGATATAAGAGGGTGCATACAAATAAGGTTAATACAGCAGTAGAAAAATGCGTGCATACCTCTCAGTTATGTCAGACTTGGCAACTGCTTTCCATACTTACTATAGCCTTGACTATTTTGCCTTCAGGTTGTGAAGATAAAGTAATTTTCTTTAAAAAATCAGATGAAAGGCTTCTCTGTGGAATTAGCAACTTTTCCTTACAAAGTGGGATACCTTTGGGTGTCAAGATTTACTTTCCTGGGACAAGGCAGATTTTACACAAACAGGTCTAAATGAATTTGTAGATGTAGCAAACTCTAGTTTTAGGATCATTGTCTCCAGAATGACGCTTATAATCCTTTTCAGTTGACCCTGAATGCTCTTATTCAGAGAGGTCAAGTTAGACACTTGGATATAATTCATAAATAGAAACTCAATGTGGGAGCTGGTATTTAAGTTTCTGTGTTGGTGACATGGAGTGCTTTAAAATTGGAAGAAAGCTCATGTTATTCCCGTAGGAGCTGAGTTGTATAATTGACTTTGTAATGGCCAGTAGTACATTATTCGTCTGCTAAGCTCTTGGGAATCTTTTCACAAGACACGTAAATGCTAAAAATAATTCAGTAAAACAGCTCTGTCTTTAAAAAACAGGGTTTTTTTGGTGTCATCATAAAATAGAAGAACTTCAGTTTTTCATGTTTTTACTTTTTATATTCATAGTTTAAGAATTATAATTCTCCATTATAAAGTTTTAATATTTGAAAAGCAGAAGACCTGGAAAAGATGTCAGCAAACTTAAATTCAACTTGAATTTTGTTCCTAAATTCTGAGGATTTCCCTACTTTGAAGTTTTTAACACAAAATTCTGATGAACATGGGTAGAAATGGCTTTTTCCTAAAATGAAATTAAAGTCTTTTTCACCTGGAAATCTGTCTGGCTGACACTGTGTTCCACAGAAGAGAGAAGAAAAATCACATATGGGGACTTGTCCTTTATTGGCAGAGCTGCCACTGATCTGCTCTGTTGCCAAGGTCACATATTCACCTGTCTGTGCTAAAAAGTCTCCTCTGTTGATATTGTCTGTTTCAGACACAAAACAGAGAAACTTGGGAGTGACCATTTTGTGTCACACACCTGCACTCCTTTGAGCATGATAAATCTGTATTGTCAGTTGGGGTCTACAACTGGTAATGTAATGATAACAGTTGTCACTGGTCGATTATTTAAAGCAATCGGTACCGCAAATATGAACTACCTGAGTTATATATAGGCTTACTGAAACAGCTGGTACAGATTGCCAGGGAAGTGTTGGGGCTGGCAAAGCACAGCCTATTAAGGTTTGTTTTACATGCTGTGGTGTTTGTGTAGCTGGGGCCCTAGCCCTGTGGCTGAGGTGTGAGGCAGCAAAGACCAGTGGGCTTAAAACAAGGCCTAATAAAGGGTGTAGTCGAGGCTTGGGGCTGGTTTGGAGGAGAAACCACTGTTAGCCTAGAGCTAGACTAGACTAGGTTTATGTTGGTTTTCAGTCTCTGATATCAAGATGAAGGTTTGCTTGTAGGGCCAGAATGCACCAACAGCTTTGCATCAGGAATGTGTAAGGTTGGATTGGATTGGATAAATGTTTTTCTGGAGGCTGTCAGAGGTATTTGGGTTAGGATTGTATTTGTATTGATGTTGTCTTTTGTAATGCTAGGGCTGATAAGCTTTGAGTAAGGGTGGCTGTCAGAAGAGACTGCCTGGCTTTTTTTTTATGCTGGTGGCTGAGCTTACTGCTGGCTGATTTAGAAATGGTGCAGACTGGTTTCCCTTGAGCAGAGTTACTGCGAAGACTAGGATTTTGGCCACCAGTTGTCAAAAGCCATATGGTAGAACTCAAAACTGGATGCCAAGTTATGCAGAGCACTAGAGCTAGTCAGACAATTCTTACCTCAGTTGTGATCTAGCACTGGTAGAATCTTCTGGTGAGAGACATGCATTTGATTAGAGTCTAGATTAATGAAAAAAGCCCAAGGCTGAGGCCTAGCCTAGACTTCCTGGAACTTGCAAGGGCATGCAAGAGATAATGCATGTACAGACAGCCAGCTGGCAAAGACGTTGACAGGCCTTGTCAGGCTAGGGCCAGGATTGCACTAAATAATCACTTTTGAACCAGGTGCATACAGCGATTTACCTTGGGGGATGAAATAGGGAATTACTTTAATACTCACTTTAGAGCAGAGGCCAAAGATGCAAATCTGCTCTAGCACTACTGATTATGGCTGGCTTCTTTTTGGATTCTAGAGATATTAACATATGAGGATTGGGCGTGATGACAGTAAGGGTCTTCTGTGTAATTTAGTTCTGATGCTGGCAAAGGTTTCCAGAGAAGATTATACCTCATATTTGGGAAAAAGCTCAAGGTCAGGCAGGAAGTGATGAAGGATGTAGTCTTGAAGCACTGGAAGATCAGGGTTAGGATAGTGCTCCTTGGAGCAGATGAGCTAGAATTAAGGCTGAGCACCCAGAAATAGTAAGAGTTAAAGTTTAATTGTGACTGAGTCAAGTTTCATTTTATCAAGGTCAAATGACTGAAACACTGCTTAATCTAGGAAAGACCATTGCAATATAGACCCTTCATCATAAAAAAATACTATTTCTTGATACATGTGTCTTCCTGAGGTCACTTCTGTAGAGTGCAGATTGGACTTAGCTGGAAGTGTTTCTGTAACATGGTCTATATCACTGGCTTTTATCAACCTGTATTTTGCATTTAGGTTTTTTGGCAACAGTCATAAAAATTCTGATTTCCTGATTTACAAAAAATATACTAATGTTGTAATAATTTGTAGGTCAAACTCATAAGTAATGACCAGCCTGAAAAGAGACCTAATCATGATTTATCTTGACTTAATCTTGTGACAAGTACAGAAAAATTTTATCCTTTTCCTCCTATTTCGACAAATGCGGTAAAATGTATGGAAAGCCATGTAGTAGTCTTTTTGAAAACAATGTATAGATTCTATTTAATATCTACCTTTTTTCTGTTCAATATAAATTATTTAAATTAATATTTCTTAGAACATAATCCATCTCCTAATCAACACATTCCTTCTGTAAGAACATTGGAACTGCCATACGAGGTCAAGTAAAAAGTCTGCTTCATTCAGGTTTCTGTTTCAGAGAAGAACTGGTTTCAGACGCTGAAAGGCAGTGAAGAAATAGATCAAGGTTACATTCTGCTTTTAGACCCTCCTTCTTGACCCTCATGTTGCATTTGGACTATTTTGTCTAATGACTCAAATGAGCCAGTCTTCAGGAATTTCTGTAGGCCCTTTTGTGCTATGTTTGTCTTTTTGACAACATTTAGCTCATGGAATGAGTTCCACAATGAACTAAGGAATACATCTCATTTATAAACCCTTGGTGCAATATTTTCACTGGTTCCTTCCGGTTTTCCCACTCTGAGAAACAGGAAGGTATTGCTACTGTTTACCCCCTTTCCCCATTACTTCTATATTTGAGATTTCTGTCATCATTATTTGCCTCTTTGCTAGCACGCTACTCTGTTTAATCTTTAATTTTATCAAAGATAGTCCATACATGAGTTATTGTTATTTCCCTTCTCTGTCCTTTTTCTGGTTCCACTGTGGTTATATATTTATAATTTTAAATAAAATTACATAAATATGTAGTTTGTGACTAGTATTTAGAGATGTAAATGCATTTTTTGGAAATATCAGTTTCCTATAAATAAATGTGTAGCTTACTAAAATGTGTTAAAAATATTTAATATTTTTAAATATAAATAGATTAATTATGTGATATATAAATATATATGTTGAGAAAGCGTAAACTACACATAATGATCAGGACAAAGGTTTCTACTTGGCTGTGTAATGTTCCCTCCTTTTTCTTTCCTCTCTGTAGTATTCCATTAATCTTTTTATCTGTTGCTGCACACTGAGCTGGTATTTTCGGAGGAATGCCTATAACAACCCTACTACAATTCTGAATTGTAGTAGCTACTGTAGAAGACATTTTTCCTATATAATTACCATATATAATTTTAGTTTGCTCTCATAGGTTTTGTGTCTTTTTCACAGAACTTGAACTTAGTCTGCCAAGCTTTCACAAACAGTTTCATTTTTAACTACCATTCATAGTTTTTTTCATTAGCAAACTAGGTCAGCTCATGGTCCACCCTTTATCCTTTTCATCTGGGGGGTCTGGCTGACCACTCATGCCCTTGCACACATCCCTGAGGGATTCCACAGGTCCTTTGTCCATTGCAAGAACAGGTTATGGAACCATTCTCTGTTACTCCAAGCATCAGTCCATGGGAGGATCTTAACTCACGTGAACTTTGTCTTGGACCTTTGGTAAGGGATCTAGAAGAAAACTGGTACCTAAGCTACCTTTATCAGTGTCCCTCATGAAACTTTGGCAAAGCAAACCTCAATGCTCAGAAAGCATCATCCTTCTCAGGTGCGCACCTTTGAGATCTGTTCTTTATTTTCATTCTATCTACTGACCCCATAACAGAGGTAGAGATTATTGATCTGCAGTCTCTCATGTACTACTCATGAAGCCCCGTCTAAAAAAATGTGTTTTAAAAATGTGATATTTTCCTGTGGTTTAAAGAATAGCTTGTTCAATAAAATAGGCTAAATGTGATTATACGTGATTTGCATTCATGTGCTCTTCAAAGAGTATGTAATTTGAAACTACTGGGTGGATTCTGTTTGGATCTGGAGAGGTGTTACCATTAATCTTACATACTTCTTCCTAACAGATTTCAGATCAGCTGTATTTTAAAGAAGTATCTTTCCTTTTCTTTTTCTGTAACTTTTTTCTGTTGTCGTGTGTAAATTCCCCAAGTCTATCTGTTTCAAAAATCAGCCAGTTTTAAATACGATGAATATTTGGTGCCACCTTGTTCAGTTTTCAAAATTTTTTTTGTGGAAACTATTGCCTTTTTTATTTTGTTAATTTTATTTTTATATAGTATCTATCACAATAAGATCCTATCTTTTTACATTAATTTCTTAGGTATTGCCGTGATTATATTAAGGTTAATAAATACTCTGCAGTGGGATTTAAGGTGGCTTGCCCAAAGGTGAATTCTCTTACCCTGGGAGCATGTTGTTGGTAGTGAAATGGTCTTTCCATAGATGATTCAGGTGTTATGAGTGGTATCCACAGAAGACATGCATCAAGACTGGTTTTGGTTTGTTTGGGCTTGCCTTTGGTTCTGTGGAATAACTTTGTTCTTCTCATTTGAGAAGCTTCTGCTTTTGTTGCACTTGGTAGTGGGTTCTGTACAGATCATCAGAGCTGTTATAGCTGATACAGCAGGCTCTGTTGATGCCGGCTATCCTAGACACTCCATTGCACTGAATTTCTATTTTGTTCTTCCTTTAGGGAGAATAATGAAATTTGAGAAAAGATTTGAACCTTCTACCTTTCTGTGTTGGCTTTGTGAGAGATTTAGTCTTAACAGTCATCCTAATCACCTAAGGAAACACATCTTAATCCAAGATGGGGGCATGGTGAGAAAGTTCAATTCAGACATGCCTTGTAAATCATGTGAATTGGTGATAATGTAATTTTACAGTGATTTCCCTGGCTGATTTAGCAGCTGAATTGAGAAGTAACAGATGGAGCTGTCTTCTGTATAAAGACAAACACAAAAACAAGCTGACCCAACACAGGACTACCACAATCAAGGGACATGAATGCAGAAGTGAACAATAGACATGGTCCCTTGAGCTCAAAGGCAGAGCTCCCTTCAGCATTCCAAAGGAGTTGAAAGGCAAACTCAGTCATGGTGTAGTCCTGTATTAGACAGTGTGCTTGAATGCCTTCATCATCTCTTGCAATTTACATCCTTATACTTCTTATGTTATTTTAAACAACCTTGTAAAATTATTTTCCCATGACAATGTCTGGCTGCTATTTCTACTTCATGAACATATTATGAACAGCAACAAATCTCTTGCACGTACTCCTTCTTTTTCAATGTAAGGTGTGTTTAAACAGTAATATTAAATGTAAGGTGTATACAAAAAGTAATATTAAAGCTCTCTAAGTAGAGAATGGAAAACATTGTACAAAAACTCTTTCTGATGATATGAAAAGCACAAAATCATGTATGCCACGTGAGGATACTTCTCCACACCATCATCCCCAATTCCTTTGTATGTTACTTCAAAGACTTCAACATTGAACTTCTCATTAATAAATCAAACCTGATGATTTGGCATCTGGCACTTGCAGAAAGCGTTTGTAATAATAATGTGGGAAAATCCATTACAACATTTTTAATAAGCATAGTGGCATGGAGCTAGATCACAATATACCAGATCAAATTTCATAAGACAAAAGATGGTATGCAATAATAATTCCCTTTCCCAGTTTGGGACACACACACACACACACACACGAAATGGTGTCTTTCCTCCTCCCCCAACACACACTTTCATAAAATGAGAACAGTTTATTGAATACACTTCTCACAGTTTAACACCACAATCAACATTGATAATTTCTTGGTTATCACTGCTGGTTATAAACTGCTGGTTAAATTTTACAACTGCCCAAGTAAGTGTACTGCAGTTTTGTAGGCCAGGCCATGTGTTCTTCAGTGAACATAAACAATGGCTCAGACGTATGCTGCCAAAATGAAACGTGAAAGGCTTGGGCTTTCGGGAACTTTGCTGTTTTGTTTGTTTTAATGTGAACTAATCAAGTTTGGGGGCTGCAGGAAAACAACACAATACAAAGGTGGGATCAGATATTGCAGTCTCTTGGTCACAGGACAGATCAGAATAGTTCAAAAAGATTATGCTGCTTTCACGTCCGAATTATGAGGTCTGTTGTTTTCATTCAACTTACTGTGGATACCGATGATGCATTTTATCAGTCCCAAACTTTACCTGAGCAACAGCTTGTGCCTCTGTTGCACCATCCCAGATAGTATTCTACAAAATCAATTTAAAAAAGCAGGGTACAAGCGATGATATTTTTTCAATGTTTTTCTACAAGAAAAAAAAAAAAAGATATCTCTGTTGCTAGTGACTGTTGGCTAGACAGTCAATTTTTGCTGGATAGTCTGAGGACTCTAGTTTTAACCAAGTCTTTATAAGACTGGTGCTATCCTCTTGGGTCTTAGAAAGTGATGAGGGCTCCTCTGATGTTGGAAATACTCCAGAGCTCCCCTGAAACCTAAAGGAAGTCAAGGATGATCGTTAGGGATTGTGATGCATAAATGCAGGGCTGAATGCTCTGCTAGACCTGAGGACTTCTGCTGTCTGCTATTAATAAATTTAGACAGGATTTTATTCACAAGCATAATCAATGATTGCCTTTTTTTTCTGGTTCTGTGAACTAGGGATGCAAAACTCACTGTTAGAGGACTAACTAAAGATTGTCAAGTATTGACCACATCTTTTTTGAAGCTCTGGCATTTCTCATAGCTAGCAGGGTGTTGCAAATACTGCAGGGGTAAAAAATTTCACCATACTCCAGAGCTGAGTATTTCAATGTGTGGAAGCTGTCCCTGTGCGGCAAAACCAGGACATTTCTTAAAGCATTTAGCTATCAAGTCTCACTTTGAGTTTTGCAAGGCTCAAGCAGCCACTGATGTGTACTCCTGGATCAAGATCTTAGCTTTAAGAAACTGTCAAATGAAATCAAACAGAAAATTTTTTTGTGCGGAGTCACCGTATATTGTTCCTCTTCTGCTTACAGTAGTCTTTTAAAAAAAATAAATGGTACTGCGCCTGCTTCTTTCATTTTCATGTTTTGTATCATTTTAGCTCATGGATGTGGCTCATGGTAATTCTCTCCCACCTATGGTGTTATCATGGTTGTATGAGTGATTTCCACATTAGGCTGAAAAAGATGTAAATCTGTCTTTTCTCTGTGTCAAATCAGACAGAAAATTCTGCAAACTTGGAAGAATAGTTTGCAGGGAGAGGAATTCTACTGTCTTCCTGATTTCTTTTTTTGGTGTGAATTCTTTTTCCTCCCCTTCCTTTTATACTAGGTTCTGTGTGAACTCTTGATCTGTTCTTCGTGATTCACTGAGGACCATACTGCTGAGTAGAACTTCTGAGTTTAAGAATCGGTGATGGTCCTTCAAAAACAAAGAGTAAGAGCAGAATTCTCCTTAGTGAAGGCTTTTTCTGCACATTCAGGTCAGAGACCCCTCTGAACGGCTTCCAGCACAATAGAACATTTTTCCCAGGAGTGCATGAGGCTTTCATGAGCCCAGAAAGACCCTTCTGAAGTGTATGATTAATGCACCATCCCCACACAAGGAATTATATATCCTGTTTCTGACACACAGACTCAAACCATATTAATCCGTGCAAAAGGCCTCGCATTTGCTAAAGAAGCTGTATTGCTACAGCTGTATTTTTTTTTCCTGTTGGGAATTTACGTCACTGTTTACTCTAATTAGAAAAGGGCAGCCTTAGTCTCGGTGGGCCAGATCTCTTACAGCCATCAATATATCCTGTGGTATTTTTCCCTTCCTACTTCTTTTCAAGATATAGTTTGATTTGTAATCATGTTTCTGTCCATCTACAGGGGAAAACAAAACAAACAACCAAGGTTGTGCTGTTCATCTCAATTTGTCATATTTTTGCTTCTGTTTCACAGTCTAGTCTTTGACTGTGTCTCTTAGTGTTTGGAAAGAGAGAAAAGAAAAGGCAGATTGAAAAACGGTGTTTCCAAAACAGGGCAATTCGTTCAAAACATGGGAAAAGAAAGAGAAAGCAGTGCTGAAATATTTTAAGCTGCCTGAAAAGAAAAATATCGGAGAGGATTGCTGCTGAGAGTCTTGAAGAAGGGTCCATCTTTTCTGGTTGTGATTTGACAGTTTCTTCTCCTGTGATAGCACCATGCCACTAATGCAGAGATGCCCAGGCAACACTGTTACATTATATCATAGGACAGATAATCGGCTAGGAGAGGCTTTTAGTAGCAGCATTGTTCTTCCCTTGCCAGCTGTTCATGCAAAGGCTTAGAGGCAAGGACAAGTGATGCCCTGCAGAGCTTTTCAAGCCCCCATAACTGTATTAATCAGCACAGCTATCAGGATGGATTTTTTCCTGGGCCAGGTGCAAGTGCAAGTGATGCTGCTTTAGCAGTGTGAAGGTCACTTTTCTTATTGCACTCCTTGCACTACAAACTCTTGTTTACATGGCAAAACCCTTCAGTATGCAAAGTACTAGAAGTATAGTGAAGCTCAGGTGACTTAAAAGTTGGCAGTATTTGTAGGCTCTAAAGAGTGTTTTCTGAACATGCACTTAGTTCCAGCCAAGAGTCCATGCCTACGACTGAAAGGAGCATTTTTGCAGCCACGAAGAAGAATGAAGAGACTTTACCTCAGAAAGAAAAAAAATCTTGAATTAGAATTTTTATGCTTTTGTACTTCTTACGGCACAGCCTTCTATTTTTTGCTCTGAACTATATACATGATCTCAGAATGTCTTTGGGAAATATTAAAGATCTAAAATCCGTGTCAATGTGTCAGGGACAGCAGGTAGTGGTAGGTGATTTTGTGATAGAATAAAGATCAGTCCATATCGTCTGTCCCCATAAAAATATTTGGTAGCACTAACCATGCATTTACCATGCATTCATTGTGTCAGAGCATGGTATCAGAACAGTCAGAAATTACACGGATTACACCCGGAAATTCATTTGATTGTGTTTTTGCCACCAATACATGCTCTGTTTTGTGCATTTCATTTTCCTATTGCAAAGTATCTCTGATATTTTGTGTAGCTGCAAGACATCTCAAAGCTGCAAGATGCATGTGTCAGAATGATTCTTCCCAGTATTTATGTCAGGTTTACTCTTTGGTCTTACTTCTTTTTCAGATCCATTATGCCGGTGCTGCCGACAGTTCAGTTCAGTTTATCTTCTATCAACCTATCATTCATAGATGGAGGGAAACTGATTTTTTCCCTTGTTCAGCATCTTGTGGAGGAGGTAATGAATTACCGTGGTATTCCAGAAACAGTCATCTGCATATACGATCTGTCCCAGCTGATGCACTAAGATTTGGACCTTTAAAATGGTCAAAATCTGAAAATGAGTAGCTACATCTAAATGAAGGGAGGGATGTAGCAACAGTGGTAGCAGCCTGTAGATTTTTTAGCATCATACCAGGCTCTGTACATAAAGTAAATTTTGATATCCACTGGATTTTGATATCCACTGGATTTAATATTACAGCTGTCAAACATAAGGGCTGATGTTATTTGGGTGTGCTTTGGAATAAAAGTTGTCTCCATTTGCCCCTGTCCCCACCAGCAGCTTTACCCTCCGAACTGAAACTGAGTCTTGGTGACCAAGAAACATTGGCCTTTGTTTTATCTTTTTTGCTCTAGGATTCTGAAATTTTATTTGATCATACTGGTTATCTTTTTTTTCCTACTACATGTGATTTGAGTGGTTTTCAATCTCGTCTTTAAAACAGCAGCTGTTGTGACCAAAAGCGCTGATATTTTCAGTTCACTTTTTGCCAAACCAGAACTTAGATGCACTTCAGAGGCAGGAAGAGCACTACATCACGTATTATTTTTTCCACTGTGTATTGCAGGCTATCAGCTGACATCTGCTGAATGTTTTGATCTGAGAAGCAACCGGATAGTAGCAGATCAATACTGTCACTATTATCCTGAAAATATCAAGCCAAAGCCAAAACTTCAAGAATGTAATCCGGATCCTTGTCCTGCAAGGTCAGTCAGCTCTAATTCTAAAAGTGACTGGGCTCTGAAGGAGTAAAATAAAGTAGGAAAATATTCTGTTGCTATTGCTTACATCATTTAGCCTGTGTAATCCAACCTCTTTCTCATCCTGAGGACGTACTATGTAGAAAAAGACCTCTGTTTAGCACCTCCACATTGCAAGGACTGATTTGAAATGGTTGTTTCTTCCCCTCGGATTGTGTTTTGCCTCACTAAATGTTATAAAGTGTGAGAAAAAAAATTGTCCATAATACCATCCCATGATCAACACATGCCTCTTAGTGTTAGTGAGATGGGAAAAATTCTCTTGGGGTAAAAATGTTGTTGGAAAATGGTTGACATCACAATTAGAGGCATTATTTTTATGGGTTTTGACATTTTCTCATTAATAAAAAGATTATTTGCAATCGTGGCAGCTTGTAAGAGTGTAACACGGCAGTGACAGTGTACCCTTTGGCCGTGCACAAAAGACTGCTTTCTGCTCCCCTGCCAAGCATTCTTCCTCAGAAGATTAAGAGTAAAAACAGTAAGATCACAGAGTCTGATTTCCCATGTATAAGAAAAGGAACAAAACCACAGAAAGGACTGATCCTTTATGGCACTGATGGCCCTGAACTTCAGTGGAAGTCAGTTAGCAGCCACACGTAAGCTGCAAGCATTTATGCATGTAATCTAAATCTTTTGGTCCTCTTGTATGACTTTGCCAAAAGATGGTTAAGCGCAGCCCAGCAGGCAGGAATGCACAAATGCCCTAAAGCCATTTCTTTACCTGCTCCTTTCCCTCTAGTTTTGTGCCAAGTTTGACAAAGTGAGTTCTAGCAAGTGTCACGTAAAAACTTTCTATGACCCTTCAGATTGCTGGCAGCTGCCATAGAAAAAAGGTGTCCTAGCCAGAAGAGGGATGCTTTAGGGACTTGTGGGACTTTGTATCCACCTGACTGAGGATGATTGCTTTCCAAAACAGGTATACCAGCTTTAGACTATCTAGGCATTATCAGAGCAGAACAAACCACTCCAAGCCCAAAATAGTTCTTACCTCTCCTAGAAAGTTTTCATTAAAGTTCATTGACTCTTCATAGCTGGGGTTAACACTCAGGTTTCTTCATCACTGAACACACTTTTACCGAACGTGTGTGGTAGTTTATATTCTTTTGTTCTAGTAAGCACATTTTAATGGCAATTCTGTTTGTAAATAATAAAAAGCCAGAAATGTTCTTATACAGTTTTAAATTTGAAGTGAAAATCTCCCAGAATTAAAAAGTGAATATCTCAAACCTCAACATCCAACATTATCTCAGCTGTACAGTACATTCTTTAACATTACGTACTTTATCATGTATTTCATTAGGATATATTAAAGATATGCTATTAAGAATGCAGCTTCACTATGGCGATGTGAAAAGTATTACCTGTTGAGCATGTACTCAGAAGTGATTTTTCAACTTAAAGATTGCTTTCCTATAATACAACAAGGCCATTTTTTCCTTTAACGATATTCTATCAAGTTCAGTATCTGACTTCTCTTATCCTAGTACTTTCCACAAAAAAATATATTCAATTTCTCAGGTTACTTAAATATATTAACAGTTTCAATAGAAATCTTGCTATAATAAAGTTTTTGGGTTTTTTTCTTCAGAGATTTTCTCAGATCAAACACTGTTTCTTTGAATTGTCTTTTGAATTGTTTGAGATAAATGTCAGTAAAGTAGAGGCCAAGTATGATCAGGTACGAGACCTAAATATGAACATCTCAGAGAAAGGATTGCTGAAGGTGTAAATCAATACGGAACCTGTCTTTTAGATTCATCTCTCAGAGCACCAATGAGAAAGTAATTGAAAGTACTTTTATGTAGCTGCCCTTTTTTTTCTTTTTTAAAGCCTAAGCTGCTATTATTTTAAAATACAGTTCTGAGTCAAATATGTAATTTGCCTCTGGAATTTGTACTATGGCTATTTTCCATACTTTTCCCGATAATTTTAAATGACATATTCTCAAATGGTAAGACAGATGACTGCATGGTACATGAGAGGAAAGACAGAAAAAAAAATAACAGCTGGGCAGATGTCAGGAAGAAATTTTTGTTTTATATAAGACATAACAAGGCAAAGTTGTTGATACAAAGACCCTGAGGGGAGGGAGAGTCATTTAGAAGTACAGCTACACTCTCCCAGGCTACATGCAGTAACACAGAGGAATTGGCTTTTTGGGAAAATCCTCACAGAGTGCCAAATTGCAAATTATTGTTTTCAAATGTGCCTTTGTAAAGAATTCAAGAATCAACAATCCAGACCGAAAACCAGAGGAAATCTGTGGTAAATTCTGGAATCTCAATGCTTCCTTACAGTCGGGAAGAGGGTGAGTGAAGCAGAACAACGGGGTCAGCAGCATGAGCAAGAGAGGTGTCTTGGCTCTGCAGTGTCTTTGCTGTGTGGGACCCACCCTGCTCTGACTGTATAAAACGAAGATGTTAATTTTTCCTGACAAACCAAGTTTCAGTGAGGCATAGCTGATTAGTGGTTGCTGACTGTTTCTATGGTGTGTTAATGGGTGCTGCAGAAAATAATCATGAAAGACCACAGTGGTGCTGAATAAAGCAACAGAGAAGCGTTACTGTAGGAGAGCTTACGTTAAAATTTTCAGCAAAAGGCAGGCTGAAAGAAAAGTTTAAATGAATACCAGGACCATCATGTGGGCCTGCAATTAGCCACCTCTTTATGCTTAGTTGCTTTATTGTGCTTATTATGGCAATAATTAGCAGTATTGCTGGCATCGTGAGTCACCAAAAAACTTAGATTGGATGAACATGGAAAATGAACCAACTTTTCTTTCTGCAAATCCAGTTTCTAATGAACACAGATGAGAAGCAGTGTGTGGAAGGTTATTTATAAAACATATATATTTGATACACGTTCCTTTTCCGGGTTAAGTAAAGGTGACCCCTCCACCTAAGTAAGACAAGCAATTAGTGTCTTACGGGGTAGATGACATGCCATGACTCCTAGTCCTTTTCTTTCCCTAGATACTATCAATGCCCTATCCAGCCTGCCCCATTGACCCTCTTTGGGATCCATCTCACACCTTAGAAAGACAGAAAGAAAATATTTGTTTGTTTACAGTCCATTAAGAACTTTACAACAGTCTGTACTTGACTGGCAAATATACATATAATATCTACTGATGTAAATAGTGCCCAGTTGGATCTAGCCCACTCCCTTCTCTGTAGCAAAATCCAACTTTGAGTTTTTTCATGTTAGTTAATTGCAAATCTTTTAACTCTCCAAAACATCACGGACTGGAGGGTTTAGGGGAGGTTTTTTAGGTATCATCCGCATCTTCCTCTCTGGTATCCTCTAATGAAAGGTGAATGGAACTCTTTTCTGCTTTGAGAAAAATTCTGTTTAGATATGGCTTAACTGGGTGTGCTATACACTTGTTTACAATAACTCTGAGGTGCTGTAAGCTAAAGATACCATTTCTTTCATAATTTAAAGGCATCCTTCAAAAAAAGCAATTTTAACAAATATGCAAAAGGATTTTATCCCACTCATCGTTCACCTACTCACCAGGATACTCTCTGGAACAACATCAGT
This sequence comes from Leptosomus discolor, assembly GCF_034619465.1. NCBI lineage: Eukaryota > Metazoa > Chordata > Aves > Leptosomiformes > Leptosomidae > Leptosomus > Leptosomus discolor. The sequence continues at coordinate 56,373,011 of NC_141419.1, read as the reverse complement.
GCTGCTTCCAGATTTCATTGACAGCTTTTAAATGACATTCCCAGCTGCACTGTTCTGCTTTTTTACCAGTATCTCCTCTATTTTTTGCCTATCTCTGCTACGTGTTAAGGTGGGCTTTTCTGAGTCACAAAAACTCTACTGCTGCTTTTACCAGGAGATTTCAATGGCATATAAATATTTGTAAAGGCATCACCAGCAAAGATTCTAATTTCATGCAGCAATTGTCTCAAAAGCTTTCATACTAACAAGTCTTTAATACGTGGGCTTCTTTTATAACTTTGCCAATAATGCCAGTCTGATCTGCACAGACAAAAATCCTGGAATTTGCCTAGAACATTATCTGTCAGCCTGCCATCAGAAATAATATTAGTACCTGTGGAAACTAAGAATCTCTAGTTCAAGCAAGACTTTCAACACTCAGAAACCTGAAGGAATTCTCAGATATCCACAGTTTATGGAGTCCTCCAGCAAAATTGCAAACTCCTCTTCCTATTTATCAAAGTTTTTCTTTTGTCATTCTTACCTAACTGTCCATACCAGGTGGTGGCAGAGGCAGGCATCAGCAAAAAGAAACTTAAACTTAAATAAAATTGTACTTTTTAGTTATTCATTTTTAGCTAATTTGAGAAGAGCAATGAAGCACAAATAAAAGCATACAGAAGACTGCTAGGATAAACAGCCATTCTGAGTGACCTCGAGTAATGATAAGTCTGCAATATGTGATGTGTAAATGGATACAATTTCCTGGTAATAGTGCAACACATATGCATGATAACTTTTATATATATCCTTGAGAAGAAAAGGAGTTAGTGACTAAATATGCACAATTGAAAGGGCAGCATAGAGTATCCTCTTAATCAGTAACAGAGGTCTCCTCGCTTCTTTATAAATTGGAAACTGAAGCAGGATATTGCCAAACCCATATTTTTTGGTTGGTATCATCTTCACTATGGTAATTATAATCCAAGTATCACAGCAGTGCAGTGTTCCCATTTTCACTACATTCTTTCTGGAGTATGAACAAAACTGAAGTGTCGATATGTTCCTGAAAAGACAATCTACTCTTTCTGATTTACACAGTACCAGCCATAGATCTGCAGTGATGAGAGGCGTTTGAGACACAATGACTTATTTATTATTATTGCCCGCAACTGGGACATATGATAGATTTAAACTTTGCTTTGAATACTCTCTCACATGAAATATCCAATAGTTACCACAGACGCTGAGCTTTTTGACAACACCCCAGATTTTTGCATGGATGTGGAACAACTGGTCATGACAATGCCCTTTCCTGACTTCTGCCTTAGGCATATGGTCATTTCTGTGGATTTGCATTTTTACTTAAGTTCTTAATTTGTTACAGGGTGGGTAAGAAAGCCTTTCTGCCTGGCTGTGCTTTCTGAACCTTGGTTGTCTCTGATTGCTGGGTCTGGTCTCAATTTTCACAGCCAGTCATATGCATATAATGATCCAAAAGATAGCAAGAGATAGCCATTCCAGGGGAGGATGAGATATGAGGGTTTTAGCAATCAAGGCAAAAGGGAGAACGAACGTTTTTCACCAGCCTGGTTGAAGTTGCATGTGCTGGAAAAGTGAGACTGGTATTAGCAAAAAGTATGCTGCCTGCAAATAAGAGAGCACAGTCAACAAACATCAGCCATTCCAACTGTGTATTTATGAAGGGTGATTTTTGAACAGTTCAGAATTTTCCAAGGAACTACCAAGGTTGCCGGAGAAATAAGATAAACTGCTGTATTATTCATGAAAAAAGCGAGGGAGAAGTTTAGGAGGGCAAAACCAACTCAGAGAAGCAGGAAAGGAAGCACCATGTAAGTTTTCAGGAAGGCTGAATTGGAAATAGTTATACAATCAAGTAGATATGGCACTACATATGCCTCCAGATACAGGAGTTGTAGATGGAGCAGGAGCTGATAACAGTGGCAACGTTCTTGTAGATATAATACAGGTCACCTGAGTTCAAGAGCAGGATAAAGATGAGCTGGAGATATTCCCAATGCCTAAAGAGGCAATTTTCTTCTCAAGACAAATAGGTAAAACCTTGAATTTTTGGGCAGGGTGAAAAACATTTAAATTAAGCTAGAAAATTATTTTGTCATAACAGGCAGGGAAGGTGGGCCAGGAAATGTTCGTCAAAGTGTTCAAAGAAGTGAATAGCAGAGCAAATTCAACTCTAAGAAGATAGCTCATATTAAAGAAAGACAGAAAGGAGCTGTCAGGACACATCAGATAACAAACTTTAGGATGGGAAGGTAGATCTGGTACTGCTATGAGCGTCAAATACAGGTATCTGTCTGCTCAAGATGGAGTTACAGGAAATGTAGTCTGTTTAGATTCTAGAAGAGACCAAAACTGCAGCAAGTAGTAAGACAGTCACTTACAGGAATTTTCAGTAGGTATTGAGTTGTTAACATTTAGTAGTGGAAAATAACAACAAATTTCCATCTTTGTAATGAACATTGCACATCTAAATCACAATAAAATATTAAAATAAATAAAAATAAAAAGAGAGCTTTTTAGAAGCATTACCATCATGCTACAGAAAGTATGTACTTTTGCTGCTTCCAATCAATAATATCCATTTCAAGCCTGTAAAGAAATTAGGTTTTAGCAGTCTATGGCAATGATAAGTAAACCATATGTTTCTTAGAATTTTAAATCTATGCACCATGAACAAGTCATTTATTAAAAAGGTGAGATGCTGTTGTGCTGAACAGACATGCTGATTAAAGTGCGAGGTTTTTCTGGAGGTTGTCATGAGATAGTTTTTTTCGCAGTTGTTTGCGTTTTTAAGCAGGTTATTTAGGTGTCCACTGACATTTCATTTAAAAATGTTTAGGTAGGGGACATTAGCTTTTACCAACCCATAAAGTACTAAGACCATATGAAAGGTCTTAGTATATATATATAAAAATCCAAAATACATGGTAGTTCTTCAGGTTCCACACTGATAGAGTGTAATGTGATAAGATTAACACATTGCTATATATATCTCAGGATTAAGTGTGATGGACCAGAAACCAGAAATCTATCTCATGCTGGTAGCAAATTACAATACCTACTACCTGCAAAAGTAGGCATTCAAAACCCAACGTTGCCTGTACCTGCGATGTTACTGTAGATGTCACCTAGCCCAGCTCTGAGTGGAAATAGTGATAGTTTTACAGAGTAACACACTGGAAACATTAACAGATACCATCTGTTTCAGGGCCTTAATACCTGATTCTCAGGGCAGAAAGGGTTCATGTAGCACAAGGTGATAATGTCACACTGTGGCATCTTCACAGAGCACTGTGAGGAGAGGGTGCAGTGTCACACACTACCTTAGTGTCAGGATTTGTAGTGTTAAACTGGAAGCTTTTTCACAAGCCTGTTGTCTATCCAGTGATAATTAGGCTCTCAGGGAGATGCTGGCTGGGAAGCTAAACTCTTGTCTTTTGTGATGAAATTTTCAGGTCTTCAAGTGTTTCCTTTGAATTAGCTGTCCACGGCCAACTTAAGCTGCTTTAACTTCTTATTATTATTTGCCAATTATTAATCTCTTAGATGTACTTCAGACTATCGCTTAGATGGCATAGTCCCCATCATGCAGATCATTTACTCTCAAGTCCAACGGATTTCAGAGAAGGCCTAAAACTTTGCTGTGTGAATCCTCATGAGGAAAGAGGTGTAATAGGTCCAGCCACCCAGGAGTGTGGGCAGCTCTGCAGCTGCAGCACTGTGAGTAGGAAACTCCCAGGGAAAGAAAGCTCACAGCAGAAGTGAAGGCTGTGAGCTAGAGGCATGCAAGTGCGTGTCCTGCAGAAGCTGGGCACTGGCACAGCAGGGTGTGGGAGCACCAGCGAAGGAGTAGCAGGTGCCCCTACCCACCCCCAGCCTTGGCACACCATCCCAATGCAGGGTCACACCACCCTGTGGCATCTTGGAGGGAGATGCCCTTTCTGTCTCCTGGCACTTCTCCGAGCTTGAGCCCCTATGCCCCTGCTCAGCTCAGCAGATGGCCAACCTGAGAGCTGTAGGCATGCAGGAGAGGGAGGCAGTAAGGACTGGCCAGAGAGGAGTCATGGGGGAGCTACAGGAGAAAGGCATTCATGCCTTTCTGTTGAGGCATTCATGTTGAGGGGGTAGCTTAAGGAGGAAAAGGAACTATTGGAGAAGACACCAAACATGACTTTCAAGGAACGCAGCTGTGGGCAGCTGTGCCAGGGGAAAGCCGAACATTTGCAGAGATGGTAGACCTGGGTAAGGCATATCCACCTCTGGCACATGCAACTTCTGCACCAGCTTGACATGTGCCTTGGAAGAGCAACTGTGCTGAAGCTGCCAGTGCTTAGGAGGAAAAAAACCAATCTGAAGAGTATGTGACACAACCTGTTGTTCTGAAAGGCATGGGACTTTTCAGACATATGAGACTAAAAGTACTTTTAAAAATAATATGCTTTGTGTTCCTACCCCTGCCAAAGTAGTTTTGCTTTAGGTGCTGTGTGAATGAGTCCTATTAGCTACTTCCACATCAGACAGAAATCTCAGTGTACTGGAGGAATTTGCTCTGTTCATTTAGCACACCACCCCCTTTGCATTGTCAGAGTAATGTACAGGGAACAAAGCCCATAAACAAAATCTCTTTCATCTTTTTATAGGATTATAATGGACTGATAGATTCATGGAATTTAAAACACTTTGCCCAGTCAAAAAAATATGGGATTCACCAAAGTAACCTCTAAGATGTTTTTTAAATAGTTCACTTAGGCTTGCTTTTTTGTGGAACATATACAAAGCTAGGAAAGATGCAGTTGTCATTAATGGTACAATTAACACACCATCTGCTGTTCTGTTGTATCTTCAAGCTGATTTTTAAAGTCATAAATTAAGCCATTGTGTATTATTTTGGGGGTCTTATTCCTCACTGTGACCATTTGTCTGACGTTGTTGGGGATCATTATCTTGCAGTAACAGAATGAGAGCCTTTGGCAGCTCCTCACATATGCACAAGGACAACGTCAGTAATTCTGTGGAGCTCTATAGCATTTACAGAAATGCAATTTATGTATGCAAAATTCTTTGAGGGTCAAAACTTTCCAATGACAAAATTAATCCAGCACTTTGTAAATGTTATTTAATCTTCATAACAGTGTTTACATGTGGTTCAGTTATTTCCATTGGAATGGCCTTGGATATTATGCATTCTAATGCATGTAGACCTGGATTATGCATACAGATCATGTTTATTAGAAAGAAAACATTTCTCACTGAAATGAGTGAGAAATGTTTTGAAATCTCTTTCTTTCTCAAGCAGTAGATGCTTTTATAGTATAATTATTTCATTTCTGAGCTTGGTATATTAATCTTTTTTCCAACTACTCCTCAGCAAGCTGATGAGCTGGGAGGTGCAAAAGGCTTCAGAGTGGAACTTCAGCAGCAGTGGTAGAAGAGTCAGGAAAGCAGAGATTCCCAAAAGCATGAGCGAAAAAAAAGAAACTCAGAAAATCTCTTTCCAGCTTCTTAAAATACTGGTACATGATTTCTCAAACTTCTCCAGGCATTTACTCATCAAGCTAAGTCTGAAAAGACTTGTTCATTTGCCATGCTCTAAATGACCCATTTGTCTTTTCCAAAGTTTACCAGTGCCGTATCTGCCTCTCCTAGATTTTTAGATTTTTGTGGAGACGGTCAGCTCTCCAAAGATGCAAATATGCACACTCATGCAGAGGGCTCCTGTGATTTCAGAGGCTGCTAATCTTAGACGGAGTGGTCTAGTCCCCATTATACACTCCCAGGGCTCCAGCGCCTTCCCGCACTTTAGATGGCAAATTCCAGCATGCTGACCTGGCTCTGACTCCTCACTGTGGAAACACAATGGGATCCGTTCTGCTATCATGGACAAGTTATGCACACAAAAACCCTGTTGACTGAAAGGAGAATAGACCCCTTTAGCCTTAGTGTGACAAGACTCCTTTGAATGCTCGCAGCATTTTTCAGTGAACCGTGTTGAGTATGGAGAATACTTTCTCCATTCCCTCTCCTTTGCTCCTTCCCCCTTGCAGAAATTCATTGCAGCATACCTAGCACCTCTCTCTATATAAGGCTCTCAAAACCCACCTTCATTATTTTCAGTCAGTTTCCTCTCTCCTTTACTTCGGTAGGGACACACTTTTTATTTTAATGCAATCGTCATTCACTCTTTGATGTTTCTTCCCACCTACTCCATCCAAGTCCTCTGTTGCTCAGTGGCTTTGATGAAACTGATAGATGAGGTGCTCTGGGATCATCTATTTAACATTAACAGATATGCCTGATAATTGGGAAACAACATGGGTAGAGTCACTCTGAATCAGAATCTATAAAAAGTGCAGACAAAAGGTGAAATTCCAAACTAGCGATTCAGTGATACCCTGTAGTTGCTAACAAGTCAAGTGAGATCCATTTCACACATAACTAGCAAAATAATGGTTCAGATAATTATTAGGTTTTGTCTACACTATTGTACCCTGTAACCTTTATGTTATATTATTTAGCTATTATGCCAATAACATTGCAGCAAACCAAGCCAATCAGTCACTACAACAGCAGAAACAAACACAAAAACCTGAACTGACATGTTACTCTTCTCTCCAGCTCCTTCTTTCTTACAGAAAAACCCAAATAAAGAGGCAGGTTCTGAAGGTGAATGAAATTGAACTCATTTAAGATGGAGAGACAAGTTGCAGATTTGAATTCTCACACTGTGTTCACCAAATTACTAATCCCAGCCCCTGTGAAAGCAGACATTTTTTCTGAAGGGCAGAAACAACCATACAATAGTTTAAAAAAACAGTTTGATCTAGAGTTCTCTGAAACAGATAGAAGTTCCCCTGTTGTCTTCAGTGACTTTGGATCCAAGCTCCAAGAAAATATTAGGTGTAGAAATTTATTTTTTTAATGACACATAGTAACATCATAAATTTAAATAATATTTGGACAACTCATTTGGATTGCTTGTGGTAATTGATTCTTCTTAGTTAAAAAGTAATGCATTCATAAGAGTAGTAACCAGTGCTTTATATGCATAAGTTTTGTTTTGAATGTGGTAGCAACTTAGGTAAAATATTTGTTTGGGTGGTTTTTTAGTAATACTGTGTAAAAAAAGTTGTATAATGTAATCATTTAGTGTTTATTTTATTATGTGTACCTTCTACTCAGAGGGTTGGCATTATTGTTCCTAACAGTGATGGATACAAGCAGATCATGCCCTATGACCTCTACCATCCCCTTCCTCGGTACGTAAAACAGTCAAGCAGATGCTAGGATTGACAAATACATTTAGTTCATTTTTTCTCTCCTCTGCATTTCTGCTTTGCTTTCAAACTAAGTTAACAGATGTTGCTATTCTCTTGTTCTGAACTCCTGTAGATTAACCTAAAGATGTTCAAGGGCTAACCTGTTGTTATAAATTCTGTTGATGCAGAACTGAAATGATATTCTAGCTGAAGACGCAATGCACACTTATTGTGTCATTCCTTTCTTTCTTTTCTCACCCCCCACCTCCCCTTTTCTCTCACACCCTTTCTGTTTTTTCACTTTAGTCATCTCTGAACAAGACTGCAACCTGTGGCTTTGTAATGAACAATCAAACTTTCTCCCTCTTTCTGGCGGCGCTGCTTCCTGCATGCTTATAAATTGTGAGATTTTGAGTTTGGACAGTATTAGTGCTGTGTTGTGATCCTTTGAACCCATGCTAATGCCTTCCCTAGGGACGTTAATCCATTGGCTTTTCTAAGAAATGAGAGATCAGGGGCAGGAATAGGATCAAGGCCTGATTGTATTATTAATTATCTCACAATTAAAATATCTTTAATGTAAGACTTGAGATTCTCATGGAAGTAATCACATGAGTAATTACTCTTAAAGCAGTGATAAGACTGGTGCTGGTAAAAATTTTTGGTGGCTGAATGATAATAACCTTCTGGTTTTGAAATACTATGTGGACAATGCAATGGTATTGTGCTGTGTTTCCTTCTTCATTAATTTATTGTGTCATGGAGTATGAAATCACAGAAAGAAATCCCCTAGGCAACTTGTAAGTCTCATCCTGGTGAGGAAACGACCTCCCTCAAACCACGGTGAGGTCTAATGCAGAAAGCTTGCAGCAGCAGTGTGCAAATGCAGTGCATTCACTTTCAACAGTCTCCAGCCAAATCATGGACCCATCCCACACTGTGAGTGAGAAGACAAGGGACAGAGCAGCTTACTTACCAAATATTGTGGCTGCCGTTCATGCTGAGACACTTTATCAGTGATCTTTGACATTTGGATTAAGCTTTTCTCTTCCTAAGTGCTTATGGTTACATACACACAGTCATTATCACCAAATTTTCGTGAGATACACTTGTAAAGTACATCCCTGCATCTAATGCCTTTTTTCTGGAAAAAAAAAATTCTCTGTTCTTTATTTAAAAAAAACCCACACATACCTCCTAACCTTAAAAATTACACCTCTGTCAATAAGGAATATAGAAACTAGACTATTAATGCAGGGTTTAAAAATCTGGCTTTGAATAAAACAGATTTTATTTCAGTTGTGCACAAAAGCCATATGCATTGACAAAACACAGAGAACAATTTTATATCAGAGGATGATTCAGCAATAATTAACAGAGGAAGGACTATATCTAAGGAAAAAACATCCTGAGCTGGCAGCTAGGCAGAGGATTTTTTACTGCTGAAGAAAATCCAAAATAAAGGATCAAAATGCCCTGAGGTACTTGGTTTTCAGTAACACTGAAAGCAAAAAAAAAAAAATTCATTCCCTGAAAATGATCAAAAGGCTGAAACTGTTTCTCAATCTGTTCTGGATTATGGTCTCACCCTGTAACAGTCCCTTTACACCCACTCTCCCAGCCATGCTATTCTGCTTTAACACCCCCACTGATTGCTCAGGCTGCAACTGTGGGCTGGGACCTCGCCCCCTTTTTTCCCTCTGCTCTTGCACTGCAGCTTCCCCTCTTCATCCTCTCCTCCACTCCCACATGTGGTCCTATGAACACATGAACAGGGCTCAGGTCTTCCTCCCTCACCCCTAGAGGGAAGACACAGCCACATCTCTTCTCCAAACCAGAGAGTCAGCAGAAACTGAACAGACCACAAGGCTGGCATGAGACAGGGCCAAGCCAGGGGTATAAAAAATGTCTTTCACCTGGACCTGCACAGTTTAGGATAAAAAAACCCAAACCAAAAAACCCCCAACCAAACCAGTGAGGCCTTGGTTGCATTACGTCTGAGACTGGCACCTAATACCAGGAACAGAGGAAAGCAACAAACACTCCAGAAGTGGAGAGCAAATCTGGGAAGGCATCTTTGCAAGGTTTCTGCAAGATTTCCTGCCACAATCTCGCAGCCTTGAATTTTATCACAAAGAGAGAAAGGTACGGTTCAGCGGATATTACACTTACTTTTAGTCCACCACCAATTCCTTTCACAAATTCTCGGTCAATGTTGCACCCTTTGAACCTTGACTTTGACACATGCTTTGAGAGCTGTACAACAGAGAAACTTCACCTTCCTACCACTCATACAAAACCTGAGAACCAAACTGTTTGCCTAGATTCAAGCTGCTTGGTATTGCTGAGGTTGCCTAAGGCATCTGGAAACTCATCCCAAAGACCCCAGGGAATTCCCTGGTGCCATGGCTTTTTATGCCTGGGAAAAGCTGGCTCAGGCTGCTGCAGCAGTCAAGCGTTTCAGTTTGAGGCCTCTTCATTGAGATTTGCAATAGCGACAAACCTTAGCTATATGCCAGGAAACTTGTTCAGCAGAGCCACAGGTAACACATTCGAACTAAAAACGTTCCTAAAATTACCTGTTCATGACATATGTGGCTTATGCTGAGCACACGATGATGGGTATGGCATGGTGTAAACATGATGTCACCACTTCTTAATGACAAGTTGTAGAATTAATCACTGGCTTCACCATTCATAAATAGCTGTTAATGTAAGCCATTTCACATTGACTTTATGGCACTTTCAGCCAGTAACCAAGTGTGGGTAGTAGTGCTTACATGTTACTGGAGTTGATAAGAAAAAGGTGGAGTTGATATTATAAAAAATCAGAGGGAAAGCATTTTTTGTATTGCTTAGCAATCTTGGTGATCCTGTAATTTCCTTAATAAAAATAATTCCTTTGTTTTAAGTGGGAGAAAAAAAATCCTCACCTTTCACTTTCTTTCCTTCTTGGCAGAAAGAGGTCGAGTAGTGTTTCTTTCCACAAAAACAATTATTTTATGTCAAAAATTGAAAACTTAGGACCAAAATAATTGTTTCAAACATTATTTCTAATGTCCTCATTCATTTGTCTTTTGAAAAAAAAAAAAAAATTGTGAAATGTTTCCAGGTAAATAGAACATGCACACCATCTTTCATACCATCGGGCACACACAGGATTATACAGGAATAGCCACACTCGATCACGACGATCATCCCGGATCCTCTCTGTGACAATGGCTTGAATGTAAGACAGGAAATACCAGACTATTTTATATGGAAAGACTTATACACATATAAAACAATACATACATTATTGTATATACATCACTGTATAAAAAGGATTATTCTCATAAGTATGCATAGCTTTTCAGAACAGACACAGTGTTCTGTGAGTTTGTCATTACATTCTCATATGGCATTTGTAGAGAAAAGATGGCTTCTCAGTTCCTCTTGCTGCCTCAACTGTAAGGAAACAAGGCCCATGTGGTTTATCCATCACAGGCCACATATCCTAACAGTATAGTCACATCTTTTTTGTAATTTCTGCCCATCTTTTTTTTTCCCCTCGATTCTGTTGTTTCCCTGGAAAGAAACACTGCTGCTTCCCTGTATGTTCTTGCAAAAGGAGCGTCAGCTTCAGAGCACAATGATTTGTGACAAAGATTCCTCAGAACATAACAAATGTGACAATCCCATCAATTAAACAAAAGAAAATAATTTAAATTATTTAGAGTTTCTATGGTAGTAGTCACTGGGTTAGTGGAGGAGAGATTTTATGCAACTGTGACAGCAGCCATGAGAGTGCTTTGCTGTTATGTCCATTTATGAAAATATATAGATGATTCATTTTTACTGTCATTAATCAGAAAGAAACCCCTCCTGCAGATAGCAGTTTATGCATTTGAGGGGTGTGGGTGGGGGCAGCAGGGGTTCTTTTTCCTGATGCCTCTGTTTTGTTTTGTTTTGTTTTCCCAGCTGGGAAAGTACACCCTGGACTGCCTGTTCCTCATCCTGTGGAGGAGGCATTCAAAGCCGCAGCATCTCATGTGTGGAAGAAGATATTCAGGGGCATATCAGCCCTGTGGAAGAATGGAAATGCATGTATACTCCAAAGATGCCTGTTGTCCAGCCTTGTAATATATTTGACTGCCCAAAGTGGCTTGCTCAGGAGTGGTCTCCGGTAATCTGCTTAGCTTTGTTTGTTTTCTATTTACCGCACTAGGAATATATCTTAAATTATAGTCTAGTAAGCTTGTGGAAGTAGGATCATTCACTACTTTCTTTCCTTATTACCAGGACCTCTGTTTTAAATTATGTTGTTTGTCTAACTGCAAAGTAAATACTCAGGAATAATGTATTAATAAGATAAACATGATTAAGGAGAATGATGGAAAAATAAATCAAGTCTGTAATGTTAGAGACCTTCTAAAATAATAGACTGGGAATAAAAAATGGAAAGCACAAAGCAAAATCAGTAAGCATGTAATAGCCTATCTTTATCAGAACTTTTCAGCCATAAATTTAGTATCATTAATTGCTGAGAAATTTCCAGAAATACGTAAAGCCATAAATGACTTTATTCTTTGATGCTTGTATTGTCTGCTTCCTGACTCACCTTTCCTTCTGTATGAAAGCAAATGTCTTTGAAATGTCTTTCTACAAAAGTAGAGAAGTACTTTGATTTTGTGCATTAAAGACTTCACCTTGAATATAGTTTCTCACCATCTCAACTTCTCAACAAGGGTTTTAGAATCTAAGCTAGCTCACCTGCAGATGAGGTGTTCTTGACTGATTGTGAAGTGATTAGTGATTTCCAGATGAAAGCTGCTATCCAAGAGCAAAATAATACTGGTAGTATCCATAGCCTTTCGCACTGGTTGGCACTTTTGATCCGCTCCCATGCAATGACTTCTGAAACAATCTGCACAGGGGGAAAAATTTATGTACCTTACCAAAAATAAAAGAAAAAATACTTAAGAGAACATCTGAGGGAAGAAAGCCCGAATAGTTTCCCATTCTGTTTGGTGCCATATTCCAAAATAGCTGAGTGTCATCCCTGTTAACCCATAAGCCCCAGTACTTTGTCCAAGAAAAGCAGAGTGGCTCCAGATGAAACTGACAGGGTGTTACTGAGCATATCCAACATAGGACTGATGGCGACAAGCCAAGTAGCCCGTGCTGAGAGAGTGACACTGCAAGAGAAATCCAGAGTCAAAATGTTCAAACCAAGTAAATGTGCAGAGCAAAAAGGCAAAAATTTCTGTCAATTTTATGACTACCAAATATTATGAATAATTTATGTTCAGGGTTGGGTGTTTCTGCGTCATGTTTTGCTCTCTGATGTACACATACTTCTATTGCATATTCCCCTTCTATTTATCACTCCTGTGTTGTATCACACTCACCTTTTTTCTTTTCTTTCCCCAGTGCACTGTGACCTGTGGACAAGGACTCAGATACCGTGTGGTCCTTTGCATTGATCACAGGGGGATGCATATAGGAGGCTGTAGTCCTAAAACAAAGCCACACATAAAAGAAGAATGTATCGTACCCACACCTTGCTACAAACCCAAAGGTAATGAGGCAGAAGAGTTCTCATAATTTTTTCAGAGGTCTTCCACGCTGAGCAGTTTTGGTTTGTTGCTGCTAGCACTGTTTCCACCTGCACTGAGCTGTGAATTTTCACCTTTAAGGCCTGTCATTCATAATCCAGTCTGCCTGCTAGCAACTTGGAGTGAATGCTGGCCCCTTCCACTTCCTTACAAGCTCTCAGGTTTTCACTGTTAATTTGTGGTCCAGTAGACCAAGCAATATAAAATGTAAATTTGACCATAGCGTAAGCAGGTTTGACCTCACTGATTGTGTCTGGGGTAAATTTGCCCTGTATTTTAAAAGTAATTAAATATATAAATAACATTTAAGGTAGAGAAATGTAATCATAATTTTAAAGTGCCTGTTCATAGCTCGGAGCTTGAAGTAACCTTGAAGCAAGCATTGTATATCCCAACATGAAGTTCCCCTTACTACCAAGGCTGCACGATCTGGCAGATTGTTAGACTTGAAGCGTCTTAGAGCAAGGGGTGCTCACAATTTATATAGAAATGTTTCTTGCCTTGGGACTCAGGCAGGGAGTAGTACTGGGGTAAATCTCTCACATTTTATTGAGAGGAGAAGAAAATATTTCTGCAGCTGTTTGGAGGTTCTTATGGAGTGGGAACATCAGAAAAAGGCCTGGAGATTAGATTGGATTAATGGGCAGTAGCCAAGTGCAGCAGATAAGTATTTGACCATTTCCACAGGTATATGAGCATCCATGTGTTTGTGCATGTATACAGCTCTATCAATGCAACCTCTGTGTCTGTATGCTGACCAACTTATGGAAACTTCTGGGCTACAGCAATGCAGGGGAACATGATTTCCCTAAACTGGATACTTAAACCCTATCATAAGAAGAAATCAATTCCTTCTAAAATATTAATTGCTATCCTGATATATATTAAGAGCACTTATTATGAAGCCCTCTGAAATAAGAGTGACATGTGACCTTGTGCAGATCAAAGAGGGAACAGTGAAATTTGGAATTTTGATTGGTGGACACACCTGCCAAGTTTCAAGATTTCCGTTTATCTCTACCATGAGAATTCACAGTATCTGCCGGCCACCAAAGTGGTGAAACCTAGACACAGGGCCTCTGGGGAGCAATGGGCATGCTTGCACTGTGTTTTGCTGACCAATACGAACTCACCCCACCCATCTTCCAAGATGGGAAAAAAAAGGCACTGTGATTGCATTAGCATGACTCTGAGCCTCATATGGAGATTTAGTGGGTTTGGGCTCAGCCACTCAGCTGCTTTTATGGGGCTTTATGTGTTTATAGTGTTCGGAGCACAGGTAATGCAAGATCTTGCCTGCCTGCAGCATACAATGTAAGGAAAATTCAGTAAGACAGCAAAAATATGTGTGGCAAACCACCGACAACTGACTTCTGCCTAGAGGACCTGAAAGATCAGCTAGTAAAGCTTTGGTTGCCTGCATCTTTCAAGAAGTCTCTTCCAATGGGACTTGTCTGGGAACAAAGTAAATTGCTGTTTGCTGGAAGCCCACCCTCGCAACAGTCTGGCACCTTTACCCTGGATAAACTCTTATGCTGCCCTTTGCAGTATATGAATGATTAATTTCTGGTTGTAGACAGTAATTTCTTTCTTAATTTTTTTTTTCCCACGGAATGGAAAGTCTTACACAAAGCACACTGTTTTGCTTGGGTTTAATTTTACTCCTCATCTTGGTTCTGCAATGCATTCACAGTTCTCCCTCCGTAATGCCAGTGGTAATGATTGAAGACCCATGTACCTGAAGGCTGAATTGTGCTTTCAGAAGAGAGTTGGTACAGATGATATTCAGAGGTCTCTCCCAATCCGAATTATTCTATGTATCTGCTAGAAGTTTGTCCTTTTTATTTCACAAATCTAGAGTTTGAAATTTAGAGCAGCAGGGGTAGCAAAGTACCTCTCTTCTACTGAATATTTTTATCTTAGCCCACTTTTTCGTTCTGGAGCTGGATTAACGTAAACCAGAAAAACAATCTTCCTAGCTGACTGAAGCAGCAAGACAAAAAATGTGGAATTCCCTCTTCTTTTAACACACTGTGCTAAACATAAATAGAATGTAAATACTTAATGTAATTTATTTCATTTCAGTTTATTCAAGCACTGGGGCCCTTTATCTTACACCAATAATAGGGAAAAATAAGATATCCCTGGATTAAGTAGTGATTTTCAGTTTTAATAGAGAAGATGTATTCATCTAATACAACTTTCTGTACAATATAGGATTTCAGTGTTTTTACTGGAACTGTTTTTTAAAAGGAGAGATTTTACTTTAACCTCCAAAGGTAAAAATTCCTCCTTAGCTTATGTTAAGAATGCTTTTTGTTCATTTTTTTTTGTCAAAGCACACTGTGAAACATCAATAATTCTAGCCCTCTAACAAATTTTACAGTGTAGATAATAATTAACTACACCTCTGAAAAAGAAAAGTTATTTTAAAAGTCACATAACAGGCAATGGTACACAAGAGCTTTTTCTTTTTACAAGAGCTCACTTCCAAGCAAAAAAAGCACAGAAGTAAGATGCGGCTTTCCAAAACCCATAAAACAAGCTGCAGAATGTATAAATAGAAATATCTCCTGCATATTTTGGATAACAAATGCAGTAAAATGCAGATTAAACTAAGAGCTGTGCTGGCAAATATTCAACCTTGAATGGTGTTAATAAATATGTTAGAGTAAGAGCTTGGCAAGATATTTGTAAGAGAAAGGCATAGTAACTCTACTACTGTCCCTTTTTTCCTTAGTTAATAAATTGCTCCAAGGAAATTTGCTTGGCTAAAGTTGCAGTAGCTGTGAAATCAAGTTGTAAGTTGTTGTTCCTCTGTGATGCAACTGATAGATGGGAAATTCCTTGTGCACATGTGAAAGGTTCACTGTTGTGCACAACAGAGTCACAAAAAATTCCCGATCCTGCATTACATTAATCTGCTGTTGATGGCGAGTGCAAATCTGCACATTATATAAACCTGAAAAGCTTAGGTGATTTGTGAGTGGCAAATAGGTCTGGCCCTGGTTCTCCTCAGCGATCTGAATCTCACTCCCTTTTATTTGTGTTTTTTCCCCTGATCCTAGCCCAGAACACTTTGTCGAAATGCAGAGCTCATTCTCAAATTATAGTGCCAAATTTGCTCTTGCTTTATACCCCTGTAGAGCTAAAACAGTTCCACCACCCTCAACTCAAATACTCCCCTCTGACACTGCATGAAAGCGGAGTTTGGCTCACAAAACGGCATGGCCCTGTGCTCCCCAGCGCAGAGCAGCTCATTACCCTGTGTGCACATCCTGGAGGGGAAGAAAAGCAGCTCTACTGTTTTCCATCAGAAATGACAGAAAAAGTATCAAGCTCGTTTTTTTGAATCCACATACCTGATGAACTGATAAAGTCGAAAAGTATAGCTGGGCCATTTTATTATGGTTTCTCTGTTTTTCTGTGGTATCACTCAACAGATCAGGATTTTCTTCCCTTTTGTAATACATCAAAAACAAGCTTAACGTGACTTCTGAAGTTCTAAAATTTAAGGGTAAACATAGGGGTATTGTATATTTTGCCTTTGCAGTGTAGATGGAGGCCTGTTACACTTGCAAGACTCCTTCAAAAAAATACTTTCCAAAGTACCTACTTATACAGCCCAGTTGTATAGTCTGAAAAGTAACTTAACTTGCCTTTCCGGCTTTTGAGTGCCACAACCCTTCTAGATGCGACAATGAACTCTCTGGCCATATAACCTTGTAAGTGTTTTACTCCAGGTGACAAAATTGTTTCTCTCTCTCTCTCCTGCTCACCTTTTGCTCTTTTTCTTCTTTGTGTTCAGCCTCCATGTGCATCATAGGCATGCTTGGCAAGAGAGAGGAGGCTGGCACACATAGCAGCGTTACTGCATGCTTCCTATTTTTATGTGCTTGTGTTTGTTCCATAGAGAAACTTCCTGTGGAAGCAAAGTTGCCATGGTATAAGCAGGCTCAAGAGCTGGAGGACAGAGCAGTGGTGTCTGAAGAACCATCGTAAGTCTTAAAAATTTGCTTACAATAGATTCTGATGATGTGGGGGTCTGGGGCATGTGCTGAACTGACACATGCTCTTAAAATTGTAATTGGCTTTCATTAGAGTGTAAAGGCTAAACCAAACCCTGTGGAAATCAATGGGCTTTAGGCTGTGTCAAGAGGGCAAATGCAGATTTAGTTTGAGCGAATATATACATGTTACATACATGTCTTATTTAAGGTCACTTACAATAATATTATACTGAAAGTCTGTCTACCCATGTAGTTATATGTTCCCAGCTACTGTATCTCTGCGGCTCAGCATCTTTATTTATTCTCACAATACCCCTGTGAAGCAAGAGGTAAAATACAGGGCAGCCAGTGAAGATTCCCACTTGCCTCTATCCCCAGGAAGTGTGTAGTAGCAGCAAATCAAATGGATTAACTTTTGCAGAAAATAAACTAGAAACCTCAGCCCCATGGTTTGGATTGCCTTATCATCAACTATCTCACAGTTTCAGGGATTTTCCCCTCCAAGCTTTTTTAGCCACTTCATGGTCTTTGCCCAGTCACCTTTGCAAGGTGGATCTCAGTCAGCACCTCGTACCCCATTAGTAGCTCTTCCTTCTGCTGCAGACCTTCTGTGTATTGACAGCCCCTTCCCATTAGGGCTGCCTGAAATGATGGAAACTGTACATTTTCCTCCTAAATACAGAAAACTAACTCGTGTCCCTTAACTGTGACTTTTTGGGTTTTCTTTTCATACTCGTTTCCCTTCTGTTTTGTGAGAAAATTACTGTTGAGTTAGAAAGAGAGGGAGAGCATAAAATAGTTAGAAGTAATGCTGAAGGAAGAAATATGATGACAAAAAGCTGGAAAAGGACACTTCCACTTAGGGTTGATACCTGCCCTTTTAATATATCAGTAAGAAAATCTGACTGTATAAATCTAACCTGGTGTAGCCAGGCTCTTCACACAGTGCTATTGAAAATAGTTTAGCAGTTTCTGCATGTGCTCCATTTCATTAATAGCAGGACTGCAGAAGAAGTCAGAAAAATTAAGTCATTTTAAAAACCCTCAGAATTAATCTTCCTTAGCCCAATAAAACTGCAATGAAAAGGAAGCTGCAGTACCATATAAACCTTTAGCAGTGAGGCTGCTAAATGAAAAACATTGTTATGATTATGTTTTGGATTTTTTATTGTGGACCTGTGGTAAATGCATGCTATAATTGTAACCTCTGTATACAGCTTTAATCAGTATCCATTTCCTCATGGCTGAGCACACAGCATTTTTTATTGTAACTGCAGCTGTGTATTAGGCTAAAAAACATTGTTCATTATGCAATATAATTGCAGTTTTGGCATCGTTAATCTGAACTGAAGTAATTTGAAATTGGAACACTGAAATAGACATAAAGACATATATAATAAAGCACTCAAAATATAAATTATTTTAATCCAGCTGCCATATATATACATAAATACATACATATGCACACATACATGTATACACATTTATATGCACATATACAAATGCATGTATTCATATGTGTATATAGAAATTAGTAGCAGCTATCTCATGTAATATAATGAGATGTTTAACTATTTCCAGAGTTTCATAGACTTTGTAGGTTGATTCATTCAGAGTCTAGAAAATTCAGTATTTGTGAACATACTCATTTTTCATTTGTAAAGTGCAGTTTGTTTTCTTGTGGCTGTACTAAATGACTTAGCTAAATGTGCGTTTATCAAACTGTGAATAATGCCTGGAAGCATACATTAAAAAAAACACATGTATTATAAGGAATTTTATTAAAAGAAATCATACTGATATGCAATCATATCTGGAACAATTTGTTACACAAAGGCATTTTTTAGAAACTTTGTGAACAACATTGAGAGTACTGTAGAAAAAGAGTATTATGTATATATGTGCCTTTAAATATTAACAAGAAGGGCTTTATAGAGAATAAGAACAACCTGCAGGGAAAGATGAAGAGGGTTTTTTTTATCAAGATGCCTATTTTAATAAAATATTCTGGAAAAACTTGAGTGTATTACTCATGATATTAAAACAGACCTTGAGAGATATAAAGAAAAGTGGGTTTAAGAACGTTAAAATGTTTTAAGTGCAGCTATGACACCTCCTTACTTTATAGTTCACTGCTCTGTTGCAATAAAGGCCCTGTTCTGCAAAGATATACTACCTTTTAACCCCATTTTATGCAACTCTTCAGTGATACCAGTTTGATACTAACATACTAATACAGTGGGGCTCAGTCCAGACTAGGTTCATCCTGCCACAGGGCGACATTTTGTACTTTTTATCTCCCTGCAAAGCACAACTCTAGGAGTGTGTATAATTTTTGTTTTAAGCTAAGGAGAAATTAACATGACATTAAATTAAGTTCAAGGATAGGTTTTTATATGTGTTGACTAATGGCTAAAATAAAGGGCACAAAGTCAGGATCTTTATGCAAACTGTCCCAAAGCTCAGACATATCCATGACTCGTGTTTAGTTTGGAATGATTTTTGGTGATAAGGCATGAGACAGAAAGATCAAATAAAAACTTAGAAAACTTGTGATAAAAGGGCCATCCATGTAATCCCCATCTGCAAACTGTAAGAGCCATCTGCATATTGTTCCAGAATATCTAATCTGTTGACAGCAATCTTAAGCAGTGAACTTGCACTTAAAATTGGTTTCGGTGCCTCACTATTAATAGCATTTTTCATTAATGTCTAGCTTTAAGCAGTTATTCATTTTAGGTCCTGATTGTTAGATTGAAAAACTGTATGTAATAACATAAAAAAGGAGACAAAATGTTCAGAACTCGCGAAGATACAATCAACAATCAACTCTGATGCCAGTTTTATAGCATCGTTTGTCCTCGTTCAGCTGTGTAGGAATTACAAATACACCAACTAGTTGAGAAGCAAGGTATTACATGGTAATGCACTTTTGGCCAGTGTTTCTGCAGCTATGGAGAGACACAATGTAATGCTTCGTGGTCCACCATCCTGACAGCTTTTGGGCTATCACTGACATATTTTGGCTGGTGAATGTTCAGTCTGGAGTGTAGGTGCATGCTAATTTCAGGGTTAGAACAGTTCAGAGTTTTAAACGTTGAATCAAGCACTAGCTAGTATAAGATAGCTTGTGATGTGGCCGGCTGTTTTGCTGACTGTGAATTTGAGTAACTAGAACATGACCATCAATTTCTTACTGTCTTAGGCCTAAGTGTGTTATAGTGTGTTACTTTGCTGTAAATATTTTCAGAAAACATACCAAGGGTTGCAAAAACCAATTTTAATTACTTGCTTCCCCTCCTCTTAGGAAGCCATTTCTTTTCTCTGGTTCAGGACAGCAGAGCTGCCTGAACAGCATTTGAGGGTGGGAGTTGAGCTGGGCAGACAGGATGGGCTTTCTTTGGGACCCCACTCCTTCACTCAGCAGCAGAGGGGTGATGGCCAGAGGAGAGGCAACATGGAGGGGAAAAGGACCAGTTGTAGAGCAGGAGGAACAGCAGAAGGACTCCAGTAGCATGGCAAACCAACTGCTGAAAAGTCAGTGTTGTGTGTTCATGAGCATATTTCCTTGAAGTTGAGGTAATGGAAGTTTCTTTAGACAAGCTATGCTTACGTGATTTTCCTTTTTGCTCTGTGTTGGTGCAATAATCATCAATTTTATGACTGCACTTTGGCAAATATCAGTAAAGACTCATTCTTTTTCTACACTTCATCTGAGGCTCTTCCTGAGCCTTCTTATGTCACTGATTCACTACCCCCATTCTCCTTTACACACAGGGTCGTTCTTTGTAGCCAGCAGGCCGTTCTTCCCCTACCACTGTCACCATTTCTTCCTTATCATTCTTTAGTCAGAGAAAGCAAATCTATTGTCTTTCTCAAAGTTTATTTTTGACTAGAAGTTTAAAAGACAAAGCTGAAAACACTTTGCAGATATTTTCTACGCATTGATTTCTTATAGTTGTGATTCTCTGTGTTGCTGTCTTGTGACTTTTGTCACTTTTTGTTGAATACAATTTTTGTTATGAAATTGCATACTATGTATTATAAAGTTACGCTTTCTTTTTAACCTTCTTCCACTTGTCATTTTTGATAGTTCTCTAATGTGTGCTGCTACAGCAGAAAACACTTCATTTTTATTCCATCTGTGTAGTGCCTTCCATTATTTATTTCTTCAGGAATTTCTAAAGGAAGCAAGTTCTTACAGTTTAATTTTGTCTGTATATGTCTATCTGTCAGCCGCCTTCCTCTTCTTCAGTAGTGTCTGAATCTATTCCTATTAACTGAATTTGACAGAGGTATAAA
Organism: Leptosomus discolor; assembly: GCF_034619465.1. Lineage (NCBI taxonomy): Eukaryota > Metazoa > Chordata > Aves > Leptosomiformes > Leptosomidae > Leptosomus > Leptosomus discolor. The sequence goes on along the minus strand of NC_141419.1, from coordinate 56,351,825 downwards.
GTTATCACAGAGAATTTTATCCTTCTGTCAAATTTGGTTCATATTCACCAGGAAATTCTGTGGTAGTATTTTCTACATGTTTCACCGAACTAAATGACTAGGCAGAAAACTAACACCCTACAATGCCCCAGTTGAAGAAAATGTTTCTAAAGCAGTTTGGTCCTTAAAAGATACCAGAAAATCCACTTGGGCATTCATGTTAAATTGATCTTCATCAGTTCTGCTGCTCAAAGAATTAATCGTAACCAGTTCAGCCGCTTGAAGGCTAGAGGGAATAGTTATGTTTGTCTTGCCTGACCTGCTGCACCCCTAGATGGGGTCAATTAAATATTAATTGCTGACAGAACTACTATGAAATATTCTAGGTTGGTAAGAAAGTATTGTAATCTTTGTTAAGACAAAGGTTTAAGGTACGAAGTCCTTGCTGTCCTGTGTTATAGTACATTCTGTTCTCTTATTGCTGTCCAGCTCTGAAGTGACCATTCACCAGGCCTTAGAAATATGTTGTCTGAGGGAGAAGCCACAGTATCTTTCTGTCTGACCTCTTTCACAGCATGACAGACAGAGTCAGAAAGAGCAGTAGTCATGATTAAAAAGTCATGGGGTTTCCTATGTGTAATGAGATTGGTTTTACGGATGAGGGAGGGTTCTTTAAAAGACTTCTGTGTCTAACTCTTGAAAAATGCTTTTGTATGTTAACACCATACTCAGCTTTTAACATAGTGCCATAAATAACCCTGGTGCTAGCCATAAAAAGAAGCAGGAGAGAGGGAAAGGGGAAGAGGGCAAACAATAATATCTGGATGCCAGATGGCACCATCGTAGTGATAGGGCCAGTTCTGTAAAAAACAAAAGGAAATTCCTGGCATGCATCAGTGGAGGACACAAAGCCCTCAGGGAACTGGATATGGACAGAGAGGTCAGTGTGGCAGAGTCACCCAATAGCTCTTTCTTACTTTTCAGTAGGTATTTATGTTTCCAAAGACATAAGCTATTTTATTTTGCGGGTTTTTTTGTTGGTTTTTTTTTCTGTTAAATAGTTTCTATCATATGTGCCTGATTCACAGGTTAATAATTAATTTTAAAGCTCTACAAATGTTTTACTTTAAAAATAAAGCATGTTATCATTATTGGATTGTCAGAAACAGTAGTGAGAACATACACAGATACTATCAACTCCTAGGCTGTTGCTTGTCCACTTCAGTGTCATGAAGTGATGAGGAAGAAGGAAGTTTAGGGAAACTTCTCCATATTAAGATCTAGTGGCAAATAAATTAAACTATATATGTGTTCAGTCATAGGGAAGATCAGCATTGCAGCAGCCTACATTAAGTAAGGATTCTATCTATTCATTCAAGGAGCCCCTTTAGAGAGTCACCACTACTTAGGATTTATTTGTAATATCTACACATAATATCCAGGGCAGAAGCAGTTATCTTTCCCTGGGGAGAAAGGCAGCGGTGCATTTATGAAGAGCACCAACAGTATGAATCAATTTTACACAAAGCTGAAGGAAAAGATCATATTCAAACTAAACTGAGGAGAAACTACAGAGGGACAGATTGTAGTCACTCTGATTGGAATTATACCTATGCAGCTGGCTCTGCTGCCATTACTCTTACAGATGGAGCCCTGAGATTTTATTGATGAATGGTCATGACCCCTGTTCAGTTCTCTGAGCAATGGCACCAGCAGCCACCCAGTGCTGTGTGTGAACATCCTGTGGTGTTATCCACACCTTAAAACCTGTGGAAAGGTGGCCTTTCACAGAGGAAAAAGGCAGTTTTGCATTTCAGCTCAAGACAAGGAGTCTGGAAGTCTGAGCTCAGTTCCCAGTTCTATCACAGAAAGTTTCTAAGCCTTTGAACAAGACACTAAGCATTTTATTTCACCAGTAGTATCTGATTTTAGAAGCCTTAATAGATGGGTGTCTGTGCCTTCAAACACCCAGTCTTACTGGTATGTGCAGTTCTCAAAACCTGAGACTTTGTCTGAATCATGGATTTACCCAACAATAGATTAAAAAAAAAAAAAGCATTAGACAATAAAAGTTAATCGTAATATGTAATTAAGTAGCAGTGAAGAAAATAACCTAGTTTTCTCCATAGCTCAAAGGATGTCAGTCTGTATACATTTTTTTCATCTTCATAACACAGATTGTAGGAAACCGAGGCCTAGACAGAAGAAGCTGGGGCTATGTATGTCAAGTGTTCTGGAGATCTTCACAAAACTCAGCAGGGCTCTCCATGGGACTCACCCTGAACCCACTATGACCGGCAGTGGAAGGGCTCCCATTACTGAGCAATGACTCTGTCTTTGTGTTTCTCTTCTTCTGACTTCCTGTTATGTATATGTTGCTGTACGGAGGGGAATATACACCAGTCCTTAGCTGTGCCCAGAGTTTGAAGGAAAAAATATCATTATTCCAGACTACGTACTACCACTGTTATTGCTGTTCTTAAATTTTGACATCACTCTTACTGCCTTTGTATGCAGGTGATCATTGTGTAGCACTTTTTAGTCTACAAAAGCTGGATTCTTTAATATGTTCCCTTTATATAATTTAAAGAGAGGAAATTTGTTAAAACACTAGACACATTATTGTCTGAAAGGGGCATTCTCATGGGTGAATGTGAATAATAACATCTACAAATGCAAATAGTCCTTGAAAAATTGATCTGTGCAGGTGATATCTACCCACTGTTCATATGTGGATGAAAATCTATGGACAACTGCAATTCACTTATACTTGCAGGTCCATTGGGTGTGCAGCCTGAAGGCTGGACTGCTGTGCATTTCACAGTTTGACCAATATTTTGTATTGAGTGCTTTACATACAAACACGGTAAGTTGGTTTTGCTGTCGTATTAATATTTCCTTAAAATATATTTTCAGTGATTGTAGTACACTACAAAAGCAATGAGACAAAAACTGCTCAGTACCACACCTGAATGACTCCTACAAAAGTCCATCAATGTCAATGGCATTACATTGCTTTTCCTTTGTTCCTAGAACATATGCAGCCCAGCTTAGGCTAATGTGCATGTGACAAGTGATGTAATGATAGCCCCTTCAGCTGAACACAATCTCATGCAAACTGTGAAACCTCAACAGCTAACAAAAACCACTGAAAAATACAATGCTGCTTCTAAATCCAGAACTCACTATTTTGCAACGGTGCTCATATAATGGGAAAAGGTTGCTAGTCCATCAGCATAAAAGTGACCATAGGTCAAAGAAACAAGTATAGGTATTTATGTACAAGCATCATACATTTTTAACCCCCAGTTTTCTTTGGAGAGTTTTCCACTTGCCATTCCAACACTTTCCCTTTTCCAGATTGAGGGCACTGCTGCCCACGGAGATGCCTATTTAGGAGGGGTTGACAGATGGAAGGACCCTTCAGCTGTCCCACAGCTATATGCTTTACTGTAGTCAGTGCTCCAGCAGTTAAGTAGCTGCAGACTCGGTTAAGCAATGTCATGATTTTCCCTCCTTCCAGCTTTCACTTCCCTCACCTTACAGTGATGTCTCTAAAACAAGAGCAAAAAACCTGCTCTTCAGAGCTCTCAGAACACACTTACTGTTGTATTTTTCCTTTTGGGGAAGAAGCATCTTTATGTCTGCTGTGCAGAGTAATGAAAGAAGATGATATTTGATGCAATGACAATGTACTAATCACTGAGAAGTGGGCTAAAAGCTATGAAATACTCAGTGTAATCTCTTTGAGGCAAAAAGCATCTTTTTATTTTTCATTTGTACAGCTATTAGCACAATTGGGTTCTGGCTGACAGCTACTACTGCCACACTACTAGAACTAGTTATTGCCTTTGTCTTATTTATTAGGTTTGTTATTATAGGGACTGTTATTACAGTGGGATTTAATTAAACAACATACAATGAAAACTGAAACATCTTCACTATTCTCTATTTTCTAAAAAAACTATTTCTCAGTAAATCTATTCCACTACTTCCATTTTCAAAGAAGACTCAGATGTCAGCATACAGAAAATCACAATGCTATGCAGTGGAAGGTACATTATATGCAGAACAAATAACTTTAAACCCATGGACCCAACTGCTTATTAGTCACATACTTTTTGTGCTTTGTGCTCACCATTTGGCAACATTTATCATTAATGATCACATAAACATATTTGAAAGCCTTTGTAACATCCTGGATTTAGGATGATGGAAAATTCAGAACTATTGTATATTTATATTATACATTCACATTACAGAAATATTCAGTACCTAATGACAAATGCTACATGGAGATTTTGTTTGCAGGGTTTTCTTGGGTTTTCCCTCCTTTTTTTCTGCTTTCAACTCTTTTGATTCTACCAATTCCCCATTCAGCAGCCAACAGTTGTATTAGAATTAAATTACACTTCCAAAATTATCACTTAAAATTAGAAATTTGGCCTAGAAAGCTGAATAAAATATAATTTACTGAAGGTATTCCAATGTTTTCATTATGAGTTGCTGACTAGTGTAATATAATAAAGTAATATAATGTGTGGCATTTATAAATCAAGCCTCATTTCAAAAAGGATCCAGTCTGCTTTAATAATGTTCTTACTTCCCTTTTGTGTCATCTCTCTTTTGTTCCTGTGTTTGTATGTGTGATATACATGTTGTTTAAATATTCTGGGTATATGAAGTATCTCTGTTTTTCTAAATGAGTAATTTTAATACCTGGAAAAATATCATCCCTTTTGGTTCGGAATACAGCAGCTCTTCAACAAAGCAGTTACATAACAATTCGCAATGTTAAAAAATTTAAGGAAAATAGCTTCTAATGAAGACCAGTACTTTTTTATCTACCTCTTAGTTTGTCAGGTGAAGAAACTATATATTTAAACTAATCAAAATATCTAAGTCACAGTGGCTGATGTGGACTGTTTAATGTGTGACAGGAGATTTGCCATGTCACAATAGTATACAGCAGTTTCACAGCCTTAGAGAAAACAAGATGAGTGGCTCACCTGTACTGTTAAAGACTGTAATCCTTTCAAAATGAAGGACATCATCTTTGAAATAAGACTGATCATTTAAGATAAAATGTCTCAGAGTAGGGAAATGGAATCATTTTGCATCACTAGTTTCTCAAAAGCTTTGCTCCCGAAAGAAATCTTGTGGTCTTTGTAGCAGCACTATAATGTTCCATTAATATAGCCAATCCATTTCTTTCCTTTCTATTACTCTCAAGGTGAGAAATTAGTTTCCTATAGCCCCAAATAACCCTGGACCCTAGAGGAAACAGACATGTGTATTGCCTTCAGCTTTGGGCAAAGCTGTCCAAGTCTGGTGTGGCCTACCTAAATAAAGAACAAAAGGAGAGAAATACTGTCACTGGCAGCCATGTTTTAATCAAAAATATCTCCTGTAAACACTGATTTATTTGATAAATTTAGTTAATATTTATGATTATGTGATAAAAGACCTACATTTCTGTCAGACAGTTGACACTACCACAAAAAGCTTTCAGTTCATTAGACTAGCACATAAAAATACAAGTGAAAAATCTTGCTGAGTTTGGAGGAGCTGACAGATCCCAAACACTTACTGTTAATGGGAAAGCATTATCAATAGGGATTGTTCCTCTGAGGTTCTTAAGGGGTCAGTGCCGGATTCAACCACTCATTCTTCTGTTCTAGCCCTTGAAGTATATGTACAACCACTGTCTTAGAACTTTCCCGTTGCAGAAAGTTTGGCAGAATGGCCAATAGAGAAGACAAGACAGTCAGACAAAGCTCTCTGAATCACCCTGTAACCTGGATTCATTACCTTTACATTTCTGGCACAGCAGAACCAGAAGATGAATGCCTCTTTCCTGTTCTCCTAACACAACAGGCAGCAGCATTTGCTCTGCCTGAGTGTGACTGAGTGTTGCCTTTCAACTGTGACAATGTGAAATTTGCTTTGGATTACGTTGTCCCATAAACATAACAACTCGCAGTGCTTTAATACCACCACCAGCAGGTATCTAACCATAAGTAATGAAGGTCACGGAGTACCCTGGAACCATAGTTTCCAGAAAGGTTTAGGAATCAGCATAGATCAACATGAGCTCAGCAAAACAAGATGTGTTGCATTTAAACAAGGTGGTAATGATGTGGCATGGAGTTGAATGCTACCCTTCTGCTTGATGTTACTTCGAGTAAAATGCTAGGCCAACTTCCAGCACAGATTTTTTTTTTTTTAATATGTTGAAAAAGTGGTGACAACACAGAAAAATTTGGAAATTATTCTATTGTTGAGGGAAAAAAAATAATTCAGTCTGTTTTGCTTGTTGTAATGATGGCTGCAAGGTGCTTTTATTAAAGTATGTATGCACTTTTAGAGGCAAGAATTTGGAGCATGTAAGAGTTCCTAATCGGTGAGACAAGAGTAATAGACAGAGAAATCCAGAATAGAATTGGAACACTGGGGTTTTTTTTGATGAGAAGGGAAATTAAATGTAGCAGGGGGAAAAAAAAAAAGCAGCTAAAGAAATAGTAAGTTCTTTATCTTTTTTATGGCTTCAAATTAAGGCTTAAAATGGTTACTGCAATACAGGAACAACAACTGAAATTATTTTCACTGTAATACCACAACTAGTTTATAACCGCAGCCTGTTTAATTCTTATCAGTGACAAAATTGTGATGTCAACTAAGGCAAAGGTGGTTTAGGTTGGGTACTAGAAAAATAGGTAATGGGATCATGATGTACATTGGGAGATTGCAGGATGCCTTGCACTGAGAGGTTTTAGGATCAAGCCATGGGCTCTGAGTGCGTATCTTTCTTCCTGAATACAAGGGGACACTCCACATGAGTACTTAAGAGCCCTTCTGCTGTTGTCATTGAGTTGTCAACAACATATCATGGCTCTTATGTGTATTTCATAATAGTCCTATAATGAGGTGAAGCATTTGTTTCTCATTAAACAGAATTTGGCCTAGACAGGACTATACTGCTTTTGCTTGCCTGGCTGTTTGTGGACATAACTTGCCTTGCTCTCTTCCTCTCACAGGTTTATTCCTGAGGCTTGGTCCACTTGTAGTGTCACCTGTGGAGTGGGCAGCCAGGTGCGGCTTGTGAAATGTCAAGTGCTCCTCTCTTTCTCTCAGTCTGTGGCTGACTTGCCCATCGATGAATGTGAAGGACCCAAACCTGCGTCTCAGCGAGCCTGTTACAGTGGTCCCTGCAGTGGGGACGCAACCGAAGATACCCCAGAGGAAACTGAGCTGTTGTATGGCAGCTTGCAGGAGTTTGATGAGCTCTATGACTGGGAATATGAGGGCTTTACTGAATGTTCAGAGTCCTGTGGAGGAGGTAAGTACACAACGTTTCTGTGCTGAATTTGCTTTCCCTCTTGAAGTATGTGCTTTGCAGTTAATATCCATGGATACGCTGCTTTGCTGCAGCTATTTAGAATCATAGAATCATGTAGGTTGGAAAAGACCTTTAAGATCATCAAGTCCAAGCATAAGATCATCTAGTCTAACCATGTTTGAAAAGACATGGATGAAAACTTTGAAAAAAACCCATATGCACAACATGGTTTAGCTGAAGACTTTCAGGCTTCATGCTCAGGCTGTCACCAAGAGTGATCAATGTATCACATATTTATGTTTCCTCGTATCAGCTGATAACTCAAAAGGCATTTACGCAAAAAAGCAGAATGTTGAAGTGGTCTGGTGATACAGGCTAAGAATCACGTGTTATTTTTAATTCTTATCTCTTGATTTGTACTATGCAAGTATAAACATGCAGAAGTAAATTGTCCTCCCATAGCAGACATATTAAAATATTGATATTCTAAGGGCTCAGCTGGTTCCCTAACTCCTATCACTAAGTGACATTAGCTCCAATCCCAACGCGAAAGAAAACATATGGTTAGAAGCCACTAATGGTGTGATTGTCTGAAGCTAGCAGGCTTGGCACTTGGAGTTTATCAAAGCTAATAAAGGTCTCAGGTTTCACGTGTTATAGGCTACTAATGCACAGTTCTCTGATACTCCTTTTTTCCCATGATTTTGTCTAGCTAGGTCTGAGGAATATGTCCATTCCAGTACTTTTTAAAAAGGTGCTGTCTTATTACATTACAAGTTTTAGGCTGTTTAAAAAAGGACTTCTACAGAAAAATATAGAATAGATACTGTAGAACTGGAAATCACTCAGTGCTTTATGAATGGTTAATAGGGTGATCTGTACAGATTCACCAGTAATCAATTATAAACTTGCAAAGCACATTTAGTAGAAAATAATGCAAGGGTTTTCTGTGCTTACTTTTAGCTTTCTGATGGTAGTTAGTGTTTAAAGCAGTTCACAAAGAGCTGTCAAACCATTGCCACTATTGCTTTGTTTCCTCATAAAAAATATGACTGTATGCTAAGCAGTGATGAATACTGACTTTACAGGAGTACCTGTCATATATTGACGCTATTAGTAACAATTTGTCACACTTACATTGCGAATACTGAAACCTGAATAGAAATATCCTCTTGAAATTAAGTCTTTCCATATAGTGCCTATGTGTGTATTTTTCAACTGTAACTCACATATACTGATAAGAAAGAGACATTTTGCTTTATAAATTTAATCTCTTTCAATTGTCAGCAATAATTGTTAGCCAAGATTTCTTTTTGTCAGACATCAACTCCAAATTTTGCAGATTAGCAGATGCTAAGTCAGATATTTTCATAGCCATAGGTGCAAGACTGGTCAAAATAATTTTATTGGTTTTGGAGTCTCAAGAGAAGAAATTGGATAGATGCAGAAGTAACCTTTCACCTCCCAGAAGTAGGAACCAGAAGGAATTAGTTAGTCATTTAGTCTGCTGTTAGTGGCTTTATTCCCCAGAGCTGTCATCAAATATCATGTAACAATTATTCTATTCTGGTAGATGTAAACACAGAAAATCTCATTTGATGGTATTTTGAAAGTGAACTTAAACTGCTTAGATTCACGTCCCACCCTTACACCCTTTCATACTATGATTTCCTACTGAGAACTAAATTATTTTTTTCAGAGAAAGCAATTTTAAAGCAGACAGCTTTTTCTTCTGATAATATTATGCAGTGAATAATATTTAGAATTCAGTTACTTGGCAAATAAACTTCCTGAAGTCCATGTACTTTTTAAAGTTATCTCTGTACCATGGAACTTCTGACAGATAATCAAGGATCTTTGTATTCTCTAAACATTCAATTATCCATCCTTGATCTAAAGAGGACCTATCAAAAACAGAGGGACAGATGTTATCAGTGTTCTGAGACACACTCAGTGCAAGATTCAAGGAGAAGCTCAAGAAAGTAATTCTGAGCACACTGGTTTGCTGCTGGAGCAAGCCAGATTTTTTTGGTCCTTTAAGTTGCTGATACAAGCTATTAGAGCCAATGCATAGTCTAGCAACCTCACACCGGTTAAAATCAACACCCTTGCTGTCAGGCAAGATTACTGGTCCTACTGGTACCTTTAAAAGGCAAAAACTTGCAAGAACCTCTGGAAGAATATCATGACAAGCAGAGTAGAATGCTGGTAGGATAGACTAAAATTACTGGAAATACAATCAGAGATGACTTAGGTGACAGGAGTAAGAATGGGGAATGAACTCACTAGGAGGTTTGGGGCAGGCTGAATACTGAAAAGTGAAGAGCAGTATTATAAGAGTTTGGCTGTATGAATTTGATTAAACAAAACCACTCAGAGAAACATCAAACTCAGAGAAACAGGGAAAAGGTTGGATTCAAGAACTTTCAGTCAATCATTTTTGGATAGTCAGCACTGAAACAGACAATGCAAAAATGTTAAAGTAATTGATAATCGTTGGTTAGGAGCTCATTAGTGACACAGAGAGGAGAAACTGAAGTTGTGGAAGTACATTTGATCTCTAAAGAAAAACATCCCGCACGTACAGATGGTAAGCAAACTCTATCCCTAGCAGACAGAATGAGGTCATCATGTGGCAGGACTTGGTGGTTTCTTTCCACAGAGTTAAGGAGAGTACTTTTGCTGTTTCTATGTCTCTGAATTAGCAGTCGTCCTCTGTTGGCTTCATCAGATTGGCCTTGCTGTCAGGCCTGCACAAGTGATCAATTCAAAGTAACTTGAACACAGTAACATTTCCTATCAGGTGGAGAACCATCTCTGTTCTGCAGACAAGAGCAGTCTGTCTTGGGGAATCCTTATGCCTCTGTTTTCTGTACACAAGATGGTAACATGATGAACAGAAAAATATCTGAGCTGGAAAGATACTGAATATGACAGGGTAGAGAACATGTCATTTATGTATAGAAATTTCATTGATTTCCTTTCCTAGAAATAAATCACTGCCATTTGTTTTGTTCTTTCAATGGGTTATGCTTTTCACAATTTTTAAAAGTCTTTTGGGAGCTAACCTGAATAGCAAAATGACTTGAAAATATGAAGCCATCCTGTAAAGAAGGAAACCCATAATAATGTTGACTGGCTTCAGGGACTTTGGTAATTTCGACATTGATGTCCATGTTCAAAACCATCAAATTTCTTTCTTCTCTTCAACAGCTTGAGTATAGTCAAGACACTGACTATCCTTGAGTCACAAGCATGCCCTGAATATGTTTACACACATAGGAGCTGATAAATTGCTCAACATGCCACTTTGCTGTGGGTCTCTCCTTGGCCTGTATCTCAGTACCTCCTCAAATAGGTGGAATGAATCCATTAATAGTTTCAGGAGTACAGGAACGACAATGAGTTGTAGCACTTTGGTCCTGTTGAATAATACATCATTATTTGCCTAATGACAAAGGCTAAGGGAGCTGTGTCTCTTTACCTTGGAGAAGAGGAGACTGAGGGGTGACCTCGTTCATGTTTATAAAGACATAAATGGCGCGTGCCAGGAGGATGGAGCCGGGCTCTTCTCGGTGATGTCCAATGATAAAAAAAGGGGCAACGGGTGCAAACTGGAGCGTAGGAGGTTCCACATTAACAGAAGAAAAACTTTTCCGCTGTGAGGGTGACAGAGCACTGGAACAGGCTGCCCAGAGAGGTTGTGGAGTCTCCTTCTCTGGAGACATTCAAAACGCGCCTCGATGCGTTCCTGTGTGATCTATTTAGGTGGTCCTGCTTGGCAGGGGGGTTGGACTAGATGATCTTTTGAGGTCCCTTCCAACCCCTAACATTCTGTGTTTCTGTGATTCTGTGATTCTGTGACATGTGCTCTGGCATTAGAAACAGCGAAGTGTATTGTCAGTTCTGTTACACTGCTCTTGGAGCTGTTCACACTCTTCCAATGCTTTTTTTTTTTTTTTTTTTTTTTTAAAAAACGTTGGTTTCTTCAAAAGATTGTGAGATATTTTGGAAAACTAATTGTTGGTTTTGAGAAGATGATGCAATTTTTATGAGTACAGTTAATCTTTTCCTAACTCAGGAAGCAGGGATGAATGTAAAAAGTGTATTTCCACTTTGCTTGAACCACTGTGGATTAGATTTTTAAGACATTCAGGCCAATTATTATTCTCAGACCCCCGTGGGGAAGAAGTAGCTCCTCTCTTAATAAGTATTCTTTCCTATTCCTATGCCATGTAGTGTTGCAATCCCTGATTTTCTAGCTTTCTAACCTTGTAATGCAAAAAATCCTGGAATATTCCTACCTCACTCATAAGGAAAGTGAGACAGAGTAACTGGTATGCCAAAGAGCACATACAGAATTTGGTATCACCAAGGGTTTCCTGAGCTAAAACTTAATCATCAAATCTTCCAACTTCTTTCTTAGTCCCAACAGCTACCTTTATTCTGCCACAGCTCTGAAATACACACTGCAGGTTTGCATCTTCAGTTTACGTGCAGGCCTATGGATGCAGAAGAATAACTGAGAGCAGGTGGCTTGTCTGACCATGGTTTGCTTTACTTTTGCACATGTAACAATCATACTGTTGCTTAAAATATAGCATGCTGAAGGCCATCTTCACAGCTTAGCCTGCTCGACTAACAAATAAACAGCCTTATTGCTCTCATAGTGAAAGGATAAGTCACTAGAGACCGCTGGACAATTTTCTGTCCAGGGAAGGTAAGTGATGAATGAACCTAGGGACTTTTCGCTGCAATTGAGACATCTAGTGAGACTGCAAGCAAGGGCAAGTAAAATCCCAGCATCCTATACAGTGCTTTGATCACGCCATCTCCTAGCTGGCTGAGGAACAGGATACAAAGGTGCAGTAAGCAACACATGACTGTGTCCAGAAAATTGCAAAAGTTACAGATTAAAGATTTTCCCAATAAAAGGGAGAAAAGCAATTGCAATTTTCCTTACTCATCAGCTATGCTGCGCCAAGAAACATCGCCCTTTGCTAGGCATTCATAGAATACTCCTCAAAGAGCAGAGTGCTTGGATGTGGACAGCAAACACCTCGCTGCCATGTGGGAAGCTGCCTCCTCTCTCTCTGCTGCTGGGGCTGCAGGCCCTGAGCTGGCAGCCCTAGGTGTGAGGCTGAGCTTCCCCACGTGCAGCAGCCCCAATACAGCTCTGCTGGCCCCACCAAGCCCATCTCTCCCCTCAGCTGCACGTCTGGATATGGAGACCTGGGTGTGACCATGCATTATTGTGTGCAGGTGTCCAGGAGGCTGTGGTGACCTGCCTGAACAAACAAACCAGGGAGACTGTGGACGAGACATTGTGTGTAACCAGCCGCCGTCCTCCACAGCTGCTGAAAGTCTGTAGCCTGGACCCTTGCCCCCCAAGGTAGGCTTCTCATTTATTATCACCAGGCATACATTTTTTTCCAAATTTAACAGCAATGTGAGCACTGATGAAATTGAGAAACTAATCTTCAAGCTCCCCATGCATCTGAGACGTTTGGGGCCAGGGATGCTTGGATCTGGCCATTACTGAAATGACTCCCGAAGTACAGGAGTTAAACATGCAAGCAAGAGCCTGAGATGGCTCCCCAAGTTACCATACCACCAACTCAGCTGTCTGGGGACAGTAGATCTGTGTCACTCCCTCTGGGACTCCTTTTAACCGATGTGAGGTGAACAGAGGAGGTGTAAGTGAGTAAAAATCTGCTGCTGTGTAAGGAAGTGGATTGGTGCAGCTGGGTCAGTGTTGTTATCACAAGTGAGGATACCCAAACCAGGGATCTTCAGTCTTGTCCAGACATCATTTAATGGATTTTCAGGAATCCGTGACAAAAGCAAAACAAATACACAAGTGTGGGTGATATCCAATACCTTTCTCAGAGCCATTTAAACGACACTAGCAGTACAAAAAAAAAATTATTTCAAATAAGTTGTGACCCTGGCCTCAATGGTTTTTCAGTCTGGAGGCATGCACTACCTCACACATGCTCTTTCTCACAATGCAGGGGCTTACAACCCCTTCATGCCTGTCATATTGACTGGGGAGTGCAAAGCAATGGTAAAACCAAAGGGCGAACTTGGGATCGCTTGCTTATACAGGTCCTGTATGCAGACAGTTTATGGATTGGCTTAACTTTAACCAGAGTTGTGTCAAATTTAAAGAGACTTCTCCAACCACTCCTCTCAAAAAAGATTTTGTGGAACCTGTTTTTCCCTGGCCTCAGGCAGCTTCCACAATCCTGACCCTAAAAATAGCAGATCTTTGTGTGCAGAGATTCACATCTGTACCCTCTATGAGAGAAAATAACTGTCATGAGGTTCCTGTGGTTTATTTAAACAGACCTGTGCCTGTCAAGTCTTCAGGATGTGCTGTATACCTATTGTCTTTATTCCCAGCTGTACACAGGTGCACTTGCTCTCTTCTGGTAGTATGGCAGATTTGAAATACATTGATTTATAACTTTGAGCTATTTAAAACACTCAGTGCTGTCCGGGTGGTAGATATTCCTTAAAGTGTACATTAATAGCTGTATGTATGCTTTATATGACAGCAGGCTATACAAAGGTATACTGTTATGAATATTAGTAGATTCTGGGTAGACACAGAAGGTTCACATTAAAAATCAAATACAGCATCAAACAAGGCCAGCATCCAAGAGTGATAAGGACAGAAATAACAATTGATCAGGATTTTGTGCCTGTGAGAAGCAGAGCCAGACAGGCTAATATATTTCACCAAAGCATTACAAGAATTGCTTATGAGGATATTGCAAACCTGACTTTGTTAAATGGTCTGCATTGCTGGCAATAACACGCAAATATTATATTAATGTTTGAAAAGAACTTTGTGGGCGGAAATCTCCTGTTACTGATAGTTAGCAGCATCACTGGAGAGCACGGTAGGAGATTGACCACCCATTGATTCTGACATGGAAAATAAATATACACTGGCTAAGAAAAAGTGAGGCATACTCATGTAGACCAGTATTAATGTGAGTTTTATTACAAAAGCAGTCCGAGAAATTGGGTGAATACTTTTTGAATAAGTCTGTGTGATAATCCATACCACTGTGGTAACCTTGCTACGAGAGCAGAGCTGATTTAAAGCAACCTTGGGCATGAGTTCACTCCATGGATTACAAGATGATTGTACTGCAGGTGAGAACCAGGCCGTGAAGCAGAAGCGAAAAGGGATTGAGGCAGTGGGGGGAGACTAAGAAGCTTTCAGGCACCCCTAGGGCTGCAATTGACAAAAGGGGAAATTACTCCCTTCCCTGTGTATACATATCCTCTCCCTCCAGCCCCCTCAGTCTAGAGGAAACTGCCTGTCTGCAGAGATTTAAGTGGCACAGGATGAGGAACAGCACATGTTCTGCAAAATAGCTCCTCTGATAGGAGCAAGGAGGCCTAAAATCCAAGGCTGCAGACAGCAGGCTGCATGGCTAATGGAAAGAAAGGGAAGAAGGAAAGTTGATGTGTCTCCCAGGCAGGCTGTGACAGGTAACTTCCTTATTTCCTGCAAGGTTCTGAAGTGCTACATCTACTAATGCCACTGTATTAACTAGAATACTATATTAAGTAAATTGATAGTATTTCGTGTATAAAGATTATTGCTTTATAATCATTAATTACAACAGTCTTAAAACTTCCAAAGAGAACACATGAAAAACAAAAAAGGCCTTAGGGTTTTGTCTTTGTTTTAATCATAAGATGCTTCATGATTCTAATTCAAGAAAACTTGACCCAGGAATCTGATGGAAATTTAGGCTAAAATCCTGTCTTTATGAATGCTGATGACTGACAAGTCCAAAACTTGTAATACACTGTGGATGTGAACTTAGATCCCTGTTACAGAAGTTCCCAAAATGCGATCTGTGATCCATTGATACTTCCCACAGCTTTCACTGACAGCTTGTAGAGCGAGCTGGCTGATCTCATAGTCTTGACTCTTCTTGCTGTTTTCCAGCTGCTAAAGTGCATTAATAGAAGCTAAAAATAAAAAACCACTTTCCTAAAATGTCCTTGATGTGTAAATGACTGTTGAAGCATGCAGTTGTGGTGGGTAGAGGAGGCAGCCTGCTGAAAAGGCAACTGAGACAGTGTCAAATGTCTCAGTAGACAAGGGAATGTTGTCCACAGCATGAAGAAAAAGCTCAGAAGTCTGGCCCAAGAGAACAAAAATTCCCTCCTGATATATTTAGAGAAATTATTCCAGTCATGTTTCTCGAACCAAAACAGTCCAGCATGCTTAGAATTTCGTGCGTATATCTAGAATTCAATACAGATTAAGCTGTTGTTTAGCTTTAAAGGGAGAACACTTAAAAACTAGAACTTTCTAGGTAAATGTTGCCTTCACTGCAGGCACTTTTGATTACATGTGGCATTCTCTGTGGCTTTTTAATGGAATAGTCACGTAAGCCTCTCCTGGTTAACAATTAGTTTAGCTGGTTTGATACAGATAAACAAAAGCACTGAACCGCAGAATCTAGTCAGCCTTTCTGGAGGGTCAGAAGGCATACACTTCAAGACAGATATTGTAGGAGTGGTCAGTGAAGAGAAATTTCATTCTGGTTTTGTTTCATCATTCTTTTTGGCACACTTAAGAAGAGTGCTAAAGGGATCTTCTTTTGCTGTTCTTTTTGCTCTTTATTGAGAATAAATGTGCATAGACGAGGAGACTTCATTACTCACTTAATGCTTCACCTTGAAATTAGTCTGTGGTATCATCATCCTCTTCAATTCCTAATTGCTCTGGTCTCTCCTGTAACAAAATACAGAATGAAGCTAGAATATACTGGCAATACTTCAGATTTATGAAAACACTGAAAGGTGATGCTTGTATAGTAGCTGAGAGAGCTTTATAATTGCCATTGAAATTCTGGCTTAATATCTTAGCATATTGTTCTTCTAAGTTGACTGAAGAGAGACAGAAAAACTAAACCACAGAAATCTGTCTTCAAATATTCATAGCTGTATGGAGTCAGCAAAATGTCATACTTAAAAGTCTTACAGAGGCAAGAAGAATAAGGAAGAGTTGCACACAAAAATTGGAAGATTTCATCAATATTCAAATCCCAACACAGCTGAGTTTCCTGTGGTTTCAGACTTTGTTGAGATTTTTTTTTTGCTTATTGCTTCAAGAACAATAGCAGAAAAAGAGCCCAGTCCCTTTTCTCCTGGAAAACAGTATAATAAAAATTCCCATTTTGTACTGAACTAAGGAATAGTGAAACACTGTAGAGCTGATTGTTCAGTTGGGAGCTAACAACTGATTTTCAGCACAGTAGGTACAGAGTAAAATTTCATATCATTAACTTGGTATGCCCTAGTTTGATATTTCTATTGAAAGGATATAACATATTTTGATGCACTGGGAGAACCAGCGTGCTTTCTCCAGGAAAGAGAGGAATGAAGATCATGACCACTTTAATTCAGTCATTCAGTTACCTGATTTCTGTCAACCAAACAGTATCACTTCCAGAATTTCATAGCAGAACTTGAGCAGAGCAGTCTTCCCAGAAGTAAATGCAGAATAGCTGTTCAATGTCCAGAAGTTTCTTCTCTAAGCTCAAAATCAAAAGGGCAGATCACTCAGTTTTGCTAATTGATATATTTGTATTCTAAATTACTCCAGAATCCATCAGAAAAAAACCCTGTTTCAATGTTGGTTTTACTGTTTTCAACCACAAAATGACTCACATCCAAAATGTGTCTTTTCCTCAGCCTCTACAACCCAAAATACAGAGGCAGTCATCATCTAATCAGATATAATTGCTGTTGTTTATAACAGCAACAGCATGAACACCTCATGGTGAGCCAGCAACCTCTACCAAAGGGGTGAAAGAGAATGTTGTAACTGTTCTTAGTTATAACTGCTCAATAGCTTGGTCAGTGTGTGTTGAAAAGATTTGGTAAACATGTATGGAGGAGTGGAGAGAGAAGCAAAGCAATGAAAGCCAGATGGCTGAAAATGGAAGAAATTCCAGGCAATTTCTACAGCTTTGTTCTTGCATATTTTCAAAACTGAACTTTATTCCTGTACAACAAAGAACAGCTGAATGCTATAAAAACAAACAAACAAACAAACAAACAGAAAAGCAACAAAAAAAAAACCCTAACCCCCCAAAAAAAACAGTGAAGAAAAAGCAGACGGTTCTAGGAATAGCACACAATTTCACCCCAACACTCTCTCTTTACTGCTTCAAGCCTCTGTTGTTAGCATGAAAAGATAGGAAATCATCTGAGCGGCCCTGATACCAAACTGAAGCATTAAGATAGCCTGAGTTAGGCTGCAATCTACCTCATTGAACAGTATCATCTTTTCCTTTTTTTTTCCTCTGCATCCGATTGTTTTGTGTTTGTGCAATAAATTACCTGTTCTTATTTTAATCTTTATTCAGTGAATCCAGTGTTGTCCATATGTTTTGCTCTATTTCATTTCTCAGATGATGTCAAACTATAATGGAGAAAAAAATCAACATGTTTTTCGATGCGTTTGGAGACATAAGGCATTAGGTTGCTGGTAGGTCAGACTAAGTGTAAAATGTGCTCCCCTAGACAATCTGAAATTAATTCAGTATGTGTGGAAGGGCCAGAGCTTTCTCTAATCCATTAAAGGTGACCTCTGTGTGTGGGAGGTTGTCAATGCATATGTGTTTTGCTTTGCTCAGGTGAAATATTAGAGCATCTCTGCCTAGTTTATGAAAAACGTTAAAGGATTTGCATGCCTTTATGTCTACAGATACTGCAGTATAGCCTTACTGGCAGGAGACACCAGTTCTTGTTTTGTTGCAGTCTTTTCTCAGAGGTGTAAATTATAATTAGCATTAATGAGGCAATGATTGTGTTACTGTCTCTGTGCCACAGAAAGATTTTTCAACCCCTCACAAAACTCTGACTTGTTTTTTAAAGTGGATTGTATTTAAGTTTTTTTTAGTTGAAGTGGACTGAGAATGTCTTTGACAACCTCTCAAGGTGTAGCCCACAGAGCCTCCTGGGATCACAGGCCACAGCTTGAGCCATTGATGGAGTAGGTTAGAGAATCAGACAACATTAGAAAAAGTATGCTGTTAGACAGGGTATATTCACCCTTCTCTGAAGCATTTAGGTCAAGAAACAGCTTAAACAGGAGTCATGGGCTCAGTGAGAGAATCACAATCCCACTTTTTGTCTAGGTTTTCTTTGCTAAAAATTAATGCAAAGATGTCTAAAAAGGCTGCTGTACTTACACAGCTCTGTTATGCTGTACCTGCATTACCTGCATGACTACCCTGCACTACTGTAATACCACCCTTGCCTTAAAATGTATTATTCCGTGGCCTAAAAACATTTACCTTCCTCTTTGCTTTTCTGTAGTACAATCTCCTCCTTTGTACCATCTCCGGCTGTTAAAAGATTGTCCCAAGATATGTCTGACAGCCTTTCCCGTTCTTGCTGGATGCGTTACCTGTGGTGGAGTGGTAACTGCATGCTTCTTGGTACCTCTTACTCAACAGGAGTTACAAGGAAGTCACCAAGGGCACCAGTAGGGAGTGGTCCTTTTCAGTGATATGTGTCACAACTGAATGCGAAACAGAGCAACTTGCAAGTTCCCACAGTCAGTGGAACAGCTCTGGGGTCTCTGTCACTGTCTGCCTCTAGCTCTTCTAGTTTAAAATTTCAGATCTCTTCCTCAGCCATTTTAGTTTTTTAAATAATATGATGAAGATCCCTTCATTAGATAGGATTTCATTTATAGACATTGTCCTCCGTATCAGCTTATATTCCATTCAGACTACTATGTTCATAAAATATTGGAGCACAATTGTAAATCATTTTTTAAATAACTTACACCATATTTCCTTCTTGCTTCAGAGAATGGTAGATCACACTTCTTATTCAAAGACTATATTCCTCTACACAAATCTCCAGGTCACAAGTTTCACCAAGTTACTACACCCTTATGTTGACACAATCTCACCATGCACTACAACAGGCTTTTTATAGCTTGGTTCGTAATGCGTATGAGCTTAAAGTCATAGTAGGAAATTTGTGAGTCCCTCCACAGAGGACAATTTATCTTCCTTTTTTCCTGGCACTGTTAATGTCCTGGTTTTAATCAGCTTAATACAGTTCACTTCTTTCCACCCTTCTCTTCTTTAATACCTGTGCTAACCAGAACTTAATATTCACTGCCACTTGATATTTTTCAGTGTTTTGAACAACTATGCTCTCACTTCAGCATTTCATGTGTTAACTGCTAATTCTCAGTTTTTTCTCTAGATCTATTCTCAATTTTCTTGAGTATTAATTTACTGCCTCAACAGCAGGCTTTCACTCCCAAAAGAAAGCTTTCCCAACAGTGATGATAAAAACCATGTCTTTGCTCCTGTGCCAAATATGAAGTTAAGTCAAATGTTTTGTAGCATAATGGCCAGGATTAACTTTTTCACTGCAGCATTAACCTGTAAAATAAGGTACAGAGTCTCATAAATGCTTGATTTTTCTATGCATCATCACTTTCTTTAAAAAAAGGTGAAATGAAGAGCACCATTATATCTTCTATTTACAGTGTTGCTGAAGTAACTTATTATAGCAGTAGTCTGAGGAATAGCCAATACTTTCAAACCAATAAATCTTTATGGATGAAAAGATAAGGTAAGTAAAAGGAGAATAAAAATATGGCCCTGACTGATGAAAATTTACTGTACGTTTCTCTACCATACTTATGCATAAGATTCACACATGAAATAAATGGAGGCATCTTCATTTACATTCAATTTGGAGTGAATTCAGTACCTGTAGAAGGAGCCAGACTGATTAACAAAAAGTGCTCTATCCATCAAGTCAGTCTGTCACATCTGTAGAAGCACAGCAAGCCCCCCTATTTCTGTCCATCAAAATTTCCATCTTCAGTTATGTGATCTCCATTTCTCTGGCCTCTCTGCTAACACTGTTAAGCATTGAAGGTCTCACTGGTGGAGTAGAGTTTGTGGTGTGAAGTTATCCATTAGAAATGTGACTAAGCTGACGTGTTCTACACTGGTAGTAGATCTTAGTCACTTGCAGCCTTGGGAAAGACTTGAATCACTCACAAAGAGCAATGCTGTAATGTAATGTAATTACCACCTGATGGATCCACAGATTTGTATTGCTATAACTATATTGCATGAAGGTTTAGGGTTTGCTTTTGGTTTGTTGTTTGGGATTTTTTTTAAATTATAACAGTTACACTATCATGTTCCTAATCTGAACAAAGGTGTTAGGTTACATCAGGCAAGTTCATTCCCTTTCCCATGAGGAAGCAAAGTGTACTGTCTAAAATCATTACTTTCTCCAAGATCTAAGAAGTCAGTTTCTCACTCAGGATAAGTTAGGGAAGAAGTGTATTAAGTTGTCGTTCTGTAGTCTGTAGATTCTGCATGCAAATCTATACTGATATAACCATTAGGATAGAGATATAAATTGTTTTTAGTACGAGTTTGCCTATATACATAATAACTTTTCTGACACCATCACTTTGAATATAATAACTTTTCCTTCCATACATTTTTTGAGTCAGAATCAGATCTTGGTTGATACTTCCATAAATCTGAATATTTTACTATGGTTCTTCGGTTATTTACAGGTGTAACATGAGTTTAGAGCCTCCGCACTCTGGGTGAGGAGCTCCTGAATGCCTGGATCTCTGCATGTCAATGTCAGGAAAAACATCTTTTATTGCAGAAGAGTGAAAGAGTTACTAAATAGATTATCAGTTACAGTTTCAGGATCTCAAAGGGGAAATAAAAAAGGAAATATTGAATCTGGATGTGCGTTTGGAACAAAATTCTTGCACTGCCTTACTAACAATATGTTGCAAGAAGGGCTTTGAAGGGAACTCAAGCAGACATTGGGAGTTTCCCCGAGTTCAGTCATGATACCAAATATATATATATATATATATATATATATATATGTAAGTTCAATTCTTTCCACCTCCCTCTACTAAAAAAACTAGAGAAAAGCCTTCTATGCCTGATTTTGAGAGACAGCATATTTGTACCTTCTACACTGGCAAAATAGTTCAGGAGCAGTTCATCCTAATAAAAATATTATCCCTGTAATGCTGCCAGCCAGGTCAGCAAGAAGCTCATGTTACCTGCTGCTCATAAAATTTGGTCTTGCTAGAAAATTACTTAAGCACTCACTGTTATCTGAACACTGTTTCATTCATGAATCCATTTTCTTTGTCCATTCAATCCAGTGACATCTCCTTCACTTCTTTCCTGTGCAGATCATTTCAGCAAATGCATCCTTAGATTTTAGGAGAGTCTTGTTACTCTGTGGGGCAAAATGCCACGTTCATGAATATTGATCTTACAGGTTGTGAAGTCAGGCTTTTCATGTATTCTTTCTGTGCTGTCTGCATGTATTTTCAGTTCCCTCATTTTTAAAATGCTTCATTTTAGGTAGTACTTCAGATTACAAATAATCAGTTTATTGCACATCTTTCTCACCTACTGAGCTTTTCCTTTGTCTTCTGGTGTCTGTAAGTTTGTTGATTTCTCCTTCAGGAACAGCTATTTTTTTACATTTTCCATATGGCATAAGGCTAGGCCTAAGAAAAGGTGTTGACTTATGAGATAGTCCAGCATGGGGAGTACCAGTGTGAAAAGAAGCAGGGAGTCTTCAACACAAAGCAGCTCTGTCATGGGCAGCAGGATGTAAAACTGCCCCTCTCCTTCTTTACAGAAGAACTATATAAAAGCACTTCATAGACTGATGTGCAACATTTATTTAATAAATCAGTGGTTCTTGTGTTTTTGCATTACTTTGATGTAGGTTTAGGGCAAGAGCTATTTTCCCACTCTGCTGTAGTTCCCAAACTGTGAGTTCCTCCTTGCTCTGCTCATTCAGTAATCTCAAGTCTCCTTGTATTACTCCTTAACCAGCTTTCCACCTTTACAGTATTTTTCTGTGTCCCTCAACGGTTTCCTATCTTCATTTTTGAGAGGGGCTACTAAGGACCTATTTTCATTGTATCTCACATAAAATATTGAACAACCACCTTGTAAGAAGTTGTTGCTTTAAACATGAGTCCAAATCAAAACTTGAGACAAAACCTAGTATTTGTTTTTCTATCAAGCCTAATCTGATCTGTGTAGCTGTATCACAGGCAGCCATTGCTATCATTTATCTCAATGCTGCAGTTGTCATACAGAGTAAAAGTCTCTTGTAAGGTACTAGTAGCCAATATATCTGCTAATCTCTCAAACCAACTCTCTGTCAAACCAGTTCGCTTACCTGAAGTTATCTTTTAATTTTCCTCTGTGGTTCATGCATTCCACAGCAGTAGTCCCCTGAAAGACCTACTAGACAGCCTGCCACTGTTCAAAGTGTTGGCAGAAAAGCAGAAACCCACTTTTCTGACCTGCTGTAATGGTTGATGTTCTCTGCCTTCAACTTAAGGGACAGCAAGACATTTTACTGTAAGGAACCTTATATATATTGCTTGAAGCATGTCAGAAGGTTACTGCAGCAACCAAAATTGCCGTTTGTAGAGTAGTTTCATACTCAGTTTACTCTCTGTTCTTCTCTGACCTTTGAGTTCCTCCTTTATTTTCCTCTATTTGGCTCTGTTATATAAATGTTGGCTCCTTGCCACATTCAGCTACAATGAGCTTCAATATTAATTGATACCAATAGTTCTACAGAGTGAATGCAGGACACTACTGTCAACTCCCAGAGCACTCTCATTGAGCCTTTGATCTATTTACATGTGTTGGCTGCATAGGCATCTCTTTAATGGATTCCCTTCACTTGTGAGGAAGATGCTTTTTTGAAGAAAAGCACCTCGCTTTCCCTTGTGCAGAGCAATCCTCTGAAACCTTCACTGCCCTGTTCGGTTCCTTTTGTCACCTTGGTGATACTGAACAACAGATTTTGTCAGGCTGGCACTGGACAACAACTACGCGCTAATTATTTTCTGTGCTGCTACTCCTAATTTAAAAGTACTTTGCGTTTTCATTTTGGTTTTTAATCAAGTACAACTTCTTCAAAGCTTAGTTAAATCTTGGTTTTCCTCTGAGCTGAATGTATATTGTACATATACATGTAATGTTCTCTGTAATACGAACTGAACCACAGCAGTAAGGAGAACACTTCCTAGAGACTCAGATCCATGTTTAAACACCTAGGTAGAGGTCTTAGTGTTCACATTTTTTTTCAAAGGGACATTCTGATTTTACTGTGAGTGATTTGACAGCTGAATGAAAAATTAGTTGTAGTTAAATTCTTACCTTTTGTGACCCTTTCTTTGAGACTAGTTTGATTATAAAGCCAGGAATGGACCTGGGAGTCCTCATCTCAATCTTGTAGCTTCACTGCAGGACAGTGTGTTACTCAAACAGGGTTGACAGTAACTCAGTCCGCTGTCAAAGCTTAAAATCACATTCTGGATAGTATTTAAGACCTGACACTGAGAATACTGACTCAACCCAAGATAAATCTGCTAAAGGAGCCTCAAGAAATCCTTTCACACCTATGAAACAGGGAGATTTGCCACAAACACAGATCTAGATCAATAACAGAAAAGGAAGGGAAATGTGTGGGCTCCAAGGAGAGTTCTCAGTCTGCAGGGTCCAATGGAGGACGCACAGGTTGACGGAGTACAAGAGGAAGCCAGTATTGACATAGTATGTGATTTACCCAGTGTCTTGCATGTGCATATACACAGCTGTCACCCAGCCCTTGTGCACTGAGGAACATCTCTATGCAGGCAGGTGTCAGCTGTTAAGTAAGACGCTTTCAGGCAAACTTCTCTCCACACTGATGAATGTTTATTTTAGAAATAAGAGGAGTTCTTTTGTATCGCTTTCATATGGTTTAACCACATAAAAATGACAATAATTTCATGTTTTTAGAACTAGTTTGGGAGGTCTTTGTGTAGAAGGGTGTTTACTTTTCCTGTGCAGTGTTCAGTTTTCTTGGCACTGCTTGAAGGGATTCTGTCAGGACTAAATCATGTATCTCTAGAAAATATTCTTTACTTATAACACCTAACAGCTTAGAATGTTTTGGTTTTTACCATATATACTGTGCATATGGGGACTGATCCAAAGCTGTTGGCTCCATAGCGCTTTGGCTCAAGACTATACATTTTTCAAGTTCTACCTACATCATTTACTTTTTCCAGACTAACTATGGGGGTGTGAGAGTGCTTTGTTCTGAAGGCTTAGGGATCTACTGGGGGAACAAGTCTAATTCTAGCAGCTTCTTCTGCCATGAGTATCTGCTTACTAGCTGGTGCCACTTTCTGGTCTGCCTAGCTAGCGGAATTATTATGTGGGCTCCAGTCCTTGTATCACCAAGAGGAACATTTCAAAACTGAGACAACAGTGCATAGTTCTCCCTGTTGTTACTCAGGCTACTGCCTAGAGGATCCTGTCAAGCTAGGAGTCCTGTTGTGCCAGGTAATAGATAACAACAGTGTAAGGAGATCATCCCTGTTGTAGGGCAACAACCTAAGCAGGCAACATTGACGAAGCTCAAGAGAAAAAAGTATTGTTACGATTTTGCAAATGTGACGCTGAGACACATGTGGGAGAAGAGTGTCATCCAGCTCAGCACTTGAGTCTTCCCATTGGACTCAAAGGGCGTATTTGCACACTCACAGGCTAGTCCATGTTTCAGCAGTTCTGGTCTCAGTCACCTCTGGAGTTCAGCGAAAAAACAAGAACAAGGTCCCGCTCGCTTGATCCTTCTGTTCTTCACCTGAACTGCTTGGGCACGATGTAACACTGATACGTTTTGTTCTGTCATGAGAAAGAAGGGAAGTTCATTTCTAATTAAAATTAAATGTATAGAGCTATTTAGAACTTCATGCTCATGTGTTATGTTATGTTTTTCTTTTCCTTTTAACATCTCGAAATTGATCACAAATATCCAGGCTATATTCTAGTTAAATATATGGGCCCTCACAAAACTTGAAACTCATTAAAGTATACCATGATAAAGTTTAATTTAGGGTTTGCAGGTAAGATTTTTGTCAACTATGTCAAGATAATTTCCTTATTAGAAATAGCATGGTTAACATTTATGAGAGCATCTCTACTGTTTTTAGACTTATACTAATGATATAGAATAATTGTGCTGTGGTACAAATCAAGATTTTCAGATTATTGCGCCTTATTTGGCAATTGGAGCTTTACAACTCTTCTCTTTCTTTTGTTCAAGGGAGCTGCAAATACTCACATTGTAAAACATACTGACCATGATTAATTGTGGAAACTGCTTATTTACCTGAAGATAAGCACTGTTTAGTCATTCCTGATTTATTTAATGAGAATATTCCAGAAAATTACAGTTTCTCATTGTCTCTTTAGAAATTAGAATTTTAATTCCTAAAATTAATAGTATATTACAGATTAGATTTCTGTTAGATTTCCTAACTTGTGTTTTTCTGTTCATAAAATCTGATTGTTACTAATTCACTTTGCTAGTGTATTGTTCATGGAAGTGCAAGAAATTTAGTTCTCTGGTTTATCAGGTTTTTCATGAATTTATGTCCAGTTTTTAGACAACACCTTCAACACTGTGTATAAGAAAATCTAAAGGAAAATCATTGTCTTAAGCAGCCAGATCAGGTTCACTACTTAGTTTGCCTGTCTTCATGTGCATTGTGTGTCTCTGTATTCTTCCCAACTCTAAAATAACTACTAAGGCATCACAACAGTCTGCTGGAAGCAGGATATTGTTGATTCGGAAAGTGAAAAGTCTCTGTGAACAGTGTTGTATTTTGAGTTGGTGGTAATACTTGAAATGAGCTGTGTTTTGGGGCTATCCTCTGCTCCCTGTACATTTCCTTTAGCTTGTTCCTATAACTACCCGTATTCACCTTTTCTAGTATAGAATTTTTTTCCTACTTGAATTTTAATTCTGGTATTGTCAGGTACATGCAGGACATGACGGCATTATTCTTTTTTGTATGCCATATGCATTGGAAGAATCAGCTCAGTATGGCCAAAACACCCAAAAGAAAAAAGAGACAGAGGAATGCACAGATGAGGACCATATGAAATGAGACAGGCATTATTTCATTTAGCATTGTGTAACACACTACAGTAAGGGTAAAACTGTGTTACTGCAGAAAAACAGTATTTGAAAAAAAAAAAAAAAAAAAAAAAGGATTAATATCTCCAGCAGTTCAAGTAGTTTAAAAACTAAATGGTAAATTTAGTAAGGTAATATTAGTTCAAAGTGTCGTAAGCACCTTTAGCTGTTAAAAAATAATTCTACAGCCCTGTGATTCTATTCTATAAGATTATTACTGATTTTCTCTGTGATTTTTAGGACTTCAAAATTCTGCCAATCATACATATCATTTATGATTTTGGTTACTTGCACATCCCTATCCACTTTGCATGTCTCTCCTCTGCTCTACATTCTTTATTTTGTATCTATGAAAGCCCATAAAAGTCACTGGGGACTATGAAAGTACAAGGGTAAGAGAGAATTTGACCTCATATTTCCTGAGCATCTCTAAGAAATCTCCTGTTTAGAGCAGCTGGAAAAAATTGTGAACAAAACGATATTATGGGTAATACAACAGATGCAACCTGCAATAGAAATTTCAAACACTGGAAAAAAATCCTTTCTCTTTACTGAAACACAGCATTTCTTTCTGGAAGAAGAAACAGACACCCCATTCTGCAGAAGCCAAGATGTCCAAAGAGTTTATGTGGCCTGCTAGCCACTGAGATGTGAAATGCCAACAGAAACATTGTGCACTTCTACCAATAACAAACAATGAGTTGCTGAAGGCAATAGCTATTACCATCACTTAAATAAAAGAAAATCTGGCAACTAACCATGTATCAAAATAGATTCTGAAATAAGAAAATGCTTTCTTTTCAGCACCTACTCAAATAACTTATTCTAGATTGTGCCAAAACTGAAGGGTAGCTGATATCCACAATTCTGACTGACAATTTTATAGGAAAATCTGGGAAGACCTCTTCCCCAAGATCATTCGTATGGAGAACGTACTCCAGATGAGCTTAACTGGCTGCCAGGTATCACTCCAATTCCACTGCTTAAATAGCTCTTGGTACACGTGTCAGGCTTTAGTGGCCTTCACTGTGTTACAACCTGGAAAGTGATCATGGCAACTTCTAACTCAGTATGCAAGATGTGTTCATTGTTAAAGGGTTAAACAAATTTTTGTCATTGCTGGTAGCAGAACCAAGGCTGTTGTCCAAGAGTGAACTGTAGAGTCGTTTAGTGCTTACAGTGACAGTCAGGACATATCCTGTCCTGTTATAAAACGAGAGAATGTCATCAACAAATGGAGCACAGAAAAGGAGCAATGTGACTTTTTGGTCTGTCAGCATTATCATCTAGGGAGTAAAAAAATATGAGAGGAACGGAACAAATGCTCAAAAGAACTTTGTAAAATAAATAGAGAAGTTGGAATTGTTCTGTGACTGTAGGATGCCTTGAATGATTATTTCTATAATGTGTTTACTAACATGATGCATTTTAAATGTGCTGAGCAGTTACCATGGGCTGCTGATCTCAGACTGTCAGACCGTCTTTCCTCTGCTTCTTTCAAAAATTCTGCTTCGTGCTGCTGACATGTTTCATTACTTTCCTTCATTGTGTGCCTCCATCCTGCTTGGAGCCTGAGGGCATCTTTCTTCATAATCAGTCTCTTTAGTTTCTGCCTGACTTCGCTTTCTTCAAGGGCAAGTTCTCCAAGACTTCCTTGTCCTAAATGTTTAATTTACACCCCCAGCAATCAGTTTCAACAACCTCATGCAGGAAAGGAAGCTATTCTTCAGCATCAGAAAAAGTGTTAATATCTGGCTCTCGTACTTTCATTATGGATGTAAGAGTATGTCCACGTCAGTATAGTGTTTTGCTTGAAGTGGATAGGGAGTTTGTTTTCTTATATTATCATTCTGAATATAGGACTTTTTTGTGTAGACATTTCTGCATATCTCTGAAGTGCCTTCTAGTAGAGTAGAAGAGTGGAAGACAATATTTTAAGTTATTTTCTGCATATGGCTGACAAAATTAGTTGTATTCAGCACAGCTCAGACAGCATAAATCTGGTTTTAATGTGATGAACACTGAAATTCAGTCACCAACAATCATGTTGGTGTAGGATTTACATAGCTGAGAAGGACTGGCTCAGTGACAGGTGTTCACCCAAGGAGTTGAAGAGGATCTCCCTGCTGTTCCGTTGCATCTCTCAAGGCCTTAGTACTCCCTACCTTCACAACAAAGAAAAGTTGGTCAGGAACACTACAACTAGACCTTCTGGAAGAAATTCCTGCTCAGCATTTCACTGATACATTCCTTTGATGGACTTTGTTAATATCTAAATTTTTTTTGTTAAAGACAGAAGAAAAAAAAACCCAGTTAATTAAATCCATTCAGCCTTGAAATGCATTGTCCAGGCTCCTGCACACCAAAAACTTTTAATTAAGGACATAAAACTATTCCTATGATGTTGCAGGAGTCCCAAAGACTTGAAGTACAAGAGCTTTTGACAAGAACTGAAAATGCAGAGCAACAGTAAATATTCTTCTTAGCCTCATCCTGCAGCTACAGGAAGTGTGACAGTGATCAGAGAAGAGAATTCCATTTCATTTACTGCTTCTTCACTCCATCTGTCATTATTAAAAGAGAAAAATTAAGATGACTTTATTCTATGCTTAAGATTTTCTCTCCTAACCCATTCACAGGTGGGAGATTGGGAAATGGAGCACCTGCAGTCTTACCTGTGGGGTTGGATTGCAGACACGAGATGTCTTCTGTTCTCATCTACTATCAAGAGAGACTAACAAGACTGTGATTTTGGCAGATGAATTGTGCTATAAACCTAAGCCATCCCCTGTGCAAGCCTGTAATCGCTTTGACTGTCCACCCTCCTGGTATCCTACTGAATGGCAAGAGGTAAGAAAGTACGTGTAATCTCATTTTACAACTGGAGTTAAAAGTAGTCATTACGTGCTTTCTCAATGCATCATTTTGCTCCAGCCCATCAAGAGGATTCAATAATCATTCTGATGAGCCATTAAAAACTGAAGAAGTATGCCTTTTTGCTCTTCTAAAAAATGCATTTATGTTTTCAGAGGTAAATAATGACTGTAGCATTATTTATTATAATGCAAAGTTACTGGAAACATTTAATAGCTGGCTTTAGATTCCAGACAAAAATATCTGCAATATCATAGTCAGTTGCAGTAAGTGGATTTGGATTAGCAATGTCCAGGTTTCTAGACATACAAAAGATCAAGGAGGAGAGAATTTTTAAAGTGTGTTGGGTATTCCGTATATTCTCAAATAATAGTTTAGTTTAGGACAAGACCCACTCCTCATCCTTCAGAGTCGCAAGCGAGTGCTAGAAACTTCACTTTGGGAGATGGATGCCCTATTACACTAACACTGAAAAATGCTATCTACACAATAGATCTGTAGAAGGCTTTCCATCTTTGGAAAGCAACATGAAATTAGTATATTTGCTGCCATCTGGTTGCAAATGAAAACACTTCTGCAATTCAAAAGACTTAAAGATGCTTCTGTTGGATATAATACTGCACAGGAAGAAAGGATCCTGCCCTGTTGTCAAGAGTAAAGGAAAAATTTGCTGTGTGGTGCAGGTGCAAGCAAAAAACCTGTTTAAATCTTCACTTCTGCTGCGTACAAGTGTTCGTTGCATCCTATGAGAAAACTATGAACACTTGGCATGGTGCTTACATATGTCTACCCAGTCTCCATCTATAAAATCCGCACTTTACATAATAGCCAGGAAGATGTTAATGTACTCAGCTGAGGAAGCTGATAAGTCTGTGAAGCTGTACTTCACGGGAGAGATCTGGGTTTGGGCAGCCATCCCAGTAACAAAAATTTATGCCAGCCTGATGTTCTGTCAAAGCTAGATAACTAGCCTATGACATTAGTTCTATGTTTAAAACAGTTTGGTGATATTTTATGCTTTAATTTGCCTACATTCACATACACGTATTTGCTTAGCTGCACTTTTGAATATTTCTAGACTATGGTCATGCATAAATGCTATATTTGTACATAGCAAATAGTGTTTTACTAGTACGTACCATAATAAAGTCAAGCGTATCAACATTAGAATATGCTAGAAGGAGTGCTTACGCATATTAAAATCTTATAATTTGCCACAGTCCTCACAGAAAACAATTTTCTGTAAGTTTATTTGAACAGTCAGAAGAGACATACATTATAGCATGCTGAAAAATTGACTTTCTGTGAGTCTAGGCCACCCTAGAATGGTACTGAAATAGTTTCCGCTAAAATAATTTCCAAACAGAATTTTTTCAAGATTTGAACATCTTCCTCAACAGTGTGAACACTCGTATTCCTGCCTGTCTAAAGTAATGCTTTAGCCATTTTTATATCTGCTCAGGAGCTCTCAAATACGCTGTCTTTTTAAAATCTGTAGCAGATCTTAAGGAGAAGGGAGCTCAATTAACAAGAGTATTAATGAGGAATTAAATCAACCTGCTCAGTTCACACCTTTTGTGTTAGCTGCTGCCTTCTCTGGGCTGGGTGGAGAGAGAGAACCTGTGTTACAATTCATTGCTGCAGCTTATCAATGGTCATGTTTTAGCTCTTCTGTGCTTACTTCCACAGGCTTTGCAGTCTGGCCAGCTGTGAACATAGTTCCTCACTACATGGGCACTGACTATTTTCTGTGCTTACCTTTCATGAGGATAAAACAGAGCAAAAAATGTACTTCTCTACCTACTGTCTTATGCCTCTGTTTAGACGAGTACAGTGCAAGAAAATAAGGCCTAATCAATCAAAATTAATTACCATTCTCTCATAAGTTAGAGACATATGTCTTCCTTCTTTGCACCACTAACCTCTCCACAGTTACAAGCCATGCCTCACAGTTCAGTCTCATGCAGTTTTCCCACGGCTGACCTCCATGTGAAAACCTGTACCATCAGGCCACTATGTTGTACTTAGGAATTATTAGAGCTATTGACTCCTGGGATGTGGAGAGAAAAGACCGTCTGGACAGGATGTGAGTGACTGAGATTTCTCCTGGAGGTGAGCTCCAGCCATGCAGAAGAGCTGCCATGGAGCCCCCCAGCAGAAGAAATTCTGCAAGAGGATTTCTTTCTTTGTATTAAGGGACTCACAACACCTCCTCTCTCCCCAAATCCCTGAGAGCATTCCCCACATATGGGGAAACAGAGGGCCCTGTGGGAAGGTGCCTTCCTCACCCTAGGGAAGGTCCTTTAAATCTTCACTGACAGTAGAGGGTAACATCTGTTCTCCACACAGCCTGGTTTGAAGCCATTTCTTTGGTCTCCTCTGTCCAGTTTGTTGTTTTCAAAGCATTCTCTCACAATAGTTTCAAGCAAACAAAACAGAAGATTTAAACTGCAATGAGCAATGTTTTCTTTTCTAAGGCCTTTCATGCTTCTTAAGGAGGGGTTGTCTGAATTAAATGCCATTAGAAGCCCCAGCAGATAAACATACGATATTTATCAGTGTTGTAACATTTCAAGTGATTTTTTAAATATCTCCTTACAGATTCAAGGCTATTTATTTTTAAATAGTTCTGTTTCTTATCTAAACCCATTAGGATGTTCATCTTGTTTTCAGTAGTGTGCTTCTGGAGGAAAGTGGATGTGAGCTTTCATTTTTACAAGGCCCTATAAATATCTACTCTACAGACCTCAAATGGGAGACATCCATTTGTGAATCTTCGTCCTCCTTTGGTTTGCTATTGAATAAGTGCCATAGTCTCCAGCACAGCATTCTTTGTTAGCTGCTCAGTGCTATCCTTGCTTGAAAGACAATTAGAACAATGACTTGAAAACAGAGTCAACATGGGAAAACTGGTAATATTTTCAGATATTTTCCTAGCTATTTTTAATCCATATTGTAAAAAGCCTTTTCTAAATCTTCAGGTGTCAGGCCTTAGAAAGCAACTGAAAGACCTGCTGAGAGAAAAATGTTTACTCCGTTTGCAGATGCTTTATCTTACTGTAGAGTCCTAGTGCAGAATTCATTTTTAAAAGTAAGGCCAAAACTTGTACTGCTGTAGTCCCACCATCTTGAGCAGAGGGCAGTGCAAAATTAAACCACGTGGGAGAGCTGAGAAGTAGGACAACCCGTTCCTCAACTGTTCATGTAAGCAGGACTGACCATAAAATGACATAACTCCAAACGTTCAGCTACTGCCCCAAACCATGCTGAGCGACAGTTGCCTAGCCCGTTGTTTTTCATTAATAACTGCCTTTTTGCCCCAAGTTTGAGAAGTGACCAGCTTCCCTGCCTCCCACACAACATAAATAATGTTTGCCTGAATTCTGTGAATTGTATGCATGTGAGTAGTTGCTCATAGGCAGGTGCTGAGGTAGAGAGATGTCCCTCTTTCCCTCTCTGCTTTCAACAGTGAACATCAATTTATCACATCTGTGACTGCTGCGAGAGAGGCTAAGGCCACTGTTCTACCAGCAGTTTAGCATGACATATGCCACCACTTCTACCAAAGGAGAAAGAAGCTGCTTAAGCGATCTCTTTCTCGCCCTTACAGCACCAGCTGCCTTATGTCTCCAGAAGTGCCGTGCAATCACACAGTGGTCCTGGTTAAAGCTAGCCAGAAATATAATTAGCTTTAGCCTAGTTTAATTCTCAACTCTTGTTCGCTATGCAGTCATACAAATGCTTATGCCAGCATATGGAAAAGGCAGCACAAACCCAAGAATGACTGGCTGGCAGGACCGGGTGTATACGTTGTCTTCTTTGGTGTCAGCCTTGCCTCATGTTTGCTTGAGTTAACTGTTGAACCAGGCTTAATCAGGAGGCAATGTGGGGTGATGCCACTCTGGAAGTTGGTACCGTGGCAGTTCACCTGTAAAGAAATGTCAGGGGATATTTGGCTTAGCTCTGCTCAGAAGCTGTGGGGAGCTGAAATATCAGGAGACATAGGTCAAACAACCATGCTTTACCTATTTGTGTGGATGAGGTGAAATCACCCTGTGAAACAAGCACGTTTCTCTGTTGAAATGGTGCTGTAAGATCTTTTGGAACATCAGAGATAGCACCTTATTCAGATGGGATATGTGTGAATGAGGATCCTCTAAAAACTACTGTTTCATATTGCTTGTAAATACAAGCAGATGTTGCTGTCACAAATTACCCTTTTTCTTGGAAAAACGTGAGGCTGGAAGCTTCCACTAGAGAAAAATCAGCAAAGACCCTGGGGTAGTGAAGGCTGCAGAGGTGAAATACAGGTACAGGCACTGATCCCATGCAGTAATCCAGTCTGTCCTAGAAGAGCATTCCTGTGGACAAGAAGGAATCTTGTCTCTGCATTTGGATCTCTCTGGCACTTAGCAAGAAAGTTGGATGTGGGGCAGCGAGTTACTCTTCACGGAACAAAGCTATGTAAGTGGCTGAAGGGCAAGAAGCAAGAAAAGTGATTTTTTGTCTCATTCTTTTATCTGGTAGTGATGGAAGGGCAGGGAGACTTCCTGGGATTTGATTGACTGACAGAAGGAACAAGCTTTTTTATTCATATGATGTCTAAACTATTTTGCCTTTGATATACGATGACAGTCCTTTGGTAATCTTGAAATAATACTTTAAATCATATTTTTCTTGATTTAGTCTCTCCTCATAAATCAATTCTCCTCAAATGAAAGGTTGAGGAATGTTTTCTTTTGTTGAAAACTGAAGTATTGTTTTACTTGCTTAATTTTTTGGAATCCTTTGAGCTTTGTAGTATTCTAAGTAGGACAAAAGATATTTTTGCTCGTTAGAGAGCAAACCAAACTGAATATAAGTGTCTTTCTGCACTTCTTTTCTGTCTTTCAAGGAAAATGTATATCCTAAACAATCAGGCTAGCATTAAAATTTATGCAGTGGTTTCTCTCTGAGAAGAGATTTTTGTGACTCCAAGATGTTCTAAAATAGTCCCTTTTTAATCACTTAAGTATAAGTTTTAATACTTCATATGTTTTTTTGCTTCTCAGGCATAGATCCCATGTTGCAAGCTATAAGCAACTCGTGGTCACACTAGTGTAAGGCAAGCTCCCCCTTCTTATTCGCTAGGAAAGGGGAGAAAAAGACTTGAGCTGGCTGACTGAAGAACTGGAAGCCTGTTACCAGCCCTAGGAGAAAGATCCTCAGGAAAAAGGGCTGAGCAATGAATTTACAAAAAGGTTCAGGAAAGCTATTAAATCTGCTTGTTCAAAATTTCCTGCCCTGCTTTGTAGAAAATAGATACAGAGAGGGATATTTACATTAAAGAGAGAGGGGAGGTGGGTTCTCTGAATGTTAATCATCCCAATTTACTCTGACTCAAATAAAATTTCCTCCTTACCTTTTGGAAACAGTACACACTGCTGTCATGACAGGCATAAATACAAAAGGGCTCTATGGATATTTAATGGTTTATTATATCATCCTTATAAACCAGTTACTGAGACTAACAGCAGATTGCAGCTGCTATACAGCTTTCTCAGCAATTAAAAATCAGAGAAGTGCTATAATGCAAGAAGTCTTCAAGGACAGGAATTCTGGGCTGGATGGTTAAGTTTTGAGCTGCACTAGTTATAGTCCTCATGTAGGTTAGAAACAAGAAATGAGAAAATTACAGAAGGAAGAAAAAGCAAAGTGATAAACTGGGGGAAATTTTATTTATCACACTCTCAAGTTTCCATTTGGTTTTCTTGTTACTACAAGCCTTTTTTTAACCAGCTAGAGTTGAATATTTAATTCAAGCTAATTATTTAGTTCATATCTTCTGTTATCTATTATGTATAATCAAATCCTGGAAATGAAGGTCTTGAATCATCTGTTGCTGGAGAAGAATTTTTCACTCTCTCTGACACTGTCAGTAGCACAGTCAGAGCTCAGGCAGAGACATTACGATGTAGAATCTCCACATTATGTGCAAGTGTCTCATTTTCCAGTTGTTGGTTACAGGAAAGAACAGCTTTCCCACCTCCGTACTGAAATTCTGACCCATTGTTTCCATGTCTTTTGTACAAACACCTGAAAACAAAACATTTCAGAAATATTGAAGCAGTTTTTCCTAAATATTAGCAAAATAAGCTGCTTCCACTTCCCAAAATATTTTTGACATTTTTAAAAGACATCTGTTTTGACATCTCTGAATTATTTTTTTATATATATTTTCTATTTGGCCAAAACTGAGTGTTGATTTCTACTCAAATTCAGAAGTAATTTTTGCTGCAAATTACCATGATACAAGTGTGATGTGAGGTGTCTGACTCTCATCTCTCACAGTGTTCACAGACATGTGGCAGTGGTGTCCAGAAGCGAGACACACTTTGTAAGCAGCGCCTGGCAGATGGAAGCCTGTTAGAGTTGCCAGAAACCTTCTGCTCCATGCCAAGGCCAGTTGCCCAACAAGAATGCAAAAATGAGGATTGTCCCAATGAGTGGCTTCTCTCTGACTGGACACAGGTATGCTATTTGTATGCATAAGTATTGTGCTGTCTTGGTGATGAAGTTCCACAGTCACTTGGGATAGAGGAGCCAAATGAGCTCAAACTGTACAAAGCATGTTATGCCCAGTTTTGCCCTGTAATCTGTCCTTATCATCCTGGTAGGTGATGTGATCACTAGCTCAATGTT
Organism: Leptosomus discolor; assembly: GCF_034619465.1. Lineage (NCBI taxonomy): Eukaryota > Metazoa > Chordata > Aves > Leptosomiformes > Leptosomidae > Leptosomus > Leptosomus discolor. The sequence goes on along the minus strand of NC_141419.1, from coordinate 56,315,872 downwards.
CATTTTTGGAGACTGCCTCCACAGGTGTGTTTTAGCCATTCAGCTAAATTATTAAAGACCTCTCTTCTGACATAAGCACAAGCCATGCTCAATAAATCCCTGCCACCGCCCATGCCTATGTTTATGTTCAACCAAGGCATCAACAAAGAGCAATCTTTACTCCCCCAAACTAAATGCTTTTTCTTCCCAAAGTCTGGCTGTTCAGACGTCAATAACCTTTTCCTCTTGGGGCCACTCCAACCTTTCCCTATGATACAGAGAAGAGAAGGGAGTGATTCCTGCAGTCTGCTATAGGCACATAATTACAGACACCAAGCCTCTTTCATTCTAGGACACTGCTTTTGTGATGTTAGCTAGCTACTTCCTTCTGTCAATTTAGGGATGGCAAAAAACCTCACTCTACTGAAGGCTCTTCCACTTCCCCATGCTCCCTTTCTGACCCCATATAGCTTAAGAAAAATTCCCTTTATGTTTATGACAGTATAACGGAAAATAGAATTTAACTTTTTAACACCAGTAAACATGAAAATTATTCCCCATCTTGCAATGTCTGCCACCGCTCTCCGTGGAAAGAGGTGGAAATTCTCTTAATTGTGAAAGAAACACTGGTCATCTAGTGGAGTTGTCCCACTTGAACCCTTCATATGTTGATCTATCTTGACACTTCACACAGCTAAGTGGATGTCCTCGTGAAGTCTGCTGCTAGGAGACACATAGCTGTTCTGGCAGTGAAGATGGTAATTCCATTCATAGTCTATCCTCCTTCACAAGGAGTTGCTACATGGTTTATATTGACATCCATACAACTCACATTTCTGCGTATTGGTACTTATAAAATCAAATCTGACTTCACTCTCTCCTCCCCATTTCACTTGAAGGATGCCATGTTTTAGCTCTTCTTACCCTTAGTGGGTTTTCTCCCTCTTACTTCATCTCCAATTCCCATTACCGCGTGTCCACCTGCATGTAATGGAAATGCATGTGTATCTGTGCTACCAACTTTACAGCACTCAGCCCACTTTCCAGCACCTTTCCAGACTGCTGCCTGGATCCCCGTGCAATGCACTGCCTGTATTATCACATTCTGTGATGCTCTATACGTAAATATGAGATAAAATATACATGCTGAATTCCATTAACAATGCTCACCTGTGCATCAAGCATGGTAGTCCGATATCAGAAGGTTTATACTCTTTTGTGTAAGCCCTGTGTGGTAACTACCAGGCTGAGATAACTCACTGGTATCTGAAACACTTATCCTCTTATTATTTCCAATAGATCTGCAACAGTAAAGTTCAAAGATTAAGTTTAGGCCAGATTTTAGCAGAACAGGATATATCTGTGAAGTGCAAAACAATCTGGTCTGCTCTTGACTATGAGCAGGAGTTTTTCCAGCCGGCAGACACAGACATATAGAAACAAAGTGCAAAGACAAGCTTTATACTGTAGCACAGTACCATTAAAATAAGGGACACCATGTGAGAGAAAAAAGTGCTAAGGGAGAGTGGGAAGATTCAGTGTCCCAAAGGACAGAAAATACCTGATATTTCATGTCCCTATTGTGCCTGCTGTGTTTGTAACTGAATGGCCAGGTGCTGCTCTGCGTTATTCCACTGCGACATTTTGAAAGCTGTAACTTATCTTACTGTGGTATGAGTATGCAATGTGGTAATGGGAGGTGAAGGGGTGTGTGTGACAGGGAACGCTCTTTTGCATTTAATAGACTTTGTTCCTAATGTTTTTTGTTGTGTTCCTAGTGTTCAGTGAGCTGTGGAGAGGGCACCCAGAGTCGAAATGCCATTTGCAGAAAGATGCTGAAAACTGGGGGTTTTGTCATCATCAATTCCTCACTGTGCACACCTTTGCCATTCTCATCCTTGATCAGGCCCTGTGTGCTAGGCATCTGTGCAAGTAAGTGGAAAGGATGCTTGAGAATATCTGAGGAAAGCAGACATCAATGTCCATCACTAAGAAATCCATACTCTCACCTGCTTCACAACCTTCTCTTGCACTAGGGTTACTTGGTCTTGCAGAGCAGCTGTCTGTGAATAAGCATGCTTTGTTCAGCAATAAGGCAAGTCAGTGGACAGGAGCTATAAATTTTACTGTTGGAGCTGGGTCTGAGCCAACGCAATGGAAGGGAGCTACTAGTTTCTGGAAGTACTGGTTCAAAATTCTGACCCAAATCTAGATCTAAATTTCACTACTGGAATGTAGAGGCTCAAAGATACAGCACAGCAGCCTGAGGGCAGGTGCAAATAAACTCTCTGCTAGAACACCTGCAAGGAAAATGATTGGTGAGGGATTTTGTGGAAGATAATTTAAAAACATATTATTTCATTATGTCACAGTACCCTCTATGACCTGGGATTTCTAATGAAACAGGCAACACAAGTTAGATGTGTTTCATGTTGGTATTTCATGCATTGGTTGTTGCCCTTCACAAAAGCAGTAGTCTCCCTGTATGCTCTTCCACAGCTTGCAGTGAGCCAACTGGATATGAGAAAGTTCAAAAGACAGCCTAGCTTCAGCTTAAAGCTGACTACGAACTCTGAAACTGCTAAATATTGGATAAGTCAGGGAAAAAAAGATCTGACAATCAGAACCAAAGCTGGGATGAAATTTTAGATGATATTTACTATTAATATACTTATGATGTTTTATTTAGTTTTTCATAACGAAGACCTCTGTCATAGAGATCTGGAAACTGGAAGGTCACACTGAACTCCTTTAACAGTACACTTTAATTTCACTTAGCACTGAAGAACTTTAATAGTACTTACTGTCTTTTTAAGCCTAGTCCAGACAGTTTTGTTCTGTTCAGTGTTACCCTCTGAGGTAGCAGCACTTTCACTCTTCCTTACCACTGTGAGCTGCAAGATCATGCTGCCTTTGAGGGTTTGGACAGTAAACAGTTGTCTTTTCAATATTAAGCAACAATCTTCGTTTAAATACTTTAACAACAAGAACTACATTTCCACTCAAGTTTTCTCCCTCCCATAAAGTTTTTGTCCCTGGCTCTTTGGTTTCTGCATGTATTCTGGGTGGGACTACTTCCGCATTCCTAAAGTTGCCTTGTTATTCTTCTTATTTTAATTGCTTCAACTCAACATTGAGCAGCTGGTGGCCAGTTTCTCCCATTACTGTCTTATGGTACAAATGCTGCCAGCACCAAAGTAAACTGCTTGTTTTTTCATGTTATCACATACTAATAGTATTAATAATATTCTAGGGCACAACAGGCCAGCTAATAAGCAAAGCCCCCATATTATGGCCATAAAGAAAGTTTACATCCAGACAAGGAAGCAGAAAAAGCTACACTTTACCGTGGGTGGGTATGCCTACCTGCTGCCCAAAACCTCTGTTATTCTCCGATGCCCCACAAGGAGGTTCTGGAAATCAATGATCACTTGGGGGAAGGATGACAAGAGACTTGTCAGCTCAGCTCATATCACCATTGCACCTTATGGGTACATGAAAATCCATCATTTGAAGCCTTCAGACACTGGAACATACACCTGTACAGCAGGGCCAGCCCAGGAGCATTTTGTAATTAAACTAATTGGAAGCAACAAGAAGATCATTGCTGGGCAGCCAACTGGTATTAGGGAGGAAGAGGCTGTGAGAAAGGCCAGCTTAAATGAAGCCTTGCGAACAGAAGAGAAACACATCAGTGGGATTATCTTCAATGGGAGCAAGGCTGAAAAGCGAGGCCACCTTGCTGACTCCAGCAGGTGGTATGACCATATTGTCTCAAGGCTGCTACAGCACAGAGGCTGGCCAGGGGAAAATCTGGGGTCCTGGGAAGCCCAGGAGTCCACAGAGAGAAACACATCCTCAGAGGAGGACCAGAGCTGGGAGTATAGCCTGCCTTTTTCTATGGTCACAGAGCAGAAACGCTTGGATGATATTATAAGGAATTTGTCTCAACAGCCTGAGGAGCTTAAAGAGGTCTACACTGAGCAGCTCGTTGTGCAGCTTGCTCACGAGGTTTTCAAGAGCCATTTGGAGAACCAGGAATCTGTCCTTAAAGCATCAAAGCAAAGACTAGCTTCAACCTCAGCGGAGTACCCTCTCCACAGACATGTTTCTGGATTTACCAGCTCCTTGAGGACATCATCTGCTGAAGCATTTCTTCCCACCTCTGTAGACCTAGAAAATGGCTTGCGCAGACCTCATCAAAAGCCTGCCATCCTCCGGAAGATTTCAGCAGCACAACAGCTTTCTGCTTCAGAAGTTGTTACCCACCTGGGACAGACAGTGGTCCTAGCCAGTGGCACACTGAGCGTGCTGCTTCATTGCGAAGCGGTGGGAAACCCAAAGCCCACTATCGCCTGGGCTAAGAATGGAGAAGAGGTGAAATACAATGATAGGTAAAACATATTGTTTAACTTTTAAGAAAATAATTGATATTTTGACTCTTCAGTTGCCATGTTTTACTGCCTGTCAGTCCCATGGACAAAACCATATTTTGCTGTAGTCTGGTTTCATAGCAGAAAGAAGGGCTAACACATGTGAAGTGGTAAATAGGGCACTGTAAATCTTCAGCAAGGTCTGGATGCTGAGTCAGTCTGGTGTGGCAAACAGGAGCTTTACTTCTGTTTAAATAAGCAAAAAGAAGGGTTTGTAAAGTACTAAAGAAGGTAAGTGCTTAATGTAGTAAACGGAGCATTCCACATCTGCAGGCTGGCAGCCTTATTGCACTTTCCCATCTGAAGGTGGAGGTTTCTGCTATAAAGATTGGTTTTGAGATATGAAAACTGATTATTGATCATTACTATTACTCTTACCCACTGTTGGAGATATGAATTGCATTGGCAGCCAGTCACAAGCGGTGTCCTCCGGGGCTCAGCATTGGGGCCAGTCTTGTCTAATATCTTTATCAATGATCTGGATGACAGGATTGAGTGCTCCCTCAGTAAGTTTGCAGATGACACCAAATTGGGTGGGAGTGTTGATCTGCTCAAGGGTAGCAAGGCTTTGCAGAGGGGTCTGGACAGGCTCGATCAATGGGCTGAGGCCAATTGTATGAGGTTCAACAAGGCCAAGTGCTGGGTCCTGCACTTGGGTCACAACAACCCCAGGCACCACTACAGGCTTGGGGATGAGTGGCTGGAAAGCTGTGTGGCAGAAAAGGACCTGGGGGTGCTGGTCGACAGCCAGCCGAACATGAGCCAGCAGTGTGCCCAGGTGGCCAAGAAGGCCAACAGCATCCTGGCCTGTATCACAAATAGTGTGAGCAGCAGGAGCAGGGAAGCGATTGTCCCCCTGTGCTCGGTGCTGGTGAGGCCGCACCTCAAATGCTGTGTTCAGCTTTGGGCCCCTCACTGCAAGAAATACATTGAGTTGCAGGAGTGTGTCCAGAGAAGGGCAACGAAGCTGGTGAGTGGCCTGCAGAACAAGGAGGAGCGGCTGAGGGAACTGGGGTTTAGTCTGGAGAGGAGGAGGCTGAGGGGGGAGACCTTATCGCTCTCTACAACTACCCAAAAGGAGGCTGTAGTGAGGTGGGTGTTGGTCTCTTCTCCCAAGGAACAAGCGATAGGACAAGAGGATATGGCCTCACGTTGCACCAGGAGAAGTTTAGACTGGACATTAGGAAAAATTTCTTTACTGAAAGAATGGTCAAACATTGGAACAGGCTGCCCAGGGAAATGGCAGAGTCACCATCCCTGGAGTTATTTAAAAGACTCAAACGAGGCACTTAGTGACATGGTTTAGTGGTAGACTCGGCAGTGTTAGGTTAATGGTTGGTCTTGATGATCTTAAAGGTCTTTTCCAACCTAAATTATTCTATGATTCTGTGATTCTCACAGGGTCCAGCAGGATCTGTCTGATATGGTTGTGGTAGCAGAAGATGGAGGAAGTGAGGCTTCTGCCTTCCACATATCTATCTGTGTGTAAAACTACCCCAGGATAAACCTCAGGGGGCATTGCAATCATCATTCCCTGTGTATGTTCTGATAGAGTCTGGAAACTGTGGAACCATACTTCATGGCTATTTGCAGCTATGCTGTCATATCCACATTAGTTTTCTGATGTGAGTTGGTGCATCCTTATCTGTTCAAACTCCAGTGTACTGATCCCAAGGTGTAGCCTGGGAACTTGAGTAGCAAAATGCTTTTGTCAGCATACCACAGACATGATGCTGGTTTTGCCTGAGGTAGTCTTTATGAGCCTATCGCTCCCTGTTACTTGTTTGTGTGCAAGAGCACACAAAGAGACTATTTTCAATGATATATGCTTAACTGTGTTGATAAAATTCATTTTTCTCATGTGTACACTTGAGATATTATATTTTGATTCTGTTCTGTGAGAAAGTGGTGTATAAAGGTAGGCAGAGAGTGTAAGAGGCAGTTATATTAAGAAACATGGTACAACAAAGCAGTCCAGAGATCTGCTAGCAGATCTTTCTGCACGAAATACTGACCTCAGTTAAGACATCTGAATTTAGTCATAAGGTCAGCATGGAAAATCAGGAAAGATGGAGTCACGGTAAAAATTAATTTCCAGTATGGTGCCTGTGGACCATCCAGCGAAGTCTTGATTTAGGCAAAATTGCTCCTTCTGCATAGTTATACAATTAGTTTATTAGCCCCTTTCTCGTTTTGGCAACTGAATCACTCCAAAGTAATTTTTTTCTCTAATGTACTGAATTTCCTGGGTTTTGTCTCCCTTTCTCTGTCTGAATGCTAGTAAGTACATTAGGTTTCACACAAAAAATGGTAACTTTTGCAGGGGGAGGGGACACTAAGAGCAAGAATGTATCTCTTGTGGAAATCAAATGCAGTCTTAATCAAGACTTGGGCCTGTAGTACCCCTTTATTTGGCAATATTCCTGTGAAAATATCTTCGTGGCCCCCCAAAAAGTTTCATATATAGATTTTCATTGCTGGTGGTTACATCCTGTTGGAATTATGACATTAAGGGATTTTTTTTCTCTACTTGAAGTGACTATGGTATGCTTGAAGGGAATGGAAGTTACATAAAGTCCATGTGTGGTTAATGCTGGACACCATACTCCTGAGAAAATTAGAAGTTTATCTGACACCGTATAAGCAGTCATGATGTAGCAACAGGCAGATACATTTAGCTGACAATAAAACAGTCTTACAATTCCTGAAATTTTAGTTCAGATTTTTTTTTTTTTTTCCATTTTATAGTGCATTTCAACTCTTTTTTTCCATTCAGTTTGGCTAAAATAGCATTAAATGCTGTGTTGTATTTCTGAATTATCAGGCTAATATGTGTGCTCAAAATGTCTATCAGAGTTTATTTGCCAGTTAGTAGCACTATTCATTGACAATTCTTCTTTAAATGTTAAGGCAGTTTCCACTTTATGAAGTTCCTTTTGTACTCATCACTTATGGTTCCTCCATGGTGGTGGCTGGGGGAGGAAATGAGCAGTGCTGTGGGCTTCAGAGATACTCAACATCTGTAACTTTAGAGTTAATGGAAGTTTAGAAATCATGGTGCATAAAAAAATTGAGTTGTGGATGTTTTGCTGGGTTTCTAACAGCAGTATTCTGTTTTTGGCTCAGAATGCTCTTGCTGGCTGCCAATCAGCTGGGTAAACGAAAGCCACAGTTTAACCAATTTCACAGTGTACTGCTGTACGCTGCAAGGCCACCTGCATGCAGTGGTGATTGGTATACTTGAGCTGTCTTTCAGGTCTGCACCTTGTCGTCTTCATACTTTGCCAGCCACCGAATGGAGAAAAGAAACCAATTTTCCAGCCCACCTCTGTCTTAATGGGAATAGGAAAGTTAATATAGATGGACCTTCCTATACCAGTATCAAAAAGAGACACTCTTGGTGAGGAAGGTCAGAGAGTTGTGCTGAAGTCTGTCAGCTCATGCCATACTGAGTATACTTGAGATTCCTGGTTTGTATTGTGATTTTTGAAGTGTAGGATGCTGGTTTTAGTTTGAGTGATAGCTATCTATATTGTGTATTACCAAATACTGAGATAAAGGCACTCAATTTCCTATATTGTGGCCATGGATTTTATCTGGACCAGTGATGTAGCAACAAATTCCCTCTTTCCGTGAGCTGTTCCATCCACCTAAAAATATTTATGACTCCTTCTACACAGCTCCACTTGCAAAAATCAATTTCTTTAACTTTAGTCTAGGTACTGTAACAAAAAGATATAATACAGGCCCAAAAAAAAAGTGTTGGTTTTCAGTTACTCGACAGAATGAAAACATATGACACAAAAAGCTGAAGCAGTTGAAAATATCTGTGTGGTTCCAGTAAAAGATCCTTGACTTGAGTCTGCATGTTCAGCCTGAGTGCATACTCTCTCTGAGTGTCCATACTCTCTCCTAAGGTTAAAATGTCTGGTTAACACTACCATGCATTCAGAGCCTGCTAGTATCTGTACAAAAACCTGGAGATTTTTGTAAATGATGCAAAAGGTTTTGTTTCAAAGAAAATTCAGATTAACTTCCTTAGGAATCAACTTCAAAAGTGAAAAATCTTCGAGGGATTTAGGCATTTTTAATAAGCTTTCCAACTATGCTGTCCTGTTAATCACTGGGAACCCGTTGGTACTGGATAATTCAACTTTTCTAAAACAGAAATGTATTTTATAAATGGACATGAAGCAGAATGTAAACAATAGGTGATACAGAATCAGGTCTTTGCGAGGTGCCATCTGAATAGTCACTGATACAGGTCCTGTAAAATACATTTTTGTCTTGGAGACAATGCAGTGTGGAGCAACTGAGATGATACTGATTAAACATTAAGCTGTGTTATTTTAAGTCCATAAATGAGATTCTGAAGACATGCTGCTGACAGAAAGAATTGCTACAGATGGTATTTTTTTTCACCACTAACAAGCAATTCAATACCTAACAAAAATAGCAATCTATGAACAAATAGGGAATCCAGCCAAAATCATTCTATACAAAGAGGGATAATAAAAGATCTGCTTTCAAGAAAATGAGCTATGCCAAATTGTGACACACAAATGACATAAAGAATTATCAAAGAGGACATTAGTTTTGTTTCTAGGAAAGGACATTAAAACTTGAGTTGAAAACATGAGAAGATGGAGCTGCATTGGAGTTTATTCTTTTTTAAAGGCAGGCACCTACCTGGCCTATTTCTATTTCTAAAAATATGTGTGCTGGATCTGTGACTTAAACTGACAAAGAGAGATTTACATCAGCAGAGTTGGTTAACAAACAAATTATGATCCCTTGTGTTTTACAAGGTGCAGTATTGAGCAAGTTCTTTCCTCGGCCTGAAGGTGACAGACTTTTCTAAAAACATTTTTTAGGGGAGTGTGTCAGTTTCACATAGGACTGAGTGATCAGCTACATACTATATTTGCACACACGCAGGCAGAATACGCACAATCTTTAACTATTATATGCTAACATAATTTGGGACAAATTCTGAAACTCTTAATGAATTCTGTGTAGAGATTGAACCAGTCCAGTGTTAAACTAAAAAATTTACATGTGAGATACTGATGCATGCTAACACTAGTTTTGTAAGTACAGAAATTTGTTAGTTGCTGGCACTGTTAGCAGTGGCTAACTAGAAGTCTGCCCTGTTTATGACTAAGTGGCAAGAAAGAAAATATCCTTGAAAGCAGAAGTGGGGAGGGAATTCTTTCAACCATTGGCAGTTTTTGCTGTTCAAGTAAAGATGCAATATAAAAATTATTAATGTTTATTTTGCAAACGTGAATTTTTCTAGGCACTTGCAAAACTTGGTTGACAAAACGCAGGTTTCCTTTTATTACTAATTATTATTATTATTATTACTCAAAAAAGGTCAAAAAAAATTTTAACTTTGAATTTTTTTGTATAATAGATTTTGATGGGTGGTCCTAATCTGGTTTGTTTTAGAGATCTACCACCCACAGTGTCACGCAAGATCCAGTATCTGCTCCTTTTTGGTCCATGAGACAACAGTTTTCATTGGCGGGGTGGGAATGGAAAGAAACTCATCAATTCCAGCATCTGTGAGCAGACTTTTATGCATGTGTTTTACAGGCGTATCCCTCCCTCACTTTCACCCTTGTCACTGTCAATCACAGCCTCAACTAAGAGTCTACATACAACAGCTGCTGAAAGTTGCTGATGAGAAAAGTAATTTATGATTAGGTTTTATCAACAGTTTCAGCTGGAAAATTAAGAGAAAGGAACAATAGTCACAAAATACACTGTGCTGAAAATAAGAGTACATAAGCATCAACAAGAGCCCGTGGATGGAATTCTTGCTTAAACAGGTATACATCAGGACCTGATACAGTTACAGCACTGCAAAACCAGACTGCAAAAGCAGCAGTTCGTAAGAGTTCTAAGGCCACATTCATCCCGTTTAGCCATGGGCAGTACACTGAGATCACAGCAGGCTCCTCTTACTGGCAGAGGAAAGACAGTTGGTTCAGCCCAAGGAGGAGCTGAGTATTCCTCTCTGTCTTCACTATTAGGGGAGCAAAAAAAAAAACCTGCTGAGTTTGTACAAAGTGCATAGCAACCAAAGAATTTGGAGCCTGTTTCAGAACCTCTGTGGTTCGCTTCACTTCTTTCTGCCTAGTTTCAGCAGGTTGAATGATTTTTGCCTTGCAATAATTTGTCTTTTTCTTTACTGCTGCTACTCCTACTTTGTAGAACTGAGAGACAGGGAGGCTAGGTAACTCATTCAGTATCATACAGGAAATGACGGAGCAGAGGAGGAGGTTTTACAAACCATGGGTAGATGTCCTAAGTACTCAGACATCTTTCTATAGTAGACATATCAGCAGTAGAAGAACTGGGAATGAGATTAAAATTTAATTGAAGTAATCACAGGTCGCAGTCTCAATGTAAGACTTAAAATTTTGTAATATATTTTAAAGTATTATCTAAAGGCCTGAACTGTAAAAAAAAAAAAAAAAAATCTAAATCTGAAAAAATCCCAGTAAAAGTATCATTGCTCACACGAGATAAGAAACCATTACATCTTTCTTTCTACTTTTCTACAGGATGCTACTTCAGCCTGATGACTCCTTGCAGATTCTAGCACCTGTGGAAGCTGATGTGGGTTTTTATGCTTGCAATGCATCCAATGCCCTGGGATCTGACTCTGTCTCCATTGCTGTCACTCTAGCAGGTAATAGTTCACTGTGGTTGCAGGATGGTCCCTGCCACCTGTATGATTCTGGACAGGTATTGTTTGTGGGGGAATAGATGGCTATGGATGCTGGATGGTCAAGGTGGGTCACAGAGGTACACTGGTGTAAACATAGGGTGCGAACTCTGGAAGACTCTGAGACATAGTCCAACTTTCAGACAGTTCACAAGACTTGTGGATTTCTGCAAGAGATCAGTGCTTTTTCTCACTTGCTGCATCTGACATGCTCTCAAGACAGTGCTCATCCTGGTTATTCACAGCCTGTATGGGCAGTGCAGTCTGAGCCTCCCAATTTGTATGCGACATCTTAAATCCATCCCTGATCGGGTCAAGTTTAACAGAGTGATTGAAGGATTTATTCAGAGGTATTTTAGGCAAGCCTGAAACATACCAGAGCTTAAGAGCTAGCCCCTTGCAGGATCAAGCCCTGTATCATAATCAATCCATTGTGGCACAAGCGTGGCTGACACTATTTCAATTGCTGGCAAATACAGATTCACAAAAAATTAACTTTTATGTTTATGTTTCTCTAGCAGAAGTTGAGTTCTAAAGCAGGCTAAATATCCTTTGTTAGTTTAGATTTCAGTTCTAAAGAGAACTCACCCAAATAAAAGCCGAGGGAAATGGGCGGTAATGCATGAATCCATCTTCTTCAGGGTTCATTGGTAGGCGATGTCAGAAGGCTCACAACCAAGTGAGGAAAGACAGAGCAGCAAATGTGAATGAGAAGCTGTTGAGTAAGATGAAAGGACAGAGACAGCTAAGGACTGTGACGAGGTAGGGAGGTCTTAGAGAAGGAGGATCCTATTTATCACAAAGGCAAAAGGAATCACATTAGGAATGCTAGAAAGCTTATTGATTTTTCAGACCTCTCCATTTCACTTGTCCAGAATGTGGAAGCATTTGAAGGCCTCCAATGTGTGGACAGTGACCATCAGCTGCCAATGTATCAATATATGATTAGAGGAAGGAATAGTGTTGAATAGCTTGAGTTTTTTACACCAAACACAGAGAAAATTTTAGGTAAGGTGGCCATAAAGAAAATCTAAGAATGCAGAAATGACCAGCAGTGAAACTCTGATGATCATTAAAACAACTGGAAAGAGACCTCATCTGTCCCTTAGAAGGAGAACAACTGAATCCCCCAGAGACGAAAAGGAAGATCTGCATCAGAGCTACAGATCACATGTGGGCAAAAACAAAGAGACTGGTCCTTTTTACACTACTGCAGATCAGGAATATCTTTGTGAAATTCCAGTCAGCAGGGCAGTAACCCTCTTGTGCTGCACAACCAAGAAGCTGAACATAAGGTTCAAAAATCACCAGTCGAAACTGCTATTCTGTCCATATTGCTCCAGTTAGTTTAAAAGCCATAGTCTTTGTACAATGTGTGTTGTGGAGACAATTTTGTGTGAAGCTATAGAAAAATAAATTGAGCATTAGGTGCACATGTGGCACAGGAAGGCTATTTGCTTTTTAATTATTATAATTAATTATCAAGGCTGTAGTTTGACCTTTTTAGATAAAACAATATTCATGCATCCTAGACTCAAGCTGAACTCTGTTTAGGAACTGGTATACATCCAAGGCAAAGAGCTGAACATCTTATAAAATGAGGCCATAAATATCAAATTGAGGTACTGAGCAGTTTTTGGAACAAAGCAACAAACCTTTTGGCATAATGGAAGTACTTTCTCCAAAAAAAAACTAGAAACCTGAGTCCATCTTTAGAGGAATCAGGAGTGGGCCTGAAAGGTTATTTCATTGAAGAATTTTCTGATCAGTTTAACACATGCATGGAAAAAAAGTCAGTGGAATATGCTTCCATTTTTCTCAATGGTTTGCTACTCATTTATGAGTTGAACTGCTAACAGATTTTTAATCTTTTGATGAAGTTGTGGAAACCAGGTAAGGGGAAAAAAAGGCTGATGTATAGCTGAAGAATTATTTTCTTTTCTTTAGACTTTGCCACCAAGCATCAAAACTTTTGCAGATACTTTAACAATAAAATGTAGTATTTTAGTTTGCTATTTTTAGGCATTAAAAGCACCAAGATAAAAATAAAATAATAAAAAACAAATCAAAAAACCCCAACATATATATATTTATTATTATTTTATAAAAGTAAAAACAAACAAAAAAACCCTGATATGACAGGAATTCCAAATGAAAGGCATCTTTTAAAGGCCCTGGAAATATAGCTATATGGAGCAATTAAGTTTTCAGGACTCTCCATGAGCTCAATGAAACCAAATTCTTTTTCTCACCTCCATCTTTTCTTCCCTGGTCACGTCCAGATTAACACACAAATGAAGCCAGTGGTAGACATTAGCCTAAAACTGCAGCTTCTGGAGGTAAATGATGATATCTGAACATGTTTTTTATCTGTACTCCATTTATTTAAAGCGGAAAAAAATGTGTTTATAGATTTTTGGATAAGGATGAGTTTGAAAATACAACACTGAGTCAAAAACACCCAAGTCCCATACCATTTGAACAACTGTTGACATATTCTGCCCCTCTTGCCAACATCCTGCCTGCAGAGCACTTTGGCTGAGACAAGGGACTGCCTTAACTCAGCTCTGTCAGCTCTGCTTCTTCACTTTCATATCTCAGAAGAGCTAAGCCTGAGTATCTCTGAACTGTTTTGTGTCATGTGGGCATGCCTTTCACTACCCCTACAAAAGGAGCTGCAGAAGGTTCCTCAAGCCCCTGAAGGATAATTCCATAGCTAATCCCACACAGACAGGCACAACAGCAGAGGAATACCTTGACCCACTTGCTTGTTGTCACCGATGTGGGAAGCACATTGAAAACAATTTGAAAAGTTTGTTGCAGGCAAAGCAGGTATCTTTGTTAGAGATAAAAAATATTAACGCATAGTACTGTTGCTATAGGCTTTAGATGAAACAAAACAGGTTATCTGACAGAAAGGAGTTTGTTTATGTCTGTCATCTTCTTATGCTAGCCATTATGAAAAAAATTCCTGGTTATGGGCCAGTCTTCCCAATCCCAGTGTTTCCACTGTAGCTTAAAGAATACATGATCGATGTGTAGAAACAGCTTGCATGTTGCTCTAAACTTCATGTACTATTAATGTGCCTGCAGCTGTCACTCAGGCCTCTTTTGCCTATGTTTTGCCTTTGGCAAAGGGTGGCATTTTGGTTGCAGTGCAGGCAAATATCTTGCTGCAGCTGCAATTGTACTGCTGTTTATTGATTCAGCTGGTTCTCGTGTGTGAACGTATGTCTTTAATGCTATTCTGCCTCTGCTCTAACTATACTTTTTCTTTTTCTGAGACAGTTTTTCCCATGGAATTTGGTGACACTGTAATATTATATAGAGCAAGTGGCCTCATAGTCCAGCATTTTTCCTTTATCCACTTGTCCTGTGTAGGTACTTCCACAGTGTCCTAGGCCATTTGTCCCATGTGATTCCAGTATGCTTGGTCTGATAAGCTGTGGTGCTTCTTTTATACAGGAAAGCCACTGATAAAGGCATCAAGATCTACTGTGATCAACACTGAATTGCCTGCTGTCACTGTTGATATTGGAAGCACAGTGAAAACAATCCAGAGAGCAAATGTTACCATTAGCTGCCAGGTTGCAGGTGAGAAATTACTCGGTCTCCCATGCACGTGCCTTCGGCTCTGAATTTCTCTGAGGTTATTTGCTAAATTGGTGTCTCCAGGTGCAGGTGAGTGAAACTGAAAGGATTCCCTAGGACTCAGGCAAGCTTCGTTGCTTCCATTGGTTCTTAGCATAGAAATTTTCCTCCTTTTATCAATACCAACAAGAAAAGTAAGGTGGCTTAAGAAAACCGGTCTGGGACAATACGATAGTCATCTTTGTTAGAAATACACTGTATGATGTGAATACAACAAAACTGATACACATTCCTACCAGTTGGGGAGGTTTGGTGAGAATATACAAGTATTGATTAACTCGTTTCCTCATTAAATGGTGTTTCAAAGTCCACTCTGGTTAGTTCCTTCTTTTCCTGCCAACCTCTGTCTTTTCAAATTAAGGGCATGTTAGGACACTCTTTTTTCTGATTTTTTCTTTTTTCATCTTGGGAGTGCAGGAATTCAAAGGAATTCTGCTGAAACAGGGTTTTCCCTGAAACTCTTTTCCAGCCGAAGACTGAATGGTCCTCAGTCTTACACCGGCAGTTTGACTCTTTCCAGTGGTGACCGAAAAAAGGTTGACCTTATCTGTGCGTTGCAGTCCTACGCTGTTGGTGGGAATGGTGTTGGTATGGGGAGGAGGGGTGAGGGAAGAGACACAGCTGTGAAATCTCTAAAGACTCAGGGCCAGGCTTTTGATTCATTAAACTCTCATGCATAGTATGAGGGGGAATGGGATGGGAAGGGAGAAGCTTATAAAACACAAAGTGAGCCATGCTGACTGTTACACAAATGTCTGCAGTGGAGACTTCTATGAAGTCCCTTAGACCCTTGCTTTAGTTTCTTGTCCCTAGCAGCTGCTTCAGATGACTAAATAAGCATCTGCACTGCAAATACACAAATGTCCTGCTTTTTTTAAGCTTCCTGCTCACTTTAAGCACTTAGTGATTGTCAGTTTTTCTTCTTCAAGTGCTGCCAACCACAACCCTATGCAAATTATTAGGTGAAAAGTATTTGGCTCAGGTTTCACTCTTTGGTCATGTCCTTTAGAAAAGCCTGCACAACATCTATGCAAACACTAGGCTGGGATTCCAGTTCATTAATTACTCTCAGTGGGATTAATGAAAGAAAAATACAGCATCATTTTTCCTAGTGGTTCATGAAGGAGTAAATTCAGTAATTCTATTACCTTCTCAACATAGAAATTAGGCACTCTCTTGCAATCAGGCTGATGTCCAGTCTTTCAAGAAAGAAGGAGATGAAAGTTGTCCTCTTTTTGCCCAGGCCCATGCATGGCCACCTGCACTGACAGTGTGTGAAAGAGACTAAGTATTATACTATCATAAATTATTTTGGATTTCGCTCTCTGTGTTCTCTCAGCTGCAGATGGGGAGGCCTTCCACAGGTGTAGACAGTGATTGCTGATTTAAGAAGTGCAGCCATTTCCCTAAAGAAATCATGAAAAGAACAGGATGTGGCTGAGCAAAGTTGCCACAGTTCTTATGGCATTAGAAAACTATGGGAGGGCAATCACCATCTTCTCTCCCACAAGAAGGCTTTTTGCTATCTAGTAACATTACTGTATATTGGATTCTTCTGCGATACAGAAGAAATTTCCTTAAATCGTACTTTTCTTCGTGGCTCTTTATCTTTTGCTACTGCCTCTGCAGAAAATGTCAACTATGTTTGACACCAGAGATGAATACTGTTTAAATTATGATAAAGTCACAAACCACAAGCTGTAATATTACACAGGGAATAAGAGAGTGATTAGTGAGGGCAGAAATATTTTATAGGCACTGGAATCCTATTTTCATACAAAAGCTGTTAATAATTCAACAGCCATTTAAAAAAAGCTACATATGGGAAGAGATCCAGGAACAGAGTGATTTCTCTCAGCTGTCTCACCTATGCCTGGAAAATACACCATCTCATAAAACCTGTTAAAGAACATGACAATAAATATAATTTTCCTTCTAATTTAAGCACTAATTTTTTTGGTTTAGCGTCAGAGGCTTGATTATTCAACCTTTTAATATATTTTTTATTATTCTGCTTCGAACTATCAGTTCCAAAGATAAAAGCAACATGTACCATTTCTTCAGTCAGCAAACGTGTCATATCCTAGTGATTTCCTCAGAGTAGATGAACTTTACAGCTATGTAGTTGGCCAAATTTTCTCAGAAGGCATTGACAGTGAAATGGCCATCAAATCATAGTAAGTTAATGTGCAATGGCTAATGCAATAACAGGTGATAATAAGAAAGAAACCAGTGTGAGAATGAAATGAACATAATTAGAAAGCAAACTAACATACCCAGAAATCACGTGGAGACTTACCTAGCTGAAAAAATTCTTCACACGGTTTTGTAAAGCCATAGTCTTTTTCCTTCTTGTTCTTTTCCTTTAGTCTTTTCAGGATGCCCTGAGCCAGCACAGCAACTGAGAGTTCTTCCAGATCAGAATTTTGTGCCTGTTAATCTCATCATTATAAGCTGCGTTGCTATCACTGTGCTGTATAGTCTGTAGTATAGGACCATGCCTGTATTAGATCTTGATGTGTTGGCTCATATAACGACACATATTTACTGAGAGTCAGTAGGACAGCAGAATAAATATTTATAAGAGAAATGCTAAGTATAAGGATCACTTAAGACATTTTCTAAAGCTGCTTTTGCTGCCAAGGGACAGAAGCATACACTTGCTGCTAACAGGTGTTGATAAGCCTGGAGAAGGTTTCTTAAAAACAAGAGATAATGAAAGAGAACATTACCCAAGTCTAGAGAGTAATTTTATATTGCTCTTCAGCTTCTTATGAAAGGCATAGAACTGTCAAAATCTGAGTTGAAATTTATAGATATTATCTGTAAGACAGGGGAAACCAAAATCATTCTGGATGCATTAGAGTTTAATTGCCTCCTGATAGGAATTATATCGGGCTGAAACTCTCTATTTTGGTTATACCACAAAGAGGGTGTTGTGGTTTTCTTCGAGCTTGAAACCCCGTTTTATTTCACTGGACATAACTTCACCATTTTGTCTACAGAGGTGAAAGAATTTTTTTAAAATACATTTAGGTGATTGTGGTCAATCCCAGACTTCTCCACAACTAATCGTAAGGGAACTCCCACCCAAAAGTGACTCAGGAGTCTTGCAGATGCATGTGACATCGAGCTGGAGAATTTACTACAAGTTTCAGAACACCAGCAGCATTTCTGCTGTGAGCAATTTGATTGCTATGGGCAACTTCACTTCCAAATGGAATGCAGGAGCAATTTGGATCACATCAGTATCACTAGGAAGCTTTCTGTTGACTTATATTGGGCAGATATTCATTCAGATACCAGAAGCCTCAATTAACCTGGCTCAAGCTGTTATTGAAAATATAGTTGGACTTGAAAGGAGGAACCAATTTAAAAAATCTAGTTCTTAGGGCATTTCTCCATTATATCCTTCAGGCCACAAGACTTCAGAGGCATCTGTCTGCAAAGTGTCACGTACCATTAGTCAAAGTTCAGTCAGAACACGTTTGGAACAGTGACTTAAAATACATTACCAGCCTGTCCTGGTTATCCTTGTCTCTCTCCTGCTTCAACTTGCATCTTTTTCAACTCTCCTAAACAGTCCTTTCCTCTGTATTTCACCTATAGGCTGGAGGTTATATTTTTCTAGTTCTTAACTTTCTTTACAACCCATATTTTTTCATCAGGTAAACCAGATTCTGACGTGCAAGTCACTACTTCAAGAATATTGTGGCACTGGAAACAAATCACCACTGCTAGATCCTTATATTGCTATGTTTCTTTTCCCCAAAAGTTTATGGTTTAGCAAAATTATCTTGATTGGCGTGCTGAGTTCTGCTTGCTACATATCCCAGATAGTCTTTTTGTGCAGGATACATGCATAGTGTTGGAGGGGAATCATGGAATCACATAGAACGGTCGGCGTTTGAAGGGACCTCTGGAGTTCATCTAGTCCAACCCCCCTGCTAAAGCAGGTTCACCCAGAGCAGGTTGCACAGGATCACATCCAGGCAGGTTTTGAATATCTCCAGGGAAGGAGACTCCATAACCTCCATGGGCAGCCTGTTCCAGTGCTCTGCCACCTTCAAAGGAAGGAAGTTTTTCCTCATGTTCAGGTGGAACTTCCTGTGCTCTGGTTTGTGCCTGTTGCCCCTTGTCCTGTCACTGGGCACCACTGAAAATAGTCTGGCTCCATCCTCTTGACACCCATCCTTTAGATATTTATAAGCATTAATAAGGTCCCCTCTCAGTCTTCTGTTCTCCAGGATAAACAGACATAGGTCGCTCAGACTTTCCTCAGAAGAGAGGTCCCCTAATCATCTTCACAGCCCTCTGCTTGACTCTCTCCAATAGTTCCCTGTCCCTCTTGAACTGGGGAGCCCAGAACTGGACACAGCACTCCAGATGTGGCCTCACCAGGGCAGAGGAGGAGGAGGATAATCTCCCTCAACCTGCTGGCCACACTCTTCTCCATACATCCTAGGACACCATTGGCCTTCTTGGCCACAAAGGCACATTGCTGGCTCATGGTCAGCTTGCTGCCAACCAGCACTCCCATTCCTTCTCTGCAGAGCTGCTCTCTAGCAGGTCAACCTCCAACCTGTACTGGTGCATGTGTTTATTCCTCCCCAAGTGCAGGACTCTACACTTGCCCTTATTGAACCTCGTTAGGTTCCTCTCTGCCCAGCTCTCCAGCCTGTCCGGGTCTTGCTGAATGGCAGCACAGCCTTCTGGTATATCAGCCACTCTTCCCAATTTTGTGTCATCAGCAAACTTGCTGAGGATGCCCTCTGTCCCTTCATCCAGGTCATTGATGAATATGTTGAATAAGACCGGACCCAGTACTGACCCCTGGGGTACTCCACTAGCCACAGGCCTCCAGCTGGACCGAGCACCGCTGATAACAACTGTCTGAGCTCTGTCCTTCAGCCAGTTTTTAATCCATCTCGCTGTCTACTCACCTATCCCACACTTCACAAGCTTACCTATGAGAATGTGCCAGAAAGGTGAAGAAGATTAGACTTGGGTAACTATTCAATACCTAAAGTCCTGCCTGCCCACCAAAGTGAGTTTTGTTTCTAGCTGGCACCTCACAGACTTTCAGTCTCTGTCATGGTTTCTGCAAGGCAAACACACTCAGCCATCTGTCCTCTGTCGTTCACCCTTACCCAACAAAACTGATTTAAATGCACTTGCTACCCCTTGTGGCAATGCCATGCAATGCTGTGTTTGCACATCCCTGTGCTGACTGCCTGCTGTTCCTGTCTTAGGTCTATATGTCACTAAAGGTGGAAGCACAAAGGAAAAGGAAGCTTCTGCTCACTGACACATACTGCTTATCTTCCCTAAACCAAACTGTAGGAACAGGGGTACAGGTTAGTTTCAAATAATCTCCTGTTGATGTGGAAACTTAATATTAAAGATAGAGGAAGAACACACTTTTTAGAGTAGCAGTCAGGAAAAGGCTTTTGTAAAGCTGTTGGATATTTTGTAGGTACAATGCTCCTTTCCTAGTTGCAACGGTAATACCTCAACAGTAAGGGGTCTTACCTTTAAACTGTTGTTGCTTCTTTTGCTAGTGAAGTGTATACAAGAGGATTCTGTCTTTCTGAACTAAGACTATCTGAGTAGCTGTCTGCAAGAAGCAAATTAGTTTTGTTTGTCTCTCTATACTTATTTAAATCCTTGCGCTTGAGGACTATGGTCATATGGAATCATCCTTGTCCCTTTCCCTTCTTCTTTACCCTTCTCAGCACTCGTCATTCCTTCCTCTTCTCCCACTTATCTTCCTTTATTTTCAAGAAAAACTTGAAAGCTCTCCCCAGTTTTAGTCTTCAAAAGAAAGAAGATGAACCCTGGTTGGAATTAGAGAAAGCTTTCTAATTTTATAATCTTATGATTGTTTATTTCTGAGGTATGTTTCTTAATACTTCCATGCCTAAGTTCAGCAATAGACATAGTGTGAATACCTGTGCACTGTAAGTAACTTACACTGCAAGAGAGGGTGGATCATTCCTTCACTAGGGTGGCTTTGGGAGGACAAGTGCTGGGATGTGAGTGTTTTTCCCTCTCAAGGACTGCAGAACTGGAAGAGTCTCCATTTTCTCTCCTTTGATCTCCAAAGCTCACCTTTCAAACTTCCTTCACCAAAATGGAAACACAACAAACAAGCAGGCTTGAATAAATTCAAAGGTTGGGGTTGTTTGCTATCCAGTGGTTGTCTGAACTCCCCTAAGGACTTTGTCTGGATGCTCTGGAAAATATCAGAGTGAGGTTTTAAGTGGTGGTCAGCCCACCCATGCCACATAGGTCAAAAAGTAGCAGCCAGATGGAAAGCTGTTGTACAGGTCCTATGCCAGCAGAGGTGGTCAGAAACAGGCCAACAGCCCATCCTTTTGAAAAAGATGAGCTGTAGCGACACAAACAAGTGTAAACCTTTGGAAAACAGCATCATAGACAAGAACGATTAGTTCTCTGGGTATGCCATGAAGAGTCCACATTAGCATATGATATTTACCCTCAGACAAACGTGAGAAAAACTGCAGTCTTTTACAGCCTACTTCCTGCTACTTTCTGAATGTAGACAAGACCTATTGCCCTTATAGGGCTTCAGCTTTCCTTTCTGGCTGCCAGGCTTAGAAATACTGATTCCAAATGTCTTGGCAAAGTTACCAGGTGGCTCTGGGAGAGGTGGAAAATGGGCCACAATGCTTTGATGTGGAAGAATAAGGGAAAAATCTCCCTTTCCCACTTGCATCTGCACATGTTTAACAAGACACCTGCAATCAGGTGGCCACTACGAAAACAGAAAAATTGGTGGTCATGCCCAGTGAGCACATCCCAAGTGAGTTATTTCCAATGACAGGGCCACAGAATTGACAGAGTGGGTTTTGGTTTTTGACGTGGAGACACAACCAGAAAGCTGTGGGCAATAGGCAGAGGAACACGTTGCTGTGACATAAGGCAGGGAAGGATTAAGTTGGGCAGCAGACACTTAAGAATAACTGCCTGTACACATGCCTGTAATCTACAGTGGACACCAGAAACTGCATGTTCACATGAAAGAGATTAACTGCCTGCCACATACAGAGGGTACCATAAAAGGGAAAGTATGACCTCCAGCAGTTACCAGGACTAGTGATGTATTACTCCTTACAGCCATGGGTCCACACAGTATTATTTCCTCCCAGGCACAGCTCCAGAGGTCTATCCCATCTATTGAGACTTCCAATACCATTTCTTGTAAACCAATTGTTTAGTAGTAAGTGACACTAAGTTACCTGATCTGGTATGCATTTAAATCGAGGTAGCAATCCCTATGCCAAGGAAATACTATCTACTGCAAGGCCAGAGATCTTGCCAGCTACACATCAGAACCCATTCCTACAAAAGGGTACCCAAGAAAGATAGCTGGATCTTAGATCCAAGCACGCAAAAGGAGGCAAACCTTCCTATAGCGAGTTACGAATCTATGACAGTCTGTTGCCTGAAGACTTGTGGTGAGACCGGTGAAACTTCGTTTCTGAAGATGTAAATGCTAGTTGTTGCATAATTTCAAAATGGAAAAATTGGATTAATTAATGAAAGAGAAGTCCATGGAGGGCTCCTGACTCCACAGAAACTACTTCTGGCTCAGCAAGTTGCTGAGACGAAACTAGTGGGAGGCTGGGAGAGGCACCAGCTTATGGCTTCTTCCAGAGACTGGATATTAGGTTAGATTAACCTTTGTTCTGATCCAATAGAGGCTTGCTTTTAAAAGTGATCAGTTCAGAGTTCACTTGTTCAATTCTGGGACAATAAAAGGGAAGACTTCGATTCAGTTTTATTTCAACTCTTCTGCTCCGTCTCAAAAAGATGTAAGAAACATAAAGGCAGGCAATATAAAAGAGTTGACTAAATGCTTCTGAACTGCAAAAAATGTTACTTGGAAGTCATATTAAAATCGTGTTTTAATTGTTCTGTCTTAACAATTTTGTCTGTAGAAACCATAGCACTGTTTAGCAACCACTGTATCTTGCATGTGTTATGTTTTGTCAATGTTTTTCTAGGTGTTCCTGAAGCAGAAGTTACTTGGTTTAAGAACAAGGTCAAGCTGTCCTCTGCTCACCATCTTCATGATGGGTTGCTGCTGATTGCAAATGTTTCTTTGCCTGATCAGGGACTGTACTCCTGCAAGGCAGCCAATCTCCGTGGGGAGGTAACTGAAAGCTCCCAGCTGTTGGTTCTTGGTAAGTCCAGGGTATTTTGCACTTGTAGCAATAGTAATGTGGCTTCTGGCACATCTAGCCGACAGAATTAATCAGATGATGTGGAAGAAGAAAAGAATCTGGGAAGATAATCAGTCTACATTTGCTCTCTGGTCAGCATCACCTGAAAGAAGGTGGTGGTAAAGGGAAGATGGATAAGTCCCCCCAAGCACAGGGACTACACCTCCCAGTCCTGACATACTCAGTTTCCCCCTTTCAGACTTAACCAGCTAAGAAAAACATTTATTAACCATTTCTTAAAGTGGCTATCTTGAAATGAGAATGATGCCACTTTTTCCCTGTGAAGTGCTCTGCCTCTGCTGAGCAGCCTTTCCATACATGGCTGTGTGATACTGACCTGTTTCACACCTAACAGGTACATAAACCCAGTATGCTTTTAAAAAGCACTTCCCAAGTTAAGTGAAGGGCGAAGTTTACTTTTTCTTGGGTTTCTAAACAACAGATAGAAATCCCAGCTGGGTTATTCAAAAGGACAATGTCAGCTGTGAAGTATGGGTCAAGTGTTACCTGGTGGTAATTGGACGTGTGGGAAAGGGGTTTCCTTTCCTAGTAACTCATCTTTTGTCATTTCACCGTGCCTGGCATATGGATGACCCAGCCAGACTTTGTAAGTGCTTCTGTATATTTTATAGTGAAGTGTCAAATTTTGAAACCTAGTCCCTGTTATTGGTGCAGCACCATTAAAGCATCTGTTACAGCTCTCATCTTTCATGACTAAAATGAGCACAGGTCCCATGGATGATGCAGCTTCCAGAGGAAGTTTTAAAGTGAGTTTTCTCCATTTCACAGACAACACTAAAATGAATGTTCATATGGTTTCCTTGTGAATCCAGACTGCGTCTAGAAACTCAGCCTAAAAAAATCTGAAAAAAAAGCAAATCAGCTGGTTTTCAGTTATAAATAAAAACTCTCACATGATCTTTAAATCCTTTTGTGATCTTTATAAATGGCTTAGTTTTTAAAGACGGAAAGTTACTGTGAGTTATGCAAGCTGCTTATGTTTGTAGGCAAATGACATTTTTAGTTCCTTGATGGAAAGAAAGACTTCAAGCATCCACGACTCATACTTCTGATGGTGAATGTGATCAGCAATAGAAAACTTGCTTATTGTGTGCTGTGATCTAATTGAAAGGGGATGAAACAACCATTCACTTAAATCAAATACCCCATCATTTCCACAACAAACAGAATTAGGAATGATAGGCAATACAATCGATTTTTAAAATAGCATTATAGTTAGTAAAGAACTAAATCCTGCAGTTCTCAGCATAGACTTCTCCTCTTGAGCTTTGAACTCTTAGTCCTTTGGAGCTCTGCCTAAGTACACCACAGGATTTGGCAGGGTTATAGCCATATTTAATCAGGCTTGATCTAGGTTGTAGCAGACATTAAAAGGTTTTCCACTGACTGCCATGGACATTTGATTTGGCTTCTATGTTGTACAAATTTGCTCTTTCAACCAAGCTGCTGTATCTCCTGATAACATGTACTTTGGTCACATATGAAGAGGGTCATCCAGAATGCCATGG
This sequence comes from Leptosomus discolor, assembly GCF_034619465.1. Taxonomy (NCBI): domain Eukaryota; kingdom Metazoa; phylum Chordata; class Aves; order Leptosomiformes; family Leptosomidae; genus Leptosomus; species Leptosomus discolor. The sequence goes on along the minus strand of NC_141419.1, from coordinate 56,291,295 downwards.
TGGCCTTCGGAGATAATTTCTTTTATTTTGTGGTAATACTGATCCAGATGTTATTTTAATAATTTCTTTAGTTCCTTACCTAAGATGAGACAAAGCACACCTTTAGTAGTTGCCCAAAGTTACTTAAACTGCCCCTTTGAAATAGTAATGTTCGGCACAGCAAATAATGCAGCAGTAGCTGATAGCGGTTCTTCTGATACCCCTGAGATGTTTTCTGCTATAGTGTTGGTCATCACTTCAGTCTCCCAATCTATTACCAGAGCCTCCACGACCTCTTCCTTACCTAGAAGACTTGGCAGCAGTGCTTTCCAATGCTGGGACCAACAATCATTCAGTGCTGACCTCTCCTTCAGGAACAAAAATGACCGTCAGTCCAGGGAGTTCTGCTTACATTGGTAAGTCAAGTGCTTTAAGATTTTTTTGTAGATCAAAAAGGGTTTAGAGTTTAGATTACAGTTATGCATCCAGTTTTCCATTACAGTTAAGCATTCAGTTATCCCGCCATGAAGCACTGGGACAAAAGACTTCAAACTGACAACTCATTGTCAGTCATAACCACTGCCAAATTGTTTTTAGAAGTCAGAAATTGATTTTAAAAAAAAAGAGAACCTTTTGTTAGTGTAATACCCCAAAGCTGCATGCAAAATAAGGGCTCCATTTTGCCACACTTTATAACACTCCGTAAGAAGCAGTCCCTGCTCTGAGGGGCCGGCATCAATGCAAGACATGGCAAACTGATGTGCTAGCTTATCTAAAAGAAGAAGCACTTGTGGTTCTGTTTTTCTTTTTCTTCTTCATTTGGGTACCAGACTTTCCGTACGTCTGCTATTCATGTTGTGTCCTTCTTCTTCAGAGCCTTTTCTAGAGTTTTGCCTGTCTCTCCAGACATATTTTTCTCTTGCAAGCTCTCTGTTTTATTCTATTAATTTTATTTCTCTTTGTTATATCACACAACCAACGTCTGCAGAAAGCAGAAATAACCCAAATGAAATGCTTTTCTTCTTTTCATCCTTTTCTGCCTTCCATGTAGCTTTCTCCTCTTTACACTGCTATATGGTGTAAACTCCTTTTATATCTGTGAGCATGATTTGTTTGCAAAGAGAAACTAATATTTTTCTAAAGTCCAAGGTATGTTTATTTTAAAATTTAATTTCTCGCTGATCTTGAGCCTCTACTAACTGTCAGGCTCAGACAGGCAAGCAGCTTCTCTAATGGCCTTGTTACTGCATACAGTGAAATTTTGTGATGCCCTGCAGTATCAGAGCAATCTTTTATCTTTTTAGAGGTAGGGATCTGAAACTTTTAGCAAAGGGTCTGTAGCTGGCCTGAGTGTTTATAGCTCTGGTATTCATACCTTCCAAAATATTTTTTGCTTACATTTAATAGCAATTTTAAGATTTTATTTTCACAGTGGGGGCTTTCTATTTATGTTTTTAGTTTTGTATGGTTTACTTTTCCCCAGTGATGACATCTGCATACTTTTGCAACGGCTTTTAGCATGCAGCTCTGGATTACATTTCTGCTTGCACAAAAACTGCACTGAAATAGTCCTTGATGGGAGGAATATCTGAAGGTATTTATTAGCATTGAATAAATCATTTTGAGTACGGTTTTACTGTACTTACACCCAGTTGTAAGACCAGGTCACTCTCCTGTTTCACCCATTTCCTCTCAGGTTTCCAAAAAGAGGTCTTTAGTAGTTTTAAGGATTTTTTTATTGTTTGAAAGCAGTAATTGAACCGCAAACGGTGTTCTGCACTGCCTGTATATAACTGCCTCTAAATTAGTTTCATTTGGCCATGTTGCCCTGTACCCTGCCATTCTGCTCCAGGAGCAATGAATTTCCATGAATCTTAATAGCAAAATAGCAAACCAGTTTCATTCTTGAGGCAATTCCCTCAACTTCACTGGAATTTTACTGACCTGAATTTGAGGCCTGTTATTGTTAAAACCTAAGGAAACCTCCTGAGAGTTTTTTCATTCCATCAGCATGGAATGGGCTATCCAATCAGTTAGAAAGCTACAGTCCAGTGTGCTGCATCACGTTGTATCACCAAAACAAATACACAAAGAATTCAGCTTCCATGTATGTTACTTAAATATGTTTTCTGTAGTTGTACCAAAGAATTTGGATTCACCTTCACTGCAAATAAACATTATTGGTCAGAAAAATAAAAGGACTTATCTCTCAGATTTTGGGGTTTTTTAATCTACATCTAGTTTACCTCGTACACTAATCTCAGTATAGACTACAATAAAAGACTCTATATTTACTCCCAAAATCAGTCTCCTCACAGTCTTCCAGTACAGTGCCTAAGTTTATCATGGACTACTGTGATACCTTTATAATCAAGATTTGTCTGAAATATTGCTGCACTGGAAAGAAAATCTGTACATGTTTCTAAGCACCAGCTTCAAACACCAATTTAGGAGCAACTTGTGAACTTGTGACCCATGTCTGTGTCCTCTGCCTACAGCACCCACTACAAGCTGTCCCCTAATTCTTTCTATTCTGCCACCCAGCCAATTGACTTTAATCCTGTTAAGTCTTTCATCATTGATTATGTTGAGGTGTTTGCTCTGCATGCTCTGGATACCCCATATAAGAACTTTGGGTATATAGATTACTATGTATGGGGTCCCTTGTCTGTGCTACTGCTGACAGGCACCGATATCTCTCAGTACTCAGAAGGCATTAAATTAGACCTGATATTTGGAAATCTAAGGATATAAGGATTTGTTGAGTAAAGAAGAAAAATAGGAAATGTGCAAAGGAACAGAGTGAAGCACGAAGAAAAGAAGTGATAAGTAAGCTTTGGGGAAATTTTATATTTTAAAGGAGTTAAAACACTCCAAAGGCGAAAAATTATGTGAGAAACCTGGATAAATTCAGGAATGGGTTCACCAGGATTTAAGAAAAATGGGAATCAAAACCTTTTTAAACACTGGTTTTGAACCTTGAGGAAAAAAAAAAAAAAAAAAAACAAAAAAACCCAACAAACCATAAACCAGAAAATATTAACACAGCAACAGAAGATTAAAGTTGCAAAATGAGAACTTGTTTGGAAATTAGCAGCTGTGTGAAATATGACAAGAATTGACAAGCTGAGTTGAAAGGAGAGAACTGGAGCCTCCAGATTATCATACCTGCTATGTATTTTCTGTTACAATTCTTCTACCATCATTTCAACCATTTGAAATTACGAACTTGCTCTCTGGAGTCAGCTCCTATGGGTTTCTTCTACATAAATTTCAGGGGCTTTGCAGAAGGTAAAGTCAGGGCCATAACACAAATATCTGGTTTGGAGGTCTTTCTTCTCTTTGTTAAGGGTCATTCAGCAGTCATTTGTGCTCCTTCATTGTAGAAACAGGAAAAGACCTGTTAAATACCTATGCCCTGCCCAATGGAGTCAGTAACCATCCCATTAAGATCTAATGTAAAACACCTTTTTGCATGAGGTTACAGGAATATTTTTGTCATATATACTTTCTTACTTTTACTTCTAACAGGTTGAGATTTCAGTTACCTTTCTAGACCCAACTCACCATCTGGTTAGAGAGCATGATGTAGACAGTGGCTTAGGTTGATGCTTACTCTACTCCTTTACAACTGCTGGAAGTGTGTGTAGAGTACTGCAATCCTCCCCAGTCCTCATATCAGTTGGCAGATTGTGCAGTAAACACTTCTGTGTTATCTGCAGATCACATGTCTGAAGGATGTGACTTCTCTCAAAGCAGAAGCCAGAGCACCCATGAGCTTGGAAATACTTCTGGGTTTTACAGTAGAACAAACCGACAATCAGTGATGAGCAAGAGTGTCATGCACTTTCCGATGTCCTTGATTCATAGCAGGCACACAAGACTTTATATCACACGTAACATAGAACATAATAAATTTCTGAAGTGACACCAATTTATATTTCTTTGGAAAGCTTTCACGTTAGATCTTAATCTTAATAAGGTTTCTTCTTTAATTCTGAATACAGTTTTCCTGAATGTTGGTAATGAAAGTATTATAAGAAACTCTGCCCTTTTCCTCAGAAAGAAATTATGTTGTTTGTCACCTGGTAAGAACTTTTGGGTTTTAACAATATTCGTGACCATTTGACTTCCATAAGTCCTGATTACTTTGTGGAATTATCTTTTTAAATTAAAGGAAAATCCTAAGTTCATGTATTTTCAATAGAGTTTCTTTATCTATGCTACAAGTATCACTGAATTTTTTTACACAACTCCCTGGACACATTTCCATGGGCCTTGAGCTTTGTAAATTTTAATTTTGGCAAAACTGAAGCTGTGGGACCCGGTGTTCCTGACTTCTAATACTCCTGCAGCAAAGACTTTGGGTCTATCAAGAATGCTTGTTTTCATTTGGGTTCAAGATTGTTGTTTCTGTATTTGAAGACATTGCAGTGAGAAAGTCTGAGGATCTTGCAAATCCTGGTGGATTTTATCTACACTTGTATCACTACAATTTTTCAAACTTATTTGTAACCTTATTGTAAACCTCAGCAGACTTGTCAAAAGATACAAAATATGACATACGAATGTCTTCTTATCGTAGCACAAAAGAATACTATTTATTGCTGTTATGTGGCACAGTGAAAGCTGAAGCTTTAGTGACTTTGACTTATATATGTAAACTATATTTAAGTGAGGATTCTTGCAGGAACATTTGAAGAAAGGTCAGAAATGAATACTTCTAGGAATATAGAAGTGTAAGAGTAACTATAAAACGACACAATGAAAGAAAAAACGTTGAAGGAGAATGTACTTTGCTTGTAACAGCACAGTGTTTCTTGGCATCTGTTTTGTTTAATATTTCGTTGCAGATGAGCTCTTCAAGTTGCACAGAAAATGTCTGTGAACACATTTGATAGATTTGTTTTTTTTTGCCAAAGCTTCAGGTTCATGTCCCATATGTTTTTTTCAGAAACTTTATCATGTGTGATAATTTCTGAAAACATGGTGTGCACTTGAGCATACGCGTATCGAAGAAAGGAAGATTGCTGCATTGCACATTGTATATAATTACATAAAGGTTTTGGGCTGCATTTATGAGGCAGCCAAATGAAGGGATGCATCTTTGTTTTGGATCATAGTACAGGCTCATGAATTTAAAGAAAAATGGGAGTGTAAACAGTTAAGATAGCTAGGATCTGAAATGAACAGAAAATTGCTCTTACCTGGCACAGTGCAAGACTTGAGCAACGTCTTTAAAAAAAAGAAGACATCCAAGAAAAATTAAATATTGAGATAATGGTAGCTGTTGTGTGTAGCTGCAATGTATATTTTTAAGGCTCACTGTATCCTGATGAAGTGTTCACATTTTGGAAAAAAAAAAAATAGTAGCAATTATTTTGATCGAAAGAGGAGATGCCATCTTTATTTAAATTCTTGGCCTTTATTCTGTTTTTTATTCTTTGGATGAAAAGAACGCAATGCAAATCCTGGAGCTTAATTGTTATTCTAGAGAATCTGAAGATATGGGTGAACCTACAGGGAAAAGCTGAGGCAATTATTTGGAATCTGGTTCCCAACCCTTTTGTCTCGCAGACTACCTAATCTCCAGTTTGTTCACTGGGAACCTGCTGTCGTCCCCAGCATAGAACTCTGAATTTTGACTTTTCCAGGCTATGCCACATCTATTCAATTTTGTCTATTCAGCAAAAAAGTCCCTATTTGTAAGAGATACTGAAAATAGTTGTAAAGTTAGATGATAAAGTGTACTTTTTTATGACCAGAAAAGTAGTCAATTGTACAAAAAGGAAATACTGCTGCTCCATATTTATTATGTTCTCCCTGATGACTTCATATCAATTTTACTCACTTCACAAATCAGAACATAATTTTACCAACTGCCAGCATTGCAAACATGGTCCTAGAAAGCAGATTTCTTTCTGGTTTTATGCATTATCCTCAGTGACCACAGAGCCAGAGCAGCTTAGCTGCCAATTTCACAGCTGCTTCAGATGAGCAGCTGGAGTACAAATTCCTGTTCTGCAAACACCAATGTTATTTAAAGATGAAGCTGTTTTTAAAACAAAGTAATAACAAAAACCTTTCACTTAAAAGCTGCAAAGAATTCCCCTTACCAAAACCAGTATTTTCCTCTCATTTTTGCTTTACTAACAAAAGTATATCACCCTCATTTCTAGTAGAATAACTTAGATGCCCAAAAGAGGCCCCAGAAAGCAGAATGGAAAAATACAATTATGGTAGCCACCTTGCTTGCAATGGCCATCTTTTTGAGTATGAATAAATTACTTATTACGAAAGGGCCAACTGCATTACAGCCAAGGCCCAAAGTTCAGGAGGCTTTTCAATCTTTTCTTTTTTTCAGAGGAGACCACTTCAAGTCTGTGACTAGTATTTGTCTACCTGCAGATTTAAGGGTCATCTAGACGTGTCACTGAAGAGAAAAATTAGCCTAGAACATTTTTACTGTTTGGGGCGCATTATAGTGAGTCAAACACTGTGCCACTGACTGTTTTTAGGAGCAGAAACAGATCATATAGACAGACTAATGTAGTGATCAGGACCAGAGCCAGTGAAGATAGTGCTGCAATTGCTTGCTGTGTATCTCGCTTTTGAGCCATAACATTTGTAAACATAGGACAGATACTTGTTCAAAACCAGTGTGAAAAGCGATACATGATCCAGAAGAATACAACTGATCTCACCAGTACAAATGTTTGCAATGTTTTGCAGCATACTCAAGAGCAAGAGTATACGTTTTTGAAAGATAATTTTTTTATTTACTTCCTTTTGCCCTTCCCCTCTCTACCATCGGCCTGCTCTAAATTTTCCTAGGTTTTGGGAATTACTGCTGCATTAAAATTGGACGCAGAAATGCAAAACAATTTAAAATCTGCACAGAGTCAGCAAAGAAAGAAATAATGAGTAACTATAATTAAACCAGTGTCTTGTTCCCCTAATGAAAAAGACAGCTGCAGAAGTTGTGCAGTAGGAGTCAGGTAAAATCATGGCTATCTGAGAAGTTATTTTGCACAACATAATTTTTTTCCTCCCCACTGTCTCTAATAAATTGTCCATCACGTTTGAAAAGTAGTTCTAATGCTAAAGAATATCTTTTTAGCAACTTTATTTTTACACTAATAATACTTCCACTGTGATGAGGATAAAGGACTAAGTGCATTCATGGAATAATCTGTTCTGTTAATTGTGTTTTCCATTCCCTTTCATCGTTGTTTCAGTGAAAATTCTGCCTTGTCATACTGTTTACAAGAATACCCAGGAAAGTGACAAGATGAGAGTTAAAATTAATATCAAGAGTATGCCATTGTCATTGTAATTAATTCCCCAATCAGACTCTATCACATTGATTACGTTCTAAATATTGCATAAAGTGCATAGGGTATTGCAGTATCTTCTTTCTACATCAGACTATACTATATAACTCCATTGAAATGTGTGGCTTTTCATTTGCGTACACATACTATGTACATTTCAGTGCATACGATACATGATGATACCCCTACTTAGTTGAACATTTGTGTCCACACTGATATAGTGTTTGTTTTTCAGGCAGTCAGACACTAGTCCTGCAGCTGCCCAGCTCTGAAAGCAGAGTGAAAAGACTGAGGTCCTCTAGGCAATCTGCTGCCTTGGGTTTTTCCTGATTGCTGTTTGGTGCCATGAATGAGCTAATCTGAGAACCTCTGATCTACAGCAGTGGTCCAAAATGCTGCCACATAAAATAATATCACTGGCCTCTGGGGCAACATCTGTTTAATTTTGGGTTTGTGGTAAGAGCTGTAGCCCTTGAACTTGTGTCTAAGCTTTTCCAGGATCACTGTCGTAGACTCTGTTCTAACATAGGTACAAATGATGCAGAGCTCCACTGAGGTAAGTTCTGGTGAAACACTAGGGGTTTCAGACTTGCCACAGGATCCTGGTGTGGAGACCTGTCGTTCTGCCAGCTACTTCACATAAAAGATCTTTTAGCCTCTTGCACAATTTGAGCATTGCTCTAGAGTAAGTGTTAAGGGAGTTTTCGAATTCTGTGGGATTTCTGACCTGTTGACTAATGAACTTATCCATCCTAAGTTTTGAAGCACACTCTCACTGCATGTTGGTTCTCAAAACCTCTCCTTAATCATAAAGCACTTTGTTAATAGGACAGAAGTTACATCCTCTCTGAAGCAAGCAGCACTGGCTTTCCTGTGCCTATCTGCCCTCCACCTCCTCTGCTCTGCATTTGTTTTTTTCCTTGCACCACAGCAAGCTTCCTGAGCTGCTGAAGTCTCAGGATGTAGCAAGTTTACATCGGCTTAATTAAGAAATGCAGATTGGCGTCTACAGCAGCATTCACTTTCACAGCTTGGGCTGGTAATCACATTATGCTCTAGCTCTCACTCTGTCTTTTGTTGAACTCGTGCTATACTGTTGTTCAGTGCTTGCTCCACACCCCTCTTTTCAGTGTTGTTTCTCTCCCATAAATGTACTTGTACAGTTAACCTGGAGCTGCAACAATGGTGGGACAAAAGTTAATACTGCAAGGTGATCCTCCTCCATTTTTGTCATGCACTGCACAAACCCATCACCATTAGCTCAGGAGGTCATTTCAGCATGCTGTACCGTTCTCATAGGCTTTGCTTCTATGATTTGCCACTGGTGATTGTTTTCAGCCCAATCCTTATTAATACAAGATCCTAAGTGAGTAGGATTCCTACTGTCAGAGTCATTTTTAGAAAACAGTATTACTACCAGAGCTTGAAAATTCCATTGCTTTTTTTAATAGGCCCACCATATGGCTGTATATTTGGGAACATTTTTTACAGCCTTTCTGGGACAGGGAATGGGCCTACCTCCATTTTTGTTGAATACGGTGTAAATTTACAATGTAATGATGTAAATGTATGTAAATGATATCTAATAATAACAGCATATATGTCATTGGGTAACCAGTTTAGGTGTTTTGAGAACTGTTTAAAAACCATCTCGTATGTTTAGTACAGTAAATTTCAGCTGCTCCTTTGGAGCCATAAATAGCTATTTAAAATACCTTCTTTTTTTTTAAAATACTACTGCTGTCAGCTGAACTGGCCTATTTCAAGAATTCCTGAATACATGGCTTTCCTTGTCAAGCATAAATTCATGTTCATTTGCCCTCCTTTAAAGTACTAAAAATAAAGGTTGTACTTCCATTAACATTAATTCTTTATTTTGGGGATTTTCAGGAGGGTGGGGCCAGGCTCTTTTCAGTGATGCCCAGTGACAGAACAAGGGGCAAAGGACACAAACTGGAGCACAAGAAGTTCCACCTTAACATGAGGAAAAACTTCTTTACATTGTCACAGAGCACTGGAACAGGCTGCCCAGGGAAGTTGTGGAGTCTCCTTCCCTGGAGATATTCAAAATCTGCCTGGATGTGATCCTGTGCAACCCGCTCTGGGTGAACCTGCTTTAGCAGGGGGGTTGGACTAGATGATCTCCAGAGGTCCCTTCCAACCCCTACCATTCTATGATTCTGTGATTCTGTGAAATTGAGGAAGTATTTCTCTGTGCCAGTCTGATCTCATTTACATAGTGTGAACACAGTAGTACAGTGTGAAGTACAATATAGTAGTTTGGCACCAAGCTTCTGTCTATTGAGGTTGATCCACGGCTTCTCCACATTCTGTTCCAAACACTTTGTTCTTCACGTCATCCTTAATCATCTTTCTATTTTGAAAGTATACTGTAACAATTTGAATGTAGATATTAGACTGTGCCATGGTTTAACCCCAGCTGGCAATTAAGCACCACATAGCAGCTTGCTCACTCCCCCCGCCCTCAGCAAGAATCAAAAAAAAAAAAAAAAACCAACTTGTGGGTTGATATAAAGTTTTACAGGACAGGAAAGGAAGGGATAATAATAATAACAGAATATTCAAAACAAGTGATGCACAATACAGTTGCTCACCAGTATCTCACTGATGCCCAGCCACTCCCCAAGCTGAGATGCCCCCCAGTCAACTCCCCCCAGTTTGTATACTGCACATGATGTTATATGATGTTGGACACCTCTTTGGCCAGTTTGGGCCAGCTGTCCTGGCTGCATCCCCTCCCAGCTGCTTGTACACTCCCAGCCTCGTCACTGGCAGGGCAGTGTGAGAAACTGAAAATTTCTTGACTTCGTATAAACACTTCTGAGCAACACCTACAACTTCAATCTGTTATCAACATTATTCTCATTCTAAATCCAAAATACAGCACTACACCAGCTACCAGGAAGAAAATTAACTTTATTCCAGCCAAAACCAGGACAGAGTGGAATTACTATCAGGTTTCAAATCCTATACCTGCATTATATTTATCACTTTAACACAGGGTATTGTGGTCTACCATGCTTTTACTGTCAGAGTTCAGTAAAGTATACGCAGAATCACAGAATATTTTTTTTAGCTCGCTTTATTTCTGTTTTAATATAATTAATTCTGCTGCCAAATTCCTTCTTTTCTCCTTTGCCAGGCATTTCAGAGAGTAGTCAGCAATCCTCTTTCATCTCCCAGTTGTATGTTTGGATAGGTACATGTCTGTGACTTGCAGAGACAGGGGCATAGGCATTCTGGTTTGTAAGTCTAGCTGAAGTTTTCTGTGAAATTTCTGTGCTACATTTGTACATTGTACTGTGTGATGTCCTGAAACATGCAGTCCCTAATGTTTACTTTTTTTCAAATTCAGCCTTTTTTTGTTGATTCAAAGTATTTTGAATGAATGCAGCACAAACATTTGCCTGTTTTGCAAGGTATGATCACTGATTTTGCAACGATGTAAAACTGAACTTAAGGTACAAACATGTAGTTGAACATTAATACCAATGGATCTGAACTGAATACCACCGTGTGTGTTTATAACTAGGCTATGCTACCGAGATCTGTCTCTTAAATAGGAAATAATTTCCAAAGATGATAGTGTTGGCCTGAGACTGAGAAAGTGAGAGTTTAATTACCAGCTCCATTACTGGCTTGGCCTCAGGTAAGACAACATGCATCTCCATGTGCCTTGGTTAGCTGACAGGATGATGGAAAAGGTGAGCTTACCTCCCATGGCACAGCAGCTTCAGGGCTGCAGTTGGAAAGCTAAGTAGTTTGTTGAGATCAGAATGTAGGAATATTTTAAGAAATTTCAAATAAACTGCCTCATCTTGAACTGAAGTCTTTACTAAGATTCCATCTTTAACAAATATTAGAAATATTGCCTGGGATTAATCAGCAAGTCAATAGTAAATTAGAGACCTGTTTGTTAGACAAATACGAATGCATGAAAATAATCTGTATTTTAAGAATAGATACCTTTTTTAAAGGCAATGTTGTGGGTTTTTTTGCTTGTATTACAAACAGTATTTAGTACTTGCAAAATTTGTTTGACTTTTTCACCATTGCTTTCCATATAGTTCTGCTGATTTGTCAGGCTACTAAAAAAGAGGACTCCTAAAATCAACAGCCTTTGCACTTATTTTTTTCTGTCGTTCAAGCCTGCAAGTGAAAGAGTTGTGCATGCTTCATACTTCATTCTCTTAGCATTAACACAATAGCCCAGAGTCCTTCCGCAGCTACACTCAGACAGAAAGTGTTGCAGAGTCATAATGGGGAGCTGAATTTGGCCTGTGCTGTGCATTTATTCTTGCGTATCAAGAAATTATTAGCATTGTTGTGAAATATTGATCTTCCCTTTCCAAACAGTCCCTTGTCATCCTTGAAATATTTCCCTACTAAAAGGTGTAATTGGTATTAGATTGTTGTTTGTATCTCCAGCTTTTGCACATCCATGACTCATCCTGGCTTTGAATGAATTCAGTCACAATAGACTTTGGAAAGGAGGCTGAAAGCAGTATTTTCTTTCTCTGCTTAAGAAGGACTGAAGGAGAAGGGCTCTCTCATGCCAGACCTTTCACTGCTCAGAAACAGTCCCAAAAAAATGTTTCCTACTTGCCCTCCAAGGGTTCTGATGCACTAAAGCTCTGCAATAGCTGTGCTGTCTGAAAACGAATCCGGTTTTTCCTTCTCAGGTGGTATAGGGACAGGTGTTGAGATTTGGAAGGATAAAGCAGTCAATGTCCACAGGTATAGGAGGAAATAGAGAATAGGTGTTGGTAATCTGCATTAAATGGTATTAAACTTATTCCTGGGAGATGAGAAGGGGATATTAATGGAACATGGTTTTTTATTGTACTCTGGTTCTCACTTGATATGTATAAAACATTATTCCACAGCTTATGCATACATACACATGGGAAACGTATAGGAAGCATCACTTATGAAACGTGACTGATGCTTGTTCTGCATACACAAATGAGAGGTATCCATTACATACAAGTCTTTCAGGTGTTAGTAAAGTTTTGTTGTTAAATGTTAAAAAAGTAATAATTACTCACTAGTAGAACATACCTAGGGAATAGTGTTTGGGAGTCTTCCCCCCATATTATTGATTACTGGATGTTTAGCTAATAATTTACATACACATTTTGAAAGAAGAAATAGTATACAAGACAAGTAAAAGAGTCAGTACTAGGAACACTATATTGTTTTGCCTGACAATAACATTTTTAAAGAAAAACAGGCACAAACTAGGACCATTTGCACCCTGAAATCAATTTCAGTTCCTCTGTGCTTAACATCAAACTGACCTTCCTGCTTTCTTCATTTATCCATTATTGCAGCGTGTTTGCAAATGCAAACAGTGAAACCGAGCTCACAGCATATCTTTTTCAGCTGTCATGGCTATATGCTGACCTGTGAAAATCCCTGCAATTATTTTGAAAGAAAAAGAATACTCTAAGCAAAAGTCATACAGCCACTTACTGTTAAGTTTGCCCATTTCCTGTATATTCCTTTGTTTTCCATTTGTTTTAACTTGGGCAGCATTACCCGTGAGCCTGAAATTCTTTGCATCATTGATTTACTTGAGAATGAGTATCTTGAAAATTGGATGAGTTGTTTTTCAGCACCAGAGTAAGAAAAAACATGTCAGTACTCAGGACAAAAGGAATAATGTCAAATGAAGCATGGCAGGAATAGAGAGAAACAGGAAAAAGGACTGAGCAGCAAAGAAAGCTGCTGCGGTCAGGAAGTGAGCATTGGGGAGAGAACTGCCAAGGCTAAAACTGCACTATACCTTGCCAAGGAAACTAAAACAAATAGCAAAGATTCCTTACCATTATAAATAAAAATGGGAAAATGGAAGGGGAGAAACCACTGTGAGCAGTGTGCACTTTCTTGTTCTGTCTTTTTCTTCCCTTTTTTCCTTCTTTTTTGATATTTATCTGCATTAACTGGTTCTTTGCCAGTGAAATGTTGTCATTGCAACTGGAAAGCCTACTGTGTGCGTCACTCACCACCTTCTGGGCAGCCTTTGCTTTCTTTAATATCTATTTCACACAGAATGAGCCACCCCCGAAGGGCAGTTTATCCAGCCCACGCCCTTCCCCACTGTGGATGCAGTCAGGGCTTGCCAACAACAGGAGACACAGCAAAAACCCTTGTAGCCACCGCACCAGTGAGAAGCCTCGTATTTGTCCTCCTGAGCAGCTGGTGGCGTCTCCCAGTGTCTGGATCTACCTCTCAGCATGACAATGGCTGGGACGTGCCACAGGTCACCACTGGCTTTTTCCATCTTCATGAGTTCTGCTTTGTATGAGCAAGAAAGCTTCAATTCTCGTGGGCAAGGTAGCATTTTCTGCCGCAAATATAGTGCAATTGGAGGTATGATTAGTAGCAAAAAAGGGAAAATTACAGTAGCCCAGTCCCTAGTGTTAATTTAGGGGTGTGACTAAAGTCCAAAGAAGAGTAGCAAGCGTTCCTAAACAAAGTAATGTGCTCCTCAAGTCTCAAGGATTTTGTCTTGATGATGGTTGGAATTCAAACGGTTCAGCCTTCCTGGGTAGATTAATGAAATATTTTTATTCTTGCAGTGATAGGCATCTCAGCAAGGCATAGATAAATTGCTAAGAAAAAAAATAGTTACATTTCATAGAATCATAGAACAGTTTTTGTTGGAAGAGACCTTCAAGATCATTGAGTGCAACCTTTGTCCTAGCTCTATCAACACACTTTAAATAAAGTCTTGATTCCAGCAACTATAAGTCACTTTGCCTCTCTGTAGGAACAGTATATGTTAGTTAAGGATCTGTTCAGGTGGACAAACAAGAATGAAAGGAAGAACAGTAACAAAAATATCACATTGCAGTGTCTGTTCATTGTGTAGTGCAGCTACAAAGGCACCAATATTCACATCCTGACTTGTCTCAGTGAATAATAAATAATAATCAAATTACATGGAGATGACAATGCAGAAATATCAGCTGATGGAATTATTCCTTAATCTTAGAACAATCTTCCACCTTTAAGTATTTTAAATTTGTACTCTTCCTTTTTTTATACAATTCCTTTTGAATTCACAATGGTAGTGTGAATGTTCATGTATATACATTATGTTTGTTTATATAGTACATTTCTTTCAGAAGGGATTTTGTATACAATAAAGTCATTCATTACACATTCATACTAATATAAACAGAACAGTGTAAAGCTGCAGTATAACAAACTATCAGTATAGATCACATTCACAGAAGCTCAGCCAGATCTTTCATGTAACAGTGAGATGCATGGAAGTGTAGGACTAGCCTAAGCCACAAGCATCCCAAGTAATACATGCCATCCCTTGCACATGGTTTTCTTGCTCCCCACCTCTGCAACTGATGTGGATGGGTTGCCCCATGGAAATTGCCTAGTTCTTTCTTTTTCCCCAGGAAATATGTAAGGAAACTTCACTATCTTTCCCAGATTATGCAAGTCTCACAAACATGCTATTCATCGTGAAACTGGCAAAGTGTGCAGCTGGTACGAGGAGCGCAGGAAATGGTATCTTACAGATACTCTACCTCAGTTCAACAGGCAAAGAACCCACTGTGAACCTAAACCTCATCAGCTGTCCTGGTGATCCATAGACATACCCATACAATGCTTCAGAACAGTAGGGTTTTTTCAGTTGTGGGTTTCGGTTGCTTGTTACTTGAAGAATTGCCCCTTGCTGTGACAAAAAATCTCTAAAGGCTAAATTTTATCTTGTTTTTTTCAGCAGTTTTTTGCAATAAAAAATTTTGTGTAACAAAAACTTCTGATTTTTAATATAAAAAACACAAGAGGAAAGTGGCCCTGTGTTTTAAATAGGCGGTTCGGAGACCAAGTTCTGTTTGTCTTGTTTGTTTAAATGTGCTCCTTGAGCTTCTGCTAAGTATATAACCTCCCTATCTCACTTTCCTCAATGCTAAGATGAGGACGATCCAAAACAATGGGAACATAAGAAGTTTTGATATAAATATTTCCAAACTGATCTGAGATTTTCATAAGGCTGATTAACTGAGTTTTGGATATTTTTTTTCAGCTGATGAGAAGGTATTCATTACCACAGTATTCCTGTTTTTCGTTATGAGAAAATGAGGAGAAAACGGGGTGGAATTGACTTTTTCCCCTAATTTTGACCACTTCAAAGCACATAATTTTGCTGCAAGTTCAGTACTCAGCAAGTTTCTTTCATGCCTTTGTTTTTTAGGTTGTGCTGTGGATGGTCATCCAACCCCAAACATCACCTGGCTTTACTTTGGTGAGCATCTCGGTCTGCGGCATCGCCTCCTGGCAGCAGGCCGGATTCTTCAGATACTCAATGTCAGTGATGCTCCTGATGGTGAATTCAGCTGCCTTGCTCAGAATGAAGCTGGCTCACTCACACAAAAAGCATCCCTGGCTATACAAGGTAACTTTCCAGTTTCAGTCCTGCTGCCCTGTGAGGCTTTTGCCATAGACTTCCCTGCACTGCCTTTCTCATCCTAGATTTTTCCTCTCTGAAGCCAGAACAGTCAAGCCCAGCAGGAAATAGTTGCTTTGATATTTTACTGCCATGGATATAGATTTGCAGGACTACCAGGTACCTTACAGTGGTTTAGATTTTACTTTACCAAAATGACACCTGATATTTCTGGCCTGCTGAGCATAGAACACACCTTACTGATTCAAGCTATACTTATGCTTGTTGAGTTTGGACAATTTTCTTGTCCAGAAATTCAAGATAGAAGTGTCAGAGTTTGAACCCCTAAAATTAGAAGCCCCTCTGTTAAGCTGCTAAAGTCGGTGTTTCACAACCTCTTCTTGCTTGAAAACCGTTCACTTGTTAAAATGCTGCAACAGTTAGATTTACCCTAGAAATAAGCCACAGAACAGAACAGTGTGGATGGGTTGGAACAGAATACACAGCTTTCATTTCTCCAATTGTCAGGGAAGGAGTGGAGAAGAATTTAACTTTTCCTTAAATCCTGACATAAAATTTTAAGTGTGTTGCAACTGCTCCATTCATCTTCAGAATGGATGATCTGTATGATCTACCTGGTGAGAAACACACTCTTGTAAGATCATAGAATCATAGATACTGCTGGTAACTGCAGTTAGCCACACCTTCACTAAATCACACCCCTTTAAACACAGAGATGCGATGTCCTGCATCACTGGCATCTGATCTCACTTAGCTGCTCTACCATGTCATTCACTTTCCATGCCTGATGCTTCTAAGCACCAAGAAACTGGGTTTGTTGCACCAAAGATAGTCAGTGACTTACATCAGCTGGAATCCTGTTTCTTCTTTGTTCATTGACTGGTGCCTTGTAGGAGTAAGTAGCTCCCCATTCCAGGAGACACTGAGTCCAAATATTTCAACATCTCTGATTCTTTCTTTTCTAAGGGTCTCCTACTGGCAGGCTTTGAGTGTTAACTTGTCTCTCCCTTTTTGGCAGAATACCGCTGGTCAGCAGACAAGCTGATGGCTTGTTCAGCTTCCTGTGGCCACAAAGGAGTGCAGATGCCCCAGCTGAGGTGCTTACTGGATGGGGCTGAAGTCAATATATCCCACTGCAAAGAGAAGCCCAAACCAGCCCTGCAGCCCATCGCATGCAACAGGAGAGACTGCCCTTCACGGTTCGTCTGTTCAATGTTAAAATGTCATACACACTTTCAAGAAGTGCTGGAAGGGTTATTCGCACTGGACATCATGCCACTGCAGCCTCTCTGGTGCCTATCTGGAGAAAAGTTTAGCTAAAAGATGTTTTGTAGAAAATACTACAAAAGATCAAAAAGTATCTAGAGTGACAGGCATCACCCCTTATCTTTAGGTATTCCCCTACATGAAAAAATTGCTTCATCATTACAGAACTTGTTCCATTCTAAAAGGGAATTTATGAGCCCTTGACCTAGACAGTTGGGAATATGTAGCAAGGTTTGTGGAAAATATTGACAGTAGTGCCTGGTAGAAAGAGAGTTTACTTGTTCAGTAATTAGGTTAGAAAATAATAGAGAGGGTACTGTCTACTCTTTATTAGCAAAGTTTGCAGCTTGAACTGTGTTGGGTGATTCTAGTCTCACCCTTTGTTGGATATAAATACCATGCCTGTTCTGAGCTCTGTATGTATGGGAGTTTTGTCACCCGAGAACTGTAGGGTCATATCTTTTTTGTGTTCCACATGGTTTCATAACAGTTTATCCCAACAGTATAACAGACTACAAGCTAGGTTTAGTGGCTATTTTGGGGATTTATTCTGAGTTCCTGTGTTGCCTGAACATCAATACGGGCAGGACTGTAGCTGCAGCTGCAAAGAATTCCCTTAGCAGAGGAGAAATGTCTTTTATAAAATGGAAACATCACATCAGATCTAGTGGGTGTGAAGGGGAAGTCAAACTGAGTTCTACCTCCTTTTGGAGATTGCTAGCTTGCGATTTCCTTGGGATTGCAACTCTCTGCCCCTGTAGTCCCCTGTTTTTCAGTTACTGTTAAACACAATGGAGCCAGGTCAGCTTTAAAGACTTCTGACTACACTTAGGTCTTCCTCTGCTGCTTCCTCCCCATTTAAAACACTTTTCTTCTTTGACACACTTTGGTGCAAGGAAGAATACATCCTGAATGCCTATCCAGAGAGTCAGTGTAGTGTTATATTCCCCCACGTTAAAGATGTCCTACTTCTTCTATTCAGTGGCCCCTTAGCTAGGATGTGTAAATGGTTTTTTCTGTATTTTTCTGGGTTTTTACTCCTTTCTCTCCCTTATTTCCACTGTGGACATGTTGTGTTTCAGTACACAAGCACTTAAAAGTAGTCAGTATCCAAGAGAAATTTAGTACAACCTCTCTTTCAACAGTGATTTGGGACTTGTATTAAAAAAGAGAGTCTAAACTGAGACAAGGAGAGGTGCTAAGCAACCTGATGAGAAATAAGCAGCCAGATTTACCACTCTTGCTGTGTCTTGGGTATATGTTTAATTACCTTTTAAAATATATTCCTCCCCCTCTTTACAGGCAAATGTTTTCTGAGTTGCCAGCTGGGTCATAAGAAGGAAACCAAAAGAGATTTGATGAAATATGAAACACGCTCATTAGCAGCAGTTTTCCTTGGTGATGGCAGTAAATTCTGTGGGAATGGTTTGTGTCTTTTTATACCTTCCCTGAACTGTAACATAACCCACAATCCTCACTCAGCTCCTGAGCAACTGCTGAGATGTAAGCTTGGAAATAAAAGTTGATCGAAATGCAGAGCTGAGCTTTATGAGGGGTGCAGCAACTTCAGATTCAAACTCACCAAACTGCATGAAGAAAGTAGCAGTGTTTTTGTTTTCCATGTTGGGAGTGTGTTTGTTTATATACTTGTTTCTGTGACCATGGGAATTAATTACCAGCAGAAGACTGAGGAATAGTAATGGATGACTCTCCATGGGACTGGAGGAAGCCTATTACCTACTTTGTAAAGCACTCGTAAATGCTGCTGGTGAGGGATGTGATAGGCACTATTTTCCCCCCCAATAACAGAAAAATCTTGCCAGGTATGCTGAAACTTTGCTGAAACTTAATGAAGCAAACTGCTTTGGTTTGACCATAAAACTCTTCAGGAAACTAGTAATCAATTGCATCCTTCCTGTTCCTACCTAACTCCTTCCCAAACCTGACTGTACAAGTGTTTCACTTAATAATTCTTAAAGAGAGAAAATGTGTTGTCCATCTTGGCAAGAGTTTGGACCTGGACTGTTATTTTCTGTTGTTACTGGCTTTTTACTATTTAGACTGGATTTTTTTAAACCCTATCACACAGAAGTTCAAAGCCTCAGCCTCAGCTGGCTAAGGCATGGTCTGATCTCAAAAAGAAAGGAGAAAGATGTTCTTTGTCCCTGGTCTGACTAGGTACCAGTCCCATCGCTGAGCAACCTTCAGTCTTTTCTGGATTATCCCAGCAGTTGGACGCAACAGAGCAAGCAGAACACAACAGCAGGACCCAGCAGGCTATTCTGTCAGTAGCAAGTTCAAAGCGGCCTGTGAGCTGCTCCAGCAACTTTATAGAGATAGTTTTCTCTAAGAGGTGTAAATGGGCTAGTCATGGCTGGTGCCTGTGACCAAGGCCTCTGTTGCACAGTGGGTTAAAAGCAGCCATGCTCAACCCCTGTGCCTGGGCTAGAAATATTGACTAAGCCTTTAAAAACAGCCTTAAGGGCTAGAAAATGAACTCAGGACCCAAAGAGCCTTGAGAAAGATAATTTAATGAAAAATGTGCTCTTTTCTCAGCTTTCATTCTATGAATAGTTTTCAGTGACTACCACAGGAGGATGAAGCACTCAGCACCTTCCAGGATCACACCATAAATGAACCAAGCCATTGTTGCCTTTCTTTGGTCCAATACATAAAGACCTGTTGACACCAATGATCCTGCAGATGGTGGTGGTTATCTGCTCTCTGACCTGTTCACCTTTCTTTCACAGATGGATGGTAACATCGTGGTCTCCTTGCACACAGAGCTGTGGTGGAGGCATCCAGATGCGGCGAGTGACTTGTCAGCGCCTGACAGCAAAAGGCAGCTCTGTCCCAATGTCAATTGAGGCTTGTGCCCAGGTGTCCAAGCGCCCTGTGGACACACAGAACTGTAACAGGCAGCCCTGTGTTGAGTGGGTGGCCTCCTCCTGGGGCCAGGTAAGGAAAAAGCCAGCAGTCCAAGGACAGCCTTATAGTGTGGGCTACAAGAAAGTGACAGAAAATGAGAGAAGTGCTTTTGCACCCTGGTATCTTTAAGTTATGGTCTACAGGCTTTTAAGGGGGCAAGTAATTTGCTCAGCTCTTTCAATTCCATATTTGATGCACTGTATGCTTGGATTTCTGCAGCTTCCTGCCATCCCTAGAAATGCCTGTTGTGAACAGGACTTACTGCAGACCCCTGTATTGTCCCCACTGGAAAGGTGTGCATCTCCTCTCTATAGTGACAGGTGACATACCTGGAAAATGGCCTTCTCCAAGTTGTAATCCCCCTTACCATCCAGTGAGTGTGTTTCAGTTTTGGCTGGCAGAGTCAGGACTGATGATTGTGATAGGTTTAGGTTAGGGGGGTGTTGTGCAATAACACCAAGTTTTTTGCCGATGTTGCCTGAGAATGCCAAAAAATTGGGAACTTTCTTGATTTGCTTCATGATGAAAAGCAGAATGGAGTACTAAAAGCATTTTCAGACTACTTCATACTGTTTTGCAGATCTTCAAATTCTCTCCTTGTATCTTCATGCAATGATCAGATGTTAAAAAGATTCACGCTACAAATATCGAATGTTCCAAGTATTATTTAGGGTTAAAAGTCTTTATTGTGGGAATCCACAGAAGAGTATTGTCTTTGTCTCTCTGTGAGTTATGAGATTTTCTGAAAAGCCACTTATTAATATCTAGTCAATTATAACCTGGGATCAGTCAATTATAACCTGGGACCAGTCATTATTATGTGTCTTCCTCCCTTTTCTGTCCACTCAAACTTGACTGAGCCATGTGTGAACATTGAGGAGTCCACTACAGTCCAGACTTAGGCGTAGAAACTCACAGATTTTAGTCCAAAGATCTCCAGAGTGGTGATTCACATGGGGGTATAAGATCCAGGATGAACGAAAAACAGAGTTAAAACCACAGAAGCCAATTTTGCTCAAGGTTAAAGCTAAATACTAATAATACTTTAACATCACTTTTGGTGAAATAAACATTTTCAAAGAGGAAAAGAAAAAGCAGTTTTACAAAACCAAAGTAGTCATACATCGAATTGAAGTGATGAGTCAGGTAAAGATGTAGAAGCAAGGCTTCTTACCATGCAAGAGGCTAAGAAAATAATTACCCAGAGTAATAACTATGAGTCTTGACATTGCACTGCATCAGGTTTTTTTAGACTGTTGGTAGTAAAAACTGTCTTCAGCTACTAGAACTTGTTATTGTTTGCTACTTGAGAACAACTTCATTTAATTCTTGCCTGTGTATTTTGGAAATTTCTCTCATGAAAGGTGATTGAGTTATTGTATTACATGTATGAGTAAAGCTTGGAATTATCCTTTTATATGAAAGAAGAAATTTTTTTTCTGTGGAAGAAGCAAATATATGGAAGATTAAGGAATACGTGGGCCCACTTCTGAATGAAGTGGGTGCAGTAGTGATGAAGGATAAAGAGAAAGCGGAGCTACTGAATGTCTTCTTTACTTCAGTCTTTAATGCTAAGGCTGGCCCTCAGGATTCCGAGACCATGGAGGGAATAAGGAAAGTCTGGAGAAACGAAGACTTTCCCTGCATTAAGGAGTTTCGCATTACAGATCATTCAGGCAAACTGGACACCGAAAAGTCCATGGGCCCTGATGGTCTGCACCCACGAGTGCTGAGGGACAAAGCAGAAGTCATTGCTAAGCCACTCTCCATCACCTTTGAAGGGTCATGGAGGACAGGAGAGATGCCTGAGGACTGGAGGAAAGCCAATGTCACTCCAGTCTTCAAAAAGGGCAAGAAGGAGGACCGAGGAAACTACAGGCCAGTCAGCCTTACCTCCATCCCTGGAAAGGTGATGGAACAGCTCTTTCTGGAGGTCATGTCTAAGGATGTGGAGGAAAAGAAGGTTACCAGGAGTAGTCAACATGGATTCACCAAGGGGAAATCATGCTTGAACAATCTGATAGCCTTCTACGATGGCACGACTGGCTGGGTAGAAGAGGGGAGAGCAGTGGATGTTGTCTACCTCAACTTCAGCAAGGCTTTTGACACCACCTCCCATCCCATCCTCATACGGAAGCTTAGGAATTGTGGGATAGATGACTGGACAGTGAGGTGGATTAAGAACTGATTCAAATGGCAGAGCTCAGAGGGTTGTGATCAGTAGCATAGAGTCCAGCTAGAGCACTGTGGCTAGCGGTGTCCCCCATGGGTCAGTACTGGGTCCAGTCTTATTCAATATATTCATCAATGACCTGGATGAGGGGACAGAGGGCACCCTCAGCAAGTTTGCTGATGATACTCAACTGGGAGGAGTGGCTGACACGCCAGAAGGCTGTGCTGCCATTCAGCGAGACCTGGACACGCTAGAGAGTTGGGCAGAGAGGAACCTAATGAGGTTCAATAAGGGCAAGTGTAGGGTCCTGCACTTGGGAAGGAATAACCCTATGCACCAGTACAGTTTGGGGGTCAACCTGCTGGAAGGCAGCTCTGCAGAGAAGGACCTGGGAATGCTGGTGGGCAGCAAGCTGACCATGAGCCAACAACATGCCCTTGTGGCTAAGAAGGCCAATGGTGTCCTAGGATGTATGGAGAAGAGTGTGGCCAGCAGGTTGAGGGAAATTATCTTCCCCCTCTACTCTGCCGTGGTGAGGCCACATCTGGAGTCCTGTGTCCGGTTCAGAGCCACCAGTTCAAGAGGGACAGGGAACTACTGGAGACAGTCCAGCAGAGGGCTGCAAAGATGAAGAGGGAACTGGAGCGTCTCTCTTCTGAGGAAAGGCTGAGAGACCTGGGCCTGTTCAGCCTGGAGAAGAGAAGACTGAGGGGGGATCTTATCAATGCTTATAAAGGGCATATGTCAAGAGGATGGAGCCAGACTATTTTCAGTGGTGCCCAGTGACAGGACAAGGGGCAACAAGCACAAACCAGAGCACAGGAAGTTCCACCTGAACATGAGGAAAAACTTCCTTCCTTTGAAGGTGGCAGAGCACTGGAACAAGCTGCCCAGGGAGGCTGTGAGGTCTCCTTTTCTGGAGAAAAGTTCTCCTTTTCAAAACCCACCTGGGCACAATCCTGTGCAACCTGCTGTAGGCGAACCTGCTTTAGCAGGGGGGTTAGACTAGATGATCTCCAGAAGTGCCTTCCAAACCCTACCATTCTGTGTGATTCTGTGATTCATTCTTTGTGGGATTCCAGGTAAGGACTGGATTATCTTTGCAAAAAGCCAGTTACCTCATCCTTATTTTGTAGATTGTTGTGGGCTATAATATCTCCCCTGACATCATACTCAGCTGAGTCAATCAAAGAAGTCTGAGTTAGACCTAACCTCTGAGCATTATTCTTTCTAGCTTAAAATAAAAAAATTGAGTCCCACATGATTCTATACAGCCCAGTCCCCAGGCCAGAAGACTGTTAGCTAATTACAGTTAGGAATCTATCACTGGCTCAGTGGATCAATGTCCTTCTCAGTAGTATCATGGGGTATCAGGTTCCTGTTGCCCACGTATAGTGACCAGCTTCCCAACTCAAAAAGAAAATAAACAGACTACCTACTCTACCTCCACCTCTAGAATGAATTCCTTTCCTTCGTTTAATGTTAGCAGCGTTTTTATCTCCACTATGTGATCCCACATTGTTTTGAAACCAGTGACTCAGACTTACTGGCAGTGAGGACTGCTAGCCCCTGCAGATATCACGGAAGTACTCCACTTACTCCAACAAATGATGTTTCTATCCATCTTGCTCAATGAGATGAGAGAGCATTTTAAGTGCCCTAACAGATGTATTTAAGACTGAACTATTGAAGAGGAGAGGTAATGAATCTACAGAGCAGATTCAAAAAATCCAGTTTTAATGCTGCTGGAGGGCACTGAGGTAGGGCAGAAGATGGCTGCTCTCTCAGCCTTCAAAGCCTGCGGAGCTGCAGGAAGTGCTCAAAAGCTCAACAGTCACTGTATGGCAGTATGCACTTTATTTTACCAACAGTCATATAAAAGGGGAACATGTCCTGCTTTTTACCTCCCTTAAGTGATTTTTCTGTATTCACAGTGCAATGGGCCTTGCATTGGACCACGACTGGCTGTACAGCACAGACAGGTATTTTGCCAGACCAAAGATGGGACTTCTGTGTCATCTGATCAATGCAGTGCCTTACCAAGGTAGGACAGGAATCTCTTTTGTCTGAAACCACTACCTTTTGCAGAGATGTTGAATGGACTAGTGACTTACCTGACAACTTTTGGGTTTCTCCTATGTAACAAAGAGGTCATGCCACAATATCATTGTGTGGTATAAATCTCACCAGGGTTAAGACCAGGTTTCACTGTCTGTTTCTATGAGCCTCATGAAAAACCAGTAGTTGGCCAAGAAGTGGCAAGTCTTCTAGGCATGCCAAATTCTGACTGAAAGGCTGTGCTATCTCTTCTAAGCTGCCAGTCTCCTTCTCTCTTATTTAAACACAAGATATAACTGGGGAAAAAAGAGACTCCACAGCTTTTGTTTTCCTGCAGATAAACTCCACTCTCAACATTGTAAAGACATATTTACTTTAGTTGAGACTTAGGTATGTAAATCATGCCTGATCATAACTGAAAATTAATATAATTGGCTCTTTGGTTCCCCCTCATATATTTTCATTATCTGTGTGACAAACAGGTGCGCCTATGTATCTTCTGTGAGACTGCATTGGAGAGAAAAGGAGGGTTTCAGAGAATCATTTTTGTTCTTACTGGCTGTAAAACCATAAAAGAGTTACAGAGCCCTACTGAGTCTTACTGGTCACCACTTCACTCATTGCATGTTTTCAGTGGACCTCTAGAGTGGCACTTCATGGAGAGGACATTTCAGCCAAATCCTCAAATAGTTCAAACAGTCATTTAGGTCCAGTAGTGATACACCAGTGTGTGCCCACTGGGGTCTGGTCCTTGAGTGCAGTTACAAACTGCCTTTCAATGCACTGGAGTTACACCCACTTGCACCCATTGAAGGCCTGACCCATATGGTGCTCTGAGCAAATTATGTTTGGTGTATGCAAGGCTTGCTGTTCCCAGAGCTTGCATGACACCCAGAGTAGCACGCACTTCTTCCCTGGGCAGCATGGTGATGGGTCACCCCTCTCTCCCTTCTGCCTGTAGGCCATTGAGCACTCAGAACTGCTGGACTGACATCTGCAGCGTACACTGGAGGGTCAGCCTGTGGACTGTCTGCACGGCTACATGCGGAAACTACGGCTTCCAGTCCCGGCGTGTGGACTGCGTGCACATTCGCACCAATAAGCCTGTGCTGGAGCATCACTGCTCCTGGAGGCCACGGCCATCAAACTGGCAGCGCTGCAACATCATGCCATGTGAAAACGGTACTTTGGTGAGAGCAGGGGAGACAGTACCATGTAGGAGGAGGAAAGAAAGCAGAGACGTCTCTTAGAAATGCAGCACTGGACCTTGCAGCTGGGCATCCTGGGGAAACTTCAGCCCAAACATGTGCAAAATGCAGTGTCCAAAACTCAGTGTCTCAGTGAGGAATGGTGCCCATTGCGGTTTGTTGGCAATGGTGTTAGTGCTGGAATTGCATACTGTTGCTAATAGCATGTGAAATGGCTGATGCAGTCTTAACTTTCCATTAATGGTATAGATAGAAAAAAAACACAAATCACAGACAGACTGTTGGCTATCGTTAAAATACAGTAAGTCTAAATCCAGTGGGTACACTGATGATGGGAATTCCTGGAGTGGAGGCTGCTTGCTTTCAGGTGACAAGCAGCTAATTGGGCCTGCCAAAGGACCAGAAGAGTAACAAATACTAAAAAAAAAAAAATTAAAAAATAAAAAATATTATGTGCCTCTTTGGAAATGATGCTACACTATGGCAACATTTGCTTGAGGAACACCAAGCAGCACAAGTTTAAATCACTGTCTTTTCATTTGCCTTGACTCCCACTTCATGTGCTGATTTTGATGGGCGGATCCCATCCTCTAGCATGCAGGCCTGTTGCTGTGTTATTGCTGCAGAAGCAGCAGCAGAAATCACCTGCACTTGCCTATGACCACACCAGTTCTGATGCTCCCTCTCAGCAGAGGCAAAGTGGACTCCATAGGCCCAAACCTGTGAGCTAAATTTGGGGTGCCCTTACAGAAGTGAAAGGGCAGAGGGAGTTTACAAGTACCAGGCAAGACCTTTGCTGTCACTCCAGCCTCTTCCTGCTATATAGAAATGTCCCACATCTAGACAGCAGTGGTGTTATTTGGCACAAACATTACTGGGGAGGGCTGTACAACTAACTACCCACTGACAATTAACCTTTCCAGCCTTAACATGGGAACTGGGACTCCTTCAGGCAACAAGACAACCTAAATCTTGCAGGAAAATTGGACAGTTTTCCAATCTGGAGCTCAAAAGTGGGAGGCTTCAGGCCTGAAAAACTACCCAAATTACACCAGGAGGTCCTATTGTCTTAACATCTTCACCTCAGGCTGTGTTCTGCAACACACATGTGAAAAACATAACACCCAGTCAGCTGGGGTGACACTGCCACACGCTGTCTCTTAAAATGCAAAAAGTTGGCCAAAGTGTCTCTGTCAAAATAAGTTTCCAGTTTTATCTACTTTGTCTTTGGTTTAACAACTTCTAGAGCCTCCCTAAAATACTGGTAGATGACAAGCTGACAGTGTGTCAGAGAAGCCTCAGAAGCCTTCTCCTCAGGCTGTGAAAGCAAAGGCTGCCGACCACATTCTTTGAGCCTTTGGCTGCTTGAAGTCCCCATTCAGTCTTTGCAGCAAGTCAGGTTCATGCTCATAGTGAGACATCTCAGCACAAAGCTGTCTTGGTCCCCCTCTCGGCCACCCAAGGAAATGTTCTCAGGTAAGAAATCCTCCTTTCATTGCTTCATCACCACTTCTCCTTTTTGTTTCCCCTTTGGCAGCAGAGTGCAGAGACACTACAAGGTACTGTGAGAAAGTGAAGCAGCTCAAACTCTGCCAGCTCACCCAGTTCAAGTCACGCTGCTGTGGGACTTGTGGAAAGGCTTGAAGACAAAAGCAATGAAAATGGAGGAACAAGGGGATCACAGCCTTTGCCTCACTGAGGCAAGGACTTTTACTGAAAATATAAGTGGAATGGAATTCTTTTTTTTCGTTTTATTTATTTATTTCCCTTTAAAAAAAAAAAAAAAAAAAAGAAACCTTTTACCAAATCATTGTTGTAAAGGGACTTGACAAGTTTTCCCTTCTATGCATCTGGGAGACAGAATGCAGCAAAATGAGCTCATGAGGTAGAACAAAGAGTTAGTGAGCCCCACGCCACCAGCAATGGGCTTGAGAGGAGTGGGGCTGCCCCATAATCCATGTACACACTTGGAGAAAAACCAACAGAAAGATGGGGAAATGGATCAGAGTAAAAACCTAACCACACTGGACCACCACTATATGAAACAAATAATCAAACACCTTGACAGGTCATGGGGTCCTGGAAGAAAAAAAAAACCTGCTAAACTTCAGCTAGTAGTATACAGATATTTCATCTATCTTAGACTGCTTTGAGAATATAAGCACCTGATTTTGCTTTATAAACCTATGTGTTACATCCAAGTTAGGATTCCTTTTTTTCTTTCTAAACCCCTCCTTCTCACACCATGCCTTTTAATTATTTCAGTGGGAGATCCTTGTAATCCTTGAGAATCTGGTGTCTGGGGAAGTTGAACCAATGGTGTGTAACATGAGTAGTCTAAAACACACTTGAAAATGTTCCCAGGTTGTGCTTGTGAGAGAGGACTGGGGATAGGAGAGTTGCCCTCAGCACAGCAGTGAGGTGATGATGTTATTACCCAGGAGAAGGAGAGAAAGTATAATCTGCTATTGACAGACTGTAGTACAAACCTGCAAGTGCTGTCCTGTAGCAAGCACAGGCAGGAAAGATAGAAATTGTCTGTGGTAACAGAAGTTATTTTGCATGCTGCCTCCTACTAACACATATTTGGAAAAGAGAGGAGTACCCGTTCCACAAGTTCAGGTGCCTTCAGTCCTGGGATTTTGGAAATGAACTTGAGGAAATGGGTTTTCTGATCCTGCTAATGTGAAATTTCTCTCTCCCAGCAGCCAAGCCTTTCGGACAAGTAGTAGAAAAGAGCTGTATTCTGACTTCTTATGATTATTCCTACTCAGTAGAAACAGAATGGATTCAGCATCAGCCCCAGAAGACTAATGCAAATAATTTTTAACAAACTTGCTCCTCTCCAGCTGTCTCCCACAACAAAACAGGTGCTATAAAGCAGCACATTTTAAAGCCCATGTGTAACACCCTGGAGATACAACCTAAACAGTAAGGCTCAAACATCACACCCACAGCATGACTTTGCATGCTGTCTGTGAGTCTCTCCCCCGGGACAGCTGCAGTGGTTATTCAGCCTGTGAAGTGCTTCATCCTTTTAGTTCCTAGCCACTCTGCTCTGCTCAGAATAGGGCCCCAAAATTAGAGGAAATCTGAAAAGCAGGGGGTTTGAGCATCATGAAACTTTACAGGAGAGCTATGTGGATCTGAGGCTTTGCTTCAAGACCACCTCTAAATTAAAGGTTTGGCTGTGCCTCTCCTGTCACCCCCAGTGGGGCTCATGCCTTGTGGTATGTTAATGGAATGCTGTTCAAATACTGCTGTATTACAGCTTCCATGACACATGGATTTTTCAGCAAAAGTGGGAGTCCACTTTTGAGGTCAGTGCCAGGTTCATGAGTTTAAACCATCTTGAGTTGTGTTACTTCAAAACACATCTGGCAGTGAATGCTCTTACTACAAATGGGTCTTCAAGAAGTAGTGTTGCAAAGCATCAGTGTAACTTTTTATTTAAAAAAAAGAAGAATGTCTTTCTATGTTTGTAAATGTATATCTTTTCTGTATATTTATTAGGATTTCTTGTATAAAAAGTGCAATATTAATAATTGTACATTATTTTGTCCAGATAAAACTATTTTTTTTTTTTTTTTTTTAATCTCCCCAGAATTTTGTTCCTCTAAAATCAACAGTAATGGTGTATTTCCTCTTAATTTTACCAGCACTTGCATTTATTGGGGATCTGCTTCACTGTGCACAGTGTGCTTTATAAACCATGACATGAGGGAGGGGTAATATTTTTAACTTGCGAAATGATAGTTATGCATGGGATGAAGGACAATTCCTTAATAGCAATAAGAATAATACTAATAATAATAACAATGATGATGATGACAATGATGTGGTAGATATTTCTAGTACAGTAGTTAACAAAAAGCAGTACAGGGAAGTATTTTCACTTGTTTAATAGCAAAACATATTCAGATGATCACACCTTGAATAGTTGCTGTGTAACTGTGCACCGGCTAAACATGAAGGATCAGATCTGGAGGGGTCACTGCTGCGTCTGCACAGCGTCATTTTATTTTCACATGTCTGTCCTCTGAATTGCAACTTGGCAGCATCTCAGTAAGATAAGGATTGCTGGATATTTTATGAAAGGACTCTTTCCTTCTCTAAAAAGAAAACAAAACAGCAAACTTGTATTTATATATCTTTTTGTACAAGTAATGCAGATTACTTATTTATCTACTGCTGTCTGAAGTGTTTTTTATTAATCTTAAAAACAAGAGCCAAACAAATTAGCAAAGCTGTTGGAGTACTCTGTCCTTATTCTGTATATGCTGTTTCACAAAGTACACACAATCTACCTGCCTTGGGGAAACAGGATATCTTAACGTGTTTTTAAAGGTCTCCAGCCATTAAGTTTCTGCACTCTGTCTTGGAAATCTGTTTTACTTCTTCATTTGCCTTGCTTTATTTTTTTTTTTGCTAATATCTTGCCTCTTACTCTTGGAGAATTATAAAGCCATCACTGCTGGTCCTAGGAACATGGAAATCAGTAAAAGTGTATTCATTTTTTCAATGCAGCAACGCTTAAAGACATCTTGTAACTCTCCTCAGCAACCTAGGGCATGAAGCAACACCTATTACTTCACTCTTTTCTTATAGGTTGCTGCTGTCTTCAGTAATGGAGCTTCCAACTCCTTGAAGCATCAAGTGTATACATTGAAGGCATCCTCGCAATAGTCAGAATTATGAGGGGGAGGGGAAAGAAGAAAAAAATTAATAAAGCAATAGAATTCTCTCTTTACAAAGATAAAATCAAAATTTGAAAACTAAGCTGATTCTGTTGTTGCCCTTTTCAAACAAATGATACAATGCCTCTTCTAAAAGTGAACAGTGATTTTGCTCCGATTTACTGACAATTGCCCTGGTATGATGTTCCTGCATACGCTTTTTAGACATATACACTGCAGGTAAGTAACACTTCACACATACATAAACATATAGAGATGCAAGCCAAAGACCAGACCCAAGACTTCCAAGGAACAGTACTGAAGGCAATAGGAATTTGGTCATTCATTTGGAGAAAAACAAGTATAGAAACTGGTGTTGATGTAAAATGAACAGCAGGCCAACTCAGGTTCTCAAGAGAATAATAATTCTCTTTTTATGCATATGGCTCTAGTTACCAGTCAAGTCAAAAAGCCTTCAAAACCTTCAAAGCAACCTTCCAGTTTTGTTCTCCCTATTAATTTTCCTCAAGGAAGAAAAATAGTTCTGTAATAAACAGAGAAATGCAGTCCTGAAATGTTCCTCACAGGAGACCTACTCCCACCCGTTATGTTGCAAGGTAAGCACAGCTAAACAATGCAGGCAGGTACATATCCATACATGCTTTTAAAAACATAGAAGCCATAGGCAGAGTTTTCCAAAGTTTTAGCTGGACATTTTTTTCATACTATCTGACCACAGTCATACAGCCTGCAACTGAAGCTTTTTTGCTTTTTAATTTATGATCCTTTTTGCAAGTTACCCTGTCAAACAAAAAGCTAATGATTACCTTACTATCTGTTTGTTGCCCAAACACTGATCCATAAATAAATTTGAGTATTTTATATCATCATATACTGACACCTCTATTTGTAGAAAAAGGTGAACAAAAAGCTTCTCTCTTCCAGATTTTCGGCACCATAGAAGTCCTCATAAGTTCTTAATGGCAGCTGTCAGTGAGTCACTGATCATTTCGGCTAGTAGTTGAATGAAATAACTTCATTCATTCAATTATCTAGTTTTTAACACAGAAGCTTTCGAACTGTTTTGAATGTCAGATTTTCTCACAAACTACCAGTGTATGCAGATGGGAAGGTCAGAACTGCTAGTGCTAACTATGGCTCTGCATATTAGCTGCAGACCATAGTTTGGAAATCATTGATTTAACCATTCCTTTCATCCTCTTGTTTAAAGGTATATGTGTATTTATTAATAGTGTTATGTATTAACTGTCACACTCAGCTTTTATTTGTGGAAGCTAATCCAAAGAAGATGTCAAACACTTTAGTTTGCACAAAATTGAAGGAGTGGACTATCGTACATCCTTTTTTCTACTGATCTTACACATTTCTCACACTAGAAGCATATTGGTTAACCATTTTTGCCTACATTGCTTTTGACCATCTCCATCCAACATATTTCCTCCAGTCAATCAGAATCAAATCTAAAATTTCATCATATACAAAGTGATTTTAATAAAATTTTGATATAAAGTTCTCACTAACCATTCAATAATATGCAAACCAACTTGTTATTTATCCAGATTTATAAGGAGAAAAGTCATGTCTCGGCATCTCCTCTTCTGATTACAATATTTCTATCATATATCTCCCCTGCCTTTTCACTGAGATACAATACTTGCTCTCATTCTCAACTTCACACGTGGAGATGCAAACACAACAGCACAATTTATTCGTCATCTGTCCTTCTGAGAAGCAAATACAGTGCTTAGCTTCATCTTTCCTTCAGCAACTAACAGATGAAAACTGAGACTAGAAAGTCTATGGAATCACAAATCTTCTTTGTGTGGTCACAATCTCAGAAAGAGTTACAAAACCTGGACTGCCTCTCCTGAGCCATCCAATGCATTTTGAATGGCTGAGGCAGCACGGCTGAGTACACAAGTGCCTTCACATTATCACAGCAACATCCATCTGGAAGAGTTTTTTTCAAATGAGAAAAAGAAACGGACAAAATAATAGAGTGCAAAGTAGCTCATGAAATGTATTTAAAATGGGATCATTAACAGTGGCTTCTTATTGATCTGAGTTCGCATACCAGCTCATGCTCGTATAAAGAAGGCTTTACAGGGAGAAACAAGTTTTAGCACAGTAAAAAATGGCTTCTGATTAATAAAAAAACAGTCAACAAAAAAAAAAAAAAAAGTTGAAACAAAATGTTTGTAAGTACCATTGCTAGAGACGCTGAGACAAAGCATATACCCTGTCACTGACACAGTAAGTTGCTGACAATGTAAAGTAATAAATAAAAGTGTGAAAGTTTAAATATTTGCTGCCAATACCACCAGCTACAACTACAGTCAGATGTGATTCATTCTCATGAGAATGTTGCCAGTACATTTTGTTTTGTTTTAATGCAGGAAGCCCATTATAAAATACTGGTAGATGACAAGCTGACAGTGTGTCAGAGAAGCCTCAGAAGCCTTCTCCTCAGGCTGTGAAAGCAAAGGCTGCCGACCACATTCTTTGAGCCTTTGGCTGCTTGAAGTCCCCATTCAGTCTTTGCAGCAAGTCAGGTTCATGCTCATAGTGAGACATCTCAGCACAAAGCTGTCTTGGTCCCCCTCTCGGCCACCCAAGGAAATGTTCTCAGGTAAGAAATCCTCCTTTCATTGCTTCATCACCACTTCTCCTTTTTGTTTCCCCTTTGGCAGCAGAGTGCAGAGACACTACAAGGTACTGTGAGAAAGTGAAGCAGCTCAAACTCTGCCAGCTCACCCAGTTCAAGTCACGCTGCTGTGGGACTTGTGGAAAGGCTTGAAGACAAAAGCAATGAAAATGGAGGAACAAGGGGATCACAGCCTTTGCCTCACTGAGGCAAGGACTTTTACTGAAAATATAAGTGGAATGGAATTCTTTTTTTTCGTTTTATTTATTTATTTCCCTTTAAAAAAAAAAAAAAAAAAAAGAAACCTTTTACCAAATCATTGTTGTAAAGGGACTTGACAAGTTTTCCCTTCTATGCATCTGGGAGACAGAATGCAGCAAAATGAGCTCATGAGGTAGAACAAAGAGTTAGTGAGCCCCACGCCACCAGCAATGGGCTTGAGAGGAGTGGGGCTGCCCCATAATCCATGTACACACTTGGAGAAAAACCAACAGAAAGATGGGGAAATGGATCAGAGTAAAAACCTAACCACACTGGACCACCACTATATGAAACAAATAATCAAACACCTTGACAGGTCATGGGGTCCTGGAAGAAAAAAAAAACCTGCTAAACTTCAGCTAGTAGTATACAGATATTTCATCTATCTTAGACTGCTTTGAGAATATAAGCACCTGATTTTGCTTTATAAACCTATGTGTTACATCCAAGTTAGGATTCCTTTTTTTCTTTCTAAACCCCTCCTTCTCACACCATGCCTTTTAATTATTTCAGTGGGAGATCCTTGTAATCCTTGAGAATCTGGTGTCTGGGGAAGTTGAACCAATGGTGTGTAACATGAGTAGTCTAAAACACACTTGAAAATGTTCCCAGGTTGTGCTTGTGAGAGAGGACTGGGGATAGGAGAGTTGCCCTCAGCACAGCAGTGAGGTGATGATGTTATTACCCAGGAGAAGGAGAGAAAGTATAATCTGCTATTGACAGACTGTAGTACAAACCTGCAAGTGCTGTCCTGTAGCAAGCACAGGCAGGAAAGATAGAAATTGTCTGTGGTAACAGAAGTTATTTTGCATGCTGCCTCCTACTAACACATATTTGGAAAAGAGAGGAGTACCCGTTCCACAAGTTCAGGTGCCTTCAGTCCTGGGATTTTGGAAATGAACTTGAGGAAATGGGTTTTCTGATCCTGCTAATGTGAAATTTCTCTCTCCCAGCAGCCAAGCCTTTCGGACAAGTAGTAGAAAAGAGCTGTATTCTGACTTCTTATGATTATTCCTACTCAGTAGAAACAGAATGGATTCAGCATCAGCCCCAGAAGACTAATGCAAATAATTTTTAACAAACTTGCTCCTCTCCAGCTGTCTCCCACAACAAAACAGGTGCTATAAAGCAGCACATTTTAAAGCCCATGTGTAACACCCTGGAGATACAACCTAAACAGTAAGGCTCAAACATCACACCCACAGCATGACTTTGCATGCTGTCTGTGAGTCTCTCCCCCGGGACAGCTGCAGTGGTTATTCAGCCTGTGAAGTGCTTCATCCTTTTAGTTCCTAGCCACTCTGCTCTGCTCAGAATAGGGCCCCAAAATTAGAGGAAATCTGAAAAGCAGGGGGTTTGAGCATCATGAAACTTTACAGGAGAGCTATGTGGATCTGAGGCTTTGCTTCAAGACCACCTCTAAATTAAAGGTTTGGCTGTGCCTCTCCTGTCACCCCCAGTGGGGCTCATGCCTTGTGGTATGTTAATGGAATGCTGTTCAAATACTGCTGTATTACAGCTTCCATGACACATGGATTTTTCAGCAAAAGTGGGAGTCCACTTTTGAGGTCAGTGCCAGGTTCATGAGTTTAAACCATCTTGAGTTGTGTTACTTCAAAACACATCTGGCAGTGAATGCTCTTACTACAAATGGGTCTTCAAGAAGTAGTGTTGCAAAGCATCAGTGTAACTTTTTTTTAACACAGAAGCTTTCGAACTGTTTTGAATGTCAGATTTTCTCACAAACTACCAGTGTATGCAGATGGGAAGGTCAGAACTGCTAGTGCTAACTATGGCTCTGCATATTAGCTGCAGACCATAGTTTGGAAATCATTGATTTAACCATTCCTTTCATCCTCTTGTTTAAAGGTATATGTGTATTTATTAATAGTGTTATGTATTAACTGTCACACTCAGCTTTTATTTGTGGAAGCTAATCCAAAGAAGATGTCAAACACTTTAGTTTGCACAAAATTGAAGGAGTGGACTATCGTACATCCTTTTTTCTACTGATCTTACACATTTCTCACACTAGAAGCATATTGGTTAACCATTTTTGCCTACATTGCTTTTGACCATCTCCATCCAACATATTTCCTCCAGTCAATCAGAATCAAATCTAAAATTTCATCATATACAAAGTGATTTTAATAAAATTTTGATATAAAGTTCTCACTAACCATTCAATAATATGCAAACCAACTTGTTATTTATCCAGATTTATAAGGAGAAAAGTCATGTCTCGGCATCTCCTCTTCTGATTACAATATTTCTATCATATATCTCCCCTGCCTTTTCACTGAGATACAATACTTGCTCTCATTCTCAACTTCACACGTGGAGATGCAAACACAACAGCACAATTTATTCGTCATCTGTCCTTCTGAGAAGCAAATACAGTGCTTAGCTTCATCTTTCCTTCAGCAACTAACAGATGAAAACTGAGACTAGAAAGTCTATGGAATCACAAATCTTCTTTGTGTGGTCACAATCTCAGAAAGAGTTACAAAACCTGGACTGCCTCTCCTGAGCCATCCAATGCATTTTGAATGGCTGAGGCAGCACGGCTGAGTACACAAGTGCCTTCACATTATCACAGCAACATCCATCTGGAAGAGTTTTTTTCAAATGAGAAAAAGAAACGGACAAAATAATAGAGTGCAAAGTAGCTCATGAAATGTATTTAAAATGGGATCATTAACAGTGGCTTCTTATTGATCTGAGTTCGCATACCAGCTCATGCTCGTATAAAGAAGGCTTTACAGGGAGAAACAAGTTTTAGCACAGTAAAAAATGGCTTCTGATTAATAAAAAAACAGTCAACAAAAAAAAAAAAAAAAGTTGAAACAAAATGTTTGTAAGTACCATTGCTAGAGACGCTGAGACAAAGCATATACCCTGTCACTGACACAGTAAGTTGCTGACAATGTAAAGTAATAAATAAAAGTGTGAAAGTTTAAATATTTGCTGCCAATACCACCAGCTACAACTACAGTCAGATGTGATTCATTCTCATGAGAATGTTGCCAGTACATTTTGTTTTGTTTTAATGCAGGAAGCCCATTGGATGTGCTTTGCCCTTCATGCATACCGGCTTTACACTGGTGCCTGCCTTTGACATTGTGACTGATGAGCACACATGTTGAGAAAGCTGCACAGGCTTACTTCACACAGAAACAGGGGTTTACATAGGAATATCTTTAACGCCCCTCTGAGTCTAAATCAATCTGTACCATGTGCAAGTTATACTGCCTCAGGCTGCTCTGAGTTGCACATATTGATTGTCCCTTGAAGTGTGGTAGACGTGAAGAAGCAATGCAGCATTGCATCAGCCATTACACACCCATTTCTCCTTGGCACCTCGCTGTCCCAGTGACAAGAGCCCAGAACCATTTGTCCCCTCACATCCCACCCCCCGCCCCACAACATGCCTACATACCTCCAAAGAGCAGTGCAGGTCTTTGACCCTGACAGCTGATTTAATTACTAAATTTAATTATTAAATATTTAATTTAAATTAAATATTCCTTCTTTCCAAGGAGAAACTCCATCCTACCATGCCCCTTCCACACTCGCTTCAAAACACCTGCTTCTTTCTGCAAGATCTTTTGAGGAAGATAGGCACCATGTTTCTGAAGGCCAGATTCCTCTGCATAGCATGTTGGTAAAGCTACTGCAGCATCATCACTAAGCCCATGCAACAAAAGCAACCACAAAATGCTCATCCTTCACCAGAGGCATCATTCTTATCTCACAGGGCACCTCTATGCTTGCCCAAACACACAAATTTCCTGGGTAC
Organism: Leptosomus discolor; assembly: GCF_034619465.1. NCBI lineage: Eukaryota > Metazoa > Chordata > Aves > Leptosomiformes > Leptosomidae > Leptosomus > Leptosomus discolor. The sequence goes on along the minus strand of NC_141419.1, from coordinate 56,254,490 downwards.
CAGCTGAAAGACCAGGCATTTGGCTGACCCTGAGGCTATAGGAGGCCTGCAGCACAGCAGGTGGGTCTGCATCAGCCTGGGCAGATGACTCCTCTATGCAGGCAGAGCGAGCACTCTGCAACCAGGGAGGAGCAAGAAGGCACTTCAGCTGGCTTTGAGCAAGGGCTAGGGTTTATGAAACTCTGATAACTAGGGCTTGTAAGCCAAAACAATGAACAAACAATGTGCTGCTTGTTTGGGTTGCAGGTCTCTATCTTTGCTGCTAGCACACTGCTTACCTCTTAGAATCATAGAATCATAAGGAGAGGGAAAAAGAGGGAAAACCAAAAGTGTTGCCTAAGCCTTTAAACCCTTTGCAAAGAAAAGCTTTATATTTGGTTAGATATAAATAAAAGAATGCAGTTTTATGTGGTTAAATGGAAGGGGACACCAGGGGATTGTACTCTGGCTACATATAAATACTGTTTGTTTAAGCAGTGGCAGGATGTGAACAATTGCATGGTAAGCATATAGTTATATACATGTGCTTAGGATGACATAGGCATGGGACACCACTCCCTACTACACTCCCTACTATAACCTTCTTTATTCCTGTAGTCTGCTGCTTCCAGGTCTCACGTGAGGCTGAGCCTACTTTGTTCACAAACTCCCTGGGGCCAGTGGCAAAGTACAATAATAAAACCTGAACCAGAAAGATCACACCAGACAGGCCATGAACAGCTTGCTCTCCAAGTGAGGTGCCAGGACGGTTTCCTTTTCTCATAAGGAAGTGCTTAATGGCTAGGCCGAGGAGTAAGTTGGTTTGGGCTATATGAAGACTTCCCCCCACCCTTTTCAACATGCTGCTCTTTTTTTAAAGCATGAATTATTGGTTTAAATAAATAGCCCATGATTTTGGTGGATGCTTGTTAAAGCACTTCACCTACTGAAACACTGATGGAGTCAGTTTTCAATAGCATACAACCTAGTGACTTTATTACCAAGAAAGTAAAATCTCTCTGTTAACCCACTACATACAATTCACAGCAAAATAAATCCAGCTGTGCAGGGAGGATCCCACAGGCACTTTTCTTTTTCAGCAGACAGCAAAGCAGAGCAGGGGCTTGCTTACCCAGCTAAGCAGCACCCTTGAGCCCATGGGTTGGCACTTGGCAGTGCCGCATAAGCGCACTTGCCTGTCTAGGAACAGTTTGCACTAGCAAGCACAGTGCTACTGGGCTAGTGGAATACAGAGCCAAACACACGACTGCCTCTTTAAGAGTTACCCTGTTCCTTCCCTGCTGAATGCAGCCTAAAACATCTCTGGGACAGACATGCAGCCAGGTGGAGGAATGAAATCAGGTTATCCCAAAGCAGTATTTCCCCACAAAAGCAAGAAGAGAAGAGAGGCACAAATCATCAAACTACTGCTTCCAGTGTGGGAAAGAGGCAGAGAGGGACACTAGTACAGTAGGGGGAAGACGGATTTGTAATGAGATCAGCCAAAAGTAAACTCTGCTCAGAAAATTCATTATAGAATTTTCACATGGCAGTGAACCCAGACCACAATTCTCTGCCCACATGCCTCTTTCCAGCTGAGATTACATGGCTCCCTTGGGGAGATCTTATCCATGTGCCAAGAAAGTCCTCTTTTGGTCTTGCAAAGAAAAGGTTTTCTTCTTTTGTACATTAAGTTCAGCTGCCTCCTGTCTCTAGAGTACCAAACCCAGGATCAATATTTCTTCCCTCTGTGGTATGAATGTCCTCAGCTCTACCACTTATCTTTCAACACTTTCTTTGTACCTCTGAAACACTTGAGGTACTGACAATTCACTCTCCCTAGCAATCTATAGCATTGGGTGAAACCCTTTTTAGAGTTTGTAGTGGTAAACTTTTCACAGATTTGCTGCCTATTCATATTTCTAGACCACAGGTATATAACTTACAGATTTTTTTACCTCCTACTTCTGACAACGGCAAATCCTCTCTAGATGGAATAACTGTCTTTGGCAGATGTGAGGCACTTGGGTTTGCAGCACTTGCAAACACAAGTGGTTGAAAGGCTGATATCATGCAAGTCAAACCTGAACTAAATAGTTATCTCTCCCATTACTCCAGCTAACTTGGTTTCTTTTAGGGTTGTTTTAATTTGTTTCCCACTGAGGACAATGGAATTAAGTATTTTTGCTCAGCCTTTCCACAGACCTGCAGTCTTGCCTGCCTCCTGGCTGAGCAGACATTCAGGACCTTCCCAGAAGATGCTACCCTTCTAAAATTTGTTTGGATGTGTCTCTTTAATTCAGCTTTCATGCTTAAGACTTGCCTAACAGATAGTGCTTTGCCCTGGAGATCAGTAGTGCTGCTGAGTTCTCCTCTTTCATGTTTTCAGGGACACAGCAAGAAGCTATCCCTCCAAATAAGCTCTGCAGTGTACCTGTGCACAGCTGACATCTATTGGCAACGATTACAGTAATTGATACCGGTGAGCAACCTGCTCTGGCAGTGACAGTTTTCATCTATTATTGCTTAACACAATCCCCCTTGTTCTTTTTTGCATGCTTCATGATACAACCCCCCTGGTTGCCTTTCTCAGCCCTGCCAAGGACAGAGCCCCTTGCTTTCAGCCTTGCATTTTGGCTTTTGAAACACTTTTCAATAGCAGCCTTTGTACTCAGGCCACTGTTGTGGTATTCATCTCATTATCCATTCTTCAAAGTACCAATGAATGAAGTAGGAAGTTGATTACAGCTGAATCCCCTTTTTCCACCGAGTGGGAAGTTCTGACTTGTGCTGCATCATGACTGCAAGTTTCATGAGCTCTTCAAGGAAGCTAGGCCAAAGGCAGGTAGTCTTTTTTCACTCATTATTTTCCCATAAAACAGGCAAGATCACTATAAAGCATCTGAGAGGTTTCTGAACAAGTGCTAGTTCATCACAGTAGCATTTATCATCTAGTTCTGCCATGCAAACAAGTATATTTTTATTTTCCTCCATCTCCTGGTCAAAAACAATTACACAAACCTGTGATGCAGTTCAATGACCTTCTGAGCTCTTTTTTCAGGGCTTCTAACTTGTACTTCCTTCTTTCTGAGATTGTGACCCCTCTAAGAAAAGAATTTAATTGGCACAAACATAAGGTATAACTAACTTCTGATCATCTTTATCCATAAATTCATTGTGCATGAAAACAGTAACAAAATCCTGTGTGGCCCATCTTTATTTTCTGTGTTAAACACCTTAATTGTCCCCTAAATCATAAATTTCTCTTATGCTGATTTTTCTAATGACACTGCCCATTTTAATCAAAAGTAAACCGCAGGCTGGGAAGATGTTTTACTTTATCTGCATTAGAGAGCAAAGGGAGGACTGCTGCCTGCGCAGGAGACCAGGAGGAGCAGAACCACAGCCCTGTCCATGCAGTGGACAGGCTCACCTTGTGGTCAGCACTCAACTTGGAAGAAGAGGTAGCTGATAGAGACAGGGTTAAACAAACCCTTCCTCCAAGGGAGGTCAGCAGCACACAAAGGCTCTGCTTTAGTTCAACACCAAATTAGGAGGTATTGAACAACTTCTTTGGGAAGGGGGGATGCACTTCTTCAGCACTTCCAGCCAAGCTGAGTCTGGGCTACCTGAGCTATGGGTTTCTTTCTGCTCTGAGGTCTTGCACCTACATTGCTAATCGTGCAACAGTGTGGTGCACTGTTTCAGTGAAATGAGGGAAATTAGTCTTCACTTTACTAAAACACTGATTTGCCTTCAGCCAGGTCAGTCTCTTGATCTGTCCCGTTACACAGTCAGACAGCGCTAATGTTGTTACCAGAAAAAGAGACAACAGGGGAAATGTGCAGCTGCAGGAGGAGAGAAAAGTGATACCACAGCATCCCAAGCTTTAATTACCTTTAATTTCTGTGGAACCACAACTTTAGTCATTCAAGTGAATTCATATTGTTCCTTACTGTTATCATATAGCAGTTTTAATAAGTTTTTTATATATTAGGTACAAGCCAGGAAAAAAAAACAAACTCGTGTCTTATGCTGTGAAAGTGTTGGAATTAAACGAGTCATGTCTGCCCGATGTTGCTGTGAGGTGGCCCACTGTTTGCAAAATCAAGACTCCTGTCATTAATGTTCAAAATCCAGCAATTACTAATGCTAAGCAGCATATTGCATTGCTATTCATTTTGATAAGACCAACTTCCACCTATGTCTTGGTTTTAAAGACAGGTGTCTGCAGAGGAAGGCAGGAGCCTCCCTTGAAATGGAAAACGCAATCCCCTTCCCTCCAAATTATTATAATTTTGAAATTAAGGGGCCTTCAGGCAAAGATATGGGGAATAGGAATAACAGTTCTTTACTAATATATATATATATATATATATATATATATATATATATATATATAAACACAAGGCAGGAAAAAAACCAACCCACTGGTTTACACTGACAGAGTCAGAAATACAACCTGACACCCTGTTAGGGTGGCAGTAGCAGTCCGATAAGATGCTGGCTGCAGTCCTCCTGAAGTGATGGATGTAGTTCTGTTGAAGCAGCGATCTTGTAAAAGGGTCTGGTCTTCCTCCGAAGGTCCAGTGGTAGGTAGGTAGCTCTTGCCCTCTGGAACTCCAGTGGGGGGAAAAAACCTCCTCTGGGAATCCAGTGGAAGAAGGCTGCTAGGGTGTTCGAGATCTCAGTTTTATTTAGCATGGACTGCTTGGCTCCTTCCCCCCGGGCGGAGCATCTCACAATGGGATGGTGAGTTGTGAGGCAGTTCCTTGATGGGCCATTAAGAGCAGATAGTCCAGCAGCGAGTTATCTCTGGGTCAGGCAACAAGGCATTGTTGTTCCCATTAACAGGAGATAGTCCAGAGCGGGGAGGCAGGGAACACCTCCCCACCTGGTCTCAACAGCTCCTGAAGATGGTAATAGAATACTTTTTGGGGCACATTTTACACTGTAACCTAGGACAACCTAGGGGGAAAAAAAAAAAAAAAAAAAAAAAAAAAAAACCAACCAAACACAAACCTGTAATGAGGATAGATTTACATAGTAGACTCATACATACAGATATTTGCTGTCAGTCTCACATCAAAGAGTTGAAAGAACAGTCAGGGAGTTTTCCTGCATAGAACACTCTTTTCTGCAGTCACAAGCCCTAGCTGTTCCTTTCACATAAATTCTGCTTGAGAATTGAGAGAATTATGGGCTGATAAATAAAATCAGAAAAATAAGTGCATAACAAGAAATGGGAAAGAAAAAGTATTTTCCTGTCAAATTTCAACATTAAAGACATGAAGATTCAAGAAGGCTGGTAAGATAGCAGGAGATGAAAAAAATGCCAAACTACAGGTGAGTGAATGTTTTACAGATTCCTGAATTTCTGATGGCTGTGTGGAGCCATCAATAACTACGTAGTTTGGGCCTTTTGTATAGTATAATCTGTAGAGATTTCCCTAGTTCTTCCTGCTGCAAGCACATAATTTTTCATTGAACTAGAGCATATGTTTAGAAAGGCCTCTAGGACCGATTCAAGGGCTTCAAGTGATGCAGAACCACCTTGCCTCTGTGACTGTTGCAGTGGCTTTCCACCCTCAGGGTTGAGCATTCACGTTTTCAGACAGGATGCGATTTGCTTTAGTTTGCAAGCACTTAGGGAATAATTCTATCCCAACAGGTTTCAAAAGTTCTGAAACACATTTATACAGAAAATTGTCTTCTGATTCCTCTTTAAATGGAGCCACTTTGATGGTGAGTCACAAGCCTTTTCTCCAGCAAGCAGCAGCTCTACCTAGCACTTGAGCTAGATAGGAAACAGCCAGAGCTGCCAGAAGTAAGCGAAAGGAGAATTTAGGGAACTAGAATGAGCATAAGAAGCCAGTGAGTTTCATAGTGCTAATGTAACACTCGTAATCCTACAGAAAGCGCCTTGGACACAGAAATTAACAGCTCTGGTCAGGACCTTAATCTAAAAGATAATACAACGCCAGCTGCTGGCTGAGCTATAACAACACATGACAATTTTAACCTTTTGACTTTTCTAGTACCCTCGCTGCATCCTGCAGTGAGGACCTTTTACTGAAATCCTCCCTTGCAAGTTGTCAGCCTGGGGTGGCATCTTTGGCATGACAGCCTCATATCTGATAGCCTAGTTCAGAGCAGCACAGTGACACAATTAATGAAGGTGTAATCTTCAATAGTATTTATCCAGTAATTGTACCTTTTGTACATGTCTTTGATGGGAGTGACTAATAAGGTCAAGTCACGGACTTAGTTATCCAATCATGACTTTCAGGTGTGACTTCACAGCATGTAATTCATCTGAAGAGGCTGTTCTACTGCTGTGATCATGGATGCAGCTGAACCTCCATTACACTAATAGTAATGTATGCTACTACAAGATCTGTCTTTTAATGTCTCATAAGAAGAATATCTCTCTCACTTGAAAAGCAAGAATTGGGTGGGAAAAAGAAAAAAAATACAGATAAACAAGGATCAATGTGTCTTTTCCTGTATTTTATGTTTTTCATTTGTGCAAACAATCCAGAAAAAGCCAATGCCTCAGAACTAAGTTTATTTTAAGAGCTCTCCAAATATTAAATCAGTAATTGGTTTGAAAGAAGGTTACAAATAAAATTGAGCTGTCATTTGTAGCTTACTCAGGCCCTGCTCTTTGAATTCTTTTCCAAGAATGCTGCATCCATTCTGTTTTTTCCTTCAGTGTCCATCTTGCAAGCACTCTCTCTTGGAAGCAGGCAGATAGAAATGATGACCACCATCATTAACTCCCTCAAAGATGTAACCAGGTGGGTCTTTGTAAGAGGCCAAACACCTAACAATGCCCTTTGGTGTGTAGCTGGTAGCATAGATCGTTTTAGCATCTAGCAAAGTGTGATGCTTCGGGCCTGACCAGCCAGTTTTATAGCTCTTCATAACTGGGAGTGGATGAGGCACATAATGATTCTGAAAGGTAGTCAAGAAATCCATCGGTTTTGCTGGCGAAGTCAGCTCTGGAGCACAAGTGATAGGCTTTAGTCTCTTGCACAGCCAAGGCTTATAGTCTTCTTTCATTATAGAGGAGCTATTTAATGGCTCAGTACTTCTTTGAAGCTGGGCCAAAGATTGGCACATCTTCACCGGCCTGCCGTTTGGGTGCTTGTAATGTATCTGAGTAGTGGTGCAAAGGTCCATTTTCTCCAGAGGAGGAAGATACACATCAGGTTTTTTGGTGAATATGGGAGTCCGTGGCCAAGCTTGGTAATTTTCCTGAAACTCCGTTGTAGAGGAAAATGGAAGATCATGGAGAAACTTTGGCTGGTATGGTTTTACAAACTTGGCTGGATGACCAGCAAGCCCCTTGTAAGAAATTTTGTCCGTAGCGAGTCTCTCAAATGGGACCTCATTGACCTTGCATTTCTCATTTTTATGGACATAATGTTTCTCCAGAGGATGTGGCACACAATTCACTCTATAATTGGTTATATTCTCAAAGGGATCCTTGGTTTTCTGGACCAGAATCAGAGGTTTGCAGCTTTGAGTGGCCACAGGCCCCCTGTAGAGGTAGTCATCCTGAACGATGGTTCTATGGTCAAATTTTTCTTCTGATGGGTGAAACCTGCTGTTTGGTCTGATCAGCTCTGTCTTTGGTCGCTTCCATAGCGCATAGTCATCTGAAACATAAGATGAATCCTATCTAAGTGCTCAACAGAAGTTCTTTGGTGAGTTTAGGCATATAACATAATATGTTTTGATTATTATATTTTGTACTGTAATAAATATTTGTTGATGTTGAAATGATTGATAAACAGTATTGAAAGAGTTGCTATAGAACACATTATACACTAGTGTGCTAACCCCTGGAAATGCTTAGCATTTACACAGAAAATGGAATTAAAATTGTCCTGTACCCACCCATACCTACAGAGATAGTTGTCAAATACAAGGTGGGAAGATTAAATTACATTACAGTCTTGCAGAGACATTTTCTACAAGTGACTGAGTGTGTACTGTCCTCTTGCTTAGTCAACCAGAAATCATGAAAGTGGAGTATGACGGCATGACTTTGACCCCCTTCATTTATTTTCCTGCAGCTATGTGGTGGCTTGCTCAGAGCACAGAAGAGTATGCCCGTGTCTGCAGATGGCTGTTCAGGTGTCTCCCACAGTATCTCTGGGGCAAGGAGAACCAGATGCCCACCATTCCACTCTAAAGGTCAAGTTGCAGAGCTACCCTTCCTCTCTGTACCTTCTCATTTGGGGATGATCTGATTTCTCAGCTGCACAGATGTGATGCTGCTTACTGTTTGCTGAATTTGGGTTTTGCAGCTCATTGTGATGTCAGCAAGATATGCTGTGTGGCATATCCTCAGCTCTTGGTTTTGCCCTCTGTGGCACCCCCACTGTCTGTACATGCAGGAACCAAGATGGAGCTTGTAACTCTGTCTCCAATTTTTCCTTATCAGAAAAAATGTGCTGGAATTTACAGATCAAGCTCACACTGATGTGAAGCACTGAATCATATCGCAGAGATGATCTATACTTCAGAAAACTTGCTATCCAAATTCATGACTAAGAAAACATTTCAGGAGGTATTTTAGAGACATTCACATCTTCCTTCCTCAGCAGGATAACTGGGAAGAAAATTAGGCAGTGAGACTTAAAAAGATTTGAACTCATTCCCACTAGAAGTCTATTGTAAAGTTGCCTAAGTCTCCGACCAGTGCTGCAGCCACAAGATCATAAATTTTCCCCTTCCTAGTAATCTTGTGCAACTTCCTCTAGAGAGTATTATGGTTACTGGTAGGAAGTTGAAATGAAATAGTCTTGGAGCTAAACCAAGTCATTTTTGGTTAGGTTTTTTTTTTAATTTTCCCTCCTTTCAAACCACATTGAAAGTCATGGGGCAAACAAGCTTCCAGCTGACTCCGCACAGGAAGGAAGTCTAGATTTCAAAGTACTAGAGAGTAAATGATGCAATTAGGTATCAGGATATTTGAACTCTCCTATCCAAACAGAGTTGTTCCTTTTGAATTGCAGTGGCTATTGTACTGCACAAACACAATTACACAAAGGATGTGTTCATTACAATGTGAAGTTGACCAACAAAAAAGTAACATTTTGCCCCAATTAGGTGTCCATTTAAAGTTCTTGTAGTTCAAGTCAAGTTGCTCTGCCTTGGCACAAGAGAGGAAGCAGCAGCCACAGGCACTGTGCTGCTCCCAGCAAGCACCCTAACCCTTGGGTACAGGGATGGCCTCATGCTGCTAATTAGCGTGGTCAGCTGAGAACAGGGGCCTGTCTGTGTGCACCGGCATAGACATACATTTGCCACTGTTGGTGCCACTGAAGCCCAGGCTGTGTGCCCTGCTAGTGCCAGGGGTGTTTAAATGTCCCAGGTGCTCCTGTTCCTCTGGCGGAGTAGATGTCCAGGCACCAACACGCTTGTGTGATGCTGACCTTGTCACTGTGCCTAGGGTACATCATTTTCCTGGAAACATGGTCCAGCAGGGTGAACCATGAACTTATACAGACATGTGTCATTACAGGGGATGTATTAAAAAAGTGTTAAGAAGTGAGAAGCTAATGAAAGTCAGCCCATCTCTAAGCAAGGGGTCGGTCAGAGATCTGCCATTTCAGATGCCAACCAAGAGTCACCAAAAAACTTTTTAGGTTCTCCCATCACCTTTGCTGGAATTAGTCTGTGCATTTTGGACATTACAACAGCTTTTACAAAATATCCAAAATATGACAAGCAAGTCCATCTGTCTTCAATTTTAAAAATTTACAAGCTCTACACATTTGGAGATCTCATAGGCACTATGAATTTATTTTACCTAGCGTAAGCCAGCAGTGCTACTATTCTTTCAAAATATTTTACAATTTTATTGTAACTCTGATTTTTCTCGCATAGATATTAATGGTTTCCCATGCAGCACAATCTTGAAAACATTAGGGGGTACAGGAGGGAACAGAGGATACGAACCATATGTTATCAGAGAGTTAGGAACATCTCACTATAACAAAGCAAGACAAAAATAAATTAGATTACGTACCTGCAGAAGGATAGAAACAGCTATATATGTAGCAGATGAGAATTTTTAAACCTTAAGTTGCAAAGTCATCTGACATTAATTGTGATATGCAATAGCATCACCTTAAACCTACAGTGTCATTTGGGATATGGTATTTAGTGGCAAGGAGTACAATACAGAAGGAAAGATAATTTAATACCAATGCAGCATATTTTATATGCTGCTTAAATACTGAATTACGGTAAATAATTGAATAGCATGTTCCACATTTTCACACTTGAGTAGTGATTAGTAAAACCTAGCAATGCTTAGAGAACAGCACAATGAAAACTTGTGGATTTTGTGAACCTGGGCCTTTAAAAGGGAATTCATTGCAACTTGATCTTTGAGGGGGTTTGGACGAAAATTTCCATTTGCAGTATTTTGAAAAATACTGCAAATTATAACCAAATGTGGCTGCGATACATTTTATTAGAGCTCTGGAGTAACAGTTAAGGTGCTGACATAATCACTGATAAAAGACAAAGATACACATCTGGTTCAGATACAGAGAAATTAAGTATATCTAAACAGAGAAGGAATGATCCTTTGCTTGCGCAAAGCAGCCTTTTTTTTATTTGCTTCACTGAAACTATTGCAATGAATACCATCTGGTGACATTGCCTGTGCAAAACAAAGTGTTCAAAATTGTGTAAACGTGGATATTTTGCACCTGTGGGTCATAGTCTTCATGACTCAGGTCACTCTAAATGGACAGTATTTCCTGTATGCTTAATGTAAAAATTCCAGTTTATGCTGTTGCAAACATGCAGCTGCACTAATGGCTAACTTTTGGTCATTTCAGCTGGGTAATCTTAACACTGCATCACATACCTTTTATTTCTTTATTGCCATTATCATTTTGAGTTTTAAGAAGAAGATTGTTTCTGTACATTTGGAAAAAATCTCAATGCCAGCACCAATCATAAGTTTTTATATTTGCACAGCATAATAAAAATTAAAATAAAATAAAATAAAATAATTTTAAGAAATACACAAATGCTAACTGCCTAGCAATGTTAGCTAGCTGGAAGGTGTGCAGTGAGGAGGCAAAATCCTCTGATTTTCTACTTATGACTTACTACCAAAACCAGCTGTAACTGTGTAACTGAAAGTGTTCTCCCAGTGCACGCAGAAGAGAATTCATGCAGGGAGAGAAACGAACAAAGCACCCACAAAGACAAACAACCTACACCAAGTTACTGCTACTGAGAAACAAGGGCATAGTTAGATGCACAGTTCACCTGTTTTACCAGGAGTAGAGCTTGAGTGTTTTGAACTTTTGTGTGAAATTCTGTGTGTCCGTAATTCCCATATACACCTTTTGCACGTTCACAGATTAACTCTGCAGCACACAAAAAGGGAACCATGCTTCATGACCTGCTCAGGAAGCAAATTCTACATATTTAAATGTGTGTGATCCACCGAATGAGTGGACCAGCCCTGACATATACCAAGAGCGTGTTCAGTATATCCTAATGATGATGCTGCTGAAGCCACTTGCAGGAGTTCACACAGTCCTGCTTCTACCTAGGATACCTGTAGGCCTGTCAGACATGCAAAAGATGTGACTTCAGAGAGATTCCAATAATACCATTATTGCAGGGATGTATTCCAAACGATTTACGTCTGTGTGGTTCCTGCACAGCTTGTGGGTATCCATAGACAGAAGGAACAACAACTGCACACTTGATCTGTCTTCTTCAAAAATGAAGTTACTGGTGAAATTTTGAAAGAAGCTGCAAGGGCACATACCTTTGTAAGTGGTTCTTATATCCAACTTGGTGCTGAGCATGTGTCTTGTCACACAAGGGAGGCATGGAGGTACTTGAGAGATAGGGTAAGAGTTGTAAACTTGTTTATAAGTGGAGGTCATATCCATACTCTCATTACCCTTTACTTGCTTTCCAGGTGGTTTAAGTTTCTGTGGCAACACTTCATGCGTTCTGTAATCTTTCCTGTGAAGAATAATTTCGCTATGTCTTTTGTCTTAAGAAAAAAATTATGTTCCTTTTTCTGGACACAAAAAGATATTAATACTTCTCCTTATCTCCACCTAAGAAAGTCTGGGTAGAATGCAAGTAGTTAATGAAACACAAAAGCCTCTCACATTTGGAAATCTGGACTTTGAAAAAGGAACTGAAGCAGCTCTGGACAACCTCCAGCAGGCCACGTTTCCCCTTCTCTCCACCTAGTGAGGTTAATGACCTTACACAAAGCTATCTCTGTTCCACAGTGGAGCTACAGCAGAAGATACAACTCCTTTTAAAAGCCCAATAATTACAGCAGGCTATCTAGTATGTATGGGAAACACATAAAAGAGGCAACAATAACCTTCCCAGACAATACACTGTACGGCAGTTCAGCCCAGGATGGAGAGATAACAACAAAACAGTTTTACAGCAAAACACCAGTTGAGGAAAGATACATCAGCATGTTCAGACAGTCAGCTTTTTCTCAGGTACCACTGTAAAAGAGCTATTTTAAGATACTGCAGTAGCGTTACGTAACTCCAACAAAACATTACAGTAACAAGATGGAGAAGAAACTAAAGTCACCATCCGGCATTCACTAACTCAAACCTATTTCACTGCCCATATCCTTTGGTAATGGGCAGAAAGTCTGCTGCCTGGCACCCGCAAATTCAGTCTCTAAAGTCAGAGTACTTTTCCACTGGTGTGCAGATCTGTTTACACCTTTGGCAGCTGGCTGGGAGAAACAGTCAGTACCAGAGGCAAGTAACAGACCATAGGCAGGCAATTCTTCACCAGTGTGATCAAGGGTTTTCTGGCAGTGGGAGTACCTTTTCACCCTCTGACTACTGTGATATGACAGAACTTGCACTGGAGAATACAGAGGAGAGATTAATCTGCTGATAAATCAGTGTCAACCTGCATCCAAAATGCCATGAAAGATGGTACTGCCTGCAACTCCCAGGCTTGCTGTTGCAATATGACACCTAACACTCAGCAGAGAGCTATTAGAGAAGACTTCTGACAACTCAGTGTTTGTTGGCCTCACAGTCCCTGCAGTTATTCTCATATGCACCGTCAACTCATTGTCACTGAGTTTAGCCATGCAGAACCAGAGCTTTTAGCTCTCTAATAGGTGGTGGCACTTTTCCACTAGGCTTTGGTACACTGGTACACCCACTAGGCTGGGTGTATTTTCTTACCAGTGCTCCCCAGAGGACAGCAAGACTTGCAGTCTGATGACTAACTGCTTCAGGGTCTGTTTTCTTCTCTCACAAGTGCAGGCAAGTTTTACATATTTGATAGAGTGCATGCGCTGAAGAAACAAATAGAAGTAGTTTCTGCGCTTTCCTATTAGTCTGGTTTTCAGAAGTCATACTAAACTCCAGGAGTAATAGTTACTATGGGAATCACTAGCCTTGTCTGAGCAAGAATAGTTTTGCTGATTGAACAGAAAGTTTCTAAGGACTCCTTGACAGATTCCACATTGCGGCTGCCCCTCCTTGCTTGCCTTAAGAGGACACCAATGAGCCCAGGATTTAGTTATATGCAGACACAAACATGTCTAGCTGCTTCAGCTCATGCTGGAGATGCAAGTCATATATGGAAGCAAAGTCTGCTCTTTGAAACTCTCTGATCCTTTCAGTTGTTGCTGAAAACTCCCACGTAGATAAAGTCATTCCAGATGTAAGTTGGGCAGTTCAGACTTTGTCAGCCACATTTGTGATTTAAATTAAAAAGGCATAGGTGGTGGAAGGAGTCGGTAGAGTTTCTATGTCGGAATGAGGACAAATGGGTGGCATTATCTGTTAAGACTTTATTAATAGCCATTGGCATCTCCTAAGTCCCTAATTCAGTTCAGCAAAGGCAAGAGTGATGTTGTTCATAACTATATTCGTGATGATAAAAGAAGTAAACATACAGATCAGGCAGCAGGTGCTGTTTGAGGAAAGGCAAGCTCTCAGATTCATACTAAAGGATCAGATTCATATTTTTTAAGCTTCATCTATGAACGAGCATTTAACACACCACTCTACCAGCAGCAGGAAAGAGCCTCAGAAGTTATTTCCACCAGGGAAATGGGCACAGTGCAAGTGTGACGACTTCTGCCAAACACCAACATCGAGCAACAACATAGCTGAGAAGCAGAAACAGCCCAGAAATCCACAGTGACTGCCTTGAGGAAAACATCCACACCCCCTTTCCAATCACCAAGCCCTACTGTATTCACACCTCCTTGGAAACCCGTCACTCACGTCACAGTGTACAAAGTGCCACACAAAACACAGAACAAAAGAAAAAAACACCTCCAGTATCATCCATACTTTCCCAGACAACATTTCTGCTGGTTTCCCCTAAACCTTCCCAAAACCAGAAAGTTAGCAAGTATCAAAATCACGACTGTGCTTCTATGGCCCATGTGTTCTTTGATCAGTACACACCTCAGCCTCCAGGAAGGGCAAGAAAAACAGCATCTTGCCTCCATTACAACTGGCCTAAGACAGACTTTCACCCCTCCTTCATAGAGCCCTCATGAATGTTGGTACAATTGCAACATTGTTCTTTTCAGGTTCCCCTTGTGAAAACAAATAATTTTTCTTTTCTCTGTTACCTATCTCTCACACACATACTTTATCTAAGTCACAGTCCTCACTCTCTTTCACTGTTTTTCATACTTTGTAGTCGAGATGCCTTCCATGGGTATCTGCACCATCTTGTACGCTTCCTTTGGCTTAAATGAGCCTCTGAGAACAATGATGGGATGAAGGGGGTATCGCTCCATGTATTCTGACAGCATGCATGACTTCTCATTCTTCTCATAGGGCCTGGTGGGCAGGTGTGGACAACGGTGACATCTGCAAGAGAAAAAAAACAGCGCAGAAGTTAGTGACTCACAGGTAGCTGATTAATAATAACTCGTTGTGTAATTTGGCTGCAGACTGCAACTATAAAATAGTGGACAAGTAAGCGTTACAATGACTGCTACAGCCTTGGTTATCTAAAGTGCAAAAGCATAACCTGTACAAAGAAAGGGTTGTTTCTGTCTACTACTACAGCCTGCAGTCAAAAAAGTCCATGAAGCCAACAAAAGCAGCCTAAGAAAAGCAAGTTCACCTAGTTGAAGAAAAGAGCAAGTTAATCTGAAATACAGCCAAGTATTGTGCTGGAATAGAAACCCTATTTAATGTCCCTTTTGTTCCATTTCTCAGAAATTTATTATCCTACTATGCCCACGTATTGAGCTCACTTGGGTAGACAAGTGAGCAAAAAGGTAACAGTTCAGGAGTCTCTATTCACTCACACTTGGGCAGCACTGCTCTGCCCATCTCTCTTTCGGAAAGCAATTTGGTCTGGGTACAGCAAGACCTCTCCATAATGTGCACCAAAACAAGGACAGTGAGAACAAACTGATTTTCTGAGGAAGCTCCCTCCTAACTGAAACTAAAATGCCACCATGGATTGTCCATCATTGGTGACCTCCTTCTTTCCACACTGGGACCAGGAAAGAGCAGGGTGGGCAAGACTCATCCTGTCAAAAAGATGTTTGGGATCCCACCTCAGATTTCTTCCCAGAAAGGTAACAATTTGCTTGCCTTTCTGGGTTGAGTCAAATCCACCAGAGTCAATGCGCAGGCTGCTGATTAAGGACTCCAGGAAACAACCCACGGGAATTATTACAGTGAGAGGCATAGGCCTCTGGTTTTATTTGTCATACATCATTCCTGCCAAAGTCAGAGTGCTCCCTACTGGATGTATGTTTTCCAGTGCTACATCTAGTCCAGACATGAATTAGTCGTTTGAAAGGGCTTCTATACTTAAAGCCCGTCTTAAATAAAATGTTGAGCAATCTAGGATCTGTAGATGTCTGATTACCTAAATTTATACAGACCACCTCTGGTCTACATTCAAGGGTACACCTTCATATACTGAATCATTTTCCAAACTAGCACAAGAGGGGAAGAAGGGCCTAGAGGGCTCAAATTAAAATTCAGCATCTTTTTAACAAGCTAATTTCTCACTTGGATTACAAATTCTTCTGTGAAATCATATATCAGGAGGAGTCCTGGTAGATTCATTTTTGCCTTAGAGAAGTTTTGAGTTTGGACCAAACGGAGTCCTTACAGCGAGTAAGGGAGACTATCCCTGTCAGTTAAAATATTAGAAGAAAAGACTTCAGGGTGGAAATCTGGGGGAAAAAAAAAAAAAAAAAAAAAAAAAAAAAAAAAAAAAAAAAAGATACCTCACTCTCTTTGGAACCTTATAAAAGTCCAGCTTTCACATAAGTGGAGGAGAGGCAAACAGGAAAATGAAAAAAAAAGATGAATATGCTCACTTTTGCTGGCCCATGTGACCTTGCTGGAATGGATTTAATGACAAAAACCTTCCAAACACAGGCTGCACTGACACTTTCTGGCCACATTTGTGGTCTTTCAGATTCCTAGGAATTTTTCCACATTTTCCAAGGGAAAATCACCTGCCTATTCTTTCTGCTTCAAATCTCCTGGCTTCACATCACCCTTAAGTGCACTTTCATCCCTCTACTCAAAGTCTATGATGCAGCAAGCCAGTCTTCAGTTTGGTTTTGGAGTGTGTTGATGAGGCCCTTGTGTTAGCTTTTTATGGTAAAACTGCATTCAGACTAGAGTGGGAGAAATAGCTGTACTACCTAGGATCATGGCCCTGCATATAGTGCAGACACTGGCCAGCAGTAGCATTTTGAAATAAGGAGTGGCTGATCAGGAGTAAATTAATGACATTTCACTAACACCATCAGTTAATATCTCATTACAGCTCAGCTGCACACACAGGGTTTGGAGGGGCTTACTTGTGATGCCATGTTTCTCAAGTGGTCCAGAGCAGAGGCTTTGTGTAGCTCCCTTGCCATACCAGACAGGTTCTCTGCAGCAGACATATTATCCCACATCCCGATAGACATTTGTGAGACAGAGTCCTGCACCTGCCCAGTAGCACTGTTGGCACTGAGAAGGTGAGGGGTCCTGCAGACCAGCAGGACAAGTGTGGGTACCTCTCTTAACACCCCGCAGGAACAGGCAGGGAACAACAGCTTGCGGAACCTATGTTTTTCCCCTTGCAGACATTGCTGACAGCATGAATGCTGGGGGACTTCTCAACAGCCCAGGATAGGAAAAAGGCCAGGGTGTCCTGCAGACAGCAGCAGCCCTAGGCTGCCAAGCTCTTTACCCTAGGATGAAGTTAAACCTTTAGTGTGATCTGGCAACACAGGTGGCTTTACACCTCAGGTATTCACACTTCTTCATGTGTGCAATCCTGCTTTCTTTGTTGAACTTCAGAGCACACAACAACAACAGAATGAGATACCTCAGAGTTAGCTGTTGAGAAACAGTCCCACAAATAAATCCTTCCGACAGGCCAGAGAAGTAAACCTGAATATTTTGTCTTCTATTATTTTGCACTAAATTGTGATGTATGTCCACAGATTTTACAGTAACACTCACTGTATTACAGACTATGAGCAGAAAATTACCAGTGATAATTCACTACCAATATATGACGCTATAAAATCTTTGCTTCTGCATCCAGAGAATTATTCCTGAAAATATTTTTTACTGGAGACTAATGTAAATAACAGAGTAAGACTCTTAACAACCAGGAGTAGAACAATGCTAGACTTCAAGGTTTGCTACACTTTACTACTCCTTCTGGCATGATAAATATTTATAAGACAATTACATGATTCTTCAGTACTGAAGTCACTGTTGTGTGATTGCAGCAAGTCAGTACATTAATGTCAGAGCTAAACAGTTAAAATTACTATATAAACGTTCTGATATTGCAGCTGTCAAACTGTAACCTATCTTCCAAAAACTGATGAGATCTAAATTTTGACATTTATTATGCTTGCCTGCTTAGATATTTGGATTTTTTTGGCTAATTCCACTCTGATTTTCACTTGTGCAAATTTTGCTTTACCTGATTGAAGTCTATCACGTTAGCCTGGACAATATTAGTAATGAAATGTAACAATAAGGAAGCACACATGATTTTGTTTACTAAAAATTATGGAAGAATAGCAGACTCATAGAGAGTAAAAAGAGTGCAGTTGCCCTGCCTTCAAACCAGTTGGGTTCATCTAAACAGAAGCTGAGATGAAACAAGTGAAAAATGTATCAGCTTACATTAAATACTTGTTTAAACCAAGAAGAAAAACGTGGAACCATTTCTCAGGACCAGAATTCAGGATGTTTGAATTCAATTTCAGCATTCAGCACAGTCTCCCTGACCAGCGCAGCTCTTTGCCAACTAAAGATAAAATATAGCATTCTCCAGAGGAGAAAGAGGAGGAATCCTGTAAGATTTATGAATTTCTCAAGATAAGCCTCTCAGACTCACCTGATTTTTTTAAAAATCTGTGATTAATAATAAAAGATTATCACAGTGGGCTTAAAATGCAGGTGGAATAGTAAGAAAGTTGTACGATTAAAACCCTAATTCATCCCAGTTATGTGGCTCACTACTGGTAATTACTGTCCACAGAGGTCATGGATGCCATGGTGTTACTGCTTGAGAGAAAAAACATGAGGCTCAGAAATGGCTGAACTCTCATTCAGGAGAACTTAATCTTCCCTTGGAAAAAAGACTGCTCCTCAGAAAAGTCTTCACAGGGAAAAGCAACACCTACCTAACCGCCTAATCTATTTCTTGTACCATCTCTAATTCCATGAGTCATCTGATCATGTCAGTATTGTAGAAACCTCTAGTTTAGATGGAATGATGATGCTGTCCAAAGAAAGACAGCGGTGTAAAAATGTGCCAAAGAACTAGGGCAGACTCTAATAGCAGGAGCTGATTTCCAAGAGTCAGGCTGCAAAGCAAATCACTGAAGGTGAGTCTTGTGTAAATCTCTTCTCTTTCAAGCAATGGAGATGCAATCAGAGGCCCAACTATACCTCTTTGAGTTACAAAAGGATGGATGACAGATCAGATGTTTGTGAAGGGGAGTATCCGTATGCAAAGTATCAAAGTATATCACATATAAATATTGAGTATGGTAATAATATCAGGAAAATGAAAGATTAATACTGAACCATTTAAAACAGAAAGTATAGCAAGTAGAAAGGAAGTCTTAAAGATCCTGACTATCATTATCACAAGCAACAACTGTGCAAAACCAGGCAATCATGCAGATTAAGTAACACTTTTATGTTGTCAGAGTTCACTCATCCTAGCTAAATGCAGCAAACAATCAACAAACTGATGCTGAAACTCAGTTTTGGGGTCCCAGGTGCAGTCATGGCAAAAGCACACACTAAACATTTGTGGCTGCATTGCTTTTGGCACCTGACCCAAGACATTAGCAAAAGGAAGCTCCAAACAGTCCAATAACTTCAGGAAATTATTTGTGGAAACAGTATCCTTTGAAATTGGAACACACTCTTGACAAGAAACAGGTAGATACCTATGTCCAGGGATACCACATTTCAGTGGTAACGGGTTTATATTTCACAAAATGAATACAGTGATTTATCTGTGCCCTCCAACTGAGAACAAAGTTTCATACCACTCTCCTCCAAGAGAGCAGTCAAAGTGTAATTAGACCTGTCATGAAGTACTATAATGCCATCCTTGCTGCAAGCCTAAAAGCTCTCAGATTTCAGCACATTAACACAATCACTGCAGATCCTTGTCCTTGTGCATGCATACCCACTGCACCTAAACAGCAATGATGGAGGAAATATCAATTTCTTTTACATCTTACTTTATACAGCACTACCACAGATCAAGCAGAGGTGCACACTTGATATTTATCTGAGAAGGTATAGATAGAAAAGTATTTCAGGTAAGTAAAAAAATAAGATATTTACGTATCAGTCCTCAGAGAATTCATCTGTAAATCACAAAGATTAACCAGTTTTTGTGGACAATGTTGTTTCTGTTTGTGAAATGAGGTGTTCAAATTTTTAATGTCAACAATGTTACTGTGGACAGATGCCAACAAGCTCTGCCTGTGCTCAGGATGCACAGGATGTCAGTAAAACCTGACGTGGATAAAGTGGGCAGAGGCAACCTGGTGACTACTTATCTGCTCTAGTACCAAACTGTTCAACTGCATTAAAGGCTTGCAGGGCTATTACAGACTGGAAAAAAAAACCACCTTTAAAATAATGATCACTCCATATGGAGGCACCGAATGAAGGCAACATCCCTTCTACACTGACGACTATCAAGAGCTGATTGTACACGACAGGCATCATTAGACACTATGTTTTCTGCTTGTGCATGCACACTATACGAGAACAAACTTCATGCAAAAAACTACATTAGAAGCTTGGAGACATTTGTAAAAACTTGTTGATTTAGATACTCCCTAGGCTGCAAGACTGGTGGCCAAAAGAAAGACTGCAATTAAGGACCTCAGAGAAAGGAATGAGGGAATGAATGAGTACTGAAAACATCATGGTATGTCCAGTGTGCCCGCTGAAATGATAGAGAATGGATTACACAGATTAATTGGGCCATTCTTCCTCACTCTGAAATATACCAATCACATAATATCTCAGATGTCAGTGATATAGTATATCTAGAGCGAAGACAGATTTAGTGCAAAAAAATCACCAGGTTCTTCTGGACAGATGGCTACTAGTTCTCGCAGAGTGTGTGAAGGGTTAGAAAAATCAAGTGTACACACACATGCTGCTTTCAGGAATAACAAATAGTAACACACATCTGAGCGAATTAATTGCCTTCTGGGTGCAGACAGGAAACAAAGACAGGCACCCATTCCCCTATGCTGCCCATTCCTTATTTGTTCAGAAGTCCAGGGTACAGCAATGCTATGCCAAAAAATGGAAAGCATGCATCCTTATGAAGGAGCTGTTGAACCAAAGTTTATTCTATGTCAGTACTCATAAACATGTGAGATCTTAAATGGAGTGATTGTTCTTTTACAAACGTGAAGTACAAGCAAATCACTCAGTCCAGGCTCCCAATTCTGAACTCCCCTGGAATTTGGCTTTGGATACAGATGTTTGGCCTCTACCTAATACGGAGCTGAGGCAAAATCTTAGCTATCTAAGCATCAAAAAGATTTAAGAAAAATTAGACGTAATTCAAATGTTGATGACTTCAGTTCTAGATAGAAAAAATCTGTTTGACTTTTAATAATTGCTCCCACTTCAACTAATAGTTGCTGTATATACTCAGACAAAGGAAAGTATAGTCCATCAAAATGACAGGGAAGAAAAAAGAAGTAAAGAAATAAGAGAGAGAGCTGAAACATCCATGAAAACTGAAAGGAACCTAATCTAGCTAACAAAGCACACAATTTTCTCATTAATGAGGTCCAAAGTTGCTCTCCTTCACACCATTGCAAAGTTTGAGTAAGTTTAGAAAACCATAGGAGGCATGACAGCAGCATAGAATTGGTCATAAACTAGATATAAATTAATCCAACTCTCATTAAAGAAAATGGTGAAGTAGGTACAAAAATACTCAGAAAAAAAAAAAAAAAGACAGAGAAGGGTTTGAGAGTAAAATTGAATGCTTAAATAATAAGCTTTTTGATGAATTCACATCTCAGAAATTATTAATCTCAAACAGAAAAAGTCTCCCATGGTTTTGTGCTAAATTAACAGCTGTCGCCTTCACCTCCGCTGAGATGGAGCATGCTGGAAAATGAGAACAGAAGGTGTTATTCAGAGTCAAAATGGTATGCCTCCCGTTCGATCTCGAGTAGCTGCTGTGTATCTAGTACAAGCTGCTCAACAAGGTTCCTTGTGAGGAAAAAGCTGAAAATATTGTATCTTTGCTCACAGGTTTTCCACCAGTGAATCTCATTTAACTTACACCTTCCCTAAAAAAGTAAGAAGTTACAGCACCAAGCCTGTCAGAATTCAAGGAGCATCTGGACAACACTCTTGGTCATACGGTCTAGTTTTAGGTAGTTTTGCGAGGAGCAGGGATCTGGACTTGAAGATCCATATGGGTCCCTTTCAACTTCATATATTCTATGATCCTATGATTCCATGGAGTTCCTCTGCATCATGGTGGTAGCCTGGGTCCCTTCCCTCTGCTCAATACCTGCCCCCCTGTGCCCCCCCTCCTTTCCTCTCTCACAGCAACCTCCCTCTTTAGAAGGGAGAAATCCTTTGCCCAGCAATCTCGTTCCTCCCATAATCTCACCCATTTTTTCAAACCTTGCCTCGAAACCTGCAGGGCACATGTGTTTCCACAAACCTGGCCTGCAGCCAGTGGAAATCCCTGAGGCAGGTGGAGTGGAGATCCAACCCCACAGTTTGCTTAATTTACCTATGCCCTTGTTTTTCCTTCAAATTTGTTACTGCTTTAGCATGTTCTGTAAACTTTGATGATTCACATGATACAGAAGCGGGATGCTCTGCATTCAGTAAACATATGGACCACAGCCCAGTGTCCTTAAATTCAAGACTTAGCATACTATTTTTTTTTAAAATAACTCCACCAATTAATTTCTGTGTTATAAAAATGGAAACTGATTGCCATTGATTTTAGGGCAAAACAGTAATTTTTTTTTTTTAAGAGACAGCTGAAGAGGACTTTAAAAGCTGCTATAGATTCAGAGAACCCAAAGCAACACCTTCTAGAGGTAATTTTGTTTTACACCAGTGAAATGAGGAGCTGTTCCTCTGCAGTCAGTAGATTTATATGGTGTACAACAGGAGCACTTGAGAGTTAAATAAGATCCTGCATTCTTTTAACAGGACCTGAGCCTGGTGCCATAGTAAAAATGAAGGCTTCTGCAAAACAATTTCCAAAATCATGTTTTCACCAACTGCTCCAGATTTCAGGAAGCAGAAGACGATGCTGATAAAACTCTGCCAAAAGATCTCCAACAGCTGCTTGCTGTGATTTATGTAATTTCTAATAGACGCTGCATAATGCAAGCCAAGAAAAGAAAAGAAGCTGGGGGAAGATATTTACAAACTATTCCCTCACTCCTACACTAAATTTGTCCCTCCTCCTGCAAAAGGAAAGTCAGTTTTCCACTACTTCTACTTTTGTACTAAATTTACCACCTGAAGTGCTACATAAATTCTGGTTAGCAACATGGCAATACAGTCTGACAATATAAACAGCATGGAAAGATCATAAGCTGCTCTAGGAGTCCATCTAACTTGCAGAATTGCAGGCAAATTTTCACTAACATAAAAGAAACAGTCACCTTGCTTTGCCAGGACACAAGTTCTTAAGTTCTAACAAACGTTTTGATGTGAAAGAAGTCAAATAGAGTAAGGTATAAATCAGGAAAAAGTTATATTTCCTGTTGAACTATTCCCTGTACAAAAGAATTCCAGCCATGAGGGAGGTGTCAGAAATCCTGAAATTCTTAACTGCTTTACATTTCTGGAAATGAAAAAATGGACAATCAGTCACTTCTCACTGCTGATAGGTGATGGGCTTCCATATTTCCAGAGTTAAAAAATAAGAACACAATCAGCCCTTTTAAGGAGACATTAATTTCTCAGTCCATCCTTCCCTATAGTAAAATGTCTTTTATATTTTCATCTCTGTTTTATCAGATTTTCACCAGTTGTAAGTTTAAACTGGATCCTGCATTATCAACAGCTTTTCTTGGTCAAACATGTCTCATCCTAAGAAAACAGCAACAAAGAATAACTACCAAGTCTATAGCTCAGATGGGTTTTGTTAAGCACAAATTTCTACGAAAATTTCAAGCAGTCTCACTTTCTGCAAACAAATACACATACTTGACATCAAAGTGGACCTATTAATAGCGTGTTCATCATAAGGCCCTCTAAGCAACAGCCAAACACTGTTGTAGCTACCATCTTTTTTCTTTTTTTCATTATTTTCATTGATTCAAATGTTTTTTAACTGTAGGAATGGCAAGAGAAAAAAAAGGAGACATACAAACATTGCATATAAGTATATCACTTGATTTCTACCATGATGCTTACATTGGATATATGTATATTACTGTTGCATGTGACTATTTATGCTGTCATGCTAAAAGCACACAAAACTGTTGATAGTCACTGTTATTATATTCTTTATCATGAACATTTCTATAAATCTCCATGAAATCTCTTTTTAAATATTAATCAATTATTAATATATGTTTCATGAGGCACAATGAAAAACCAGAACTTCAGAAATTCTTTGCGTGTATCTCATCAAGCAAACAAGGAAAAGGATACTGAATTTCAGAAAAAACCTATTTCTTTTGGTAAGATATTTAGCTAGCATAAAGGTACCATTTTATCTCTTCTTAGAAATGGAGAGCAGCAAGTTTAGAATACATTAAGACTATGAGTTCTTCTTCAATTACAAACCATTACTTTTAATGCAGGTACCACAGAAAAGTCAATACATTATGAAAGAGGTCACACTAGGTAATTACATGTCCTTGTAGGATTGAAATATATTTTCAAAGCTACTTAAGGGTTGTAGATACCTATCTTCCCTTTGAAAACTGTTACCATGTATTATTTGCCTTCAATATCTAGAAGGTTTTTAAAACACACTGTATTTCTTGGAGACATGCCAATGCACCAGCAAACACTTTACAACCTTTCATTCACAAGGGAAACAGGCCTCAGTAATGTACTCCTTTCACCTGATTTCTGTACTAGCAATACCGTTCTTTCTGCCAACCTGTACCACACTGCAGCATACAAACCTATTCAGTCATGAAGCAGTTTTTTGAACATTTAAATAAAGAGCCATAAGAATTATGAAAGGATCAGTGACATTCCATACACAAAATTTGCCTGAAATAGTTTCTCTTGTAGCCAAAATTTTATTAAAGGGCCATTTACTTAGTTAAAAGTTTCTGGTTCTGCCTCTGGCCAACTCTGTCTGGGTATACTGTGGTGCCTAAATTTTGCAAACCTGGGTGCTAGAATTTATTAAGGCCTTTAGCTCATCTTGCTCTCCTATAAACTTTAGAGAGACCTAAGATACTTTTAATGAGGGTAAATTTGCCCATAGTGGCTTTCAGATACTTATCAACAGCCACCTGTAACGATCTGAATATTAGAGCCCTTTTGGCAGCCAAAAACCCAAGGCCTTCAAAGTTTGTAAACTGCAAATTTGTAAGAAGATAATACAGCATTCAACTCTCAAAACCTTTAGGTACATTTTTAAATACCAGGTTTTACTACAATCAGGTTAATTAAATCAGCAAGCACTGTTAGGTTATAGAGGGAAAAAATGTATTCTTTTAATTAAAACTGCCATAATATTTTCTGGGTTTTCTTTCCTGAACTCTGTAACTTGTGTGCTTCTTATAAGGCATTAACTTGTGAAGATTTTTCTTTAGGAAACTATGTATGCATAAGCACATTATAGCTAGAACAGAAGCCAAACCATTCAAGGCAGAGGATCTGGCACCAAGTGGCTAAGTCAGAGCAGCCAGGCCGTCACCTAGCACTGCATTCAGTTTTGGCCAGAATAATTAGCAAACGCCCCATTGCAGAGAAAGTTGAAAACTCAGGTGCAGCAGCACCACGTATAAGGAAAAGTCACAGCTATTGGTGACTTTTGATTATCCATGGCTACTGGCAGTATGACAGACAATTCAATACAGAAATTAACACATGGTGAAGAGAACCACCCCTCGAGAAGCAGTAAAATGTCACATCCATGGACATCCTGTGTTGTGCACAAGGCCACCATTCAGGGCTTAAATTCATCAGGAGATTAAAGTGAGTGTTGTCTGCTCTGAGGTCTGTGCTGTCACTCTGCACCAGACTGGAGAGGCCAGGTCCTTGGACGTGGTACAAAGCATGCCTGTGTCAGGCAAGAGAAATCTCAGAAATCAGTATCCACCTGATATGCCCATCCTGCACAGTAAACAAGTTCTGGATTATATGTTGTTGAGCAGTATGGTTCTGTCCTGGCAGCCAATCCACCCAATTCTCCCATGACAGCTGCCTTTACCAAAAATTATTGATGTTTTTCACTTAAAACTGGTGGGGCAGACAGATTCTGCCTACCCAGATGAAGTCACGCTCTGCTCTCATATGAAGATTTGACAATAAGTCTTATCGAGCCATGGTGCAATGGATCACACTGGCTGGATTTGGTGTTTTACTTCTCATCTAAGAAAAACACATGCATTTTCCTCTCCTTACATTCTTCAGAAGGAGGTTTTTGCCAACGGTAAATTTATTCTGCAATACTTGAATGCACTGAAAATAGAAAATTTATAAATGTATTTAACACTGACATTTTGTTCTTGTTAACACACTAAACATTTACTATGGTGAAGATTAATTTATGGCTACAGGTTAAAAACCATCTTTGTTTCTCTGGCTAATACAGCTTATTTTCCATTAAAGATACAACAAAACATCTGCAAGAGCTCCACATTTTTTTATCAATATTTACATAGGCTTTTCATTGAAAACAAGAATTCTTTCTGCATCGTGCACTATCAGTTCCAGTCCTTTCTCTGCATTTGTTTGTCTCTGTCACAGAAAACCTGCATCCACATTTAACTGAAGTTTATTGCCAGGAAAAATAATTCTAGGAACAGACTGAAACGTTTTCCTGAACTGAAAAGCAATATGCAACAAATGCAAACTTATTTAAACAACAGTTCTACCTGCTTTGATTTTTCTTCCAAAATAAATGCTTTTGAAAGACTGTCAAATGAAAGAACATCACTGAACAACGGCCAGGAGTTGCACAGGACTTGCACTCCCGCAGCCAGCCAGACCTACAAACCCACAAAACTGCTTGACATGCAATGTTTTGCAATGCCCAGTTTCTCACTGTGAGCTATGGTAAACTATTCGATTCAAAGTATTTAGCACAGTATCTCCACATTTATCCAACAGTAAGCAGTAGAAATATTTGGGACTAACATCAGCCTGCTGCCATCTTCTGATGAAAAGTTCAGGACATTAAGCAAACACAATCAGTTCTTACTTGCTCCCATTAGCTTGGGCTTTTATCTCACAGTAAGGCAATGGAATATTACTTGTTCAGTAATATTGCTTAGAGAGAAACAAACAGGTTAGTGATCTCACAGAGAGTAAGGGTCCTTTTCACAAATCCCCTTTCACTGACCCTTTACCATACCCACAATAATCTGGATAGTGACTGTCAGAGGAACAAAGTGGCTTCAGCACTAAGTAGTAGCTATTATTTTACTTGGAGTAATACACCAATCCAGCAACAATAACATATACTTCAGAAGCCATCTATTTGTATAGACTGTACACAGGAGAGATAAAACACGAGTAAAGTCAGTAAAGGCAGAATTTGATACTAAATGGGCAAAACAAGGTTAACCAAGCCAGAACTGCAAAAGTGTAAACAGATACCACTCCACTCACTACAGTAGTCTTGACTGTTGGCTGTTCTTTGTCCTAAGTGTGTGCAGCTGGGAAATGTTCCTCTCAAGAGTGAGACATCCTGGGACATGAGAAATGAGCACATGACATTTCCAAGGGGAGATACAGGATTCACATGCCCAAGTCACTTCTTCCCATATTTGCAATGAAGAACAGCAAATTCCTCACCACATCATATCCAAACTAATGCTGGGGATAAGGAACACATGAGAAAATTATCTTAAGTGCACTGTAGTATCAGTTTTGGTGCTTAGAATATCCAGCAGAAAGATGAGAGAAATTTGCAGTCCTTTAGCCCATTTAATCCAACCTAGCTCTTGATGAACTGAGGTTGACTCACATGAAAGTTTATTGTTGAGTGCGCCACTGTTTCAAGCATTTAGATGAACATGTTCACTGTAAGATTACACACAAGGCAGTGTTGTCATAGTTCAACTGAGCATCAAACACTGCTAGGGGTACAACTTGCAGGTCCGCAAATTACTTTGGCAGACCAAGGAACAAAAAGCCAGATGCACAATTTACGGAATATTTTACGAGGCTGAAAAAAATAATACAGTACTCATATGCACTACAGTCACTCCTTTCCTTAGGAAACAGGAAATACAGACCTCCTGGTGCACTCAAACGTAAGCTTCACCATAGCCTGAAAAGCAAAGACTCTAGGAAGGAAACTGAAGATGGATTGAAGGTCACAAGTTCCCAGCTGACTTCAGAAACCCAACAGCACCAGTACTTAGTTTTGAAGCCCTGCCAAGAGCAGCTATCTGCGCCATCATAACACCGACCCAAGTTCTAACAGAAAGAGTAGTTTTGGACAGGTTTTTCCATCAGAAAGTACTGAAGGAAATACATGCAAATAGGTTGATTTCCATTTTCTTTTAAAAACTAGTGTTCTTTCCTGTTTATCTGTCTTCAAGTTTTCCTTTTTAATAGTTTAAGGATTTAAAGTTCTATTTCATGTTCTGGCATTTTATGTTCCTACAATGCCATGTTGATACCTCTGAAAGAAGCTACATCAAAACATCTGATATCACAAAAACCCTCCTCTCAATCCACTTGCATTACAGTTCAGTATATAGAAATTCTGAAATAACATGTAAAAAAATCATTAATTTTACACTCCTACCTTGGCAACAAGGAAAGAAAATATTGGCAAAGCATTAACTGTAAGTCCTTGATAAAGTCAGGATTTTCTAATTGTTAGCATTCCCCACTATTTTAGAAACAATGGTTGCAAGAAATAGTAACTGATGATAAATAACTGACTTCCAAATCTAAACCTGCTAAGCAGCTGGAAGAAGCCTTAGAGAGAAATGTTGTGTAAAGCTTGCTGTCCTGACCAGTATTACCACAGAGATTGTTCCTCCTACTGCAGAAAATCTGCCTGAAAAGAAAGCCAGCACAGCTGGTCAAGCCACAGGCAATTATTCTTGGCTCATACCGTTTGCATCTTTCTTCAAGATTAACAGCTTCAATTTGCAAGAACAGTCTGTTCTTTCTCCCTAAGCATCTAATTATATTGCAGCGTGAGGGTGTGGCCTCTGTATCTCAGTCTCAGCGCTGGTCTTCACTGGTATGACCAACTTTCAGCAATCCCAGGTCCCTGAAATCAGTGGGAAAGTCTGGGACAAAGAAAACTTACCCTTGGTGGAGGAGGAGCAGGTTAGGAAACACCTAGGTCTGTGGAACACCCACAAGCACCGAGGGAGCTGGCCCATGTCACTTTGAGGCCATTCTCTTTATCATTGAAAGGTTGTGACAATTGTAGGGAAGGGTCCCTAGGGCTAGGAGAAAGTAAATGTCACCCCTGTCTTCAAGAAAGGCAAGGAGGAGGATCTGGGCAACTCCAGGCCATTTAGCCTCAATCCCTGGAAGATGACAGAGTAAACAATCCTGAAAAACAAACGACAGACACTGGCTGTCAAAAGGGCTGGAAGAAGTCATCTGGAGCAGTCAGCATGCATTTATGAAGTGGAAATCATGCTTAAACTAAACCAAAAGCCTTCTACAATGAGAAGACTGTCTTGGTAGATGAAGGGAGAGCAGTAGATGTTGCTTATCTTGACTTTGGTAAGGCTTTTGACATTGTTTCCCATCGTATCCTCATCAAAAAACCATATGAAAGTATGGGCTATATAAGTGGCCAGTAAGGCAGATTAAATAATGAGCTGCTGGACTCAAAGGGCTGTGATCAGTGGCACGAATTCCAGACAGAAGCCAGTCACCAGCTGTGCACCCCAGGGCTGGATAATGGGTTAAACTCTGTTAAATAGCTTTATGAATGACCTGGATAATGGGACAGATGGCACCATCAGTAGGTTTGAAAATTATACAAAACTGGGAAAAATGGCTGATAGACCCCCCATTCAGAGGGACCTCACCAGGATAAAGAAATGAGTCAACAGGAATGTCAAGAAATTCAACAAAGGGAAATGCAAAGAGGAACAACTACGGGCAGCAGAACAGTCTGATGTCCAACCAGCTGCACAGCAGTTTGTCACAAAAGGCCATGGTGGCCCTAGTAGACAAACCTGCCAAGAGCCAGCAACATGCCCTTGTGTCAAATGCCAGCGGCACTCTGGATTGCATTGGATAGAGCATTGCCAGCCCATCAAGGGAAGTGATCCCTCCCCTACTCAGCACTGAGGAGGAGGTGTCTGAATGTTGTGTCCAGCCCTGGACTCCCCAGTATGAGGTATGGACAGACTTGAAGCAAGGGGCCACAAGGATTTTAAAAGACTGGAACATCTCTCATACAAGGACAGACTGCGGGGAGAAGGGACAGACTGAGGGGAGAAGGCTTAGAGGGGAGAAGGCTCAGAGAGATCTCATCAATATGCAGGAATAGCTAGCGTGGCTGGGCATAAAGAAGAGGGAGTTAGGCTTTTCTCAGTGGTGCCCAGCAGCAGGACAGGTATGCCATCCACAGAAGCAGGTAAGTAATGCAAAAATACAGATAGTAGCCATGCCCCATCCTCCACAGTGTCTTCTTTCTTCAACATATCAATTACTTTTACACTACTTTTTTATTGTGTTGATACGAAACCACGAGTTAAGCAGGACTGGGAAGTTACATGCGCTTTTGCTGGTTTTAAGTCTATTCCAAATAAATTTTATGCTCTACTGAAGACAACAACTCTGAGCTCTCCAGGTCTGAGTTGTTAAGTAGTGCTTAGCGTCTGCATCTCCCGTCGGTCTAAATGGAATTTATAGCTATCCTTTACCGGCCCATCTCTGCTAAACTCTCATTCTTCAAGCCAAGGCCAGAAGAATAATACCATATCTTTCCCAATACCATGAAGAATCAACTACTTACATCACAGTGAGCGAGCTGAGGGAAGACGTTTCTGCATGGGCCAAGTGAGAGTTAAGTACGTGAAGAAATTTCTTTTTTTTTCCCTTGCCTTTGAGTCTCCCCTTCGACTACTTAATGTGAAGTACACTTTAAACTTTTCCTGTGTTCAAGAATATCATAAGAATCTAGAAAATACTTCTAAACCTTGCTTTTGATTCCTCACTCACCCCCTACAATAATTTAAACATTACATAGACTGAACATTGAAGTCAATGGGATACAGCCAGGGCAGATATGTCAGCTTACACCAGTACTGTAAAGACCTGATGCAGTAATGCCATCTAATGGCCTGAGGCCATGATCTCTTCCTGAACTTTGAAGATGAGATCAGTCCAAACACTATCTTTTCCCAACTGAAAGTATTTTATAAAAATCCCACAATTCCTATGAATACTACACAGAAAGAAAAGGGAATAGAAAAAGAAGGGTTAAAAAAACTGTCTTGAAAAATCAAAGAACCTTTGTTCTTGCAACGCTAAAAGACTGTAACGTCTATAACATGGGTTTAATTCTGTTGCACTCTACTCATGCATGGATTGCATGCAATGGGTTGAACTGGTAATAGGCAATTGTAATAGGCAGTAAGGTGCGAAAGCAATAGGTAGGAAATTGCCCATCACTATCAGGAGGACTGGCAGAGCTGAAATCGAAGAATTTTAGGATCTCCAGCATAGGCTTTGTAGTATTTATTTTTAGAATTCATTTGGTTCTTTTGTAGGACTAAAGAAAATTTTCTGTTAGGGTTATAAGAACTGTTTTACTTGAACAGAATCCAACACTGGCCTTTACTAAAGCTCTTTCTAGACATAAATTTACCGTTTCGTTAACATACTGTTTCTAACACAGCAAAAATGATGAAGCCTTAAGCATCTTTAGTATCTGCTAAAAGAAATCCCACTCAGGTTTTTAAGAGTTGGTTTAAACTTAAAGCCAGAACTTCATTAAAACTAATAAAAGAAACAGAGCTCTATGGAAAGAATTCCACTCAGTTCTTGTTTTTCCCAAGTTTACAAAGTTTGGTCTGCATGAAAACTAACACTCTACACTGTGAAAACAAATTCACAAACTGCTGAAAAGTGATCCCAAAAGTGCTGTATATTCCCCCTAGGACTTGCCACCTCGTGAGACTTCCAGAGTTTGACATTTACAGGGTATTATATTTCTGCTCTCCAAGGCAAGCTACTGAAGTTTCAGTGCTTTACATAGTGGTGCACTGCCATCACAGAAGCTGTGTTTTGAAGATGGGCAAACACTTTCAAGTACTTAAACCAGTTCTGAGGCAAAATAATCTTAGTAACTCTGAACTTACTAGTAACTTACTAGAACTTAGGAACACTGAAACTAGTTAGGTGCTGAGTGGCTGCAGTGACAAGTGTTTTATTTCACTTTATCGCTGAGAAATCCTCACAAAAACTGCAACAGGAAATAACAAAAACCCTTTTCAAACACCGTCAGAAAGGGACTTCAGGATATCAAGATGGAGATGAGCAGAACATACTACAATAAAAAAAAAAATTGTAAAGTCACACTCCAGTGGCCAACACACTCTCCAATTAAAATTTGTGAAGAGTAAGCTGCAAACCTCCCCTTGCACTGGGAGATGACATCACTCAGCAACATGGTACCACCATCTCCATCAGTGAAAAGATGCACCCTAGTGTCCAGAATCGGCATTACAAAGTGTCAGGTGAAAAAATACTTGCCATATAGCTGCACCTGGCATTTAGTGTTGAAAAAAGTTCGTTACAAACGGCTTGTTAAAAGGACCATTATTTTTACCATAGATGTCTAACTATGAAAAACTAAGTAAACAAATACATATTCAGTCTGTTCATAGTTTTTATTTTACATTACCCTTGCTGACTAACAAAATTCCCTTGTTACATGATGGATGAAGCTTCTAAGCAGTGCCCAAGCCTATGCTCCCAAATGTTTCCTATAAATACTAGTAAAATATCTAATCTTTTAAAATGGTAAACAGCCATTGAAAAAAATTCAAACCCCATTGACATGAAATAAAAGAATTGCCCAAAAATTCAAAGGTAGGAGTACTGAGTATGAGAATCTGTGTGTTAGAAACACAGACAACACTAGTGAATCCCATACTGAGTGAACCTTTCTCTGAGATGATATGTACTGCAAAATTCAGACAGCACCTTTGATAAAAATCACTGTCCAGAATCTTGATTTGGTCATTTGGGCTTTCCGTTGCCATGAACTGCTTGAGAGTCAAACACAACTTTCACCCTGTAGGAGAGCATGGAATGCAGTAAGAACACTGCTGAGAGGGAAACAAAATAGCTACAGTAAACCTGTTCCAAGGACAAGAGAACCAAACATTTCCCACACAATTTATTTCATGGCTTTTGATGATCTGTGCAGCACTGTTCCTGCATACACATACTGTTTCCTCTCGTTTCATTCTGATGAATCACATCAGCAGCACAGATATTACCACTTCCTTTCTTTCCCGAGTAAGGCTACCTTACTCGCCACCTCCTTGACTGGCAACAGGTGCCAGTTGTGTCCTATTCTCCTTTTCTCTTCATACACATATTGTCTACAGCAGCTACAGCATACACACCACCAATCCCGCTTGATTAAAAACATCCATCTTCCATATCTCTGATTAGGCTTCTTGGCTAGATTTTTGTCTCTTAGTCTGAAAGCCTCTTGCAACAAGGACTGTTTCTACTTTTATCTATCATTGCTCAACTACTTTTAAAAAAAATACTGTGCAAATAAACTCTTTAAGCAACTAAATTATGTCCAGACATGAACAGGAGCAAAATGATTTGCCCCTGGCTCCTGCAGTACTTTATGATAACCATGAAAGAGTTTTCTTGCAGCTTTCCCCAACTGGTATTCGTAAGTGCAAACTACTAATATGCACGCAGCTGGAAGACAGTCAAGCTGCCAGAAAGTACATAATGAATGGGGAACGGCTTGGGGAAGAGTGGCTGGAAAGCCATCCGGCAGAAAAGGACCTGCGGGTACTGGTTGACAGGTGTCTGAATATGAGTCAGCAGTGTGCCCAGGTGGCCAAAAAAGCCAATGGCATCCTGGATTGTAGCAGGAATAGTGCGGCCAGCAGGAGTAGGGAGGTGATCGGCCCCCTGTACTCAGCATTGGTGATGCCACACCTCAAGCACTGTGTGCAGTTCTGGGCACCTCAACACAAGAAAGACACTGAGGTGCTGGAGAGAGTGCAGAAAAGGCCAACAAAGATGGTGAAGTGCCTATAGAATAAGTCATACGAAGAGCGGCTAAGGGAACTGGGGCTATTTAGTCTTAAGAAAAGGAGGCTGAGGGGAGACCTTATTGCTCTCTACAGCTACCTGAGGACATTGTAGAGAGGTAGGTGCTGGTCTCTTCTGACAGGTAATTAATGACAGAACACGAGGGAACGGGCTCAAGCTGCACCAAGGTAGGTTTAGGCTTGACATTAGGAAAAAATTTTTCACTGAAAGGATTGTCAGGCATTGGAATAGGCTGCCCAGGGAAGTGGTTGAGTCCCCATCCCTTAACGTGTTTAAAGGTCGTTTAGATGTGGTGCTTGGAGAGATGGTTTAGGGATGTACTTGGTAGAGTAGGGTTGATGGTTGAACTTGATTATCTCAAAGGTCTTTTTCAACATAAATGATTCTGTGATTCTATGAACAACTATGAGTTAGATCCACCTCTTAGGATGATTCTGCCTACATGTAAATTATCAGAAACCACTTTTGGTGCCACAGAGAAACACCATCAGATATGTGATATGTGATTTAGAAGTGTTAAAACGCCCTGAACAGGTACTGAAAGATACCCTCTGCAGTTTATGCCAATTAAATACAGAGTTCCTCAGCTGTTAGCCCACACACATTTCATAGACACAGCTGAACAGCTTCACATAGACTGGAGTGTAAGTAGGTATCACCAGGTAGGATGGTCTGAAAAGTACTCTCAAGTTAAAGAGCTACCTCCAAATAGTGCCACACTTAACAAGTAAGCCCAACTGAAGTTGTCAAGCTGAATAAGTCAGAGCTCTCATGCAACTGTCTGCCATAGCTACCAATAAGAGTAATTTCTGCCAAAGTTTTTCCAAATGATGCAACATAGAAGACTGAACCAGAACTATCAAGCCATGAATGTAATTTAGGCTTGCTGAAGGACCCCACAGTCAATCTCAAACTGGAGTACTCACACCCTTTTAAGTCCCTACTCATCCCATCTTCTCCCAATCTCCACTGAAAAATAAAATAAAATAAATGTTTCATGAGTAGCTACCAAGTATCTTAGATCATTTACCTGTCCAGCTCCAAGAAACCTCTCTGTAGGTATACTGAAGATGAATATACACTCTTCTACGTTCAAAACAATGAAAGCTATGAGTTATTAGACAAAAGCATACGATCACTTCAACATGTACCTCCAACACACCACAAAAATCTGCTTCCTTCTATTCAATTGTCCCCACGGCACTGTGGAAGACTGCTCATCCCTTGTGTGAGGCATTACAAGAACCTCAGCTGTGTGCTTATGGAATTACTAAAGGTTCAGTTTACTCCCTTATGCATAAACGGGTATTGTACAAGATGCAGGAACAAGAAAAGAAGTAATCCTGCCTGCAGTTGCTCTTGCCCTCACACATTCTTAATTTAAGATAATTTTATTCAGTAGATCCACACAAATTGTGGGGATATAAGAAAACATGGTTACAAACTCACCAGTTATCTCAAACACCTTTCTCACTGTACAGCTGCTGCTACAAAAAGCGGGTTTGCATTGCTGCCCTAATACACTGGAATTCTTACCCTCATGCCTCTGTCCACCATCTCACATGCACACCATCCATGAGTGAAAGAAAGATGGTGTGAATTTGCCCCATAAGGAATGATGATACACCTATTTCTGTCTCTCTCCATACATGCATATATATGGATACATCCATAAATGTCATCCGTCACTTCGCAGTTGTGTAGTAAACATTCATACACTGAGCTCAAGTGAAGAACACTGAATATCCTGGAATCATTAGAAAACTTGTAGCGCTCACATGGGACCCACACCCGAGTGACCTGGTCACTGTTGCTTGTAGTATGTTAGCTAGAACAGTTAGGTCAAAAGAGTCTTGCCTTAACATCTCAAAGCTGTGACAGAACAGGTCATCTTAATTTAAAAACAAAACAAAAAGTATTTCATAGCTACTGTCTTCTGCCTCTCCTAGCTAATATTTTCTTGATCCATACCATCATAGACAGTACAGAATGCATAACTGACTTGGTAAAACCATTTCTGCCTTTATGCAGAATTAACATAGGCATTCCATTCACAGCCATTCCTAGTACAAAGCAGAAATTTTGTCTCTCAGCTAAGTGCTACCACAGGCTGCAACGACCAATTCTAAAAGCAGTAGTTACACAACTAACAGAGGGGACTTGCTGTTCATGAAGTCTTATAATTGAAACAATTTCTCCATTACTTGTCGAAATCACTGACAGAACTGTTAGCATTTTCAATGCTCGGTGAGCTAGTGACACTCAAGTATATGTTCTTTCAGTGTTACTTTTCAACAAAAACAGACTAATGTATGTTCAGTACAGACAGAACATATACAGGATGGCAAACATCTATCCTGCAAAAGTTACAGCAATTTATGTTTTGTTATAGCTACACATTATTTGATATGCTACTACCAAACATTGTCACACTTGATACTACAGTTGGAGGAAAGATATTCCAGACATTTCATCATACTTTATGAGCAATGCATATATGCTTTGGTAAGAAGAGAACGTTAGTATAATCTTCCAAAGTAAAAAAAAATACTGAGTATAGAAGTTTGCCCTTTTGGAAGTCACCTGGTAAGGATGGGCAAATCTAAACTGTGAAATACCAAGTGGTCTGCAGTGTTGATCAAAATTATGGCATATTCACTCTGGAAAAGAAAATGAGAAATTTGCACTGTGAACTTCAACAAATGATAATCCAGTGCAACTGACTTCAGAAGCCCAAATACCTTATTCTTCAGAAGTTAAATGGCGGAATCTTCTGATTAGGAAGTTAATGAGAAAATTAATTTCCCAAGCTTAATGGGCAAGTACTTCTGAATGGTATTTCAGGACAGGTATCTTAGACTCGTAACTCGGTACATTATGAATACTATATTCCTCTTCAGCAAACACCCAGTTTTAAAGAAGTCACAGAAACATACAGAAAGTTCTATTCGTAGTTGCTCCTAACACCCTGCCTTTCTCCCAACTCCCTCTCACTAATCAGTAAATCACTGCTCTAAAAGAGAAGGATTTTATTGTAAAGTTCAACACCATTATGATGGGCTTCTAATATAAGCCTAACCAAAATTTCCTAAGAATCCACCACAAACCAGTAGACAGGTGAGCTACTACTTAGAACACAAAAAACTATAGTGTTGCACTTCTCTGCAAGCAGTAAAGATCTCTAAGGTACACAGGTGTATCATTTCTGCTTTTATATATATCACCTGGAATCTGAGGCCAAGTCTTCACAGGAAACTCAAAATTCTTAGCTGTCACTTCTTAAATCAGAACTGTCCATGTAGTAGCAACCCAAAATCCAGTTTAATTTTTAGGACAGTCCATGACCACGGTATTATCCACATCCTTACATCTAGCTCCTCCACCAGCTCATCTAGCATGTGCAGGACTACTGCAAGCCTCAAAGACAGACCTATACTTCAGTACATTGCTTGGTTAGAACTAGAGGATCCACCTCAGTCCAGATCTCAGTGGTCCTTGATAGGACAATCCTCCAACACAGTAATTAAATCACTATTATTTCTCTTTGAAACACACTTCCCCAAGTCAAATATAAATACTGACTGAAGAAAAAAAAATAGGAATGATACATACCAGTCTAGGAATGGAAGGAGTAGATGCACTTGTACCTTACAGGGCAACAAGAAAAGCTCCTGTAGGTACATCAGTGACAAAAGGAGAACTAGAGTTAATCCAGGCCCTTTCCAGAAGGAAATAGGAGACGTGGATACCCAGGATATGGAGAAGCAGTAGTCAAAGACATTTTTGCCTATCTTCACTGGTAAGTGCTCCAGACACACTGCCCAAGTCGCAAAAGGCAAAGGCAGGGGCTTGGGTGCGCTCAATCCCACTGTCCATGTTGCCAAAAGACATTAAACAGCACCAGTCCCGATGCTGACCCTTGTGGACGCCCGCTCCCTGGCAGTGTTCAGTGGGAGAACAGACATTATGCCTAAAGCTAATCATTGCTTTCAAGAAGAGTTTGCATGCATTCACAAGACTGCCACTAACAAAACTGCTAATGAATCCTGGTATTTTCATTTGTCTCTTCCATTTCTAAAGCTCTACCCCCTTAAGTCTTCCAGAATTAGCATGTTTACAAAGGAAGTACTACTTTGTATTACATTAAAACACAGACCTAAAGCCAGTAAAACCCATTAAAAAGCAAGTTTCTGGCCAAAACCCAGAAAGCTCTCCTAAAGATGTAACCCATCTACATAAGAAAAATGGTAAGCCTCCCTGCCATTTGTTTACTCCTATGACAAAAACAACCACCATGTGGTTGAATAGGTAGAATGGGTGAAAAATACTTCCTGTTTTAAAGCTTTAAAAATGCCCTATATTTTTTTATATATGTACTTTATATATACATATATTAAAAAGTGTGTATGTATATATATACATATACACACACACACCCCTTTACTTGTAACTTTTCATATACAACTTACAGCCCTAAAGAACAGTGCAGCCTGGTAGCCAAGTAACCACTAGCTCCTTCCCCCAGCCTCTCTTACATACCCACAGGAGCACAGCTGACAAATACACTTCTTCAAGGATGGAACTACATGCAAAGGCACAGGTTATGCAAAAGACACGTTTGCGTGCTATGATTCAGATCTTTCTGCTTTATAGCAGAACAGAAACAAAACGCCTCTTCAGCAGCAGTCCCTGGGGACAATTATGTCAGAAGATCTAGGAACCTCCAGAAGCGGGGACAGAGCACACAACACTGGTACAGACTGCACGACACGTCCCAGCATGCCCAGGTTCCTCTGGTGGCATCCCTATCAGAGCTCTGGTCCTGCTTTCAGGCCTCTTCTGACCAGAGCATGGAAGCCTTGACAGTCACCTGGGAAACCTTTGTGAAGTCACCAGCACCAAGTTCCAGAGCCCAGGTCTACAAGGAACACAGCTGGGCCTGTTCCAGACAGTCCATGCTAAGACCAGACCTTCCAATTCTCTAGCTGTTTGACCATGATCAGATTAACATGTAAACGGGCTATTAAGAAGCACTTCCCTCTTAGCTGTTAACATGTCAGTCGCCACATCGTAGTTTCCACAACCAACCACATAAATCTCTTTCCACAAAGGTTGTTAAATTCTGCTTGATAGGGAAGATGACATGCCAGTGGAGATTCTTTTTAAAACCTATTTGTAACTGTTTGGAAGAAAGGAGGAGAAAGATACACCAGAACAAAAAAATGCTTCTAAACTCTGTAAATCCATTAGGCTAGTAGTCGGTACTTTCACAATAAGAAGTTTATGTGCTGGAACTTCAGCTTTTACATTCTCACCGCATCACAAGCTGTATTATCAGTTACTCAGATGACAATGTCATAAATGTGTATCAACTCTTTGAAAATAAAGTGGCAATAACACGAGTCAAATTTTTTAAAACTTTGAACATTTATTCAGCAGTATGCCTAAAGAAATCGGCAGTGCAGTGGAAGTTTCTAAAATGAGAGCAGCCTCTATCAACAGACAGAATTGACGACAATTACCAATCTCAAATCTCAATAAGAGAGGATTGTTTGGGGGGGTGGGGGAGGGGCAGGGAAGATCAGCAGGAGAATTAAGGGCAAGATGCAGACAGCAAAGATTTCACTATTTGAGATTTTGCCTTCCTGTTTTCCAGGATTATGACACCTACTCAAACAGCTGCTATTTTTAAAAACAGGCTTAAGAAGGAATATGTAATTCCGTACATAAATGATGGGTTGTACATAAAATGCTTCTATGGATGACATGAAAATAGAAGAACCAGAGCTGGCAACCAACACTCTTAAACAAGGAGACTGGAATACAGTCTCTGCAAAAAGCAAAAAGGAGTTTTAATGTCTCCATCTCAGCAGTGCTTGGAGAAGACAATACACACTCAAGCGAGCCATGTCCTATTATGGGTATGCTTCTGTTTTATAAGTTCTATCCTGATGATGGTTCCTTTGTGCCCAGCTTCTCTTTCAACTGCTTTTTATCTGGAAGAAAAAGTTTATTAGTTAGTACTCTGTAATATTCTATTCACTGACAGAAATACTCCTCCAAAAGCATTTGGAATATATTTTTAAAAAGCATATATAGACTCATAGAATCGTAGAACAGTTTCGGTTGGAAGAGACCTTCAACATCATCAAGTCCAACCTTTGTCGTAGCTCTACCAACAGCACTAAACCATGTCCCTAAGTACAATATCTACCCATCTCTTAAGCACCTCCAGGGATGGTGATTCCACCACCTCCCTGGGCAGCCTGTTCCACTGCCTGACAACACTTTCAGAAAAGAAATTCTTCCTAATATCCAGCCTGAACCTCCCCTGGTGCAGCTTAAGGCCATTTCCCCTTGTTCTATCACTTGTTACTAGGGAGAGCAGACCAAGCCCCACCTTGCTACAACTTCCTTTCAAGTAGTTGTAGAGAGCGATAAGGTCTCCCCTCAGCCTTCTCCAGGCTAAACAGCCCCAGATCCCTCAGCCGTTCCTCACATGAGACGTGCTCCAAATCCTTTACTGGCTTGGCAGCCCGCCTCCGTACCCTCTCCAGCACCTCAATGTCCTTCTTGTAGAGAGGGGCCCAAAACTGGACACAGTACTCGAGGTGCGGCCTCACCAAAGCCGAGTACAGGGGCACGATGACCTCCCTACTCCTGCTGACAATACTATGTCTGATACAGGCCATGATGCCGTTTGCCTTCTTGGCCACCTGAGCACACTGCTGGCTCATGTTCAACCGGCTGTCAAGCAACACTCCCAGGCCCCTCTCTGCCTGGCAGCTCTCCAGCCACCCTTCCCCAAGCCTGTAGCATGACTGGGGGTTGTTGTGGCCAAAGTGCAGGACCTGGCACTTGGCCTTATTGAAACTCACGGAATTCACCTTGGCCCAGTGACCCAGCCTGTCTAGATCCCTCTGCAGAGCTTCCCTGCCCTCAAGCAGATCGACACTTCCACCCAGCTTGGTGTCACCTGCAAACTTGCTAAGGGTGCATTCCATCCCCTTCTCCAAATTATTGGTAAAGATGTTAAACAGGAGTGGACCCAGTACTGAGCCCTGGGGGACACCGCTTGTGACCAGCCACCAACTAGATTTAAGTCCATTGACCACAACTCTCTGGACTCGGCCATCCAGTCAGTTTTTCACCCAGCAAAGTGTATGCCCACCCAAGCCAAGAGCAGTCAAATTCTCTTAAGAGAATGCCATAGGAAAGTGTCAAATGCCTTACTATAGTCGAGGTAGATGACATCCACAGCCTTTCCCTCATCCAACAAGCAGGTCACCCTGTCACAGAAGGAGATCAGGTTTGTTAAACAGGACCTGCCCTTCATAAACCCATGCTGACTGGGCCTGATCACCTGGTTGTCCTGCATGTGCTGTATAATGGAACTCAGAATGATCTGCTCCATCAGCATCCCTGGCACTGAAGTCAAACTGACAGGCCTGTAATTTCCCAGATCATCCTTCCGTCCCTTCTTATATATGGGTGCTCTATTGGCTTATGCCCAATCTGTTGGGACCTCCCCAGTCAGCCAGTGCTGCTGATAAATGATGGACGGTGGCTTGGTGAGCACCCCTGCCAGTTCTCTCAGCACTCTAGGATGTACCCCATCCGGCCCCATAGATTTGTGCACATCGATGTGGAGCAGCAGGTCACTAACCATCTCCTCCTGGATTGTGGGGGGGACATTTTGCTCCTGGCCCCTGTCTCTTGGCTTGGGGGGCTGACTTTCCCCGGTACAAGTGTTCTTATTACTAAAGACTAAGGCAAAGAAGGCATTAAGCACCGCAGCCTTATCCTCGTCTCTTATTACCGTATTACCTCCTGGATCTAGTAGGGGATAGAGGCTCTCCGTGGTCTTTCTTTTGTTGTTAAATATGAATATGTGAAATGGTATTGCCAATTTTGGTAGCTGTTTCAAATAAGGTGAAAAAATCCGCTATCAGTACAGCCACATTTTTAAGTGAAAGCTAAATTGCAGCAAGTCTTTGCACAAAGTGTAAATCTCACTACTCCTTGAGACTAGTTTGTTGTGTTAAATTCCTAGTACTCCATTAAATACCATCTGTTTCAATGAAAGTCTTCTGTATAACCATTACTGGCTCATTTTTAGGAACACATTTCAAAAATTGGCTAAACATGACTAAACACTGCACTACTGACTAAAGAAAGTTGACATTTCATCATAAATGGAGGGAGGGTGCAAGCAGGCTGAAATGCTGGTTATTTAATAATAAAAACTATATTAATAAAGTATTAACAGAATATGAGCGCCTGACTGAACTAAAGTTCCAACTGCCTACAATACACTTCTAAATAGCCAAATTTGTTCGGAGTAAACATGCTATTTCAAACCAACGTTGTGAATCCTCAAAATTTAACTTCAGATTCCTCCATTGCTAATGCAACTTGCAGCTTTTTTTTTTTAATAGCTGCAGATTACCTCAGAAAGTCAGATGAACACCCTTCCTCCTACTTGCAAGATGTTGATACAACTAAAGGAAGCATGCTTCCTTTGCTTTTACATCTCATCTTCCACAAGGAATAAGTATACAAATAATTCGTCTCCCTACACTAAACCAGCAGGGTTCAGCTATTCACAGCAGGTTATTTATGGCAGCAGAATGGACAACATCTTGTTGCTAAAGTACATGGACACTTACCCTTCAGTCTGTCTGGTAAGTTTAATGGGATTTCGTGTACCGCTGATGCCATTTCCTCCAGATGTTGAGAGAATACCAGCAAAGATGACAGGGAATATTTTCTTTCATCAAGAGATTTTGGCAATGGCATGTTGGTAAATTCTTCATCCAAGCAGAAGAGATGTGGACAATTCCAAGATTCAGCGCTCTCTCTTTTTCCTGGTACAAGACTTAAGTCTGATTTACAACTCACAGATTCATCTCCATTACATGTTTGATGCACCTTCTCTTCACTGCTAGATGCAGGCTTTTTCAGCGCTTTACCTGTGTTGAACTGGGACTGCAGATCTAGCTTTGATTTTTTAATATCCCCTTTATTTTTTGAATCACCTTTTACATATGCACTGTCTATTACACCAAAATCAGACTCTGAGCTTGCAGATTTGTTGGGATCTATGTTACCATGTTCTTCTGGAAATGTCTCATCCAATATCCCCAAGTGGCCAGCTTCACAACTGACAGAACTTAACAATGAAGATACATTACAGTGCAGCATCTCACCCATTACGGAACCCCAAAATTGGTTTGAATGTAGAACATTTGTTCTACTATCATTTTCTGAACAAATATTTGGAGTACCCAGACTCTTCTTTACATATTGAGAAGTCTGTTCTCCTGGATCTTCTACAGAACTTTTGTTCAAAACAATACATTTTAATTCCCGTGCTTCAGTTCTCTCACTCTCTCGCATTCCAGATGTTTCCAAAACTGGAGATTCAACGATATGACTTATCTTCATCTGCTCTTGAGGTCTAAATTCTGTAGAACTTAGTCTGGACTTCCTTTCTGACAAGGGAGGATCAAAGTCAGGTGCAGGAAATGACGAGATAGAGCACGTGAATCTAGAGTCTGCCGTCTTCTGCACTACAGGTCTAGCATCCATTGGAGCTCTTTCTGTCATTACTTCAGTTAGGTCCACCTCTATGTCTGATAAGCCCTCAGTCTGAGTAGCTTTTCTCCATGAGGTTCGAATTTCAGTAACTAAAGGGAACAAACCAAGGTAAAATTTTAGTACTTTCAAACTCTCAATCAACCTGTTTTTTTAATGTCCCTTTAGTAACATAACCAATCCAAGAAGGAAGATGTATAGCTGCTTTGTATTATTTATGCTCCATTTTCTTCCTCAACACAAAGAGCATTCTACACCCTATATTCTATTCTAGGAAAAAAACCTATGTTCAATCTAACTCACAGTATTCTCATCTTACTAGGCCTACATGTTACCATGCCTATGTAACGGGTCTGCGTGGCAAGGTTTTGGTGGAGGAGGGGTTACAGCGGTGGCTTCTGTACAAAGCTGCTAGAAGTTTCCCCTATGTCAGATATAGCCAATGCCAGCCGGCTTTAAGATGGACCTGCCGCTGGCCAAGGCTGAGCCAATCAGCGACAGCGTTTTTCGCCTCTGTGATAATGTATTTAAGAGAGTGAAAAAGTTGTTGTGCAGCAGTAATTGCAGCGAGTGAGAGGAGTGAGAGTATGTGAGAGAAACATCCTGCAGACACCAAGGTCAGTGCAGAAGGAGGGGGAGGAGATGCTCCAGGCGCCGTAGCAGCGATTCCCCTGCGGCCTGTGGTGAAGACCATGGTGAGGCAGGCTGTCACCCTGCAGCCCATGGGCGGTGGAGCAGATGACTGCCTACACCCCGTGGAGGGCCCCCACGCTGGAGTAGGTGGATACCTGAAGGAAGCTGTGACCCCGTGGGAAGCCTGCACCAGAGCAGGCTCCTGGCAGGACCTGTGGCCCGTGGAGAGAGAGAAGCCCACGCTGGAGCAGGTTTGCTTCTAGAGACCCCATGAGGGGGGCTCACGCTGGAGCAGTCGGTTCCTGAAGGACTGCACACCATGGAGGAGACCCACGC
Source organism: Leptosomus discolor (assembly GCF_034619465.1). Taxonomy (NCBI): domain Eukaryota; kingdom Metazoa; phylum Chordata; class Aves; order Leptosomiformes; family Leptosomidae; genus Leptosomus; species Leptosomus discolor. The sequence continues at coordinate 56,209,950 of NC_141419.1, read as the reverse complement.
TGGAGCAGTTCATGAAGGACTGAACCCGTGGGAAGACTCATGCTGGAGAAGTCATGGAGGACTTTCTCCTGTGAGGGGGACCCCACATTGGAGCAGGGGAAACGTGTGAGGAGTCCTCCCCCTGAGGAGGAAGAAGCAGCAGAAAACAACAGTGTGATGAACTGACCCCAACCCCCATTCCCTGTTTTCCCCCCTGTGCCGCTGGGGGGGAGGAGGGAGGAAAATCGGGATCAAAGTTAAGCCCGGGAAAGGAGGGAGGGGTGGGGGGAAGGTGTTTTAAGATTTGGTTTTATTTCTCACTACTCCTCTCTGAGTTAATTGGCAATAAATTACATTTTGCCTTTAATGGAGTCTGTTTTGTCCGTGACAGTAAATGCTGAGTGATCTCCCTGTCCTTATCTCAACCCCACAAGCCTGTTACTTTTTTTTTTCTCTCCTCTCTCCTGTCCAGTTAAGGAGGGGGAGTGATAGAGTGGCTTTGGTGGGCACCTGGCATTTTGGCCAGGGTCAACCCACCACAGCCTACTATGTTGTGTTACAGAGTGAGACATTAGGATAACTTGCAGCTTCATTGAAATAATTATCTTTCTTCTTGTGCAACATGTACAATGTCAATAAACTAATCACATTTCCAATCCATGAGTATCATAAACACATAGTTTTACACTTACGCAGATTTTCTGGAGTTCTGGGAATTTGTCTCCTTGTTAAAAACGGGTTAAAAGCTAGTGAACTAATGAGATCTTCCAATGCCATGCTTTTTCCTTCACCACTCTGAGGCGACTCAGACACCACTGCTTTTGCAACCTGTAGGATGTTAGAGAAGGGCAAATCCTGAGAAAACAAAATTGTAACCTCTTTATTTCTGTCACTAATGGCTCAAAATAAATCCCATTCTCCAAATGATCTGAAGAGTTTGGAATGTCCTGACTCTTCTTCTGAGTCAGAATCAAAATTCAATTCTGAGTTCCCTCATCATCTATAAATCCATCTTTAAAATAAGAAACTGTGCCCAGACAAAAATATATTTGAGACACTAGTCAAGAACTGCACCTGCATGAACACTAGAGCTATATTTACATAAGTAAAACATTTTAGCAGATAAAAAATAACTGTACCATTTCAGTGAAAGATGCAATTTACTTTCCAAATCAAGCTGTGGCACATTTTACAGTAACTCTTGTGAAGGAATTCCTCAGTTAAATGTTAAATAAAATACCTAAAAGAGGAAATAGTTAAATTCCTGCTTAAAATCGCCAAGTCCCTATTAAATAGTTAACCTGCACAACTTCAGAAACAAAAAGGACTGTTGAATTCTTAATATGCAGTGGTTCATGAAGTATGAGAGGTGACAAAAGTCAACACATTGATTCTACTGAAAGTGCTATTCACTTCACCATGATTTGCAAGTATAATAACTGCACAAGCTTCGTGCTTTCAGAGTGTACTTAGTTGCGCAGTCACTCCTAAATCTTAGCGACACCGATGACTACCTAGCAGAAAAAAGTATCTTTTAATGTATGCAGATCACAAGAGGCATTTTACAATATAATTAGTGATTTGTTCTCTGAACTTAATGACCATTTATTTAAAAACAAACAAACAACTTAAAAATAAGTTTTCCTAACCTCTTCTGCCAGTTCATCTCTGGCTTTCTTAAGAGGGTCTTCTTTTTTGGCGGGAGACTCTGTTTGGATAACAATACCACCTGCCCTCTTCCACAATTCTGAAATGGCAGACTCATCCTTTCCATTTTTCAAGACCTTCGGAGACATAGGTTTCTCCCCCTTGCACGTTTCAATATGTGAGTTCTAGAGAAATAGACAGGAATTATTAGAAGTTTTAAACTCAAGTGTCAGAAAATTAGGACAAAGAAACTGTCATACAAGTTGTCAACAGCAATGGCCTTAGTGTTTAGTCAATAAAAATACTGCAGTCTTAAATTTTAACTAAATACAAAATATTTTTACAATCGCATTTAAAGTATGACATAAGTAGTGGCTAGGACAGGGTGTTGCATAGAACACAGATGACTCATGCGCAACTATCTCGAACACACTACCATGAACAATTGTGTAATCGACAACTGTACATCCAAGTTGCTTTTAGGCCACATTGTAACCCTTAAGTTCACATACAACTTACAGAACATCAAAGTCGGACCACTGCTCACACCAAAAAGACTGTTTCAGCAAGCAGGGAATCAGTGACATACTGTGTGTTGTACTGGAAGTTAGCTGCAACTGCACCTACTTCCTACTATCCTTTCCCAAAACCTAACACAGTCCCTGACAGCTTTAGGTTTACAGGACTGACCCAATGTGTAAAAACACTGCTTTAAAAAGAAGCAAAACCAAAAAACCACAACCCTCCCCACAAAACACTAGGTCCAGGCTTCAATCAATGTAAAAAGCAAGCACCGTAAGTTTTAACATCTTTTGACAGATAGGAAATTACTGAAGAACAACCTTTTCAATTAGCACATCTCTGTTTTCAGATGTTTTTGAAAACTCCATAGGCACCGAAGAGATCCTTGGGGGCAGGGGAGAGAGAAGGGGTTAAAAAAAAAAAAAAAAAAAAAAAAGGAAAGAAAAGAAAATTTGAGAGACAACTTAAACAAGTGGCATGAAAGTCTTAGTAGACAGCTATTACATATTGTGTGCCCCGTATCTGTCCGTTACGATTTCCCTCAATTCGTCCCGGTCATCAGAAGGCAATTTTACTATAGGGAGAACATGTGACAATTAGAGCAGATTTAGCCCTAGTTGTGTATCAGACTCCCAAAATTAGTTATGAAACTTTCCCCTTGATTAACAAACAGAAAAAGGGATTTGGTGATATATTTTGTAAAGTCTTCTGTATTCTGCAGTCAAAGATAACTGGAAAGTCTTCCGCACACTTGATAATGTTCTTTTCCCTATATATTCTTCCTCCGACTCGCCCCTGGCATCCACAAGTCTGTTCCTATATGAACTTATTGATATTTAATAAACACCTGGCTACCAAAAATTTCAGTCTTATCACTTCTGATTAGCATAGTACTAATCACATAGCTCCCTAAAATGTAAGGTACAGTCCTCACTTGTTAGGAAGAATGCACCTTGAAACACTCATATTTGCTGTTATCTGTCTTTAGACTCAGAAGCAGACAAAAATATCCATGCTGTATGAAGTCACTGAGAGAAATCTGGGCTTTAATTGCTAACTGCTTGGGCAACCTTATGCAACTACATCTACTGAAGTCTAAGCATAGGACAGCCTTCCTTTGCTAACTCTCTTTCTCTCCTAGTAGGCAACTTTCAAGTATTTGTAGGAATCATATTATCAAATATAGCACTATTCAAAAGATTATGAAACCTTCCTGGACTAAGAAAATGACAAACAGGCCAAAACTTTTCAGAATATGAGCTCTATCCTTTGCTGGAACTGTAGTAAGAGAAGTTACAGAACAAAGTGATTTTGGAACATTCATAATAAAAGCCTTGTTGAGAAGGTTTAGCACAGTAATTCTGCTTGGGAGTTAGGGGGTTTATGTTCAGTTTTAGTTGAGTTTTTTAAATACAAAAGAAGGGCTCCTCTGGATGTCTCTTCTTTTATTCTCAGGCTATACTGAACATATATGCCTACCTCAAACCAGCCTGAAAAACAGACTGTTTTCTCCACCCGCCTCTTAAAGCTTGAAAGAATGTAGTTAAAAGGCGAGATTGCAACTCAGCTGCTGACACTAGCTGGAGAAAGTGGCAGTTACTTTTGGATTATCTTGCTAAATCAGGTGGATGTGACATGCAAGGAGTGGGCTACTGAAATATTCCACTAACAAGATGCAATATATTCAACTTTAAGTAAATTTCTATTTTTTCCACTGCTTTTTTAATCAATTTCTCATTAACATCATACCGTCTTGGTGGTAGTGTTGACTTATCCATCATAGTTTTCAATGCCCCATCACCTTTCTCATAATGTACTTCACGAATAGAGTCACAAACATCTAGAAAACCAAACCAAAGAGTTTTATTATTGTTTCATTTTTTTTGCTCATGCTTCTGTAGACTATTCATAGGATGAATGAACACTTCAGGAAAAATAAATGAACACATAAGCAGGACAGCAGAATGAAACCTTTTGCTCAGATACCACCTGCAGCCACAGATGCCACTAGCAGTCAGCACTTACTGTCTTGCTCCTGAATGCATGTTCTAAAGGCATCATTCTATCTGGTGCCCTGCACATACCAATCACACACTCCACCTTCCTTCAAACCACAGCCCCTGTCACATGTCATCATTACCCCCTCCCCTCGATATACACATAAGTTGTGTGGCACATTAATTCCACAAAGCAAAATTACACCTATGTTTTCTCCACCATCTTCACCTGCATTTATCAATAAATATTTCTGTGGACATACTCATCCCTCTGATCAACGCTGCCTCAGTCCAAGCAAGGCAAGGCACACCGTAACAAAATGTTTTGCACGTTATCAGAGGTACGTGTATCTCAGCTCAGGACTCCCTGAAACAATAAACATCAATTTTGGCACATCATTTGGATAAACAGTCAAAGTTTAACCTCAGTAGTTCTCTACTAACCTTAAATTTCAGCTTCTGCAAACATAAAGGACATGTCCTTTTGTATTCACTTCAACATACCTCCAAAATCCAAGCTCACTTATAAAAGTTAGGTGAGGTTAATGTTGGTTTTCTGATGGAGTTTTTTTGGTGTGTTTTTTTTGGGGTTGGGTTTTTTTGGTTTTTTTTTTTTTTTTTTTGGTTTTTTTTAAGCTTATCATGTTAACAGGCAGAAAGTTAGTTTTCTTAGCAGTTGGATTCTCAGATCAAGCAGCTTAACCACAAAGGAGACAGAATGCCACGGACACCAGTTTGTCTCAATCTCTTTCTGGTACTACCACAAGCTCACAGCATTATTGCCCAGTGCTTTAATCTTTGCAAGTTTAAGGCAAATGACCTTCCATCTGCAATTCTGTAGCCCTTCCTTTGCAGATTCTAGCCTTATACCCCTACATACCTTCAGACTGCTGAAGCAGTCTTTCAGCTTTGTAATTAAAAGCATCTTCTCCCTATTGCTTTGCACCATGAAATTCCAACACACAACTGCTATGTCATTTTTGCTAAAAGGGACTGCAAATGACAGACGATTCAAGGTGTCTTCCCCCTCATTTTCCACCCTTGCTTTGTAGCTTCTAATTTATAACTCTATACTAAGGACAGCCAATACTTGGTGAATGAGCACTAACCAGTAAAATACAATTAGCTCATCAGCCAATTAGCAAGCACAACATCCACATCTGATCAAAGTGAGCTCTGATCAGTACTGTTAACCTCATGACTCAAAGCAACCAACACAAAGATCAAGTAAGGTCCTGATCAAATGGCACAGTTACTGGGGAATAAGTATTTTAGAATACACCAGGGAAAGATGCTTATCTGGGAGAACCCCTTCAAGTTCTTTTCCCAGCTGGCCAATGGGAAAAGTTTTATCTTCTCTTTCCTATTACTCCTCCAACCTGAAGCAACTTCTACTGTTATGAGTGAATGTACTCTCTACAACCTATGAATGAACCTTTGTACATGGAAATCTGTCTCAACATCCTTCATGCAAGAACAACAAAACACCAAACAGCTCCAGCATTTTTTTTTTGCCATATCAAAAGCTTCAGAGAATCTTCTGAGACACAACAAGGTTGAAAAATTGAGGCAAAGAGTCATTGAGAACCACATTATCAGAGACTATTGCAAACACAAGCAGGGAGTCTTTTTAACTCCAAGTAACTTTTAACAATTGTGGGATCAGGGAGAAGGAAAAGAAGCTTCTCCTGTTCACCCACCTGAAACTGATACTAGATATTGACAAAAGGTGCTATCCTCATCTTCTTCTTCTGCGAGATTAAAAGAATGGGCTGGCAAAGGGCACAACAAACCAAGTTCCTTTCAAAAGAAAAAAAAAGTTACACAAGCAGCCTGAAAAAATCTGCATATGAACAGCAATTAACAGACAATTATTTACAACAGCTTTCCTGCAAACCAGACTCAACATGAAACTTTTCCTATCTCTGCAGGGTAGTTCAGCAAGGGTATAACCTCATATCCCTGTATCAATGTGAATGTCAGAATGGAAATTATTGTTCATTCATCAAGCAGATCACTTGAGGGAAAAACAGAACCCAGCAGCTGTTCAGACTGATAGCACACAAAAGTTCTATGTCCATGGCACGGGGGGGTGTGGATATGGACAAAACAAAATCAATCAGTTCACTCTTATGCTGATGTACTGTCTTGACAAGATGGTTCTATCTCCCATCTCAAATGAAGACACTAACTGCCATTAAGTCAAATGTATCTTCTTTAAGAAATACTACCTCATAAAGCAATTTCTGCTATATTGTTCTATCTGATTCCCTAATCTTACATATAAAGCTTAAGTGTTGCAATAGAACACACCAGCTTAGATGTACCATCCTCTCTCACCTTCACCCTTTCTCTTCCCCAAAATCAGATAAACTGAACACTACTTACTGGATCTTGATCTACGATTAAATTTAAAGGGCACAGGCCAAGAAAGCTTTTCCACTTCACTTCCCAGTCTTCTTGTTTTCCAGAAGTAGATCCACTCATTGTCACACAACGTTGCTCTATTTCTAGCCTGTAACATACGAGCATGGAAAATGAACGTAACACATCTGTTGGTGGAGATAACAATTTGTATAAAGATAGAGAGTATTATGTGTTCCCCTTATCCTGCAAAATCTTTGACACATATCAACGTATTCATGCATTTGTGCATGCACTAAGAACTAACTGAAATCCACAAGCTAAAAAGCAGCTGCTAGGTAGTCTTCATGTTTCTCGCAGTAGAGCACACAATGAGATACACACTTAAACTTTCCCTAAGACAGCTTCAGATAAAGTTTTAAAATCCCAGAAGTGATCAGCTTAATGAGAAGGAAAAAAAAAAAAGAAAAAGAAAAAAAAAAATCTGCTAGCAAACAAAGTCCCCGGGAACGAAGACTAAAATATTAATGAAGCAAGGGCAAAAAGTCGAAGTTACCTAGAGAAGAATCTGTTAAAAGATAATCAAGACAAATGTGAATTTCGCAGAAGCAAAGGAAAAAGATTGAACCAACATCTTCCCACTATAAATACTATTTTAGAAAAAAATCCAAGGTAGGAAGACACGATCCTTAGATTAAAGAACAAGGAACCAGAGAAAATTTTCAGACAATTACCTCTTTGCTTTCAAATTCTGTAGTACTGTATTGCAGCGTGTAATTCCATTCTCAATGACGCAAAGTTGTTCTAATTCAGGTTGACAACGTTCATCTCTCAGTGTCCTCAGGGCTTCATTTAATAACTGAATGACTGTTAAGAAATTCAGGTTTTCAGCTTCATATACATTTCCTGTACAAAGCTTGAAGTATATTAAACAATAAAAAAAAAGAATTAGTGAACAGAATCAATAACATGAAGTTATGTCTTCTGTAGTCAGAGCAGGGCTACAAAGTTCCACTTTGTATTTTGATTCAGTTCCCCACTGTTTCATTTTTCAAAAAGCGTACTCTAGATTTAAGCTTTACACTTGTTTTCTAGAATCAGCTGCTTGAGAGCAGTCTATAAAGCAATACAAACTAAGAAAACTTCAACTAATGAGGTATTCTGTTTAATCACTGCCCCAAAATATGTAGCAGGCCTAAACAGCACCATACATACTGAAAACACAAGGTCATTAGTTAAAGCTGCAGTCAAATCGGTCAACCTAGTTTTAACGTCCAGACAAAAAAATCCAGTACTAATCAGGCACACTTACCAATGCAGTTATTGAACTCAAAAAGTTAATGGTTGAAATATAACCAATACAAAACAGCAGCATAATCATCACAAACTTTTACATACAAACTAGACATTTTCTCCATTCTTGAGCAAGCACCTCTTATCACCTGTGAAGTACTCTTCTTTTTTTAAAGGTATCTAATTACGCCCCTGGGTACAAAAAAAAAAACAAAAGTAGTTTAGCAAGAAGGACAAAATTTACTTACTTGGTGTATGCTACTTTCAACTCTGTGAGCCAACAGCTGTGGAACACTGAAAACAACATTCGTTCCATCTAAAATGCACTGATCATCACGATCTTCAAGTTCACCAAATACAGAATCCACAACTTCCTTTTCCTTTTTCAGAGATGTAAGCACTTCCATTATATGCGTCCACATACTGCGCACCTTAATAGGCAAGGACAAAAATGCTACATTAAAATGTTTGCCATAAAACCTATAAGGAGAGAGCATCAAAACAGAATAAAGGCAGATGAAAGGGCTAGAATAATCACAGTGGAAATAACAGTATCTGAGAGTAAATGCTGCAGAAATTAAGAATAAAGAGTACACTGCCACAGCAGAAAAAAAATGCTCACCTTTTGAATTCTCTCAGTTTTGTCATTTTTGGTTTGGTCATTTTGTTTCATCCTATATGCACATGCAAGACAAAAGTTCAAGTGGACTACAATGAAATTATAGTTATTACTTCATAAAATTGAGTGTAAGAAAACAATTTTATATATGCTAACAGTCACAAGAAAAAACACTTACTTGCAAGGCTGTATCTCCAGGACTGCATATTCAGACTGTATCTGTTTTATTTCTTTAATTAAAAGCCTAGGAAAAAAGTTAACAGTTACCACAGATTAGCAGACATGCACCATGAGGCTTCCCTTGATGCTAAACCCTCTGATCCTCATCCAAAGGCATGGTTCTCTTGTATGGAGCTATGCTACATGCCCTAAAACTGTTATTTTACCTATAGTGGAACTCCTCCTCCTTTTCTGCCATTTACTGAACAGCTTGCAACTGTCCATGACAGTGCTCCAATCACATAAACTATCCCACTCAAATTCTGTAAATTCCATTGATACATAATTCTATGCCTGCACAGAAAGTTCCAGCTTTTCTTGTTTCTCAAACTAGGAATGCTTTCCATACAGAAGAACAAAGAATAGCATAATTTTGGAGAAATAATTAAGGATTATGTAAATAAAATGTGTCCAACAATGATTAAGCAAAGACCAAATGTTTCATCCTGAAACAGTTATATTCTAAGATATGACGCTTCAGAATGCTACAAATGAATTAATGTCCAAGTAACCACATCTTCCAAAATATAGCACCTTGTAACTGAAAAACTAATTTCTTTAGACTACCATGCTTCACAGAAGACCCTACAAACAGCAGAACCTTCAAATAAAGGAGGTTAAGTGGGAAAAAAATGGGGAGAAGCTCAACAGAATTCATGATGTAAAGCAGATGTAGCCTCCTCAAACCCTTTTAAAAACACACAAAAGTCAGCTTTTATGAAAACACTCCATTTCTTTAAATGTATTACTTACTGTGCTTTTTTCTCATACTCTCGAATAACAAAATCTTGCTTTTGAAAAATTTGCAGAAGTTTATTGTATGCAACTCTACATCTTGCCTTTGCCATGTGCACATCCTTAGGTCTCAACTTTAAAGCTTCAGAAAAAGGTGTATCAGTGCCTAAATGAAAGTTAAGGTTTGAATTACATCATTCACTTTTAGCAAAGAGACAAGTTCCTAATCTACTTAGTTTGAATTGAAAGAATCATAAATCAAGATGCCCATTTTACCTAGACTGACATACAGTATGCAGTGTACTTTTTCCCAGTTCTTTCTATTATATAAATTTTCATTCCCTTGCTCACACTTCCCTTCCCTTGTTCTTTAGGTCACCAAAACAATACAGGATGCTTAGAATAGACAATTCTGAACCTTCAGAATTCCTCAAGTTGTGAGAAAGAGCATAGTATAGTGATCCAATATTTTTGGACCACACCATTGTTTGGCAATTGTGTACTGCATTACACAGATGAACCTCGGAGCAAGACCCATAAAACAACAGAAAGCAAAACAACCTGCATTGTTCTATCATCAGAAGCTCAACCAAGTGCACAGAACACTGCAAAAGATTTTGAACGAAGGAACCACCTCAGAATCACTTAAAGCTCTTGGCATATAATAAAGACTTGACAGATTCACTGTCAAACATTACAAATGAAGCATTTTTATTGTTCCATTACAACTTACCTAAGGAGTTTGTTTTCATGTCCTCAACCACTACATGTCTTGCAAACCAATAGAAGAGGTGAACAAATTTAGGACCACCAGGAGACATTAATGTAGAAGGTGTCATTTGTGGAAGACAGCTTTGATGTTTGTCCTAGAAAAGTTAAACTGATTTTAAACACAAAACTAAGAAACAAAGCCTAAACAACAGCTATCAAACATTTAGCTGAGTACCAAAACACTGCAGCCTACTTGCTAGAAAGCCTGGCACAAAGCTAAACTACTTTGTCACCACAGTTGAAATCTACTCTAGCCAGCAGAAGTGACCAAAACTTTTTGAATGTTCCTCCCGCCATCCCTAGTTCTATATGCAAAAGACGGTTTCAACACAGACAAAATCAGTGTACGGTAAATGTTAGAAATCTCATCCCTCCTCACTCCTAACTAGTAATCCCTACTTTTCAAAAAACATGCAAATTTTCTTTCATATTTTCTACTGAAGACATTAGTAAGTGTACTTTGTTCTGCTTTTATTTTATTCTAAGACAATGCATTGTTGGCTTTCACCTTGTACCTTTGTCCTGGTATGGCTGGGACAGAATCACAGCCCAGCCATGCTGGGCAGGCCATTAGCAGTTTCAAGCCAGGCAGGGCAGCTGACCTGAGTGAGCTACAGGTGTAGCCCATGCCATAACGGTCAGTATAAAGGGGGATGGTTTGCTGAGGAGAGGGAGATCCTGTAGGGTTTCTGTGGGGTTTCTCCTGCCTCTCCTCCGGCTTCTGCTGAGGGCTACTCTGCAGTAGATTGTGACAACAGCATATTCATTTGTCTCAAGTATATTTCTGTTCATGCTGGTGGTATTTTCATTAAATCTGTTGGACTTCTACCCATGGGTCTTCTCTCCTTTTTCCCAACTCCCCTCCCTGGTTGGTGAGGGTTCATTAGGTGACAAAGTGACTGTTACAGTTTAGCCCTGGGCACAAGCTAAACACAGACAACATTATTGCTAAAAAAATGTGTTCCACTACATAAAGACCTGACTTCTAGAACTATCATTAAAACACAGGCAGCATGAGAAGATAACATAATAACCAGTAATACCTGAAGCAATCAATGTTGCTTTGTCTCTTCTTCCTTTAGAAAGCTTGCCTTAAACTTTAGTCACTTTCCCCATATAAAAGGGAAAACCCAACATTTAAGAAATTTTTCATGCATCTGAAAAGTTGCTTAAGATAACTTAAGCAAACACCTCTCAAGTTAAAGAAAATTATTCTCACCCAGAGCTGAAGAACCCTCTACACTTCTGCTTGATAAAATTCCATTATCCAGAAGCAAGCCACAGCAGTTTTAACACCCAAGATTAAGTCTCTGTCATCTAAATTCCACCATGCCACAATTTTTTCCTCAAGTCTAAAATAAACTATGTGAAATAAGACATAAGGTAAAACCGAATTCTTTGGTAAAACAACCTTATTTAAAACTCTTATTTAACAGCACTATTATATTCTCTCAAAAAAAGAGTAAGGTCACTGAAACCAGTAAAGCATCAGTTTCCACTCTTCATAATACTCACTGCAATATCTTTTAGCCATACGTAGCACCACTTCCTAAATTCAGGGTAAGTCCATTTTGCTGCTGGAAAGGAACAGTCTCTTTCCATTTAAAAAGGATAGGGAAAAGAAGAGGAAAAAAAAGGCAATTTCAAAACATATTTAAATATTCAGTTACCTAATTAACCATTATAAGAATGAGACTAAGACAAAGATCTCTTAGTGATGCCTCCTGGAGGAGCCAGAAAATTATGAGACATAGCCTAGACTAAGAATAGCTAAAGGTTTGTTAAACGACAAGTTTTTCTTGCCATTATAAGTTAATTACAAACTATTTCAGAGACAGATTTGTCTGCAACAATTTTTAACTCAAGAGAAGGGAAGAGAAAAAAAAAAAAGGGTCAGAATGCTGATGATTTTCACATCACTGGTCTTCCTCCAGACACTTTACTGTGTAAGCTAAAATAGCTCAACTACATGAGGAAAAACATTAAGACGAGGTTGTTGCCACGTTGAAGATCCTGGCAGCAATTCATAACCGGGAAACGTTACTTACTGTTTGGTCAGGCAAATGAATGGTAAAGGTAAACGTTTGCTTTGCAGCTATGAGGTTTTTACCAAACTCGCCAAGTTATAGGTACTATGAGAAACAACTTTAATTAAGGCAACATTATAGAGTCGCAACCAAAGGAAACAAACTCGCTGATTGTATCTTCTTCTTCCACATCATTCCCCCACAGACCACTTTTTCCCCACCCCCCAGCAGCTGCAGAAATCATATTTTTGATTACGTGCACAGCAGTAACCTCATAAGCCAAATACTTACCCGAAAGTTTCTTCTGGGCAGTAGAGATCCAGCTTAGCAAACAAGAAGAGGGCAAGGACATGAAACGCCCTGCTGTTTGGCTCATCAAACATGTCCCTAACACACAAGCAAACAGCTCCATCAGAAGTAGTTAGGATGCCGAATTAACACAGCGTTCTTACTGACCACTTAAGATTACAAAATACTACATTAAAGCGTTAAAAGTTAACACACTGAATGCTTTACTTTCTGCACAGTTAAAAATACGCAGCCTATTTAACAAGGTTGAAGTTCTGTGAGAGCGTTTTCTCTCAAAAAAGTTTTCAAAGCAAGAGGCACAGAGCCTATCAGCTCAGTTTCTCCATGACTGTGGAGCATGCATCCATCGCGGAGCTGGAGTGATTACAATCGCCGGGTTTAATTTCTTCAGGCAGAGACGACACAGATCACTACAACAATTCAGGCATCTCCTCTCTGTTACGTATCGCCAAGGGCACCAGGCCCCTCGGCGGCCACGGCGAGACTCCCGCCTCCTCGTGAGACGCGCGTTCCTGCCTGAAACCCAGGGCCTCGCTCGGGGGCGGCGGCCGCAAAAGGTCCCCCCTTCACCTTCACCTCCTCCTCCTCCAGCTCTTCCTCGCACTTACGCTCCCAGTAGCAAGCTGTGGTCTTCAGACTCCGGTTCGAAGCCCAGGGCCAGCACGTACAGCCAGAGATGGTCCCTCTGCCACGGGCCGCCCACGGCGCCGAAGATATTACTAAACCAGGTAGAGACCGGCTGCGGTGCCTCCGCCATCTTCCCCCGCGCGCCAAAAACTCCCGCGCGCGGGCCTGACCACACCCTACTCTAAGACCGCGAGACCGCCCGCGGGCCCCTACTGACCAGAAACGACGGAGCGCGAGGCGACCTGCGCGCTGGTGCTGCCTGGGCGCGCTGCCTGACGGGAGGTGGAGTCCGGGCCGCTGCACGCCCCGGAGGTGGCCTTGCGCCTGCGCGCCGACGTGGGCGGTGGACACAAGGGCCGCCCGCCGCGGGGGGTGGGGGTGGCGGCGGCGGCAGGGAGAGGGTCTCCGGCAGGGGCCGGACGGCGGCGGCACGGCGAGGGGCTCCTGCAGAGGCGTGAGCTGGTGGCAGCGGGGGCCGCCCTCCAGAGGGCCCTTCGAATTTCAATCATTTTGTACTCGGGTTGCAAAATTTGACACGGAAGCCAAGTAAAACTCACACCGGCAGCAGGCTGTGCGGTTCAAACTTTTATTCCAAGGCATTTCAGTGACTAGACTTCACAGGTTTCACAACAGCCACGTGTTACACGAGGAGAGAGCGGAGGCGCCGAGCCCGCAGCCGTGGCGGCTGCTGAGCGGTGTTTCCGCGCGTGTAGGACAGCAGCACCGCGCAACACCTCCAGACTTGCTGCCGTCACCCCGGCGACGAGGAGGAGACCTCTGCGGGAGGAGTTCAGCCTGGTCCTCGGGAAGGAATGAAGCCTCCCTGCAGTCCTTTTCCCTTTCACCCCAGCTCCTACAGAAGTCGCTGTGTGCTAGCAAATGCGGATTCGACATTCCTCAGTAAATATTTGATTGAGATTTTATTTAAATATAAAGAGATCATGACTCTCGCCAGAACTATCTCTACCTTCAGTTCTCTTTTTTTTTGCAATTTTCTTTTGTCCGATGTGTTTGTATCTCTTTGCCCTCCATTTTTCCTTACTTGTTACAGTCTCTTCCACTTTCTTTTTTAACTGTCATCCTTATTACTGCAAAACTTTCCTTTTTAAGCATTTACCCTTTTCTAGTCTCAGGCCCCGCAGCTGGTAGCATCACACTGGCCAAAATTTTTGCACACAGAAGGCATGTAGAAAGGGAGCCCTTTTGTGCATAAAGCTCTCTTGCCAAAGGGAAGCTCTAAGGTTCTAAGCTCTGTAGGTACAGAGCCTAACAAAAAGAACCCAAGAGAATCTGAGACAGTGTCTTACCCCTTCCAGCAGCAAAGAGGTAGATGCAGAAATGCTGTTCATGTAGACGGAAAGGAGAAATTTTATGGGCAAATCCTCATCAACTCCTTTTGTTGGCAGTCATTTATGCAAAGCACTGGCGTGTTCTCATGGCTGCTGCCAGCAGGAGAACAAATCGTTAACAAAGGTTAGATCAGCTGGACACACTGGTTAGGCTATACCTGGCTTGTTGAATGGGAGCTTGACACCCATGCTAATGAATTAATGTAGCATGCATTCCTTAGGTAGAAAAAAAAATCAGAATTTTGATGCAGCTAAGTGAAACAGTACTGATGAAAAAAAATATCCCCAAAATCCCTAAGCTAGGCAGGTTCATCTTTAAAAGGAAAAAATCTAAGTTAAACATGGCAAAAGTACATTGTCTCAAAAAGACATTTTTATGCTTCTCTTTATTCAGCTCTTTGCCCTGTAGTATAAGGGCCATTTGTGCGTGAAAAGTCTTGTTGATCATCTTCATCCAAATCCAAAATGTCTGGGATATCATCTGACTCTGAAGACAGGTCTGTAATAGTGAAATCTGGAACCTGTGTAGGAATGAAATTTCAGTCAATTTAAAACTAAATAAATTTGTGCAGTACTCCTCACTAAATTCAAGAGACAAAGGTGCTCAGCATCCCTAGAAATCAGACCCAAAATAATGAATACAGAGTGAAATATGCTCAGTCACATATGAAACATAGCATTAAGACACACTAAATACTATGTACAGTGTAGATTACTTGCATAGAAGACAGGAATTTGTTGTGGAGATGGAACAGAGCTGAACAGAGTGGAGTGTATTCACTGGTGACAGGAAAATTAAGAAAGGAAGTTTTAAAACTTATTTTGCCTCTCTTCTCTCCATGGAAACTGTCCTGAGGAGCTTGATACAGATGGCTCTGTACTGCTCTGCCTGCCTACCATATCAAACCTTTCCTGAGGAAACAAATATCTGGAAATGCAATCCCACTTTGGCCTCTGCCTTAACTGCATGTATAGTATTCTGTACTATTAAGCAGCACCAGGTTTCACGAATTGCCAGAGACATTAGTGGATATATGGATGTTACACACTTCTAAAAATGTTGGCTAAGACACTTAGGAGCTTAAGTCCCAACCCTTAAGTCCCCTTAGTAGGACTTAGATTACTTAGGCACTTCTGAAAAATGGGATATAATTAGGCAATTTACTCATAACCAAAAGATTTTTGTCCCAAGTGAAAAATACTTACATCTATACTTTCACTCATCGTTAGTTTTAATGATGGTGACGTTACATACTTGGAGCCAGGCAAAGCATCAGCACATAACAATTGCTGCATGCCGGCAGGACTTTGGTTCTGCATGTACAAAGAAGCAGCAACTTGAAGAGGCTTCTAGGCATTTGTGTAACTTAAGCTCAGGGCTGACTGGAGAAGCAGTTTTAATCCGTTCCCTAACTGCAAAACACCTTGTTTATGACTTACTTTTATGAAAGACAGTCTGCAAGACAAATCTATGCTTTGCCTGTTATGAAGACATGTCAGAAGAATAGAGAACACATCAAAGGATAAAGGGATTGCTGTTTCAGCTGTCAGGCTGTAGACAGCACTGAGGCACTGAACGTGAATCACCCCCTTCCTTAGAGCACAGGTAGCCACAGGGCACCAGAGACTTAAAAAATAGTAATTAAAATATTGATTAAAACTGAGCTTCAGAAGAATTTACGCAGCATGTCACTTATCAGGTGCTAATGTGAATACAATGAAATGCATAACCACTTTGAGAACTTAAGCTTGATCAAAATGAGGTCAGTAACTTTTGTCTCCTAAAAAATCAAAAGGCACTAGGAATGGGGGAAACATCTTTCTACTAGCAAGAATTATCTTGCATCTTTCTGCTTATGGGAGTTTATCTAAAACTAATTACTGCACTTAGAGAAATCAACTTTTTCCATTATCAGGACAGGACTCTATTTCATACTGCAGTACAAACAGGGATATCTTAAGAAGACTAAGGCTGAGTAGTCCATATGCAAACTTGTTTAAAAATGTGCCCAAACGGATGGTTTAAATAAGTTGTTTTATTCTGTATTTACACTGAGCAGGGCACATGGCCACATTCAGTAACTGCATCTGACCAGTGATAATTTTCACTATGTCCTAGGTTTAAGACACTTTTGTTTCTTGTATCCATGTTGTTCTTACTGACAACAGGATAATTGCTCGAATTTAAGTTTGTGCTTTCTTCATCTCCTTAATGCACACATTATAGGTAGCTGACTAATACTAGTAAGATGTTCACAGCCATGAAAGAATTTCAAACTGGAGTGTAGAGTAAACCAGGGTTGATGTCAGGATGATTTATCTCAGTTTTGAACATGGTAAATTGTGTTAGAGTAGCATATTCTGACATTGCACCAGTCTAACTAAAGCAATGCAAAGCCCTTAGTGTTACGGGCTTGCTTAGGTAAAGGACCTTCACTTCTGTATCACTTTTTACAGTTGATAGGAAGTTGAAACAAAGCAGGAAGTCAATTCTTGCAACAAAGAATAACGCCAGATATGACTCTTCTTCCTGCCATTTCTCTGTAAGACACAGTTGGATCACTTACACGGAATAGTGCAAAACTTGCAAAATCCTTGCATGGAATAGTGCAAAACATACTTCAGTGTTTTGCAGCCTTCATATACAAATGTTAATGTCAATACTAACTTAACTTTAATCTGTTTTTTCTTGCTTAATTTATTTTCAGAACCGAGTCACTAGCAATTTGAGAGACTGTTCTTATTTTGTACACTTTCAGAACAAGCACTTATTTTTAGTCATCAGAGACTCGTATTATCCAAAAGAAATAAAATTTGTCTTAGTGTGAAACAAATACGTTTAACAAAACACTATGCATAATGCCTCCAGCGAGCTGCTGCATGTAAGACTTTCAGATGATGCAAATGACCAACAGGTTGCGCTTAAAAATAAGTTAGGTTCTGTTTTCTCTTTTTGATTAGATGGCCTAGGTAAGTTTTTGGGTGGGTTTTGGTTGTTTGGTTTTGGGTTTTTTTTTTTAAATAAAGATAAATAATTCATCATTTTTTTCCAAATCCTTTCACCTATTTTACTAGCTATATAGTACTACTGTAACTTGCATTTTGGAAAAGATTACTGCAAAAGCTGTCTTAACAAATGGGAGAGATTTCAAAAGCTTTCGACCTTTCTTTAGTTTGAGGCAAACTAGCTATATCCCTGCAAGTCAAGCCCGTACACAGATCTTGTAATGTGGATTTAAACAATATGTATGCTACTATAAATATGTTTGCACAACTTTTATACCATATGGAGCTATTTATGAATGCTCCTATTTAAAACTTCCATAGCAAAGGATTAGCAACCATGATAGAATAATAGAACTCTGTTAAATGAGCCAGGAAAGGGGGAAGTTTCAACTAGCATGAATGATTTTTGAGTGATCTCTTAAAAGAGAAACAATCATTTTCTGAATTCTAAGTAAACCCTAAATAACCTTACCACTGATAATTACTTTGTTAGTATTCTAACCTTTACCATCGCAGTTTGTGTGATTAGCAGCCTTTGACACTGTTACATTTCATCTGGTTATCTGCCTTGCTGAAAAAAAAAAAAAAAATCAACTATTTCCTGTAATTTTCCACATATCTGGTCTTGTAGTTTTTAAAGAGTTCCAGAGAGACTTCACATCTTTCTACTCCAAGCTATATCCTCAAAAGTGGTTTTGGACTAAGAACAAGCAAGTTTCTGTGCAGTGCAGCTGAGCTGTTTGATACACGCAATTTTAGAGAAACAGGTAAGATGGCAGGAAAAATTTATGAGCAGGCTCTGCTCTTGTTAGTATCTTAGGTTTTCCTCCTTCTATCTTCTAAGCTTTCAGCACTTCAGCTTCAGTCCACTGTGGCAAAAAAAAAAACCAAAAATGGCTTTGGAAGGTGTCCACATCATTCTTGCCTCCAGTGGGCATTTTAATACCACTTTCTCTAACTGTGCTAGAGAAAAATACCAAGTTTTGTCTGTAGACTTGTAATTAGAATAGAGTCTAGGGATATGCTGTACTGAATTACCAGCGAGAAGACACCCATGCAAGCTAAAGTTGTAATTCAGTTTAAACATTCAGTGCTGTCCTCATTAGGAGAGTCTAGTAATTTCAATCTAGAGATTTTTATTCCATATAATAAACCAGGAACATACTGATTTGCTGTTACTCAGCCCTCTTCTCCTCCAAGGAAGGGTTCTTATTTCTATAGGGGGCAGGGCAGGGCAGCGCAGATAGAAACATACACTTTCAGGGTAGCAAGATCCAAGGAACAACAACACACCACAATAGCATGATACAGGAACCTGTGTACAGAATTTTTGGAATGACAGGCTATTAGCCCAACATTCAGGTAAGCATTTAACCAGGCATGCCTCTCTTCGTGGCCACCAGTTGTAGGTCAGCTGTCAGAAGTCAAAGTAACTTTTACACAGAAGGCACTCAGTAGTGCATGGTGAGGGATAAATGATTTAAAGGTCTAAGCTAGCGATTTTCTCCTTGCTTAGTAAAGCTGGATAGCAATCTAAAAGATTACAAAACAGTAGTGCAGCTTAAGGCAGAAGAGAGATATGTGTTGCTCCTGCATCAATACTAGATGGTGGCACTTACTTCTCAGTCCTCAATAAACAGTGAACAGTTTGAATACCTTATTTGATTGATGACCTCAGAATGAAGGCCCACAACCTCCAGATTTTAAAATACATACAAACAATGGGAATTCCCTTCTTTGAACTGCCAGCTGCTCCCAGACCCAATTAGTCCCATTCTGTTCCCCAGCACCTCTACAACAGTAGATGCACTCTACAAATTTTGTTACAAATGGAGATTCACCATCTCACGTTAATTTCATGTGAAACAGTTCCCTTACAAAGATTATTTTAGTTACAGAATATTTATCTGTAATCTTTTGTTGTTAGGATTTCACTTAATATTGTGCTTAAAATACAGTCTTCCTAACACTTCTAGACCAACCCTGACTTAACAGCTGAGCAAGCCCTCGCACATTAGAAGGCCATACTACATGTGATTTGCTTTAGTGCCCATATTATACCAGGTGAAGGTATTGTTCCATGTAACATGTCACTAGGTGACAAGCTTCCTTTGAACTCCATTTTTGCCTCACACTATTTGGTGACCTCTTTGAAAACGGTGGCCAATATTGCTACACAAAAAAATTACAACTCAAAGTTCCACAAGACATGCATTAAGAACAGACACAGCTTACCTGGACAGCCCTAAACCAAGAAAGCTTATTTCTTAGTGACTGTAATTCTCTTCCAGGGGAGGGGCTCACAAGATTTATTGAGGAACAATTCCACCCAAGCAGCTGAGTGTTAATGTACACTAGTCACTCAGGTTCAAAAGAGGGTAAATAAAGTTAAACAGGTTAAACATAGCGTCTGCAACTGAGGAATATATACTGTTTATAGGGAGCCAGCAACCAAAGCAGATAGCCAGCAGTCTCATGCATACAGAACACCTACTGCAAAGGCAGGACAAGGGTTTTTTCTGTCCACATCCTTCTCTTTATATTAGAACATACATCAGCTCACAGCTTCGGTCATCATTAAAGGTAGACAACAGCAAGCACCAAATAAGCAGCAGTAAAGCCAAGACTGAATGGAAGGATGCGCAGGAACTCGAAGGAAGAAGGAAATGCTGCAACAGTATCTTACCTATCTATACACACACACACACATACCTTTTCTATGCATGTCTAGTTCATTTGCTTTCTGCTGGACCCAGTTTGAAGGGGTCCCAGAACAGCAAGTTATATTTGTTTTAAACACCACTGAAATGGAGACAGACTTTGGCTACTGAAGCATTTATTACTAACGTACAAAATGAATTACAAAGACATAGCTACAAAAAACATACAAACGAGCTACACAACAACAGGCACCTGGGTACAAACAGCATGAATCTTGTCTTTATGCTGCATATTAAAAAAAATTATTGATAATGATTTAGTCGATCACTGGAACAACCTCCCCAGGGAAGCAGTCACAGCACCATGCCTGTCAGTTCAAGGAGCGCCTGGATGACGCTCTTGGTCATATGGTTTAGTTTTATGTAGTCCTGCAAGGAGCAGGGACTTAGACCTGATGATCCTTATGGGTCCCTTTCAACTTGAGACACTACAATTCTGTGGTCAGGTTACTGTGTTACACAATAGTTAAGTTCATATAGTTAATGTTAACACTGTCACAGCATTTAAGTAACTCCAGCTGACTCATGCAGAAACCCCACTTTCAGCTTTGAAATTCTGCACTCGCAGAACTTTTGTTATGAATTGCATAGCAGTAGAATTTGAAACAGTCAAATCCATAATAATCAAATGTATTATCTGCAGCAAACATGGAATTTAAGCAGACTGCAGGGCTTTTAAATACATTTCATAATATGTAAGGCTTTTACATCATTCCAGTACATATTAAGCAACAAATCAAATGCTTTTAGCTATGGTAGGTTTCATTTAGACTAACATTAATGCCATTAACAAGCATGGTGAGGTTTCTTAACTTGACAAACAAGGCATCTCGACAACTGTAAGCTGCCAACAGTTAGGCATTCGAGACAGTTTGAGTTTAAGAGTGGCTTAACTACACAGGACAATGCAGCCCATGTGTGAGAGTGTCCCTTCACTGTATCATTCCCCACTGCTATGTTTATGCATTTTTTCTCAAACACTTTTTTGACAGCTACACTTGCTAAGGCCACTTGTTTGGTCAGTCAGCAGAGTACATGCATGCTATGAAGTTTATTCAGCAGTGTGTTCAGGCTGTTTGTCTTTCTGGCTGGAATTTTTCTCCCCTTCACCTTTGCTCTCAGCATGCTGAATGCCAGGCAGTTGGGGGTAAAAGGGACCTACCAGCCAGTTCAGCGGCGTGTTGTTAACAAGATAATCCATCACATCATCCAGAGACTCCTTCATTTTCTTCAGCTGTCCTTTGCTAGTGGTAAGAAAGCTGTCTGATAATTCTTGGAAGGAGGATGCTGACCAGAAGCTCTGGTAGACATCACCTGCCATTGACCCAACACTGTAAACCTGATCCTGCACATTCTGTGGCAACCCCTGTAGGCTTGAGACCAGTGTGAGGCAGGTGGTCTGAAGCTGCTGAGTGAGGCTCCGTGCAATAGCTAGAGTTCTTGACTCAATGTGCTGGAAACAAAAAGCATAACAGCACATTAGTATCTTTTTATGATTGTAGCAGCTTTATGTTGCTCAAGATACATAAAGCAGCAAAGTGGATGTAAGTAAAATAAAGCTGTAGCAGATAAAACAGGTCTTAAGTCTGAAGAGTCAAGAGACTTGAAAGTACTTGATATTTCTTCAATGCTCAAGTACTTTATGGAACAGAAATATTGGTAGCTTCTACCCAGTGACAGATAAGCAAGCTCTTGTTTCAACTCTGGATAACAAGTCACAGCAGCAAAGTATATGCTAATCAATGAACCACTGTTTAAAGCTACATATAAGACTCAGTGAGTCTATGCCTGAGACCGCTTTATGCTGTTACTTCTGTTCTTGCCATAGAAAAGTGAGTCCTAGCTGATCTGGATCTGGATATCCCAACATAGGTTCACATGCTAAACAGGATGAGCGTTCTCTTGAAAGAAGAATGAACCCCAGAGTGTTTGCAGAAGTAGGCTCATTTAAGAGTCTGGGTGTCCCCTACTTTTCATAGTAGTCACTAGTCAGTTTCCCTGAGCTTCAACATTCAGATGCCGCATTTGCATATAGCTTCTGTGCTGTTAAGACACTGCACACTTTGGGGACAGTTAGCCATTATCTTGACAGTATACAACCCATTTATTTCAGGTTTACATCATTACATCTATTTACCTCAGCGCTATGCGGTTCATCACCATCATTTTGGCCTGTATTTTTCTTCCATTCTACCCAGGATTGATAAAGCTTTTCCTGAGCATCAAGAAGTTTCTTATTGGCACTATTCATGTTCTTTCTGGCATACTCAATCTGAAATACAGCCAAATAAGGAATTAAAGCAAAGAGTCCAAACAGTTCCATTAGGGATACCCTATCTTACCTGCTTTGTAACCTCCTTTTTTAAAATACTTGCTTTTAAAATACTTTTTATACTGAACAATAGAGTTCAGTATAAAAGACTTTGGGGAATATAAGTGTGTTCTGTCTCAAAGGAACAGGAAGCAGTTTTGAGATGTGTAGTGTATCCCTCTGTCTCAACTATTTCTGTCTCCCCTACTAGCATCCTACACAAGGATTTGAAAGTGTATAGAAGGCCATGACTCTTTATGTGCAGTTTGTCCTGTACATAAAGGTACATTGTTAGGAGAAGTCTCCTGAAGTACCCAGGAATGCTCAGAGATACCCACAGCAAGAAAAGCAAGCCCATACAGAAACTGGGATTTTATTAACCAAAAGGACTTAAAGGGCTGAAGTGTTTCTAAATTGCAAGAAATTTTCTTCACCTAATGAAGTCTGTGTCAAGAGGAATCTAACTTTAATCATGTCACTTCTATTTCTGCAGTGCTTAAAATTACAAGCAATTGCTAGTTAGTTTACAGCTTACCCTGATTTAGGACCTCTCCTGAATGGCAACGGAAAGCTCTGAATGGGAAATGCTTTATATTTAGAAAATGCATTTAGTCTGAGAGCACAATTCCAGTTTTCCTATGCCTCTTTTGGTTGTTTCCTACACTTTAAAACTATGCGACCATTTCCTTCTTATACCTCAAGTGAAAGCTTAAACTTACCAGACTAACAGTGTGGTGGAGCTGAGAGATTGTCTCCTGGCTTTTCTGTTTAGCATCTCTAACTTTGTTTAAGGCTTGTTGGTAGGCACGTATGCGGACCTTTGAAGACAGGGATCCTAGTCTAACGTAGTAGCTTGGTTTTTGAACTCCAACTTCAAAACCTTCAACTTTTGCAGCTTCTTTCTCTAGATATGCAGAAAGGAAGCAAATTGACCATGGAAAGAAAACTTAAGAGGTCTGAGGCAATTTTATTTGCTTAGTAATGGCCGAATACTGGACTTGTTTAGTAGTCCTTTAGCACCAAGGTAGGTTGACAGATCACCATATGTGGAAATCCTTACTTTCACTCTGCTTCCCTGTGAAGATGCTATTACAACTAGCAAGGCAAAAAGCAGTTTGGGAAGCATGTGCCCCCTCCCCACTATGAGCAAGTAATAAGTGGATGATTGTTTGCTTCTCTCCAATACAATTCCAACAAAATCAAACCTTAATTGGTCTTACCTAGTTCTGCTTCTGTAAGTGGAAGATATTGGTCTACAAGGGTCTCTGATTTAGTGAGAGCACTGTCCACTCCACTGCTCACCATTTGCACCACACGACTTCCGAGGACAGTGTTAATGCTGCCATTGACAACTGACTTGGTCATTTCTACGCTGTCTTGCATTGCTTCTTTAGTCTTGCCCACAACTCCCGTGATTGTGTGAGCAACAGTTTCCTTGGCACCAGTCACACTGGTTGTTACAGCTTCTCTGGCTCCAACAACTACATCCTTGGCATTGGCAACAACCTACCATAGGAAACAGGTTGATTCACTAAAAATATTTTCTAGTGAGAGCTACATAATCCAGGAATATAAATTTATGCTAAAGCTTGTAGAAGTATTGGCTATCCAGGAGAAATTCTGCCCTGAAAACATACATACAAGACAAAACAAAATATGACTGCCACACAGCCTTCAGCTTAAAACACTTCAGTGAGTGTAACTCAGGCACTATTTGCTCCACACTGAGCAGGAAAGAAAAAAGGACTCAAATTTGAAAAAAGATGCCCACCAGTGAACAGCAGCCATAGACAGATGTGTCCAATAGTGGGCAAATTTAAAAAGAGGCTTAATGGCCCCCCAAAGGCAACAAACAATTCTACAGGAACACTTTTCGCTTCCTCATTACTTATAAGCTGTGCTTCAGGCACGGCTTCTTGAAATCTTTCTCCCTACATTTTTAGTGATAATACAAAAGAGGAACGGTATATAGTGCTTCTGCTTAGCATACGTACATGGAAAGAACTTACCTTGTCAGTGGGTTGATTCAGTATAGGCAGTCTCTCTTCAATTTTGTCTAGACCTATACATGCATAGTTGTTGGCAACTACAACTATAAAAGAAATTACAATAGTTGGTTTTAATTTTAAGGGTTTTTCCTTAGTATAAATAACTCCAACTGAGATTTCCTCTTGAAAAAGAGCTCATGCAACAGCACTTTTAAAGTAGTTTCCTCCCCTTTTCAGTGAGATTTGACGCCACAAAGCCCAAGAGCAAGGCAGGTTTATAGCGCCAGACAAAAAGCTCACTTGCAAGCAGAGAAAATCCATTCGATAATTTACAAGCAACTGTTAGCACAAGCTGAAGCACCTAGCCTTCTGCCACTGTGAAACCAGGCTCCTGTTACAACAGCTTTGTGACACTGTTGCCAAATTTAACCACAAGTTGTTCCCCGTGAGGGAAAGAATAAAAGTAGCATGTGAAACCAGGTGAAAGGTGAGGAACCTCTTGAGCAAGAGACTAACGTAACCATCTCGCATATCAAGATGAGTCAGTCAGCATTATGAAAGCTGGAAACTGCTTTGGCTCTGGATTTTTTTTTTTTGTAGTTAAATCACACCCATCTAATCTCAACACACCAGGCAACAGGTGCAGTCAGCCAACTGAAACAGCACTCGAAAACAGCACAATCATGCTAAACTGTAACTGCATCTGGATATATAAAGCAATCAGCTGAATTAAAGTTATCAGCAGCTCCATCTTCGCCTTACTTTGTGGTTCCAGCTTCTGGATGATAGGCATAGCACTTGTCATGGCTACTGAAGTAATTGTCTTCACTCCTTTCTCTGCTATCTCACATACTGATTTCAGATAAGGATGGTTATCCTTTGTGGTAATGTAAGCTGTGGACACCATATCATAGGTGGAGCTCACCAAGGGAAGGTTGACAATCCTCGATACAATGTTCTGTTTAAAAGAGAAAGAGGTTAGTTGACTCCTGTTTTTCTGAACTAGACATAAAAAATATGGGGCCAACTCAGACATACCTGCTGTGGATCAATTGCTGCCAACGCCATTTTTTCAGGTCTTGAATCTCACACAGCCTGTGAGAGAAGCATATGAGTTATGGCATCCTCTTACCCACTTCATCTAATCACCAGACTTTGAAACCAACAACCCTTTCGTGATCAGCCCCACTGACCAAGGGGATTAGGACGTCCACATTCTTGCACACAGGAATTACATTTTATTATAAGAATTTAGAAATCCAAAACTTTGTTTTCCAATTACTTTGTTTCGTTTCAGCAACAAAGTAGGGCACATGCAAGAGACAGGCTTTGAGGTACAGCAGTTTGTTGTAGAATTATTAAAGAGTTACCGACTGGTGGATTAATGGTTTTGGTTGGGGTTTTTTCCGTGGTTTTTTGTTTGTTTGTTTGTGTGTTGTTTTTTTTGTTTTTGGTTTGGTGGTGTGGGTTGGTTTGGTTTTTTTTTTTAAAGAAGAAATACACCCACTTGGGCTTAACTGGTGAGCCAGGACAAAGAAAAAACAGTCAACAAGACACTGAAACTCTAGTTTAGGATGTGTAAATCAGATGAAGAATACACCACCAATATCTTTAATCAGATTAGATCTTCTATTAGCACAATGGAGTCAAGTTTGAAATTTGAGCCGTCATTGCTGTCCAAATCTTGAAAACACATGGAAGATTGAAGTGCTCATGTCAGCTCTAATCTCAGCTCAATTTGCAAAAGTCATTCCACTAAACTCACAAAGTTCATGATATCTAATGCCATGCCTGACGCTCACATAGGGCTCCCCCTGCTCAGCTTACTCCAAAGTTAGCATTCCTGAACCACACAGAGCCTAGGACTTTCCCACTGCAGAAAATTACTCTCCTTTATACTAGTTTAGACTTGTTACCCATCCAACAGTGAAACAGGCTGCAGACACCAGGCATTCAACAAGCCTATACTACTCAATTATTTTCCCACATATATCTCCCCGGACAAAATACTAACAGCTCTCCCCATATGAACCCTGTAAAAGGAGAGGGGTATTGCAGCACCACATAGCGAGAACACACACTGTCACCCTATGTCCACACGCAGGCTGAACTAAATCTGCAAGAAGCACTTTTTGCATTGATGGTTTCATATGACACTTAAGTTCCAGAAGAACCTGCAGAAGTGAAGGCAACAGAAAGGCAAGCTAGAAGTCATTCCTCAAAAGGACTGTCATTTTTGAGGCTTTCTGCTACACTTGTCAAAGAGCCAAGCAGTTTTCATTCTCATAAGTATGACAATATCAAATGGAGTATGTTAATATTCTGCCCAGGGTCAAGTAAAACTTTTCCCCACAAAGTAACAGGGAACAAAGACAAAGGTGTGTTGTTAACATTTTACAGTCATATTTGCACACATTAACACACACATGCCACAAGGTAATGCCTGTAATGAGATTAACCACTGTATGTGGATCATACAAGCAAGTAACAGATGAGTTACAGCAGTCACAGAGAAGTTTTGCTTCCATCTATCAAGTATTGAAATACCCCCATAAACAGGTTATGTTTCTCACACAGCTTTACAAGTCAGATTACCTAGAGTACAACTGAATTTCACTTTGAACTGCAAAGTATGCTGTAGAACACCAAAAGCAGCTATGAATCTGGCCTATGAAGGGCCCTTACTTTAAGGATTATTCAGTATTTGTAATGTGTCCCAGAAGATCCAGTCACACACTGCATGGATGTGAATTTCAGTCACTAAAATAGGAGAGTCAGTCTGTCAAGTTATTCCTGCTCTTAAAGACAGGGAAGATAACTAGGATCTTGCACAGTTTCAGAGACCCCCTCGAATAGTTTCAGCTCTGGCAAAAGTCTGATCCACTTCGCTGAAGTGGGTGAGCAAGATGCCGGAATCAAAGCCCACAGTCTGGAAGCGTATTTCAGAGACAGCAAAAGATCCTGAACCGGAAAGTGAATTAACGAAGTCACAAATTTCACTTCTACTTTCCCCCCTCGCTATGGAAAGAAGTTGACGACCAGAGAGCAGCACGATGAGCCGTGCAGACGAGTCAGAGAGCTTGCCCTGGCTAACCGCGCTGCCCAAGGGAGGAAGGCGCCCCAGTTTTCAGGGGCCACCACGGACCTCTGCAGGGACGAGGCAGCCCAACGCCCCTCCTAGGGGCAGGCGAGCACCTCGGGACTTTCTGCTCCCAGGAGCGCCGTAAGCAGCCCACCGAAACACACCGGGATTTGGGGCGGGGGGACCGCAGGGGCGATGACGGAGGCAGCGGGGGCGGCCCCGCGGCGAGCCGCCGCCGCAGCCCCCGCCCGCAGGCTCCACCATATTGCGGAGTCAGACCCGCGGGGCGGGGGGGCGCCGAGCTCTCCCGCCGCGCCGCGGCCGACAACAGCCGGGCCGGAGCGCCTCAGGCGGCCGTACTCACTGGGGAGGGAAGAGCCGCCGCCTTACGCACGGACGCTGCTGCTGCTGCTGCCGCCGCCCTTCGCGTTTGCGTTTCCGTTGCCGTTGCTGTTGCCGCCGCCGACAACTAGGGAGGCCCGGCCTCGCCCCGCTATTTACGGGGAGCGGCCGCCGCCGGCCGCGCGCCGCCCGCTCTCTCGCGAGAGGAGGGCGCGTCACCGCCGCCGCGCGTCACCGCCGCGGCCGGCCCCGGGGCGGGGCCAGGCCAGGCCAGGCTAGGCCCGGCCGGGGCGGGAGGCGGGCGGCGGGCGTGCTTTTGCGAACGCCCGTCGAGCATCCGGGGCAGGAGGGTAGAGCGCCCTCCGAAAAAGAAAGCTGGATAAAGGAACGCGCTGTTCAGCCGTTCCCTCAGGAGGGCGGCCCTTGCACCTCACACGAACACAAGGACCAGAGAGAGCGGTTGATCCAGCTTTCGGATGAGGTATGCAGGCCCGCACGTCGCCTAGCCAGGAACACACAGGTTACAGACCAAATGGTCTCTTCTCTGTTCTTTTCTCTGCTCTTTTCTCTCACGCAAATCTTTCAGCTCATCTAGTTGGGGAATAAAAACCGAGGTGAAGAGATTTGGCTGTGTTGGTCGTAATCACCTCTCTTTCTTTCACCCAGCACCTCTTAACCAGGACTTAGCCCAGGTGAGCTCGAGGTGAACAGAAACTCGGAGACCCCCCGCAGCCACCGTCCCTAAGTGAGCTTCCTGCTCGGAAAGGCAGAAGAGCCTCCAGTTCTGCCCTCCATCGCTACACGTTCCATTCAGCACATTCTCGGCTGTCTCAGCTGCAGTTGTCTCAGCAGGTTCAAACACACCTTTGGTATGCTGTAACTTTTTTAACTCCAGAGGTCCACTTCACTTTTAACCTATAAACAAATGAGATGCACATCCCAGTTAAGGGTACGAAACCAGCAGGAAAAAATAGTTGTGGGCAGAGGTCCAAATACATATTTACTACTAAAGTTGTATGTAGCTCGTTGTTGTTGTAATGGCAGGGTATCAGAAGAGAAGACAACAAAGATTCAGGCCTCAAGGGTAATCGTGTGCTACAAACATGTACAAACAAATTCTACTTGGGCCAGTCACAAGTATTTTACCTAAAGGAAATTTTAACTTCCTTCCCAGAAAACTTTAATTGTTTTAATGGTTAAAATTGACAACAAACCACCTTATCTCTAAGCCACAGAGTACAAAGACTCCTTTATGTTATTTCTGCTCCCTAAACAAAAGTTGGCCATAGAGATTCTGGTTTAACTTCTACTGCTTAAAACAAGGAGACCTCTTTTTCTACTCAGCGATGTGACAGGACAACAAATTCCACCAATGTGGAAGAGCAGTATGGCAAGAAATTATATGTCCAGGACAGGGGAAGAAAGCTCCTTTCCTCATTGGACTGACCACAAAGAAGAGTCTCCTATAAGGAAGGAAAATATACAAGCCATCTGTTCTTACTATTTAGTCATTATGTATGGTCACATAGTACAGTATTATCAAATGTCCTTTGCGTACTGCTAGAGAGATTCTGATGCTTCCACAGAACACCGTCTTCCTGGGGTGCGGGAGAGGACATGATTTTTTTTCCCAGCCCATTTCTAGAAGACCTTCCCAGAATGGTTGCTCAGTTTGCTTCTGCAAAGAAATCACTTATCTCTTCTTGTTCCAGAGCAGAGCAGATAGAAGACTATTCTGGAATAAACCAGGAATTTTAAAGTGTCTGAACTGCTTTATTATGCCTCTATGAGGCTGCATCCCAAACACTTTTCAGGCATTCCACTGTTTTCCTTACACAGTTGTTATCTGAGATCTCCATTTGTTTCTCAATCATAGTGTGACTTCTCAAGTGTAAAACATCTAATGCACCCATGATATCCACAAAATGAATTAACTCCTTTTTTCAGGGGTGTCTGTACTGGGAATTCTAGAGTATGCCAGGGATTTTAGTTACTACTATGTATGTATCGCCATTGTTTGTAGTACAGCAACACCCGTGACTCACCCAGCCCAGCCCAGGGACATAATCTTGCCAGAATGCAATAATTAGAGATAGCATCAACTCCTCAACAGTCCTTGGCAGGCTAAGAATTCAGATTCTGGACATGTTTTTCTCCACAGACAGGTCCCCTTCTGTATTCAGTGAACTCAGAGGGGCTTATGCAAAATTCTGAAAATCTAGGAACCTGCCTTCTGAGAACCTTGGGGGTGGGGTGTTGTTACCTCTTGGATGGACCAAATTCCTCAAATATCTTAAAACAGAGATAGGTGTGGTCCCAGTGAAGTCTGAAGGAGGAGGCAGGAAAGCATCAAGTAAAGCAGTAGTAACATAACATAAAAGCATGCTACACCAGCCATTGCTAAAAGAGGAAGGCAGTAATAGTATACCCTACCCTTCGCCTCTATAGGACAAAGGCAGATATTTAAAGTCACATAATGCATCTAATGAAAAAGGTTTCAGTCTTTCAATCTGAGTAGTACATTCATCCATCCAGATACATTTAATTAATGTTTTAGAACAGAAGTCAACCTGCCTATCCTTCAGAAAAAAAAAAGGTATGAAATTACGGCTCAGACAATAAACATTTCTATCCTCTGGTGCATCTCTCTTAAACTCATGATAACACGCTCCATGATAGTGAATAGCTTAGGTTTCAGCCTCAGAAGCTGTGTAACATATCTCTGCCAGAGATAGCAGCAATACACAGAATTCAGGTCCCCCAGCTTTTCTTACGACCTCAGTACAGCAAAAAGGAGGAGCTGTGCACCTCTTGCTACAGTGTCAGAGCCCTGTGTGGGCTGGTGGCTTCCTGGCAGCTGGGAGCCATGGGGACTCCCCATGGGTATGGCAGGGCTGGGCATGTGTCACACCACCCCAGCCAGGATCAGGGCAGCGAGGGGCAGTCCCAGCTCCAGGGATTGGGAACCTGATGGGGACTGGGATGGGCCGAGGCCAGGCTGGGATGTCAGCCCAGGTCCCAGCAGGGCTGAGGGAAGCTGGAGACGGGCCCTGCTGCAGAGTCACTGGGGCAGGGGCTGACAGCTCCAAGGGGCTGACATGGCAGGATGCAGGAGGCTGGGCAGGGCTGCTAAGCCCTGTCAGTGCCATCAGGGCCCTGACAGGCAGTTCCAGCTGGTTGCACGTTCTCTCACTTCAGCTATGAACCTCATGAGACCCAGGTATCAGCTGTTTACTAATGAGGTGAAAGAAAGGCTGAAGGGAAGAGCAGTAATAATGTCTGTAGGGACCTGAGTGGGCTGATACTATTCCTTTAGGAACAGGTAAAGTCTAATATGCCGAGTCAGAGGCGACTGACAGGTAGAGTGCTATTGTATTGGCGAGATCTGACACAAGGATCTTCACCTGGCCTCACAACTGGTGGATGGAGGAATATCCTGGGGAGTCAAAAATGGGGGAATGAGAGCTTTCCCAACAGATTAAAGCTCCTGTTATTTAAAAGTAAGCATGGTTCCTCATCACCAGAGTGATGACTGTTTAAAGCAGTGAAGTGGTGACATACACTTAACCATGTCAGGAGAAACTATCCATGCTCTTGTCTGGGAAAACAGAGAGCACAGAGGGACGGCCCTTTGCAGTCATCAAGAAAGAATGTCCAGTCACAGCCTTAGGAAGCTAGGAGGCTTTAAAGGCCTGCCTCCAGCCACAGTTTGAGGAGTCAGCTAGAAGCATGAGAAAACTCTGACATGTCTTCCATGCCTCGAGTTCTTACCAGTAGCACCAGCACTGCAGTAGTTCTCAGCGGTCAGGATTGCCGTAGGGACACAAAGAAAAAGAAGGTGTTCAAAGCTGTGAAAGATAGATGGTTCAAGGTGATATAAATAATCAAGTCAATTGATTATGATGGTTTCTCTGGCCTTAAAGATTTCTAATATTCAAAGCTGTCCTGGTTTGGGCTAAATCAGAATTAATTCTGGTTTAGTGCTTTAACTTTTCAGTTAGGTCTCTTTTAAGTAACTGCACTTTCTGAAAAAACAGCAGTACATATTTCCAGACAGTGACTGCTTCTAGCAGTGATAAGGCCTGATGTTTATAGTTCGTACCAAGGAATGGTGTGCAGAGAGGCCCTGGCTTATACTTGTTCTTGTAGCAACCAAAGTCACTGCTAAATCCTGTACTCCATGTTGGGGTCCTGTAAGTGAAAAGGGTCACAAGAAGGAAAAAGGTCACACCTGGAGAGAGGAACGAACTGGACAGGTGACCCAAACCTGACCAACAGAGTATTCTATCCCATATACGTCATATTCAGTATAGAGCTGAGGGATCACGAGGGTCAATCTCTATTCTTCGATGGCCGACATCTGAGGAAGACTTTCTCTGTCCTTCTATCTTCAGTCTCGATCCGTGCATCCCTGAATCCAGTGCTTGAGTTCAGCTCCTGCATCCAGTTCCCGTCTGCTGCCGAGTCCAGCCTGGGACTGCCCCAGTGCCAGCCCTGCAGCGTCAGTGGTGACTTATCGTCATTGGGGTGGGGAGAGTTTGGTTCGGTATTGGGTTTGTATCTATTTGTACATATTGTACGTATTTCCTTATTTCCTTATTCTTATTATTATCTTTTCTTTTATTGTTATTGTTTCATTAAAGGTGTTTTAGTTTTCTTTTCCAAACTGTAAAGTCTCTCTCTCCCTTGTTCTCTCTCCTTTTCCCTCCTGGGAGGGGAGAGGGGTTAATAGAGAGCGTCTGTCATTCGTTAGTGGCCAGCCCAGCCTCAAACCATGACAAAAGCACAGTTTTCTTTTCCGTGTTTATAAAAGTTGCTTTGTCATGCGAGATGCAAGTGATTTTATTGAACTGGGAATTTACATACTTGTGTTGGAGACCCTGAGACTGTTATCTGTTATCTGTGAAATAACACAACTGTCAAGGCTGTCTTCCCTCAGCTTTCTCACTTTTCCCCTTTCTTTCCGATCCCACAGTAATCCATTTCTAGGCTTTGTAATCCTGCCTTGCACCATTCTGTCTTTGGACTTGCAACTAACTCCTTATCCACTTATCTACCTTACTCCTCGGTTTTGGGGTTAAGCCTTTTGTATATTCCTGTATGAAAAGCTTTACCCTGGTCTTAATCACATCAATAGTTTCCCTGCTGTGACTCTGTTTTTCCTTCTCAAGGAGAGAATATCAGATTTGTGAGGCATGATCCTCCTTTTGGGAGTCCACATTACTTGTCTTCATAAAGAACAGCATCTTTATTCTGCTCTGCCTGACAGTAAAGCACTCCCACCTTTTGTTTCTGAGCAGCATGATCTGCAGGTTTTCTCTGTAACTTGCTCCATTTCCTCCGGAATGTACATGTCTTCCCATGTCTTATCTTTTATTAGCTGTCCAAAGATCATTACCTCTTACCTCTTGAGCTGTAACTGAGTTAACCTGACATCTGATTCAAAAGAGAGGAACTGGGTGAAAGGTCATTCTCCTCAGAGCACTTGAAGAAAGGCAAAGGCAGGCAACAGTGCTATCTGTTACAGGTAGACAGGTACTGTTGCCTATTTAGTGAATATGAACCACCCCCACAACAGATGTGACGTGTTTAATTAAGACAGAAGTAGAGGGAAAGGGATCGACTCATTCTGGCTTGAGACAGACAGGGAGTCAATTACATGTGTCTACATACTGTGCAGGAAATTTTTATTCATTCAGCTACTTTGTGTATAACCCTGCCAGATGTTCTCGGAAAGCTAGGCAGCAACATATTGTTATGGTAACTTGCAGCACCTCCAGAAAGTTCACAGCAGGCCTTCATGTCTCATGATATATGTTATAACTCCCATCAGCCCACATATAGCTCTGTAGTTTATGGGCTTTACACAGTCAAACACACTAGATGAGGCCATAACAGAAGTTATCAATGTAAGGCAGTCTGTTTTAAAAGACAAATTACCTCATGATGACATATCAGCAGAAAGAGAAACAAGTGTCCTAGGTATTTGGCAATTATCTAGGTACCATCAGTTAAACAATACAACAAGTTCTGTATTGATGTTTACACGATCCCATAATTGTATCATTGTATTGCGTTAATGCCCTGGAGATGCAGTTTTGGGTCAGGATTTTGTTATGGTAGATAGACCACAAACACAGGACAGAAATACCTAGGCCCTGTTCTAGAACTAAGGAATACTATGGCTAGGGGATGAAAGCAAATTACAAGGATTTAAACTACAGCAATATCATATTCAGTGCAACTGAGAGCAGAGACATGTAACCATAAGCCACCGAGGTGTCTGGGGGTAATATCTGAAGTCATGATTTATAGCTGCCTGAAAGCTGCAACAGAAACCATTCTGTTAACCAGAGGCCAGAGAATTTTGTTCTTAAGAACTTCTGACAAGGACATGCCTTTTTCACATGCAGCACACATGCTTAGAAGAGGGCACAGAGCAAGGGAATTATGGTTAGTACTGCTAAGTCTGTGCTACTGAAAAAATCCCAGCTGTCAGTTTTCAGACTGCTTTGCACTTTTCTTAAGAAATCAGCATTCCAAGAATATTTCTGTGTGTTTATATTGTTATGGCTTTATGAGAATGTAATGCTGTTCCATCAACACTAGTCAGTGCTGTAGCAGTTCATAGTGTGATGACAGTCACATTCAAGAATTCTCATCATGATGCACAGAGTCACTTGAAGACAGTCCTTTCAGTATTAGCTTAGTGGGTTTCATATGATTTCATTTTCAGGGTATTTAGTCAGGGATGTTTTTTTATAACAGTAGACCTAAACCAGACTCCTTCCTAGTCAATAAAATTGTGATATATTTACTAAGCTGCATAGAATAATAGTTACCATTTGCATTTGACTGATGCCATAGGAACACCGGGTACAACACATTAAATGGATTGTTCTATGATGACATTATTAGTCTATTAAGCTACCCCAATTCCTTCACTCATTTCTACTTCACCACAATGCCTCTGTTTTACCCTGTACGCTGTGCCCGTGAATACCATCATTGTCTATATTTAAGGTGATCTTCTCAGTCAAAATTTATAACAACCAGAGAACATTATTGGTTGTTTTCAAGGCATTCTAATGTGGACATTATTTTTAAGAGTGCAGTGCCATTTCAGTAGGCATCTGGGAGTTTGGGAAGGATAAGGGGTTGAAGAATAATTTAATATTGTCAGTCGCTCTGCTAGAGATATGTTCTTGTATTAAAGATTAGTACATGCTAGACAACAGACAGATAGAAAAAACTGTTTCTGTACAGTGGTTTACTTGTCAACTGGGGGTCTGACAAAAACTGGCATAATAGTGGAACACAAGTAGCATCCGACCAACAACCTTCATGGTCGCTCAAGAAGTTGCCTAAAACCCCTTATGTTGGTGAAGCCTGTATTATCTAAAAAACAACACTGAGAAATTTGAATAAATTAGAACAGTAGTTTATTAAGTCTGGTTGCTGGTCTATCAAATTTCATTTTGGTACTGGTAGGAACTACTTTGCTGGAGAACTAGGATCTCTCTGAAGTGTCAGGGATCAAAAGGAGTCAGACTGCCCTGTAAGGGAAAAAAAGCCACAAGTTAAAGGTGGCCCCAGCACAGGCAGTGCCCTCAGTGACAGGGTACAGTCCCACAGGGTCTGTCTGAACAGGGTACCCAAGCAGGGTCAGGTTCAGGTTAGTGATAAGAACATGTCCCCTCAATCACCAGATAAGGCAAAGTAATGAATCAGGTTCTAGATGAAGTCAGGAAATCCAAACAATTCAGGAGCAATAGAAGACACAAATGAAGAAAGGTACATATACAACACAGCTCAGGCCAGGACGGGGTGCTTAGGCCTGGATTTAAGTGGGACTCCTGGGCCGTGGGCAGAGGGTGCATGGGTGATGGTCCGCAGTGAGATCAGTTAAGGCAATTAAGACTTGTATGTGCACTCATGGACCCGGCAAAGTTGAAATTTGCACCCTTAAGAAGTCCTGTGGATGCAGAGATTTGTACATTTTCCTCCACACACTTTCTAGGTGATGATAATGACTCTGATGGGATGACAGTTATCCTAGAAAGAGACTGCTATAAGATATGTTAATAGATCATTATTTCACTTCCCTGTCTGAAAGGAGAGTAATAGTACCTGTTATTTCTGACAGAAACCTGTTCAACCTGTTTTTAAGACCCTCTGACAATGAAAGTTTCACATCACACACAGGCAATCTGTGTCCTACCATTTATAAGGTTTTCCTCATGTTTATGCTGAGTCTTTCCCAATGCATTTCAAGCACATTGGTGGCTTTTCTGTCCTCTGCAAAGATAGAGACCAAGTATTCCTTTTCTCTTCTTTAGGTTGAAGAACTTAGTTCATCCAGCCCTTCTTCTTTGGTCACATTTGTTAGCCTGATGATACTCATTCTCATCAATTACCTCAGCTCTTTCTCAAGTAGAAGCACTGAGCTCAAACTGAAACCCTCCTAGTCAATCCATATTACCTCTACAATATTGGCCTCTGTCCTAGTATCAAAGCAATGTTGACCACATAGAGCTAGCCTGCAATATAATTCTCTGAAGAATAACTGCCTGACAAATTGTTCATTGTCCGGTGCCTATGTAGATATTTTGATATCAGACATCCTGCATTCAACTTCAGTAAATTTCTTTGCATATTTTTAGTTAGACCCTATCTTCAATATCTCTAATAAGCCAAGTTCATTTTGAAATCTGCTGCTTTCCTTCATATTTATTTCCTTCTTTTTAGAGTGGAATATATTTCCTTGTTTCAAGAGGACAACTGTCAATGTAACATAATACTTCAGACAGTAACATTCAAATGCCCTTCTTAAGTTGCAGTGAGTTGCTGGGGTTTTCCATAAAACGTTACTATTAATGATATAACTCGTGACCTTTGCAACATGACAAGGTATGATTTGGATTACTCATTACATTATCTACTCTATTTCTTAGAGGAAAATAAAACTTTTTTGTTGTTAGTAGCATTGCAAGTACCTAAGTATTCTCTAGGACCACAGTGCTTAACAATGTGCATGTATACGTAACATGCATACGATTGGGCAGGATGCAGGAATGACAGAGGT
The DNA here is from genome assembly GCF_034619465.1 of Leptosomus discolor. NCBI lineage: Eukaryota > Metazoa > Chordata > Aves > Leptosomiformes > Leptosomidae > Leptosomus > Leptosomus discolor. The sequence continues at coordinate 56,172,958 of NC_141419.1, read as the reverse complement.
TGCCGTTATTATTTACAAGAGATATGGAAAGTAGAAAGTAGAAGTGACTCATTTGAAGTCATGCAGCAGATCACTAGCAATACTGAAAGGAGAACTGAATTCCACCAAAACCCCCATTGCTTCACTGAGCAGTGAAACATTTGATAGTGTCGACTCGACAAGTGGTACCCAAGCCTTCACTAATGGAAACACTTTCATAGTTTGAAATCATACCAATGAGTCAGCTATCTTGAAATAAAAAAATAGTAGGAGGGTCTTTGTTTCTGTGCCTTCTGCGCCTTCTCATGCAACCTCCTCAAGTTCAACAAAACACTGAACACATTCAAGGAGAATCTCTTCACTGATTTAGCTCTGTTTAGTGCCCTTAGGAGTTTATATCACATGCTACTAGAAATTTTCACTTTCAGCAAGCATTTCAGATCACTTTTTTAAAAAAGAAATGTTAAACTTGACCACAAAAAGTATAGTCTGTATAAGTGCTGCGTGAATACTTACCTTTCTAGAATACATCTATACCATGCCGCACCTGAGAATACAGCATAAAGAAACTTCTCACAGGCAATCCTAAAAAAACTTAAATCAATCTCTTTGGCTGTAGCATAGGAGACCTTATCTTTTTAGTTTGATTTTCCTTATTTATCACCATTGTACAGTCTGGTTTTAAGTTATGATGAAAAAGCTTTTTTATAGTCAGATCCAGATCCCATTATTGCTATGCTGCATCCTGACTGTGGATTCCAAAGCAATGAAGCAAGATTGGGTACTCTGTCTTGATATTGACATAGATGGCATTTGGCCCATTCACTTGCAAGCCCCATGCACTTGTAAAGCAAAGACCTGTAGTGAAATATGGGTTGATGATTGGCTGATACCATATGTGAACAGTATTTTCTTTCCACAGCTTTTTTTTTTTCTTCAATAACAAAGAATACTATTCTATCGTGTTTTGCTTATGAGAGAAGAAATTTGCCAGAGGTCTCTAATACATAAAGGATTAAATCCTAAATAAAACATGAACTGGCTGAGGATAGGAATTTTAAGAAAAGACTTAATCTCTCAAGATCCTAGGTTAAAAGTGTTCCACAGAAATCCAATCAGCTGCTCTTCCTCAAAGATAGAGCTTGCTCCTTTACCAGAGCATTCCCATTTAGAGCAGTACTTTCCCCTTTTCTCCCATAGGCTCTCATATAAGACTTTCCTACCACAAAAGCTAAGATACCTCCTGTAATTCTCCACCTAAACAATATTTTTTTTTCTTTTAGAAACCAGCTACATATTAGCAACTAATTAGTCCTTTTTCATCTGAACCTGAGAATTTCCTTTATTAAGCGCAAAGAGGTTCCTTAGCAGGAGGGTTATTTATTCTTATATGTTTCATAGACATCTAAGAGGTGTGCACTACAAAACATTCAAGCTTTCTCTACTTACATTTCCTTTTACTTGATAGAGAAAAGGAAACAAGGCCAGACAGGCAGCTACTGTAAACCATTTTAGCATTACTGGCTTCTATGGGGTTCTATGCTCACTTAGCTGCAAAAGGCCTTGGAGACACAATCAAGTCTGAGGTCTGACAGTGTAGGAAACATTCTTCTTTTGGAACCCAAGGAGGCTTCCACTGCAGCCTTGTCTTGCTCCTTCACATATGTCCTTCCTTGCTACTCTGGTGTTTCCACAAACTCCCTACTTTTGTGGCTTCTTAAATAAGGCTAAATGTGTTTCTCTCAGAAGCGTGTTAGTGTCCCTGGGAAGCACTGCACAGTGCCCTTTTGACAACATATTCACTTTGAATATGAGCTACCGGTGTGCAACTAGTGCTTGGAAATGTTAACAAATCCTGGTTAAATTCCACTTGGCTGCTTTGCCCAATCTATAAAAATGACTCATCTTTTTCTGTAGTACAGAGTTCACCAGCCTGCTAAATCAAACAGTACTATTAAAACAGGCTGTTAGATGCTTGCTGAACTGTACTGTGCAGAGCAGGCATAAGATGCCAGAAATATTCCACGTGTACACAAGATGATGTATTCTGGTCAGTGATGCAGGAGAATCAGCAGATCAAGGTACGAAAGCCACTGGTAAAGCAGAGGGCCTCCCTTTGACTTCATACTGACTAAACAAAAAAAAGGGTGATCCAGAAGTTTGTATCACTATGTTAGCATGCCTTTCATCTCAAACTCAGCAGCTGCTTAGGCATCCCATTTCGTTAAGTGTTACATGGCTTCCAAACTGCAGATGTTCGTCCTCCCAGTCAGAGTGGAGCATATGGCTGTGGAACTGGAGTCCACCTATCCTAACTTACAGAATTTGGAACAAGTTACTTTGTTTCTCCATATCTTCTTTAAAAATGCTTCACAGGGATGCTGTGAGGTTTAATTGGTTGTTACTTCTGAATGCTTTTCTCATATTCAGAAACAGCCCCTCGTCCACAGTGCTCAAAAAATGGCAGTAAAGTCAACTTAATAAACTAATAATGCTAATGTAACTATTTTTAGATTAATATCCTGCTGTGCTTTATAATGTAGAGTCCTTTTTCAAACCAGAAAATCTGTCCATGATTTTGCACAAGGGCAAACTTTTCCTCACCCCTAACTGGAGTTCCTGGATACTCAATGCCTCTGAAAGGCATGCCCAAGTCAGACATTCAGTATCAAGCTGCCTTAAAAGCTGAGTTCCAGCTCTTAGTGCTTTAATTTTCCCAGCTGTAAAATAAAAATATGTTCACTTTGTTTTTAATAAATAAATATGTGATGCACTCGTGACCTTAAGTCTCTGGGGAAGTTTTGAGCTACAGTCCTACATAGATATGTCTGTCCAACAAATTTGTAGCAGAAGTTCAGGAACGTCAAGAAGCCAAAGAAGAAAAGACTTTATAAACCAGATTCTTGTCTTTGATAGCATCTCAGATGGAACAGGAGTGACTGAAAAGAGGAGGAGGAGTAGGGGGTAACCAGACAATGAGAGCCAAGAGGGCTGAACCTTAGGCTTACCCACCACAGGCAACTTGTCAATGAGTTTTCCTGACTGGAGAAACAAGATTCATCTAGGAGTGACTCATATTTATTGTAAATCATTCTGTTTAAGCACTGTGAGGCTCAGCCATGTCGATGCCCTTTTCTCGCATGGAATTTCCTGGCTATGTGCATTAGGAGTAGTAGGTTTGCATAAAGAACAGAGCACACAGGCTGCCAAGGGATATAAGAGTGCAGCTGGAGCACAACCTTAGGGCTGCCTGAAATATCTGTCACAGGAATACTGGACTTCCTGTAATCTGCTTGTTAAAAAATGTTTTTCCCAAGTCATCTGATTTGTTAAGGGGAAGTAAACAACAGATGTTTTGGCAATGATTTTAAATTCCACTTCGATATTTTAATCCAGGATTTAATAATCCCCAAGTCCTAAATTTCTCTTTGAAGTCTTGCCCACAGAATACAATCCAAACATCTGCTGTGCTCTTGTGGGGTTGAGAAGGGCTAGTGAATTGCAGAAGAGCTGCTTTGGACTGGTTGATTTATCTCTGGGCTTGAATAACACACTGTTCAACTTTACAGTACTTCAAAATGCTTGTGAATGATGCTGCCACAGTCATTCTATCACACAAAAAGCTTCCATGTGCAAAGACATCCATGGATAGCCTTCATGCAGACTTAACAGTACCTGTATATGCTCTGAAATGTTGCTATTTTGGGCATTATAGCTATATCGATTCTGTTGTAAAGGACTTCTATATTGGTGGGTTGTGAGTGCACATAACATTGATTTTTGACTTGTTGGTCATTCCTGAGTTTACATTTTTGTTTCTTAACGTTTCACAAAAGGCCTTATTTCATCCACAGCAAGCATCTGAATAACTCCATGCTTAGGAGTGGAATCAATGCCTGCTGAAATCAGTGGAAAAGCTTCTACTAGTTTAGAGTATCTAATCTAGCACTCTTATAGCTTTATCTTTGCTAGAGGAGTGGGAAAAGTTTTCTTAATCTGAACAAGAAAGTATTCTTTATCTGAACTAACTAAATAAAAATTAATCCTACTGAAGGAAAAGTGTTTGTGGGTTTCATATCAGTGGGAGAGTGTGGGAAGCCTGGTACTTATTCTTTTAGCTTGTGTGAAACCAATACCTTCACTGATTGTACATTCAGCAGGCTAATTGAAGCATACTGGGTTTTTTTTTCAAGATAAGGCTAAGAGATTTTAACCAGCATCTTCTCCTCCAGATCCACCTTTGCAAGCGGAAAAGGTTATTTTCTCAAGCTACTTGTCTACCTTTTGCTGTATGAAGTTACTTTTCCCTTAGATTTATTAGCAAATGACTTCCTAGGAGTGTTTCTTAATTTACCTCTGTCAAGATCAGCGAAGCTTACTCAGACAGGTTCAAGGCAGACAACAAGCAACTTGCGTTAGGCTGTTAGGAGAATGTTTCTCAATGTTCTGTGCCCTGAAGTTCAAGGAAAGCTAGTAAAAGTCAGACATTGAAGGTTGTTCTTTGCCAGCCCCTGTTTCCATTTAAAGCAACAGGAGTACAGACATCAGCAACTCCATGACAGCCCAAGCCTGTAACTGAAACAGAGCCCAGAAGGAGAAGAAAATGTACTTACAACAGAATTAAAATTAGTATCTCCGTAAGCTTACTTGAATTTCTGGAAGTGGAAGAAGTTCAGCTCTTACGCTATGTTTTGTTAAGTGCATTCTGAAGGTTTAAAGAAACTGGTCTTTCCTACATGCCTTGCTATTATTCCGTCATCTAGGCAGTCTATACCACCAGGGCAGGATTCCATCAGTTGTGAACCTTCACCATTTTTTGATAGCTCAGTAATTACCCATCTTAATGTATGCACTTGTATCAAGTTCACACATAATTAATGGATCAACTATATCAATCCCCCATTTGTTATGGAGGGGAGCACTGACATTTGTCCGGGATATTATGACCCAGTATTCTGAAATGTGTACAAAATTCACTGAAGAGGAACTGAATGACATTTTAGTCAATAAAACCACCAAGTTCATATTTCTCTGATGTCCCTGAAAACAGATTAAATGCAAAGGCAAAATGATACAAAGAAATGGCGAAGAAATTGCTACTCTAACCTGTTCCGAGCTATCTACTGTTCTGTGCCGCATCAGATGTCAATGCCCTCTAAGATCTGCCAGATAAGCCAATTGTGTAATACTCCCCAGCGTGTCTCCGTCAAAATAAACTTGGCTGTTTCAGATAGCTTAAATAACATTGTTAACTCATCTCACATTGCCTCACGTGGGTTAATAAATGAATAATTCACACAAGCAGCTCAACTGATAGATCTGAAACTATGGTAACCCTTAGTAAAGGATAACGATCTGTTACGTCAGCATTGGTGAAATGAAAAGGAGTTTTGTCTCCCCTGTACAACACTGTAATCATGCAGTATGATCATCATAGAACAACCCCTGGTGGAACTACCTTGTCACTAATGTAAAATTTCATATGTGAATAGTCTTTCCTAGGATTTCACTTTGAAACATTTGGATGACAGCTTGGCATAGTACCCTGCTATTCTATTTGTAAAGCCCTGTTCTCTAACCAAACGAACAATAGATGTTGAGCCTCTGAAAAAGTCCACAGTAAGCCAGTGAAACTATGTCATACGAGATTTCAGATCAAAGGTAAAACCAACTTGAATCACATGTACAGAACAAGAGCAAAGCTTATTTGTTGGAACTGCATATTGCAGTCATACAATGGCTCATGTAAGGAATAGAGCAGCTTGATTACAAAAGGAAAGATGTAATGGCGTGCTCAAGGCCATCAGCCTCTTTTGGGAAGTACATCAACACCAGCTGAAGCTGCAACGGGATTTTGTTTGTAGATTTTCTTCAGATATACTCCAGAAGGCATATGCATCGTGTACCTGCTAGAAACTGGTGTAGTTCCCCTCTTTGGTCAGCAGTTTTCTACGAGCAGAGTTAATTCTGGTTGCTAAGCTCCTAAATTCTGGGCAGTCACTGTTCATTGTTCTGACTCTGGTAGGCGTACTCACAGGTGCAATTTTCTCCCAGGACACCTAGCAGTATGACTGCTTCAAACACCAAAAGGAATGCCAAACCTTTATGTATGTATGTATATTAATATATACAAAATTACCTAATATATACAAAATTAATCCTTTATCCCTTAGTAAAATATAAGTACTGTGAGTGCATCCCTTCTCCCAGAGATTTGGCTGCCTGGGCTGAGGACTCAAGAAGGCCTGAGCTAACTGTCACTGTGCAGCACAGGCTGGCTATTCCCTATAAGAGGGGAGCTGAGGGAGAACCCAATTCTTGCTAGCCACAGACCAGCTTCCAAGTGAGATGAATAGGACCTACTTAGGTGTACTGGCTTTGGCTGGTATAGAGTTAATTTCTTCATAATAGATGTATGGTCTTGATTTGTGACCAAAACAGCATTGATAGCACACCAAGGTTTTAATTATTTCTGAGCAGTGCTTATACAGCATCAAGCCCTTTTCTGTTTCTCACACCACTCCACCAATTAGGAGACAGGAAGTGGGCCAGAAGTTAGGAGGGGACACAGCTGGGACAACTGACCCCAGCTGACCAGAGGGATATCCCAGACCATATGACATCACGCTCAGCAATAAAAGCTTGGTGAAGGAGGAGGAAAGGGGAACTTTTGGAGTCATGGTGTTTGTCTTCCCAAGTAACTATTACGTGTGATGAAGCCCTGCTTTCCTGGAAATGGCTGCCTGCCCATAGGAAGGAATTAATTCCTTATTCTGCTTTGCTTTCATGCACAGCTTTTGCTTTAAACTGTCTATCACAACCCACGAGTTTTCTCAGTTTTAGCCTTCCAATTCTCTCCATTATGCCACTGGAGAGGTGGGCCTGAGCTCTTGATGGGGTAAAACCACAACGCCAGAAATGGCAGCCAGAGTTAGGCCAGAGCCCAGGACATCAGGCAAGTTCAAGGTGATGAGACAGGGTCGAGGTGAAGCCAGGAATGCAAGTCAGCAATTCAGAGTTAGGATCAGACCCTGTGAGGGTTACAGGTGATCACCAGCTAGGCCCATAGCGATGAGGAAGGTCCAAGGTCAAGCTGGGACACCATTCTGTGCATCAGGGTCCGGGCCCGGATTAGCAGGCCAATGGCCAAGCATAGGCAGGACTGCAATGCAATGGCAGCTGTAGCTCATGTGGGATCCAAGCACTAAAGCAGCACCTTAGATCGGTTCCCACAGGAAGCTGAAGACTTTCTGCAGTGCTGTCTGGAAGGGATGTCTCTGAAAGGGATCTCTCCAAGGTCACTGAAGGGAGGGAACAGTCCTCAACTGTACTAAATTGGCCCTAAGCACAGGCAGCCAAACCTCCAGGAGGAGGGATGGTCTTATGGCCCTTAAAGCGAATATTTTTCATAGCCCCAGTAACAAACAGCTGCTGAGAGAAGAAAAAAAATCTCACTCAGGACTTCAGAACCCTTCTTATGCTCTGCCAAACCAACTTCTTTCTCCTTCCAGCCTTCTTTTTCTCTTTCCTTGTTCTGTCAGATACTTAAGCTTTCTATATTTAAGCTTAATAGCAGGATAATGCAAAAAGGAAGCAGAAGGGAATGCTCTAAGTTACCACATTCTAGCTAAAAAGAAGTAATAGTATGTCTCTTCTTTTCCTTAAAGAAGTTAGGCCAATAGATTCAGAAATTCACCCCAGTTTAGCTGCTTGGTAAGTAAATAGCATTAACGTTGTAACTGGTCTTTCAAACAAGAATTAAGGCAGATGTCCAGTAACAATTACTTAATTGATAAAATTGCTGATAAAATCACATAAAAACTAACACCCAGAATCCTCTGCAAATGACTTTTCACCCAAACACCAGCAAGCAGGCGCTGAGTCCACAGATGCACACAGATCCATTCATATAGCCATGTCTTTCCTACCCCAGCAAGGGGAGGATCCCCGAGGGCTTACTTTCTGAAGATCTGTTTTCTGAACATCCATAAATTACTATCTGGGAGGCATCTCCCCTTAGTATCTGAAGGAGGTGGAACCTACCTTAACCATTACTTATAAGAATATCACTAGCCATTCTTCCTGACCCCTAAGAATAGCCCAAGCTTCCCCAGCTTTTTGTCACAATCTGGTTTTATTGCAGGTATGCTTTTAGCTCAGTCAGTACTCCTGTTCTAGCTAAACTGCCATTAAAAAAAAAAAGATTGTATATCATGTAAAGTTAAACTCATTCCTTTACTACTGCTTACACTTAAAAAACTCAGGTTTTTTTCCTTGACTTCCCTCAGAAGTATTCAGCTAATTCTGAAGGTCTCTTCTCCTGTGGAACCACTTTTTCTGGATGTGAAGTAATAGTGAGTCAGCAAGTCAGCAGACAAGCTTCCTGAATAAAGTCAGCAGACTCACTTGTCCCCCTATTCTGTAACACAGTAGGATGTGTCAGACAAACATTGCCAGACTGCTATATATATTTACAAGGACTGTCTCATACTTAATCTTTGAGCTTTACCCTAGTTTCTTTTTCTTTCTTTTTGTGCTTTCCTATTCTTTAGTATCAAAATCAACATCCTCGATTTAAAAAATAAGGAGACAGATTCACAAATTAGGGTATCTTTTCCCTCACCCTTTTTCACTTGATCAGCGCTCTGATCAGTAGCTACATTTACACAAATAGTAAAGGCAGAACTAGTCAGACAGCAGAAATGTAATTATTTATTCCACTGAATAATTAATGTCAGTACCTCATTTTTTGCTATGTCCCTTCAGTGAGGCCTACTTATAAAGCTATCTTTCTGATAAAGCTGGAAGATTATGGAGCTTCTGGCAGAAAACAAACATCATGTCTTCCTTTTCAGGCATATATAGTTTCTCAGAACAGCCACAGCTAAGAAAAGCAATGCAAAAAAACTCAGCTCCATGTTATTTTTTCGTAAGAACTTTCAAATTTTGCAACCACTCGCACTGACATCTTTAAATGTCATTCCAAAGAAAAAATACTAACTTTCCAAAACCACAAAGGTCTTCTCAAAATGTAGTATATGCTATTTGGAGTATCAGACGTCCTCATGGAAATTATGATAATAATACTAAGTAATAACTATACTCAGAATGATTTTGCACTGATAATTAATAAAGGATTTAAGTACCTAATTAGGAGTGGCAGAGCGTTTTTTCTTAAACAGCCACTCCGCTTCTGACAGTCCTAATTCTCAGACTTAAAAAATATACTAAAACCTTGTTCTTAGCAAAATTCTTTACTTCACTCAACTTTGGATTATACCCCAAATGATCTGTCTAACATCCCTCAAGGAGCAAGCAGAGATTCTAACAGGTATTGCATAAATCTCTCAGGATTTGGAAGCCACTCTTCTGTGACAGTTATTCTGAAGAAAAATGTTGTATTTTCTTAGGTTGTTGGCAGATAATGGTTCATTTAGATCTGAATCAAAACATAAAAATAAAGCATGGTGCTGTAAAATGGCTGGTGTTCTAAGTCGAGACACCATTTTAAACCATGAAAGTACACATAATTAAATGCTTTTGATGCAAAGGCTCTGTTCCCCTAGGTGAAAGACTCACAGTCTTGTATTTGCTTTTGTAGAATGACTTAACTTTCATGCTTACTTTCACATCCCTCTTTCAAAAGACAGCTCTTATGAACTTAACGAAATTGCTCGAGTCTGTTGGCTTCCAGGCAAACTCTAGTGTGGACTGTATTTGAATAAATAATTAGTAGAAAGGACTTATGGACAGTTACAGGGAATAAGTATACAATTCATAAGCTTACTAGTCTTCTTCCTTCTTAGCAACTATAGCTTTAGCAGCTTTTCAGCATTTTTCTTCCCATACTCTTAAGCCAGCACCGAGCTCCCTAGCTTTTCTCATAAAGCTTTAATCAAAGTACATAAATAACTTAAAATGAGTAGATTTCTTTTCTTGCTTTCTGATGTGGATTATTGTGTGGAAATCTATTTTAATTGTTTCATAAGAGCATCTAAGTTTTAGCTCCACCCATGTGGTACTAAAATTCTTTCCATATGCACACATTGCTTATCAGCATCAGTGAAGTGTGGAAGCTTTTGTAGCTGTATCACAGCTAGACCACATTTAATGCTCCACAGTGAAATGAACTATTCATAGAATAACTATTCAAAAATCTTGATTTTTTTTTACGAAACTAATGAGCTCTACATGCTCGCAAGCTCTCATGTTAAGTGTATTATTTCTTTGAACTTTTGTGTAAAGGTTACTTCTGCACAGCTGTAGGATTTTATAATTTAATAATTTCAATTATTTATTTAGGAAAACCCATTTCCTGTTTCTCTTTACTGACATCTTAGATACAGATGGTAGCAAACTAATCTTCTGGTAGTTTCCAAATATAATTTTGATATCATCTTGCAACTCCTACGTGACTTTGTAACAACATTAAAAATAATGTATTTTGATCATGGGGTCTTACTGATATTTTCTCTCCTTTTCCAGCAACTATGGAAGTTACAAGAAATTACAACTTTTTTAGTTCACTACAGTTCCCACTGTTGTTAATAAAAAGTTTACTGCAGATATGAATCAGTGTAAGTCTTTTGAGGGAAAAAAAGAATGACAACAAGGTAGCGAAAATATGCTCAGCCTTCTTTATAATATTTGTATGTTGTTTACTAAATGAAAACTCACTGTGAATACCTCATTTGTTTCCTTTTACATTAGTAAGTTTTACGGCACATTATCTGCACTTGAAAAGAGTACTGCACGTTCTAGTCATGCCTATTCTGCAAGATATACATAAATAACAGTAAGAAATATAATAGACAGCATGATTTTTGTGACAATTCTAATTACTGTGGCTACCTAATGGCTTGTTTCCACCCACCACTTCACAGAATCACAGAAGCATGGGAGTTGGAAGATACCTTGGGAGGCCTCTAGTCCCCTGCTCAGGGCAGGTCAGCTACAATACGTTGCCAAGGACTGTATCCAACTGAGTTCTGAATATTTCTGAAAGTGAACAGTCCAAAACTCTTCTGGGCAACCTGGTCCAGTGTTTGACTGCCATCACAATAAAAAAATAGTTTTTTACTATGGTTGAGTGGAATTTCCTGTATTTCAGATTGTGCTTATTGTCTCACATTATCTACTTGCACCCCTCATCAAGTGTTTACATTTAGCCTTTGCTTCTCAAGGTGAAGTAGTCCCAGCTCTCTCAGCCTCCCCTTGTATGGCAGATGCTCCAAGCCCTTCACCATCTTTTTGGCTCTTTGCTGGACTCAGTCCAGGATGCCCATGTCTCTCTCGTACCAGGGAGCCTGGTGGAAGCCAGACTTGGACACAGAACCCAGGCGTGTCACACCAGCACTAAGTAGAGAGGAAGGATCTTCTCCTTCAACCCGCTGACAATACTCCGCCTAGTACACCCCATGACACCATTGGCTTGCTCTGCTTCAGGGGCACACTGCTGGCTCATGGGCAGCTTGGTACCTAACTAGACCCTCAGGGCTTTTTCTGCCAAGCTGCTCTATGGCTGGTCAGTCCCCAGCATATGATGGAAGATAGTGTTATTCCCAGGCACAGAACTTGGCCCTTCTCTTTGTTGAACTTTATGAGGTTGTTATCAGCTCATTTCTACAGCTTGTTGAGATCTCTATATAACAGCACAGCCTTGATGGGTACAGTTAAGAGCACGCACCCTGGAGTTCCAAAAGTAATCGAAAATTAGCTGAGTTGACATGCCCATTAAAAAAGATGGTCCTGCCTTCTCCCTGCCATTGACTTTGTGCTTCCTGTCTCTACCTCCGCACTAGCTTGCTCTTTTACACTGGCAAAACAATCTGGACAGCTGCTTGGTTAATTAATTTGCAGAATTAATTATTGTGTTTCTAAAGTAAACATTACTGTCAGGTTAAAATCATCATGACCTATATGAAGACCTGTAGTGACACTCAGAATGAAGGCTGTTGGGAGAGAAGCAAGCTTCAGGGAATAAAAATAGTGGTACCCACCTTTGTTTGTGGCAGTACTAGTCTAACTTAGCTCAGAGCACTCATGGAATTTCAGCAATAATGCTTGCCTTAAAATTTTAAGTTAATAAACTAAACAAGCTCCAAAACCCCTGTTGATCCATTTCAGCAAAGCTTTCGGGGAGTCAACCAATAACTCATGCATCAAATGATGTGCAATATTTGGGTCTACATAAAAAAGGACACATTACACACAAGAAGAATATCAGTACTGTACAAAGCTTTACATAACAGGAGCAATGATTTCAGTATGCTGCAATTATTTGTTCATTGGTGGCAAGGCTGGTATATATGTATATAATATATACCTCAGGAACCTGAGTACAATAAAAGGCTTTAATTGCACTGACCAGCCCTGTAACCATCATTGTCTGTGTTCTTCTTCTGAAACCTCTTTTTTTCAGTGAACTAGAGGTTTAGCTATCCTTGTTCAAGATCTGGTCTAATTGATGCAACTGTGCAACCTTGGATGAGACTATTGGGAGAACAGCTGATGGGAGAAAGAGCTGTGAGAAGTATCATCTGGGGCCTGCACACATTCACTATCTGCCCATTGGCTCAGGAACTGGGTTTAAAGTCAACCTCTTGCTTTTGATCCTTACCTAATCAAGGCATGATATAAGTGTTCTGCCCGGATTCGTACCTGACTGATCCTGAACCTGCCTTGCAAAATAAAATTAACAGAACAATTTAGGCTGGAAAAACCCCTTATGATCAAGTGCAACCTTAAACCTAACACTACCCAGTCGACCACTAAACCGTGTCCCTAAACACCACATCTACACAGCTTTTAAATACCTTCAGGGATGGTGACTCAACCACTTCCCTGGGCAGCCTGTTCCAATGCTTGACAACACTTTCAGTGAAGAAATTTTTCCTAATATCCGATCTAAACCTCCCCTGGTGCAACTTGAGGCCATTTCCTTCGATTGCTTGTGACTTGGGAGGAGAGTCCAACACCCACCTCACTACAACCTCTTTTCAGGTAGTTGTAGAAAGCGACAAGGTCTCCCCTCAGCCTCCTCCTCTCCAGACTAAACAACCCCAGTTCCCTCAGCTGTTCCTCATAACACGCGTTCTCAAGACCCTCACCAGCTTCGTTGCCCTTCTCTGGACACACTCCAGCAACTCAATGTCTTTCTTGTAGTGAGAGGCCCAAAGCTGAACACAGTATTCGAGATGTGGCCTTGCCAGTGCTGAGTACAGGAGTACGATCACCTCCCTGTTCCTGCTGGTCACACTATTTCTGACACAGGCCAGGATGCTGTTTGCCTTCTTGGCCACCTGGGCACACTGCTGGCTCATGTTCAGCTGGCTGTCATGTTCACATTCATTTAAGCTCCCATATTTAGAAATTATTGGGTAGCCCATCCAAGACTAATGAGACAAACTGAAACCAAAGAGTCAATTTTGACTTCAAAATTCTAGGAAGAACACTGTTGCAGACAGCAACACTTAAAGAATCCTTTGCAGACTGAATATTACAGAATCCACATGGCTGCAGTGGCATTGTTTACCCTTTTCTAAGAACAGGTACATATTCCTATCTGTCTTTAATTGTGATTCTAAGGGAATTTTTGATTGAAAAATGCTTTCCTAGACCTGTCCTGGTGTCTTAGTGTGACACAGCTGGCATTAACAGTAATTCTAGTACATTATCCTTTGGTTAAAGTCTACAAAATATACACAGCATAAAACCTGTCACTATCATGAGTCTGATCAAAGTTTCATATGAAAGTAACAGTTCTGTTGCGCAATTCCACATACATCAGCAGAAAAACCTATCTATACAAGAGTGAAAAAATGATTCCAGAAGAAATTATTCAGACGTAAGCATACCATGTTTTATAAGGTGTATATGAAAACTCTAACCAACTAGTACGACAGAAGTGCTGCCCAGTTCAGCATGCAAATAATCGTTGAAGGGAAAAGTTATTTCCTGTTACATTACTATTGATATGGATGTGCCGAGCAGCAAAATTAACTAACTGTACTAATTCTTAAAAACTTTTTTCCTTCCCTGGGTACCTGTTCAGTTGTTCTCTTCTAAGAATCTCCTACAAAATATTAAGGGATGGCAAACTCTAGTCACATGGCTACTGTGATGCCCCATTCTTAGAGGGCAAGGAATGTCAACCTAAACCACATGAAATTCTTCCTGACTTTTCAAGAGTCCTCAAACAGACTAGATTTCACTGTGACAAGGGGCAGGAAGAGACTCTTTTCTAGAGGACTGAGACAACTAACTAGGATGGTTTCACTTCAGGAGGAAATATTCTCTGAATCAGCTCCAAAACCGTGACAACCAGTGGAGGTGGTAATTATCATCTGAGTGAAAACAGTGTTAGGCACTACTACAGTCAAGTGATGGTTTAGAATTTCTGTCACTCAAATACCACAGAATAACAAGTTATTTGACAGAAATACTGTTTTCTCCTGAAGTACAGTTTTCTCCTCAATAAACCCAGCTGGAAGATTTGCTTCTGTCTTACAGGTGTCATCCAGCCAATTCAACAATATTTTATAGCTTACAGTTTACAGGCTGTTTTAAACAAAAGACATGAATTGAACATATTAAAAGAGTGCTGGCTTCTATATTTTGTATGTCACACATGGAAAGAAGCATGTGTCACAGCATAAAGGAAAGTTTAGACAATTAAACACAATTTTAAATACCTTCTTCTGAATGCTGTATATTAAAAATGCAGAATCTTTACAAAAGGCTATAGTATGAAGGATGGTGGAAGGGAACAGCCAAGAATTCTTCAAATTATCTCCATGGAATATGAAAAAAATAGAAACTTAAACAGCAGCTTTGTCTGTATATAATAACCAAAAACATACTTAGAGTGTTTTGGAAGGAGTAACTACAATATGAAATATTTTCCCTTTTTCTACAAAAATCACACTATTGCTAACATATTTAGAACGTGTTGTGCTTCCTCCCACCACCACATGGAAGAATAAATCCTATAAACCACAAATTGCTCTCTTCCTCAGTATATATTCTGTGAGTTACAAAGAAAATTAGGACATTTACATTTCAAATAACAGCCTGCTACTGTAACTGTATCTGTGTGCAGTAACACTCTGCCTACACAAAGCCAATGCAACATCGATGGGACATAACATATGTAAACTCATGTAAAGTGTCAAGTCATGATCTCCCAGATTATAAATTTTAGACTGTTTTCACAATTAAAAAATCTACATCAGAAAGGTAGGTAGGTAGATAGGAATTAAGGCATGTGTAATAAGCAGGTTTATCTCAACAGACATTTTAGTGCAGCAATCCAGACATATGAGGAACACATAACACACAATCCAGTCAAGTGCTTAAACATTCATTTAACTTAAATAATATAGGTAAACACATTGATTTCAGACATTTCGTTACTGTACAAACATGCTTAAATCCTCTCTGCCCCTGTGTTACTCTCTTTTTAGAAAACATGGTGATCATAAGGACTCACTAAAGATTAGCACGAAGTATTGGAACACTGTAATACACATTTCATATTATGTAGAAAATACAGCTTGACACGTCCATAATTAGAGAAGCCTCCACTCAACAATTTTATTGTTGAACTTTGGAAAACATTTTCAGTTTTTTAGGTAACACAGAAACTGATATCGGCATCTGAAGTTTCCTGAGAGCAGCTTATATAAAAATGCCACACTCTTATGAGGGAAAACTGAACGCACATCAAAACCAAATAGAATCGGGGATAGATGGAAAGAAGATGGAAAGAAACGAAATCAGCTTTTCCATTTACAGGACTTTTGGCTCCACCTAATGGTCAGAAAGGAAAATATTTTCCTGTCCGCCTCCTATTTGCTATATACAGTCACTATTTGAAGACACAACTGAATAGGTGTATCAAAGCAATAGACATCATTATATCAAAATACCATTACGAGTAGGACTTACAGCAACAATAACCAAGAAACACCAGAAACTTCACTTCATACAATCAACAGCTAATGGACGTTTGCTGTCCTTGGAGCTGTATTGGTGTTTAGTGTGGCAGTTTCCAAAGAACAGGGCATGCCGACTGTTACTGCATTTGTACATTAAATAATAGGAAAGATCCTTACTGAGCGAAGATTGATAGCATTTGAGGGAACTAAATGAAATTACATTGGTGAAGATCTGGTCATTATGTTCTCCTTTATTTGCTGAAGCTTTGTTCCATATTGTACCAGCTACTTGTGTAACATGCGTTCTTTGGGTAAAAACAAAGTCCTTCACACATGCCACTCATAGATCTATGTATTAATTTATTAGGTACTTGCAAGTGTTTTTTTTTTCACCAGGCATGAACTTGGAGCATAGATCATCAGGCCAAGTCAGTGACACGCTATGGATCTTCTTTCATGCAGATACGCACAAATTCTGTATTTACTGTAATTAAAAACACTTTTCCTGTAAGTTTTTAGAAAAACAACGGGAAGGTACCTAGGGTTGCATAAGCTGGAATCTCATAGTAAGTAATCCAGTTTGAATATGCTTGTGAACGCTACAATATGCAGGCTAAAAATTATTCTCCCGAAGTGCCATAAATTACTAAGGAAGGTTTGAAATACTTTGTCCTTTTCCAAAACATAATGCTGTTCTCACATATATACTATCTGAATTCATATGCACTGCATCTTTACTAAGACAGATAGAATACCTTCAAAAGTGGTAGATCTGTATGGAAAACCTTTTAGTATTACAATAGCTTCCACCTTGTAATGTGCCTCTGGCTCTAAATACTAAGTTACAAAGAATGAGTAGATTTGGGCTTAGTTACAAATTTTCTATGAAGGACCTGAATACAGCTGAAATGTGATCTGACTTGTTTAGACGTTAGCTCCATGGAGGGGTAATTCTGCCCCAGACTGTATCCAGGTAACCTCTCCATGTTTCCCTACTTGGTAATTTCTTGGGAGATGAACATAGGTGACACAACTAAGATCACTCTTGTTTTGCTATCTAATAAGAGAATACAAACAACAACAAATAGCATACCACAAGATACTTCAAAAAGCATTTTATACCCTATTATGTTAAACAGGATTATGGCCTAATGTTCATTCTAGCTGCAAGTATCACTATTATATTTCCTTGGTAATTTATGTGTACTTTCTATTTAAAAACACAAAAAAAAAAGCAAGAGGAGAAAAACAGCATTAGATTGATAAAAGGAATGAGGAGACCCTAGAAATAGATTAACGTGCTAACAGAAACACTTTTAATAAGATGGAAAAATATACAAAATAATGTTTTAAAAATTCTTAGTTTGTTCAGAATTGAGAAGAAATCTTGCTGTACCTAAATCATAGCTACTCCAACTAACATTATTAGAATTCATTGTCATTAACATCACTTTAAAGATAGTCTGTTCTGCAAAATTTTGTAAATGTTTAAAAGAAAACCAGTAAACTCATAATGGAAATACATGAAAGTATGGAATATACAGCTTCTCATTAAGATACTTAGTGATCCAGATTCTAATTACACTAAAGCTGCTTCACATCTTTTTAACAGTAGGAGGAAAGTTTCTATCTCTAGAATTTTGCAAATAGAAAAACATTGTTTTGGAGATGCAAATACTTTAGTGTGTCAATAAATAAGTTTAGACTTCAAGGTATAGTACAGAGCTATTCTGAAATTGATTAAGATTACCATATGTGTATTAAACTGCCTATATATGCTTGTAATATAAAACACCAAAGGAACAGCTTCTGCTGGTGTACAACAGTATCCAATTATGAACCTATAAAGCTCTTTATAAAATATTAAGCACTCAATTCTTTTAAATATACTCATAACAACAAAAATGAACGTACAATTAATGGTTTATACCTTTCCTGGTTCAGAAGTGCCAAAGAATACTGGATTTATATAAAGTTTGGGCTCTCATCATACATGTATTCAAAAGAACACATGAATATCACTGTACATTACTGCAATAAGTACCTTAGAAGTCATATATCCACAGAATGTCATAGCACGTGTGACATCAGTCCATGCTCTCAATTAAATCTAGTTACTCTAAGCTTGTTGTTCTTGGGCAACATATAAGCAAAGCTGACTACCTTATCAGGCAGCTATTCCTAAACTAATTCGTATCAGTGCTTTTTACACAAT
Organism: Leptosomus discolor; assembly: GCF_034619465.1. Lineage (NCBI taxonomy): Eukaryota > Metazoa > Chordata > Aves > Leptosomiformes > Leptosomidae > Leptosomus > Leptosomus discolor. Next base: position 56,154,826 of record NC_141419.1, on the reverse strand, counting down.
GCTAACCATACATTTATTCTTGCTTTTACTCATTTTATTAGTAAAATAACATTTGCTTTCAGGCAATTCAAGGAAAATCTGTTGTTTGCCTGTGTTTAGATTATCTCAGATTGAAACAAAGTCTTAGCAGCGGTTTGCAATGTTTCATGTATAAACCCATATAACAGTTAAATGAAGGAAAAACTAGAGATCTATGTGCAGTCACAGGGCCGTGATCTCATTGCAATCACAGAGACACAGTGGGACAGCTTGCATGACTGGAATGCTGTCATGGATGGCTACATACTTTTTAGGAAAGACAGGTAAGCAAGGCAAGGTGGTGGAGTTGCTCTTCATGTGAGAGAGCATCTGGAATATATTGAGCTCTGCCTAGGGCAGGATGAAGAACAAGATGAGAGCTTATGGAAGAGAATTAAGGGGCAGGCTAATATGGGTGACACTGTTATGGGTGTTTACTATAGGCCACTTGATCAGGAAGAGGAAATCAATGAGGCTGCCTACAGGCAGCTGGAAGTAGCCTCATATTTACAGGTCCTGGTTCTTACAGGGGACTTCAACCACCCTGATACTTGCTGGAAAGGTAACACAGCTAGACACGCACAGTCCAGAAGGTTCCTGCAGAGCACTGATGATAACTTTGACACAGGTGGTGGAGAAGCGAATGAGGAGAGTTGCGCTGCTGTACCTTGTGCTAACAAATAAAGGAGGGAGGACTGGTTGGGGATGTGAAGGTTGGGGGCAGCCTTGGCTGCAGTGATCATGAAATGGTGAAGGTCAGGATCCTGTGTGGAAGAAGCAGGGCAATAAGTAGGATTGTAACCCTGGACTTCAGAAGAGCTAACTTTGGGCTCCTCAAGATGTACTTGGAGGGCCAGGGCTCTAGCAGGTTGGAGGGTCCAAGAGAGCTGGTTAATATTCAAGCACCACTTCCTCCATGCTCAAGATTGGTGCATCCCTATGAGGAAGAAATCAAGCAAAGGAGGCAGGAGACCTGCATGGATGAGCAAGGAGCTTCTGGAAAACCTCAAATGGAAGTAGGAAGTTTACAGCATGTGGAAAAAGGGACTGGCCACTTGGGAGGATTATAGGAATGTTGTCAGAGTATGCAGGGATGCAATGAGGAAGGCTACACACTTGGTATTAAATGTGACTAGGGATGTCAAGGATAACAAGAAGGGCTTCTTCAAGTACTTCATTAGCAAAAGGAAGGCTAGGGAAAATGTGGGGCTGCTGCTGAATGAAGACAGTGCCCTGGTGATGGAGGAAGGCAGAGCTACTGAATGCCTTCTTTGCTTTAGTCTCTACTACTAAGGCTGGCGGAATCCCAGATTCTGGAAGGAATAAGGAAAGTCTGGAGAGAGGAAGACTTTCCCTGGGTCAAGAAGGATTGGGTTAGAGATCATTTAGGCAAACTGGACACCCAAAAGTCCATGGGCCCTGATGGGATGCACCCATGAGTGCTGAGGGACAGGGCAGATGCTATTGCTAGGCCACTCTTCATCATCTTTGAAAGGTCATGGAGAACAGGAGAGATGCCTGAGGACTATAGGAAAGCCAGTGTCACTCCAATGTTCAAAAGCGGCAAGAAGGAGGACCCAGGAAACTACAGGCCAATCAGCCTCACCTCCATCCCTGGAAAGGTGATGGAACAGCTCATTCTGGAGGTCATGTCGAAGGACGTGGAGGAAAAGAAGGTTACCAAGAGTAGTCAACATGGATTCACCAAGGGAAAATCATGCTTGAACAATCTGATAGCCTTCTACGATGGCACGACTGGCTGGGTAGAAGAGGGGAGAGCAGTGGATGTTGTCTACCTCAACTTCCTACGGAAACTTAGGAAGCATGGAATAGATGAGTGGACAGTAAGGGGGATTAAGAACTGATTCAAATGGCAGAGCTCAGAGGGTTGTGATCAGTAGCACAGAGTCCAGCTGGAGGCCTGTCACTAGCGGTGTCCCCCATGGGGCAGTACTGGGTCCAGTCTTATTCAATATATTCATCATCGACCTGGGTGAAGGTACAGAGGGCACCCTCAGCAAGCTTGCTGACAATACTAAACTGGGAGGAGTGACTGACACGCCAGAAGGCTGTGCTGCCATTCAGCGAGACCTGGACACGCTAGAGAGTTGGGCAGAGAGGAACCTAATGAGGTTCAATAAGGGCAAGTGTAGGGTTCTGCACTTGGGGAGGAATAACCCCATGCACCAGTACATGTTGGGGGTTGACCGGCTGGAGAGCACCTCTGCAGAGAAGGACCTGGGAGTCCTGGTGGGCAGCAAGCTGACCATGAGCCAGCAACATGCCCTTGTGGCCAAGAAGGCCAATGGTGTCCCGGGGTGCATTAAGAAGAGTGTGGCCAGCAGGTCAAGGGAGGTTCTTCTCCCCCTCTACTCTGCCCTGATGAGGCCACATCTGGAGTATCGTGTTCAGTTCCAGGCCCTCCAGTTCCAGAGGGACAAGGAACTACTGGAGAGAGTCCAGCTGAGGGCCATGAGTAGGTGGGTAAAGCATCTCTTTTACGAGGAAAGGCTGAGAGACCTGGGGCTGTTTAGTCTGAAGAAAAGACTGAGAGAGGATCTTATCAATGCTTATAAATATCTGAAGGGCAGGCAGCAAGAGGATGGGGCCAGGCTCTTTTCAGTGGTGCCCAGCAACAGGACAAGGGGCAACTGGCACAGGAAGTTCCACCTGAAGATGAAGAAAAATTTCTTTACCCTGAGGGTGCCAGAGCACTGGAAGGTTGTGGGATCTCCTTCACTGGAGACATTAAAAACCTGCCTGGACACAATCCTGTGCGACCTGCTCTAGGTGAACCTGCTTTAGCAGGGGTGTTGGGCTAGGTGATCTCCAGAGGTCCCTTCCAACTCCTACCATTCTATGACACCAGAAAACCTTGTTTTGACAGAGAAATACTTTTCTATTCAAGTCCTAAGTTTTCTAGTTAGTCAACAGTAATGTAAAATTGTAACAATACTTTGCACTTTGATGTGTTTTTATCCTGATATCTCACAATGTTATGAAAAAATATTATTTATACAACACTATTATTAGCATAGAGAGATTAAAGAATTTATACAAGCTAGTTTAAAAGTCCAGAGGGAACAGTAGAAATAAAGTGACTGTGTGTATATCTTGTGCCTTTGTGATATGCTCTGCCTACTAGATTTTGCTGTTTCCTGAAAAGACGTAAGTGAACAGTATGCACTGGAACATACCTGCACATTTCACCACCAAATAGCACTGATTTGATCATATACCTAAGCTGTATCTTAGTTATATGTAGCAAAACTGGGAAAGAAGTGGAAAACTAGGAAAGATTCAGCGAAAAAGGACAATGAGCAGTTACTGTTCTCTGGTGGTTTGGTGTCCGGTGGGGTTTTGCTAGTCGGGGAGGGGGCTACAGAGGTGGGTCCTGTCAGAGGCTTCGAGAAGCTCCCCCAGCTCCAATTTTGGACCCGCCTCTGGCCAAGGCCAGACCAATGGCGCCTCTGCGAATAACTGTTTAAGAGTGCAGGAAGCGGTTGCTTATGTGATAAGTAGAGACACGGACAATTTAAAGTGTCAAAATCCAATGCGAATTTTATTATATTAGCAAGCGAACAAGAGCAAAGGCAGCGCTGGGCGGCCGGGGAGTCTGCGCTCCGCCAACGGCTCGCACCTTCCCGCCTCGTGTAAGCACATTATATACAGTCTCATTTCCTGCATTCGCGATGTCGCAATCAGGGCGATGTCGCAATCAGGTCGATACTCTGCACATGTTCCTTCTGTTGCTAGGGGGTCTTTCTCTACCTCCTGGTGGTCGTAAGGATGAAGGCTGAAGGTCTTCCTTGTTGCCCTGTGGGTGAACTTATGCAAGAATGTGATTACTCAACCCCCTCAGCTACGGGTTTTGTTTACTGGGTCTTGTTTACTTTGCCGGATGTCTTTCGGTTGGGCTATCAAGCCTTGCGGGCACATAAATCTTCCATCCATACCTTCCCATACAGGTTTAATGAACAAAGCACAATATGTTACCTATTACAATTGTGTCTCTTTGTTCTGTTTGTGTTGGTGAGTGAAGGGGGATGGGAGAGAGCCAGCCCTGCGGACCCCCGGGTCAGTGAGGAAGGAGAGGGGGAGCTGTGCCGGAGCAGAGGTTCCCCTGCGGCCCGCGGGGGGGTGGCGGCTGAGCCCCTGCAGCCCCTGGAGCCCAGCGGTGGCCCAGAGGTCGCCCTGCAGCCCGCGGAGGGCCCCGGGCCGGAGGAGCAGGGACCGGGCCCGGAGCAGCCGCGACTCCGCCCGCGCTGGAGCCGCCCGTGGGTGGGAGGGCGGCAGCACCGGGAGGGACCCGCCCCGGGGGGTTCTGGGGAGCTGCGGCCCCGCGGGAAGGACTCCCGTTGGGGCGGTGGGTGGAGGGCTGTCTGCCGGGAGAGGGACCCCGCGGTGGGGCAGGGGAGGGCTGCGAGGGCCCCTCTCCCTGAGGGGGAAGGAGCAGCGGAGACACCTTGTGCCGGACGGACTGTGACCCCCATTCCCTGCCCCTGCGCTGCTGGGGGGGAAGAGGCAGCAGAGCTGAGCCCGGGAAGACCAGAGAGGGGTGTGTGGGGGGGTGCATTGTATGTAAGACCTGGTTGTATCTCTCCTTTTCCTTGATGGTGGAGGTTGTTTTGTATTAAATGTGTGTTATCACCAAGTTGAGTCTGTCTTTTGCCCATGACCATAACTGGTGAGTGAGCCCTCCCTGTCCTTTGTCTCGACCCTCAAGCCCTTTTGGTTGTATTTTCTCCTTCCCATCCCTCAGGGGACGGGGTAGGAGTGAGCTGCGTGGTGCATTTGTTGCTAGCTGGGTAGGCTGAAACCACTACAGAACAACTGTTTGATGACCGTGGACTACAAGAAAGAGAAGGGGAGGCTTATCTTTTCAATTAACTTCCAGAAAGATAAGCATTAGATAAGTCTACTCAGGAATCCATTTTCCAGTTCATCTATGCGGTTCCCAAAAGTGCCCCATTGATGTGTATGAAAATTCTTAACAATTAAATATGAAAAGTGTGTTATCAAACAGACAAATCAAATGATCAGCAAACAACTGATTGGAACGGCTGATTTGGGTAGAAAACATTAAAATGCTTTTGTTGATGAAAGATCCAAGATTCGTGGCTTAATGGCTTCCTGGAGTGATGTGCCTATAAGTGGTATGCCAGCTAAAATGGGAATAAGCGAACTGAAATAGTTGTATTTCACTGTTCTGTCACATTCAGATCAAAGCTTTCATCTGCAGCCTCTGATTTTTATTATATTAAAATAACTTCAGAGAAAACACATTTTTAAAAAAACTTGAAATACTACTCCTCTTAGAAAAAAATGCTTTGAATGCGAATTCCACATGCCTTATGTAGGAAACATGAGATTACTTTTTGCATGCCATGCTACTGCATCTGAGGACTTCAAGAGTTGTAGATACAACTAATTGACTTTACCTTTCACCAGCAGAGATTCCCATGGGAGAAAGACTTAGCTAGCTGTCACACCCCCAACTTGTACTGTACTGTGTATCCCACCATAGTACTGACAATCCTGTATCAACAAGTATCTAAACACTTTTAAGACAATGCAGAAAACAGTACAATGAGGCAGGCCAAGTGCATCTTTCCTTTGATCTTAACTCTATATTCCAGTTGTCTTCCTACCAAAACCACAGCTTCACCAAGCTGTTCCTGCTAGTTCCTCCGTCATTCCTGCCTTATTCAACGTAACTACACTTCATGCGATTAATACAGCTGTATTATCATGTCATACAGATAATTTCCAGCATCTGCTGCCAGCCCCTGCACAGAAAGTGTCATGATACATCTGAGGCACCTGTTAAAATAATATTTTTGCTTTTCAAAGACTTGTGCAAAGACTGCACAAAACATTCCAGAAGAGCATAAGGCACCAAAGGGCAACTTTATGTTAAAGTGACTTTAGTTTGTTTTGAACAGCCAGATTAGGACCAAAGCATTTATTTGAGTAAAGAACTTCATTCTGAATATTTAACAGGCAATATAATCATAACCAAATTTACATTCATGTACAAAGTGAAGAATAAGACACAGGATAATCCACAGGGGATATAGATCTTTACTTAACAAATATTAGGCACTATTCCCCAAATTAACCGCAGCTGAGAGAATACTTCTCAAGCAGTAAAGGAATATTGTACGTGACAAGCAATTTGTGCAACTACTTCTAAAAAATCCCACTTTGTAACAAGACACTTTGCAGGTTTCTGAAAAGAGGCTGGGTAAACGTTAAATTTCAGTAGTATAGCTATGTCATTCTGCAAAATTAGGTAGAACATGCTCTAGTTCTCGCAACCACTGACATGCAGTTTTTTTGCTACTGATTTCCTGTGATGGTATGATGCTTTGTGCAACCACCATAGTCATACCATGCTGTCTTTTGCTTGTAGTGCAAAATGGAACCACCACTCTCTAAATCCTCTGAATTACATTTGCCTGCAGGTTAGATGGTATCATACAGGGCACACACAGTTAAAAGAGGAGTATACTGTACTTTGTGGACTGCAACAATAGTATTAGGAGATGTAGACTTTGCCAAAGAAAAAAGTGGGCAAAAGAGAATGCTGTCATTGATGTGTGTGAAAATACTAGATACATTCACGCAATGAAAGCGCAGCTTTACTTTTTTCCTTAGGTAGTTCAATGGTCTTGGTTTGTATATCTAAGATACAGTTTCAAAACCTGAGTTAGACATTCAAGGCTAAATGTTTTCCCCAAGTGATCAAGATCTACAACGGGAACCAGCTTTCAAGTCTAAAGCACCTAAAGAACTTTTCAAGGTATCTGCAACACCCCGAGCAGTTAGAGCAAGAATCACATTTTCAAACAGTTGTTTTGTGGGTTGTTTTTCTCTTCAGAAGAGACGTATATCAAGGAAACTAAACTTTTCCTGATTTAATACTTGGAGAAACACTCTTCAAATGCTCCGTTATTTCTATCTCATAGTTCCTTAAGTCTAAAGGAAGTCTCACAATTATTTTTTTTTTCTACCTAGCTTTGTAGCCCCTGTATATTTACACATAAGTACGCAAACTGCACATTAAGTTTCTGAGCCTAAGTAGCAAAAAGAGCACCTCTTTTACAGCACGTTTATACACAGGTAGGAGAGAAGCCCCTGGCTCAGCTCACTTCTTTGAAATCAGCATTATGGGCTTTCTTCCAGCCTGGGATCCTGTTTACCAGACACAGCCTGTTGATAACTTAGGCCAGCTGGTTGTGTCACAGGATGTTTTCACTCCATGCCCACATGCCAGATATTGTTAGACAAATGTGTAGGGAGATTGAAGCAGCAGTCAGTTTTGTAAGTCTCGCATTAAGCGCAGGAGACAAAGGCTGTCCACAGCTGTCTCTGGCAGTTCCTATGCACTTGTTGCACTTCCACAGCAGCAGCCTTTGTTTAATCCACTAGTGCAGTACAGTTGTTGCAGTACATAATTCAGGATTTGACCTTACAGCCCTAAGTCCCACATGGCTATGCTGGACTTTGCAACAAAAATTGGAGAGTTGGGTCTGTCTACCCAACATTCAACAATGAAAGTGCAATATTGCATATAGCAACTGGGACAGTTTCATGCTGAGGCATGGTTTGAAACAATCTCTGTCTCTTTTTGGAAACATACTTGTAGGAAAAGTTAAAATGTGAATATGAAAAGTGCAAAGCTTATTTTATGCACTTTTTAATTCAATCAGTTTTATTCCCTCTCATCCCTCAGACATGGGACAGCATGGAACCTGAAGAGGCTTGTGCAACCAGAAATGTGTTTCTTTTTCTAGCTAAGCTAGTTGATCTCATAATACACATCACATGCATTTCCCTGCCGTGGTGACAGATGGAAGATATGTGCATTTTATCCAATATGGGTCAACCCTTTAGGAATACGTCCCCTTTTACTAAAATGTGCAAAATGCAGAACCATAAACTATCCTAACAGCAGCGTTCATATAACCTGTCAAGGTGTCTCTTGTCTTCCTAGTCTTTTTATGTTTGCCTGTTAGATATATCTTTAGGTTTAGGGTTATGCATTTAGTTTTAGGGATATGCAAGAGTACAAACATTTAACATAGCTGCTTTTAGGGAAGTAAGGTGACGAAATTTTGAGAGGTTACTGAGATGCAGTTTCTCTGAAATGTGGTGCTGCAGCTGCTGCTTCCAGATAAAGGGCCTGTTTGCCTGTGGGTTTTTGCCAGCACTAGTTACATGAATTCTGGCAGAGGCCCCAATTTCTTTTCAAAGAGAGAGACTGGAGGGAGATGGCATTGCCTAAAAACGTTGCTACAAAACCGAAGACTACAAAGTCCTCTTGCCCCACTTATTTCTATCCAAAAGCATCAGAGAATCTTATCTTGGCAGGAGTTGTTCTCAGAAGGCTTTAGCATCTACTCCTATAGTTAGACTTCCTATACCTACACGGATTGTATTCTCTGTCTGTGCATGCCTGCAATCTAATTTTCCTACAATCTAATTTTCCTGCTCCTCTTCCTTAGAGGTGTATGGGAGAATGAAGAGTGGCATGGATGGGACGTGGTTTGTTTGTTTGTTGGTACTTGAGGGTACACGTATGAATCCTGTTTGGGAACCATTTCCCAAAACACCTCCTGTTTTTTAAAAATTCCTCCACTTTTTTGTAACCCTTTTAAATTACACTGACTTGTTTTATTACAAATCCTTTCCAAGATCACTCTCCAACACAGATTAAATGAAATTAAATCTGCTGACAAGCCTTGATTAGAAATAATGACCCCAGTTAAAATCAGGAACTACTTAAAATGTCATGTTTCTGTGCATTAAGAAACTTCACATACAGCTTCTCCTTTCTTTTTCTTTATGTCCTTGAAATGACTGTGACCCCTTTAGCCAATAAAACCAAATCAAAAATCATGGGAAAAAAAAAAAAAAAAAAAGCCCCAGTTTCTGGAGTGCTAGGTAACAGTTCTGGTGTCTTGCCTCACGTTCAGGTGCCAAAGGCCTCCTCTGCTCAGTTGAGTGGTAACTGCATACCTGTTACTTGGACTGGAATGTCAAAAGCTGCAGGTATGATGCTTGCCACATCACTCCTTTGCATGGCACTTCTTACAGGAACTCCCTTCATCTATTAGTCATGGGGACCATATGCACTTAGGTAAAGTAAGTAAGCCTGCCTCTGAGCTTTGGAGGATAATTACTGAGGCAAACGGCATGTCTACATGGCTGAGTTAGTGCAGAATATCATCCTGCCTACCCTGTCATATGCAGGAGAAAGGGAAAGGGCACAGCTGTAACCCTGTAGCAAGCAGTCCCTTGATGGCAGACAGGGCGGCCACGCAGGTCTCCACTGCTACCTGCCATGTCTTAGCAGCAGGCAGCTGCTGGATATAAATGGTTGTCAGCCTGTTTCAAGGTGAATTCTTCTAACGTGACCTAAACTTCACTGATACAGAGTTGGTCGCATTTCGTATTAACTTTCAGCTGCGAGAGTCCTAAAAAGCTATTGTAAATTTCCTGACGCACAGTACTTGAGTGTGACAACAGGGACGTGTTCAGCACAACTAGTACATTGATCTTAAAATTATCGTAAGCAAACCCAGGACGGAAGACAAACTTCCTGAATGGATAATAAGCGAGCAGAAGATGCCACATCTTTTAGAGGAAGTAAAAGGTCATATGCTTAGCCTTTCCCCCTTTAAGGGATTAGAATTACATCTGTCAGATTAACAAATCTGATATAAAAGACGCACAACTAATCTCATGGTCTATTCAACTGCATTTATGAGCACAAGAGTTTATCTCTGGTTATGATGAGGAGGGGATTTATGAATCCACTATTGGCTGGATTCCCAAATTTTACCTTTCTTATGATCTTGCAAGTCTCATAACCCAGTTTGGGAATCACAACTCTACTTTTGAAGCAACTGTCATACATAAAGTTACCAGAAACTAATTTCTCAAGTCTGTAACCAGTCAGGAGCATTGTAGTTACGATGTCCACTTATGACTTGCATTGAGTACTCCACAATACTCATGAGTATTGTGGAGTCTTTAGTCAAAGCAATAAAGATCTTTGTACACACATGTAACCCAGTGAAATAAATTATTTGGGATGGTGACAAAAGCATTTATGCATAATACAGACACGATTTCCACAGATATGTTGAAAATAAGAATTAGCCACATATTCTGTTCAAGATAGGTTTTCTTTTGATTTGGGCTAGTTTGTTTGGTTATTTACACAAAGTTTTCACACAATAGTCTTCAAAAGAAGAAATTTGCTATAAGGCAACTGTAATGATTCTGTGAATTACTGAAAGATATCCAGTGTGAATATTGAGTAAGTTACCCACTTTGTTTTGCCCTAAGGTGGTAGCCGTTTTGAAGTTGCATATAATTTTGACTTAAACATAGTACTTCATAGCTAATCTTTAAATATCTGGAAACAAAATTATTTTTAGTACTGTAAATTCAATGTATTCTCGAACACTTAAAAAATTGTGAAATGGAAGAATACAGTGCTGACATTCTTAGCATCTTCATTTCATTTGATTAAAAGCCAAAAACCTCTGAAATAAAGGATTTCCTAGGAAAGGTTTGTTGGAGACTGGAATGAAGGTGTTACATAATGTGTATGAATAGATTATTACTACATGCTTAGTAGAGAATCTTCGCGCTGAGAGAGAAGGAAAAATTATGGCAGGCCACAAGACTGTGAAACGTATCCTCTCTTCTACTACCCTCCTTTTAATTATTGACAGCCTGTCACTCAGGTGCTGTGGTTCGACGGATAATAAAACAGGATCCAAGCTGCAGTTCTCGCCAGTACTTATTCTTCCAAATCAAATACTGCCATCTTCAGGCAGACTATGTTTCATGTTTACTAGTTCGAGGGTTTTTTTAATTGCGTAGTAGATCATCATGTCAAACAAATAAAAACCTTGTTACTTCTATGCTTTGCCAGATAAGGGATTGATACCTTGCACAAGATGGAAGGGGATCTTGAGAGGGTGCCTTCCATCTTAGGGTGTAGGGTTACCACTGCCTAAACACATCTGGCCATTATGTTGGACTAAACACTAATGAAAACACTCAACTATTTCCCTTGTAGTGAGAAATAAGCCGTTAAGATTATAGCCATACTGGAGACCCTAACTGCTAAACACTTCTGAATATGCATACTGCATGTTATCAAACACATAGGCAGGTCACTGTAGAAGCAGAGTGTAAACTATTACAATTAAGTGGGTTGAAATTGTGTCATATTTGCACATTTTTTTTCTTCCTTTTCTGCAGAACAAATTAGAAAAGGCAATTTACCCCAGCAAACAGATAAATTCTGTAGTATAGACTACCCAAGTATTCAGCAGAGCAGTAACATTAACTTTCATTTTCCTCTTACAGTGCCCTGAAATTGAGATGACCTACTGTATTCAGCCATAAGGATCACATAATGAATTAGACAGTACAATAGTTGAAATGAAGACTAGGTCTGTGAAGGTGTAGATAAGTGGCCAAATTTTTCATTTAAACACTGAGACACAGATTTTTTAAATTCTTTATTAGAGTGCAAAATCAAACACTTGTATTTTCCCCAAAATATTTTTTTCTAATATGAACCACTGTTGCTATCTTACTGTACTGGCAGAATATGATATGATCATACATATTGTATTCAGTGCAAACACATCAGAACTCCAGCCAACAAAAAACAAGTCAAGAGCAGCCGGATCCTGACTGCTGTTTTCAAACAGGTATGCAAGTCAGTCAAAATTAGGTAGGCTTCTTATCTTCCTTAGTACCCTATGAAGAAAAAGTGAAATTCTAGATTATGTCCTCACAGATTTTATGATGCTTCACTTCTCATTTGTGCTGTTTCTAAAACTGAAATCTGTTACTAGGTGTGAGCTCTCTGATCTCAAAGAAAGTCTTCTCTCTTCTCTATGCTGGAATATTCTTGTAAAAGAATATGCATATATTCGTATGCAGCCTCTATGTTAGGGAACTTATCCTTTAAAGTGATTCCTGCCACCCGCCAAAGAACCACTTTTTTGCAGAAGAACCATATCTTTAGAAACTTTATGATATAATACACCAAACATATGACTTCAAAAATCTTATTCTCCCCAACTTCTCCACCCTATCTTGAAAAACATACTGATATATGAATTTCCCACACTGCACAGGCTGAGATTTGAATATCTATTAAGTTTTCAGGACAAGGGCCATAAGGCATTAGTCCCCTGAAATTCTGTTTCTTCTCTGGGCCTACTGTAAGAGCTGTCCCTGTCTTACCATTTTCCACATGTTTTTTTCCTGTTTCTTCTTAAAACATTTGTGTCAGAAACAGTTCTATGACTCCCTCTGCTCTGCCCTGGTGAGACCGCATCTGGAATATTGTGTCCAGTTCTGGCAGGGGGGTTGGACTAGATGATCTTTCGAGGTCCCTTCCAACCACTAACATTCTGTGATTCTGTGAGTCTGTGTTTCTTTTAGTCTCTCCTGTACTCGCTTTTTAAATTTCATTATATTATGGACAAACATGTAAACTGTATAGAGTTCTCAGGTGTTTGATAGTTGTTCTAATTAGCCCTCAGGTACCTCCTTGCATTGTTACAAGGTATGTAACATGGAACATGAATGAATGTTGTTGAATTACCTGATCAGTTGGAATCTCCTCATCCTGGAATAATTGTCCCCTGGTCCATCAGGAGCCGGAAATCACAACTGTTGCTGAATCTGCCTCCCACAGAAGGGAGGAGCACACTTTTTCTGATCCTTAGTAATTAACATTTTTTACTTTGAAATACAAAAATTTGACCTTGTAAATTGTTGTGAAACAAAGTCAGTAAGAAGTTATATATGAATTTGTAATTATATAAAATATCAGATATTGATACTTGATGGGGTGAGTGTGGGGAGGAGGAGGTGGAGAAATAAAGTATTTTTGTGTATGCTGAATGAAGGTCCAAGGAGTTTAAATGTAGCTGTAAACTTTCAGGTAAAACTTTATCATAGACACTTGCCTTCCCTCACGTTTTCTGTGATAAAGTATGTAAGTGATCTAAGTGTGATAACCTGTGGTTATTAGCCTTAGTATACCAAACATCACCACCACAGGCCTAAATAACCTTTCTTAATCACCAACCTTTCAGCATTAGAAAAACAACACACTATAAAGGAAAATTTACTTTGTCAATGCTTTTGAAACACTGAGTTATTACTTGCTCTAATTGTTGTAGAAACCAAAATGCAGAGAAATGAGGATAGCCTAAACTTATCCATTATCCTTTCCTCCAGCTGCAGCATTGGAGTAAATATTGAACATAACCGACCTGCTCTTAAGGAGTTGCTCAAGTAGCCCATGCTTTCACTGTGTAAAAGTATGGATAAAGTTTACATGCCCAAATGTACTTCCGCAGTAATGATGTGCACTTACATAGATGCCATTTTCCCAGTTAATTTACAACTAGGTCTCTGTCACTTCCTAGAACAGCCCACCAGTTTCATGCATGTGTACTGCAAATCACCATACATAGGGTATTTGCAGCTTCACATTGGGATGAATCCTTCTCTCCTTCCATAAATTTGGAAGAGCTTCTTCAGGGTCATTTTACATCTATAGATAACAATTTAGATCTTCTATTTTATCAGTAGGAAATGAATGAAAAAGTGCTTTCACTGTCTTACACACTCTTCTTCTGGGAGCTGCTCTGAGTAAATCCTGCTAGGTTCATTGTTTCAGTCAGCAATGCCATTAAGCCTGCAGCCCCTTTACTTGCCCAAGAAACAGGCTTACCTCAGTTTTTATCCCAGGATCAGAAGAACTAGGCAAAATGAGAAAACCATTGCAGAGGCATAATTTGAAGTTATGAGAGGGTGAAGGAAGATATCTGTTCTTGCCTTCTTTCTCTTTCCTGTCTTTCTTTTTTCCTCCTTCCTATGCCTGAAGTACCATACCTGTGCTTATCCAGTACAGCACAGTGGATCATCTCTCTCTTACTGCCTTGTTGCTAGCTAACACATGTCTGTCTCTCTGGCAAAAACAATCAGGAGGAAGGGTGCTTGCACCCTGCTGGAACAGAAGCTAACATGATCTGAGGAGTAGGTTAACTCAAGAAAGGAGTTGGGATGGGGTGGATGTGGGGTGCAAGCTGGTGGAAGAGCTGCACAGGAGTCCTTCAAAGGCAAGGCTTAGGCAGGACTTCAAAAAGACTTTCTGTGTCTCCCCCCCACCTCTTACATCCCTATCTTGGCATGGCTGCAATCCAGGGAGTCACTAAAAGTTGCTGGGGAGACTAACTCTGAAAGAGCAGAGAGTGCAGAAAGGAGATTTGTATGTACACCATTTTAAGTGTCATCCAGCAGGTCTGAGATTTCTCTGCCTAAAAATGTTGTTGCTCTTGTCTGTGTCCCAGTAAAATACATCTGTATAGTTGCAAAAATCTAGGGTTTTTTGAAGAAAAAAATACAAGTAGATTCTTTTCAAAATTCTGTCTGACTTAGGTCACCACCTTAAGAAGTTTATAATTTTATGATACCTTTACTATCTTTGTACTTTTCACCATTCTGCTCCTTTTGCTATTTTCTTTTTTTTTGTGTTGGGTTTTTTTTTTAATTCTGTCTTCCCAATCTAGTCTTCTAGCTGAGGATGTGATCCACTCTCCACCAGCAATAACTTACTGTTCCATATTGTTGTAACCTTTGCAGCTTGATAAAAATTGTAGGTCTACAGGAATGGAGGACTGGGGAACCTCTATTCATACTCACATTGACTGAGTACTGTTGTGGGTTAACCTCGTCCAGCAGCTTGGTCCCACATAGCTGCTCACTCACTGCCCCCAGTGGGGTGGGAGAGAGAAGGGTAACAGTGAGAAAACTGATGGGTTGAGATAAAGACAGTTTAATAGATAGATGTGCAAGCAAAGCAAAATAAATAATTCATTCACTCCTTCCCAACAGCAGGCAGGTGTTCAGCCATGTCCAGAAAGCAGGGCTCCATCACACTGTTGGAAATTTGCTATTGGAAAGACAAATGCCATAACTCTGAATGTCCACCCCTTCTAAATAGTGGTTGAACGTTTATGGGTGAGGATATGGAGGAAGGCCAGTGAGGCAGACATCTTGTTGGGAGTCTGTTATAGACCACCCAACCAGGATGAAGAGGCTGATGAAGTGTTCTACAAACAGCTGGTAGAAGCCTTGAAATCACCAGCCCTTGTTCTCATGGAGGACTCGAACTTACCAGACATCTGCTGGTAATACAACACAGCAGAGAAGAAGCAATCCAGGAGGTTCCTGGAGTGTGTGGAGGATAACTTCCTGACACAGCTGGTGAGCCCACCAGGGGAGATGCCTTGCTGGACCTCCTGTTTACTAACAGAGAGGGGCTGGTGGGTGATGTGGTGGTCAGAGGCTGTCTTGGGCTTAGTGACCATGAAATGATAATTTTCAAATTTTGGCAAAGTAAGGAGGAGGGGCAGCAAAACCACTACCATGGACTTCCGAAGGGCAGACTTTGACCTGTTTAGGACACTGGTTGAGAAAGTCCCTTGGGAGTAAGTCCTAAAGGGCAAAGGTGTCCAGGAAGGCTGGAAATTTTTCAGGAAGGAAGTCTTAAAAGCACAGGAGCAGGCTGTTCCCGTATGCTGTAAGAAAACTGGTGGGGGAAATGACCAGCCTGGCTGAACAGGGAGCTTTTGCTGGGACTTAGGAGAAAGAGAAGAGTCTACCATCTTTGGAACAAGGGGCAGGCTACTCAAGAAGAGTACTGGGATTTAGTTTGGTCATGTAGAATGAACATTAGGAAGGAAAAATCCCAGTTAGAACTCAGTCTGGCCACTGTTGCGAGAGATAATAAGGAGTGTTTTACAAATGCATTAACAATAAAAAAAGAGCCAGGGAGAATCTCCATCCTTTATTGGATGTGAGGGGGAACATTGTCACCGAGGGTGAGGAAAAGGCTGAGGTACTTAATGCCTTCTTTGTCTCAGTCTTTAATAGTCAGACTAGTTACCTTCAAGGTAATCAGCCCCCTGAGCTGGAGGACAGAAATGGAGACCAGGATTCACTCATCATCCAGGAAGTAGTAGCTAATGACCTGCTATACCTATTGGACACTCAAAAGTCTATGGGGTCGGATGAAATCCACCTGAGAATACTGAGGGAGCTGGCGGAGGAGCTTGCCAAGCCACTCTCCATAATTTATCAGCAATCCTGGTTAACAGGAGAGGTCCCAGAAGACTGGAGGCTTGCCAGTGTGATGCCCAACTACAAGAAGGGCTGGAAAGAGTATCCAGGGAACTACAGGCCTGTCAGCCTGACCTTGGTACTGGGCAAGATTATAGAGCGGTTCATCTTAGGTGCGCTCACATGGCAAGTGCAGGACATCCAGGGAATCAGTTCCAGCCAACATGGGTTCATGAAAGGCAGGTCCTGTTTGACCAACCTGATCTCCTTCTATGATCAGGTGACCTACCTAGTGGATGAAGGAAAAGCTGTGGACGTTGTCTACCTGGACTTCAGTAAGGCATTTGATAAAGTCTCCCACAGTATCTTATTGGACAAGCTGGCAGCTCATGGCTTAAGACAGGTGTACTATTCACTGGGTTAGAAACTGGCTGGATGGCCAGGCCCAGAGTCATGGTAAATGGGGTTAAACCGGTCACAAGCGGTGTTCCCCAGGGCTCAGTACTGGGGCTGGTCTTGTTTAATATCTTTATCAATGACCTGGATGAGGGGATGGAGTGCACCTCAGCAAGTTTGCAGATGACACAAAGTTAAGCAGGAGTGTTGATCTGCTTGAGCGTAAAGAGGCTCTGCAGAGGGATCTGGACAGGTTGGATCGATGGGCCTGTTTCTAGGGGAGATTTAGATTGCATGTTAGGAAAAATTTCTTTACTGAAAGAGTGGTTAGACATTGGAACAGGATGTCCAGGGAGGTGGTGCAGTCACCATCCCTGGAGGTGTTCGAAAGATGTATAGATATGGTGCTTAGGGACATGGTTTAGTGGTGGACTTGGCAGTGTTAGGATAATGGTAGAATTTGATGATCTTAAAGGTCTTTTCCAACAAAAATGATTCTATGATTCTGTGATTCCTCCTTCTTTCCCCAGTTTTGTTGCTGAGTGTGATGCCATATGGTTTGGGGTATCTCTTTGGTCAGTTGGGGTCAGCTGTCCTGGCTGTGTCTCTCCTCAACTCCTTGTGGACCCCCAGCCTACTTGCTGGCAAGGCAGTATGAGAAGCAGAGAAGGCCCTGTTGTTGTGTAAGCGCTGCTCGGCAAGAACTAAAACAGCCCTGTTTTTTCAACACTGTTTTAGTCACAAATCTGAAACACAGACCCGTACAAGCTACTATGAAGAATTTTAACTCTATCCCAGCCTAGACTGGTACAGATACCAAAGGCAGGTCTGTGCCAGCTCTTATTTTTATGTAATTTATGGTTTATCTACAGCCTTTACTCTATATGTGCATTTTTCTTTAATAGCACATCTCCTTGAAAATCTCTATTTCAGTCATGACTGCAGTTCTGTTTGGTTTCTCTAGCACTATATTAACAGTAAGAGAACAAGCCAGAAAGAAGTGAGACTACAGAGTAGACATCCAGGTAACACGGACAAAGGCAAGATCTTCAAGGACACATCTCTGCAAAGGATCTTCTGCCTCTTCCACTGACTTCTGGGACCTTGACTAAAGTATTCTAGGGCTGTCCTTTTGTATTGCAGAGAGTATTAATATTTGCTGCCCCAGAGTTTCTTCCTCTCACCCAGGATGGGTTTTATATGACATTTAGCAAAAGAATCTGTCCAAAACTTTGGTTTTTTTTTTTTTTTTTTAGGTAGCATGACAATAACAACACTGAGTGTTAGTGAACCAAACAGCATTCAATGGCATCTAGCAGTCCAAACCAAATTTGCAGCTTCCATCCATATACAATTTGTCAGTACTTTGCATCTCTGTTAGGTCCAGTATTCTATTACAGGTTTAGTTTTCTATCATGTTTATCTGAATAATATTCTCTTTATACATGAAGCAGTCAGTCAGACTTCAGTCCTTTACAGTCCCATGTGATAACTCATAGAATCATAGAATGGTTTGGGTTGGAAGGGACCTTAAAGATTACCTAGTTCCAACCCCCCTGCCATGGGCAGGGACACCTTCCACTAGACCACGTTGCTCAAAGCCCCATCCAACCTGGCCTTGAACACTTCCATGGAGGGGGCATCCACAGCTTCTCTGAGCAACCAGTTCCAGTGTCTCATCATCCTCACAGGAAAGAATTTCTTCCTAGTATCTAATCCAAATCTACCCTCTTTCAGTTTGAAACCATTACCCCTCATCCTATCACTACACTCCCTGATAAAGAGTCCCTCCCCATCTTCCCTATAGTACTGAAAGGCCGCTATAAGGATTCCCCACAGCCTTCTCTTCTCCTGGCTGAACAGCCCCAACTTTCTCATCATGTTCTCACAGAGGAGGTGCTCCAGCCCCCTGAGCATCTTTGTGGCCTGTCTCTGGATCAGCTCCAACAGGTCCATGTCTTGCTTGCAATGGGGGCCCCAGAGCTGGATGCCGTACCTCAGGTGAGGTGTCACCAGAGCAGAGTAGAGGGGGAGAATCACCTCCCTCGATCCACTGGCCATGCTTCTTTTGATGTGGCCCAGGATGCGCTTGGCTTTCTGGGTTGCAAGCGCACATTGCTGGCTCATATTCAGGTTTTCATTCACCAGCACCCCCAAGTACTTCTCTGCAGGGGTGCTGTTGATTCACTCATTGTGCTGCCTACATCTGTGCTTGGGATTGACTCAGCCCAGGTGCAGGACCTTGCACTTGGCCTTGTTGAAATGGGCCCACCTCTCCAGCCAGGTCCCTCTAGATGGCCTCCCTTCCCTCCAGTGTGTTGACTGCACCACACAGCTTAGTGTCATTGGCAAACTTGCTGAGAGTGCACTCAATCCCACTGGCCATGTTGCCAAAGATATAAAACAGCACTAGTCCCAATACCAATCCTTAAGGAATGCCACTTGTCACTGTTCTCCACCTGGACATCGAGCCATTGACTGGGACTCAGTGCAAATATCCAGCCAATTCCTGATCCACCGAGTGGTCCACCTGTCAAATCCACAACTCCCCATTTTAAGGACAAGGATGTTGTGTGGGACAGTGTCAAATGCTTTGCACAAGTTCAGGTACATAATGTCAGTGGCTCTTCCCTTATCGATCAATGCTGTCACCGTGTCATAGAGGGCCACTTACTTTGTCAGGCATGATTTGCCCTTAGTGAAGCCATGTTGGCTGTCACCAATCGCATCCTTATTTTTCATGTGCCCTAGCATAGTTTCCAGGAGGATCTGCTCCAGGATCTTGCCAGGCACAGAGGTGAGACTGACTGCCCTGTAGTTCCCTGGGTATTCCTTTTTTCCCTTTTTAAATATGGGGGTTATGTTTCCCCTTTTTAAATATGGGGGTTATGTTTCCCCTTTTCCAGCTGGCGGGAACTTTGCCAGACTGCCACAACTTCTCAAATATGATGGACAGTGGCTTACCCACCAGTTCCCTCAGGACCTGTGGATACATCTTATCAGGTCCCATGGACCTGTGCACCTTCTGGTTCCTTAGCTGGTCTTGAACCTGATCCTCTCCTACAGTGCACAGTTCTTCATTCTGCCAGCCCGTGCCTTTGCCTTCTTTGACTTGGGTGGTGTGGCTGGAGCACTTGCTGGTGAAGACTGAGGCAAAAAAAGTAATTGAGTACCTCAGCCTTCTCCATATCCCAGGTAACCAGATCTCCCATTTCCTTCTAGAGAGGGCCCACATTATCCCTAGTCTTCCTTTTATCACTGAAGTAACTATAGAAGCTTATCTTGTTGCTCTTGACATCCCCAGACAGATTTAATTCTACCAGGGCCTTGGCTTTCCTAACCTAATCCCTGATGCTCAGGCAGCTTCTCTGTATGCCTCCCAGGCTCTTTGTCCTTGCTTACACCCTCTGTAGGCATTCTTTTCTTTTCTTTTTTTTTTTTTTTTGAGTTCATGCTGTATATCTTAAATTCTTTATTTTCATATCTGGTCTGAACATCCTCATTGTATCAATATTATATATGCGGTGCATACTCCTCAATAATACTTTGAATGCACACATCTTGCTTGTTTAGTCCGTTGCCCAACTGCTTATCAGTCATATGTGCAAGCAGACCAACAAAGCAGTTGTATTGCCACAATAATTAGACTTCCTGTTTTTCATTTTTTTTCAGTGTTGTTTCAGCTTGCACTGAGATAAAAGCAACTGCAAAGCAGTTGATACACTAAGGGCAAAAGAATAAGGCTATATTAATCCCAGAGCTTTGCAAACAAAGTTGTAGATCTGGTATAAACTAACTATAAAGGGATGAAATTGGGACCTTAATTGATCATGAATAAAATTAATCTGAAAACAAGTGGGTGATGTCCAATCATGAAAGATGTGAGACTGTAGTATAGCTTTTCCATGGGTATTGTCAGACCAAGAAAGATAATTAGCTTTAAAATGGAGCTTGATAAATGTACTTAACAGGATTGTGCGATGTAACTGCCCGTGATGGCATAAGATGTATTGACTCTGGAGTTGTCTCTCAGCCCTATAATTTTATATAGATTCTGAACACATGAATCTTGACTAAATATAGGTGTAGGATCAGACAACAGGATGTAGTCTTTAATCTGTCATGTTAACACTGGATATTTCAGAACACAGATATTAAGTCATTATGCCTTTTACAGAGAGGCCACCTGTCTATTAGACATTAGGTCTTGCTGTTCTCAGATGTGCCAGTGTTCATTTGTAAGATGAGTTACTACTTTCACATTACAAACTTTTCACTCTATCACACCATAGATTTCAAGCTCTTCAGGGCTTGAAGTGCACATAAAGTGCCAGGGAAAATGAGGCTTATCTCTCTGTTGAGTTTTCTATGAGCACACTTCCAAGCAGATACCATAGCTTATTGCCTTGATACTGCAAGTTGTCCACACCATAATTGTCATATACACATACTTATTTTGATGAGAAAGTTACAACATACTGTTGTAAAAATATCAATAGGAAACAAAAAAATACCAACAAGGAAACACTTGATGTCTCTGTTTTATACTTACTTTTATGCTGTTTCTAAACCCAAGGTGGAAATTCTACTACTTCCTTCCATCTGTTTCTTAATGGCATCCCTAATACACCATTTAAAAGCTAATCCGTCCTTTAAAAGCCTTTTCTTATGAACTGGTAATTTTATGGAATCAACCAGCAACAAGCTATGGCAATATGGCCAAAAATTTCTTATACACCCAGCTTCCTAAAGGCCAGTCTTGAAATCCAGATGAACATGCACTTATGGTATCAGGACCAGACACAGTATCATAACTATTTTTTAATTATTATTTCTTGTGTTCTTTTGTGGCTTAAAATTAAATACCATCTTAGTCTTGGGTCATCAGTCTGCGTGGCCTATTTAAATATGCACAGAAATAACACTGAAAAAATGCCACAATCTATTGCTATATATGTAATAAACCTTTAATACTATAAATTGAGAGCATTTTACTACTTAATACCTGAATCATGTTAGTTGTAGTAGCTTTCAGGCTTCCAACATTTCATGACTTCTAATTTCATGAAACATAAGCAGTGATAATGAAGAAAGGAACTGTTAGTTATAGCTTCCTTCTGACATTAGTGCGGTGAAGATTTCCCAGCTGATAAAGATATCTGGTAATGTAATAGTTCATCCTGCTTCTACAGCAGTTACCGTGCTTCCCTTGTATGAAGCAATAGTGACACCCAGTGTTAAAACCCTTGCACTGACCAGAAGCTCCGTGCACTTCCATATGCTTCTCACTTATTCAACGTTGTAATTTAAAATTTATTCAGCTTTTGCGGGCTATCAGAAAAAGAACAGTCTACCATCTTGAAAAATGGTCTAGAGCCTCCTTGTATGTATGTATGCTTGTATGTTAAAACTCTTGCCTAGGTTATTAAAAACAAACAAAATCTTATTTATAGTACTTAGACCATTCTTCTTTCAAAATGAGATCTTGATCAGCTTGAATTTGTTTCACAGTACAGAAATTGTAGCAGATGGTGTTTTGAGAGAAATGGGTTTCACCTTCAGATGGAAGAGTGAAAGCAGTGGCAAGAATTTGGCATTCTCCAGCTGCCTACAAATATCGCAAACCCTTGGCGAACTTTGAAGATCTACTTGATGAAAACAGCTAGATGATTAGACTCAAATACCAATTTTACACCCGTAATGAAACTACCTAATTTTCTATGCTTGATCTACACTTGAGTTTGGCAACATGGCCACATCAGCTGCAAGAAGGGAAGAGGGGTGGGAGCGTGGAGAATGCTCTTTCCTTACTTATAACCAGAAAGCATTTAACTAGAATAGCAGAAAGTATTTGCTGGTATAGCTCTACTACAAATGGAGCATAACCAGTCAACAGTTCCCACACGTAAATTCAGATTTGCAACATGAAAAAGTTATGAACGCAATCTCAGTTCCTGGACAGCATTCACAACTGAGATAACACAAAATCATAGAATCATCTTGGTTGGAAAAGACCCTTAAGATCACCAGGTCCAACTGTCAACCTAACTCTATCAAGACCAGCACTAAATCATGACCCTAAGTGCCAGATCTACATGTCTTTTAGATACCTCTAGGGATGGTGACTCAACCACTTTCCTGGGCAGCCAGTTCCAGTGCTTGACAACCCTTTCAGGGAAGAATTGTCTATGTTTAGCCTGTATCCGGGGCTAAACTGTAACGGTTGCTCTTATCACCTAATGACCCCTCACTAGCCAGGATGGGCAATTGGGAAAAATAGGAGACCCGTGGGTTGAAGTGAAAACAGATTTAATGAAACAGCACTAATAGTAACAAAGGTATACAAAGTTTTACTCAGCCAAATGAATATGCAGAAGTCATAATCGATGGAAGGGCAGCCCTCAAGAGCAGGAAGAAGCCAGAGAAGGAGCAGGAAGAGGAGAAACTCCAGCAGGAACTCCCTTTCCTCAGCAAAACTTCCCCCTTTATAATGACCATGACATTATAGTATAGGCTACACTGAGGCATTTTAACTAGGCCTACATAAGAGCTGTAGGATATTCTCCCAGTGTTACGTCTGCCTTTGGCACTAAAGTTGTGGCAGAAGTGCAAAACCATTTCATCTTCAGGCAACCATCCCAACTCCACCTATTGTTTAATTGATAGAGAGCGTTGGACAGTCACGTGTGCCATCCAGGTTCATGGGTTCTGGAGAATTGCTTCACCAACCCATTTGTTTGCTCAACGATGCTCTTGGCTTGGGGGTCGTATGGAATATGGAACACCCACCAGATTCCTTCCTCCTTTCCCCAGTCTTGTAACACTGTAGCTGAAAAATGTGACCCATTATCGCTTTGAATTTCCTCAGGGAGGGGGAGTGTACTAAACCATCCCTTCAAACTGTGGACTGTATTTTCCCCAGTGGCAGCTGCAACGGCTCTAGCCATGATAATTCCTGAAATGACTTACGTCCTCACTAATATGTATTTTTTTCCTCCTGAAGGTTGCAGTGGGCATATATAGTTGATCTGCCAGGTGTGTCACAGTGTCTTCTTATCTTGGATATGCAGGGCAGGCACCTTACTCGAATGTTCTTTGTTAAGTCACAAATGACGTTGTGAATAGGCAGTTATTACTTGTTCACACAGGTTTACTGATACAGGCCACCCTCAGGCTATGCCTTCCTGATATAAATCAGCTTGTCCCATGTGGCCTCGTTTTATGTGCAACCATCCAAGTAAGCGTTCCCATTCATGATCATCACTTACAACATAGATTTTTTGTAGTCCTGTGAGACTATCAACTTGTTGATTGAACTGCGCAGCAATAGAAGCTGATTGATCATGTCCTTTCATCCAACCAATATGCAGTACCCTTTCTTCTATTTTTAGCAATTGCTTCCAGCTGTCGGTTTGCCAGACTGGGACTCTATTTACCTGCCAGTCATTGGCTGCCCAGTGGCCTACCCACTCTGTACCTCCCTTAAAAACAGTGTATGAATCAGTGTAGATATGGCTGGCATCATGTTATGCTGCTAGTAAGACTGCCCTAAGCTCCCCTACTTGTGCACTTCCTTTGCCTGTTTCACTTAACTTTTTTCCTGTGTTCCCTTCCAGTGCCACAGCCTTATAATTCCATTCATTGCTTTGTCTATAGAATGATGCATCAGTGAACCATACCCCCTTAAGGTCACTGTGTCCTTCAAAGGAGGTACCTCCTGGATTGGAGATGGTTTGCTTGGCAGGGTTTCAAATAATAAAGTGCTGTCTATATCTTTTTGCAATTTAGGTGCTTTAATGTGGCCTTCTGTAATAGGCTATAATCTCACGGATACATTCCAGGTACGCATACCACTTATGGACTGTAGGTTTCCGGACAATGCCTGCAGGTCATGCCGTACCCTTATGGACTACATCCAGGAGATGAAAAGGTCCCCGGATGATCACACTCTGTTCTTTTCTTATCTGTTCCACCTGCTCCACTGCTCACACTAGGGACAGCAAGCCTTTTTCAAGGTCTGAATATCTCATTTCAAAGTCACTGAAAGAGTGGGAGCTGAACTCCAGTGGTATTTCATGTGCCTCTGGTCCGTTCTGCCACACATTACAATGAGAATAGTATTCACTGAATCCCTACTCTACGTGGATAGGGTCAGAGGGGTGGATGGGACTTGGTTGTTGAAATAGCCTCAATTCTCTTATTAATAATTCTAAAGCATTCTTATGATGCTATGTTCATTCCCACAACTTCCATTTTCTGAGCAAATTGTATAAAGGATGGGCAATAATAGAAAAGCTAGGGATATGTTTGAGCCAGTAGCCTTAAGTTCCCAGAATTTGTTGTAACTTTTTATGTTAGATGCGTTCTGCGCACATTCTATTTTCTCTAAGGTGTCCGGGGGAATAAAAACAGCTCCCTTAATCCACCAGACTCACAGGAATTTAACATTCTGTGCATGTCCCTGACATTTGGACAGAGTAATGTCTAATCCCAATGTTTTTCTCTTATACTTTCCGTGGTGTATCTGACTTCCTCCTGGTTTTCTCCTTCTATCAGTATGTCATCAATATATTGATATATTGTAACACCTGGTGGGCTGGGAATTTCTATTAAAACCTTTGCCAGGGCATTGTGAGAAATGGTGGCAGCCTGTTAAAGGTATACTGTATCCCTTTCCAAGTAAATGCAAATTGGGCTTTGTCTTGTTCCTGGAGTGGAATCACAAAGAACATATCCTTTATATCTAGGGTTGCCATCCATGAGTGAGACGCTCCCTGACTTTGGGTTACCAATTCTGCAATATTTGGTACGGTTGCTGTTAGAGGTGCTGATTGGCATTTAATCACCTGAAATCAATTGTAAGCCGCCAGTGTCCATTCAGTTTTTTTACTGGCCAGATATCACGGTCCGCTCAGTGGACTCGTGATGGTTTGTTTGCTGCGATCTCAAAGTGCAAAATTAAGGCGACCACACCAAACGGGTTTGCTAAAATCAAACAGTGAAATTTTATTGTTTGCCCATAAAGCGGTGTGCGTTAGGTAAAGAAGGTGAAAGGAAAGGGGAAAGTAAAGTGAAAAGAGGAAAGAGGTCAACGGCTACCATCGCGGGTCCAAGGCGTCCCTATGGTCCCAGGTCTAGGCAGCGTCCTGCTGGTCCTAACGATCATTGTGATACTTGGTGGGGAAAGCTTCCAAAGTTCGGGCACTGAGCAGCCCCTTTTTATGCCAAATAGCAGCCCTTGTTCCTCCTCTGTATCTCCGCCTCTTCTCGGCTCCATCAATGCTGATTGATTCTTCTTGATAACAGTTCTCAGGCTTGACCCTGGCACTGGAGAACAGCACAACACTCTTTAGCCAAAACAGAGCCGTCTTGCCTCCGCAAGGCTCCCTCCTTCGGCTGTTATCTCCCCCCACAAGGTTTCTAGAAGGGGGAAGCAGACAGCAACATCTCTTATCCTTCTGCTATTTTCAGCCAGATGAACAAGATGCTCAGTTCTCGTCCTTGCTCTGTCCAGGGCATAATGACCTCACAAGCCTGGCATTCAGGATCAGCAATTGCGTCTCAGGCAGGCCACTGCAGACTCACATCAAGATGTTAGCCTAACTTTCAGAGTCCATATTCCTGATGACAAGGTTGAGACAATGCTGTTTTCGGACTGACTCTTACACCAGACAGGGGACTTATATGGGGAGTGTGCATGGCTAATGATACCTCTGTTTTCTAAATCTTTTACCACCCCGTCAATATCCGATTGTGCAGCTGCTGGGCAACGGGTACTGTTTCATATTTGTAATCTTTGACACGGGCAAGGGTATAGAGGTGGAGAGTAAATGTATAGGTTTGACTGTGCCTAAATCAGCCCACACCACTTCTGAGTCAACCCAACATTCCTCAACATGTCCTGAGAAACTCCAAATGGTTCCATCAGGGAGTTTCCATGTTCTACCATACAATAAAACAAATCCAAATATGTTAGTATTTGCTGCACCAACTAATACTTCAGTGCAAGTCAATTTCTTTTCTCCTGGGAGCCACATAGTGATTTTTGCTGGGGGGCATTCCTTTATAACCCCATCAATTATTGTAAATTTTACTTTACAGAGACCGGGTTTCACATTTAAGCATTCTACTGTCTCCTTGGTGATTACTGATGTTTGAGCACCAGTATCAATGAAAAATTCTGTGACAATTTTTCTTGGTGCTACTGAAATAGCCATGACAGGTTCAGGATATTTGCCAGAGAGCCATTGTATAGCTAGTACCCGCTGGGCAGGGTGTCTCATTGCCCTCCCCAGGGAGGCAAGTTTTTTGTCAGGATATCTCCTAAATCAATTAGGTACCTTTGCGGGGCTGAGGACACAGGTTTATGAGGAATTGAATTATTTCCTGCCAGCTGACTTTTCTCTGTTGAACCAGTTCTTTGACTTAGCAATTGTACCAGAGCTTGAAGATCAGCAGTGGATTTGCAATACAGTAACTGCCATGGCACTCCCATTGTCAAAGTTCTACGTCAAAAATCATTACTTTCCTTATCAAACTTTAATTTAGAACCTGCCTTGTTGGTGTGGACCTAGTGAACTCGCTGGGGGTGTTCGGATGGTTTCCCAGCAGTTGATCTGGACCACCCCATGCGGCACCCATAATTCACTATTTCTTGTACAAACTCACTCCAAGTAATGTGGACCTGATCCCGTGGAGGCTGTGCAGCAGCTGCAGCAGCATTCATAGCACGAGTATTGTGTACGTGGTCATGAGCATTAGCTACATATGTTTTTAGGCTATCCAGGAGGCCACGGGTAAGGGGAGTTAATCTTGCTGGATCAACAGGGGCTAGCACTGGAGAGCTTCTTAACACATCCCTCTCATACATCACTTGTATGCAAGCTGCCTTTTGCATACAAGCCAAATCAGAGAACCCTGAGGTCTATGTGGATCTATGCCACAGGCCCAATAAGCAGCCCATGCTGTCAGGAGTAATTATGATCAGCTGGTGTGGTGGTTAAAAACACTCCAGGGCTCCAATAGCCTCCTGCTTCTTTCTCAATTAACAGGATTCAGTTCCCCCATGTGAGGGAGACTCAGCACACATATTCTGTCTCGGATTCCTCCAGACATCTGGAATATTTTTCCTGTAATTTTGCCAATTCAGCCGGAGACCATGGGACGGTGCATACAGTAGTACGAATATCATCATCTCCATCATTTGCTGTTTCAGTTTTTATCAGTGGCCATATAGGTATAGGTTCTGGGGTAAGATCACAACCAGAATCTTCCACTGGTTCATCATTATCATCATACCAGATGTCTCCATCCCATGTCTCAGGATCGGCACAGTGTATTAATTTGTGGATTTGTTTAGCTGAGACCAAGGATGGCATTTGGCTTAGTAGGAGATCTAATTTTACCTGCAGTTGTTTCTCTCGCCTCTGGGCTGAGGCCAGTAGCATTTTAAGTTCCTTGTTTTCTGGTTTTAGTTTTTGGTTTTAAATTGTGAGAATATCTACCTGTGTCCCAAATTTGTCTCAGGTCCCTCTTTCAAAGGTCAAGGATGTTTTCAATACTTCATTCTCTGACTTCAAAGCAGCATATTCTACACCTGCAACTTTTTCAGGGGAAGGGGACTTTTTGTATTCCTTTTGCACACGAGATTAGCAAGCCCCCAATATTGCACAAACAATCCTTTGCCATTACCTTCTCTGATCCTTTGCTCACTCCTACATCTTTCTATTCGCTCTGCCACTTTTTCCTCTTCTTTCCAAAATTTTGGGGCCCATTTTATTCCCTCCTGAGATGGTGCAGCAGTTTATCCACGGCAATCCTGTCCATGATGCCAAATTTTGCAAATCTTTATGCATGCAAAACAAAAGATAGTTCTGGGAAAATCCACTGAATTAGTACTAGATGGATAGTACATTCATTTTATTATTCAACCTAGCTGGCTGAATAATGACCGAGCACTTTCCTTTTTCTTTTGTACTTACAGGAACTCCAGATGCCAGAAAATTGCACTTGGAATGATGGATTATCCTACACTGAGCTGGAGTGTCCCCAGGGATTGTTAATCTTTATTCCAGGAGTTGTTGTATTTTCGATATTAATGATAATTTTGAAGCTGAAATTTCAATAACATAGATAAAACATTGCTTGTTTATTTTACTGTCACTCAATGGTGGTTTAAGCCTTACTTCCAATCTCCTACTGCATTTAGTCCAAACTTTTGGATGAGCTCATAGTGTTAGCCAAATTGCAGCATGTCTACCCCTTCCCCAGTCTGCCAATTTGCCAATAATTTGGGGGATATTAACCATCGGTTTGAACCAAACTTGGGAAGATATGTGGAAAAAACACACCAATCTAAAGTGATACACCGAGTAAGGAAAATATGTCCTGAAATGGACCAATAGCAACCATAAAACCATAAAAAGACTGCAATATCACTAAACCACCGCTGAGGTTTAAGGGTAATCGTAAAACTGAGGAGATGATATATTGCCCTTCTGGGGACCAATGCACCAACACATCATGGGGAATACATATACCAAGGGTGTGGGGAATGCCACAACATGATGATGGCACTACATACAAACCACTGACTGGTGTATTGATTGGGATGGGGCTATTGGATTACCAGATGATCCCATACAGGTCAGTATCCAGTATGCAAACTTTAATGTCTCCTGCTAAGATAACCCAAAACACCATAATTGGAATTGTACCAAAGTTTACAGTTGCAACAGCAGTGGAGCTGAAATTCAGAGATCGGGCTCAATAGCCCGAGCCCTCCGATTGGGTTATATTTGTTGTAACTTTACCACCCCAATCAATGACACTTGGTCTTATTTGACTAACAATGGCACCCGGTCTAACATAATTTGTCCAGAAGTCAGCATACCCTCCTTAGGACATACTGTGTGGGTTAGCAGTGATGGAACCTGGTCTACAGACTTACCAGTGGGAAGTTCGCAACACCAACATGTGCTGGGACTATTGACACTTCGCCCCCTCTGGAGAAAACAACCTCTTGTACCAACCATATGGGGTCATATCAAAAGGGACTTGTAAGACCCATGGCAACATCTGACTATGGGAACTGTGGTAGGATGGGTTCTAGAATCAATTTTTACACCCCAACTGACAGCATTCCAAAATTGAAAGATGCTCTATTACCTCACTGGACATATTGAAGCATTGGCTAATGCAACTTGCGTTGGACCGAAGGAGTTAAATGTACAATTACAGGCAACCTCAAAGATAGTGTTGCAGAATAGGCTAATGCTGGACTTATTATTGCATGAAATTGGTGTATGTGGATATTTGAGTCTGACTAATGGCGTGTGTTGTATCCACATACTAAATGTAACTAGAGATCTCAATGAAAAATTAGACTGTATGAAACATGTGGCAAAAGCAAGTAGAGATCTTAGATACAGTAAGGAGAATGGATGGCTGAACAAACTTTTGCATGGTTTAGACTTTTCATTAACAGGATGGCTACAAAGTCTATTATAATTTATACTGATAGTAATAATTGTGATCATTCTGGTTTTTGTATTGTTGTCTTGTATTAGAGCTATGTTATCCCAGATATTGATTCATCTAGCACCAGGTTGGACAGTCTTGGAAGTGTGCCTAGGCAAGGAGGAAAAGGACTACAGCATAAGGGAACTACCAAGACTGGCTTTTTAAAAGCATGATTTTGGGCTTCGTGTTGAGTGACTATAGTCACGGTGTGGATGATGTGAAGAAATGCTAGGCTTGTAAGGTCATTATGCCCTGGACAGAGCAAGGATGAGAGCTGAGCAACTTGTTCATCTGGCAAAAAACAGCAAAAGGATAAGATTGCTGGTATCTGCTTCTCCCTTCTACAAACCTTGTGAGGGGAGATAGCTGAAAGAGGGAGCCTTGCGGTGGCAAGATAGCTCTGTTATGGCTAAAGAGTGCAGAAAAACTCTTTCAGCACAAAACTCTGAAGGCTACTGAGGTGAAACTTTTGCTTAATTATCTAGAAAATTAACACTGCAGTTAACACCCCTGTTTAATTCTATACATGCATGACTATGTCACTCAACTCTCCACCTAAATCATGCTACATGTAACCCATGGGAGGGGAAACAAAGAATTGGAGAATAAAAATAGGAGAATAAGGAGTAAAAATTGGGAGAAAGGGACTGAAGATCTAGAAGAGATGGTCAGCGGGCTGTGCTCTTCCTCCACCCAAGACAGGGACACCTTCTTGGGAAGAATTGTGCCTTCGCCCATGGCGAAGAATACCCAGGAAAACTCGGCCAGCATTATTATAGTATCTTAGCGCTATTGTGGTAAATGCATTTATCAACGGCAATTCGCACCTATTATATCTGTTGCCTTAAGAAATTACCTATATTTGCAACTTTGCAAAATTGTTTCAGTGAAAGTCCCTGAGAGGACTCTGACAGGAAAACATCATATCCTCACTTGTAACATGACATACACCTGTACCTAAGCCAGGTCAGCTGCCCTGGCTGACTCAAAACTGCTAAAACAGACTGCCTAGCATGGTGTCCTGGTTTGGGCTAAACCAGAACTAATTCTGTTTTAATGCTTTAACTTTTCAGTTAGGTCTCTTCTAAGTAACTGCACTTTCTGAAAAAACAGCAGTACGTATTTCCAGACAGTGACTGCTTCTAGCAGTGATAAGGCCTGATGTTTATAGTTCGTACCAAGGAATGGTATGCAGAGAGGCCCTTGCTTATACTTGTTCTTATAGCGACCAAGGTCACTGCTAAATCCTGTACTCCGTGTTGGGGTCCCGTAACTGAAAACGGTCACAAGCACGTAAAAGGTCACACCCGCAGGGAGGAGGAAACCAGACAGGTGACCCAAACCTGACCAACAGAGTATTCCTTCCCGTATACGTCGTATTCAGTATAAAGCTGAGGGATCATGATGGTCAATCTCTTTTCTTCAATGGCCGACATCTGAGGAAGACTTTCTCTGTCCTTCTATCTTCAGTCCCAATCCGTGCATCCCTGAGTCCAGTGCCTGAGTTCAGCTCCTGCATCCGGTTCCCGTCTGCTGCTGAGTCCAGCCTGGGACTGCCCCAGTGCCAGCCCTGCAGCGTCAGTGGTGACTTATCGTCATCGAGGTGGGGGGAGTTTGGTTCGGTATTGGTTTTATACATATTTCACTATTCTCTTATTATTATCTTTTCTTTTACTGTTATTGTTTCATTAAAGCTATTCTGTTTTTTTTCCAAACCATAAAGTCTCTCTCCCTTGTTCTCTCTCCCTTGTCCTTTTGAGGGGGGAGAGGGGTTGATAGAGAGCATCTGTCATTCGTTAGTGGCTGGCCCAGCCTCAACCCTTGACACATGGCTGGGCTGTGGTTCTGTCCCAGCCAAACCATGAGAAGAATTTTCTCCTAATGTCCAATCTAAACCTTCCCTTGTGCAACTTGAGGCCATTTCCTCTTGTCCTATCACTTGCCACTTGGAATAAGAGACTAACACTGGCCTCACTACCACCTCCTCTCAGGAAGTTGTAGAGAGCAATAAGGTCTCCTCTCAGCCTCCTTTTCTTAAGACTAAATAGCCCCAGTTCCCTCAGCCTCTCATACGACTTGTGCTCCAGACACACACCAGCTTTGAATGTGCTCCAGCACCTCAATGTCTTCCTTGTAGTGAGGGGACGAACACTGGTGTGGCCTCACCAGTGCCAAGCACAGGGGGATGATCACTTCCCTACTCCTGCTGGCCACACTATTTTTGATACAAGCCAGGATGCTGTTGGCTTTCTTGGCCACCTGGGCACACTGCTGGCTCACGTTCAGCTGCCTGTCGACCAGCACCCCCAGGTCCTTTTCTGCTGTCCAGCTTTCCAGCCACTCATCCCCAAGCCTGTAGCGCTGCACGGGGTTGTGGTGACCCAAGTGCAGGACCCGGCACTTGGCCTTGTTAAACCTCATACGATCGGCTGAGGCCAACTGATCCACCCTGTCCAGGTCCCTCTGTAGTCTTTCTACCCTCGAGCAGATCAACACTTCCATTCAACTTGGTGTCATCTGCAAATTTACCGAGGGTGCACTCAATCCCCTCATCCAGATCATTGATAAAGATACTAAACAGAACTGACCCCAGTACTGAGTCCTGGGGAACACCACTTGTGACCAGCCACTAACTGGATTGAACTCCATTCCCACAACTCTTTGGGCCCAGTCATCCAGCCAGGTTTTTACCCGGCGAAGTGTATGCTTGTCCAAGCCATGAACAGTCAGTTTGTCCAGGAGAATGCTGTGGGAAATGGTGTCAAAGGCTTTACTAAAGTCCAGGTAAACAATGACGATAGCCTTTCCCTCAGCCACTAAGTTGGTCATCTTGTTGTAGAAGAAGATCAGATTAGTCAAGCAAGATGTGACTTTCATAAACCCCTGCTCACTGGGCTTGATCACCTGGTTGTCCTGTACATGCTGCACAATGGCACTTAAGACGAACCACTCCAGAACCTTCCCCGGTACCAAGGTCAGGCTGACAGGCCTGTAGTCCCCTGGATCCCCCTTCCAGCTCTTCTTTTAGATGGATGTCATACTTGCTAACCTCCTGTCAACTGAGACCTCCTCAGTTAGCCAGGACTGCCGATAAATGGTTGAAAGTGGCTTGGCGAGCACTTCTGCCAGCTCCCTGAGTACCCTTGGGTGGATCCCATCCTGCCCCAGAGACTTGTATATGTCCGAGTGGTGTAGCAAGTTGCTAACCATTTCACCTTGGATTATGGAGGCTTCATTCTGCTCCCCATGTCTGTCTTCCAGCTCAATGGGCTGGGTACCCTGATAATAATTGGTCTTGCTGTTAAAGACTGAGGCAAAGAAGGCATTAAGCATCTCGGACATTTCCTCTGCCTTTGTCACTATGTTTCCCCCCACATCCAATAAAGGATGGTGATGCTTCTTAACCTTCCTTTTTGTTGTTAATGTATTTATAGAAACATTTTTTGTTGTCTTTTACAGCAGTAGCCAGGTTAAGTTCTAGTTGGGCTTTGGCCCTTTTAATTTTCTCCCTGCATAATGTAACAACATCCTTGTAGTCCTCCTGAGTGGCCTGCCCCTTCTTCCAAAGGTCATAAAACCTCTTTTTTTTCCCTGAGTTCCAGCCAAAGCTCTCTGTTCAGCCGGTCTGGTCTTCTTCCCCACTGGCTCATCTTTCGGCACATAGGGACAGCCTGCTCCTACACCTGTCAGATTTCCTTCTTGAAGAATGTCCAGCCTCCTGAACCCCTTTGCCCTTCACGACTGCAGCCCAAGTGACTCTGTCAAATAGGCCCCTAAACAGGCCAAAGTCTGCTTTCCAGAAGTCTAATGTAGCAGTTCTGCTATCTCCCCTCCTTCCTCCTCCAGGAATCGAAAACTCTATCATTCCATGATCGCTGTGCCCAAGGTGGCCTCCAACCATTACATCACCCACAAGTCCTTCTCTGTTAGCAAAAAATATAAACGTTGAGCTAAAATTATTTTTCTCTAAACATTATTGTCTCTGTTTCTCACTCCTGCTCAGTGGACGATCAAAACTCATTTCTTGTATCTCATGCCGGCTCAGACAAATCATATGCACTATACTGAATCAGCAAAAGTCGTTCTGCAGGTATTTATGTTTCTAATATCTGCCAATAAAACTGCCAGCAGAACAGTTCTGCTGTCATCTTTAGGGCCAAAATCTTCTTATCAGCTCAGTGAAAGAGCACTAAAGGAATAAGTAGCACACAAAACCTGACCATCTAACATTTTAGTTCCCGTTCTTTGACCCTGCAGTCTTTATAGCAACAAACTCCCCTCCCCCTCAAGAACCAGTGTCCCAAAGACTAAGTTGAAGGATTAAGCTTTCGTTATTAGGAGAAAAATGACAAGAATTGGGTAGGAAAATTATCTGAAGATGAAATTGCTTTGGAAAGATGAGATGAGATGTGTCCTTGTCTATGCTCTGTACAAGTTAACTTATTTCAAAAGGAGGTAGGGGAGATGGATCATGTCAAGGTAAATACCAGAAAACAGGAAGAATTCCATATATGAGATATATGTGTATGCATGGTGTGTATATATTGAAAAAAAATAGGGCAATATATGTATCAATATCAGACATGAAAGTGACACAGAAGTCAGGCACCCTTGCCAGCATTTCTGTAAGAAATACTAGTATGGGATGATATAAGTAAAGACCATGTCACAATGACTATTCAGAAGGTGCACAGCCAGATTTAAAGATGAGCTTTATTTTTAATATTTGACATTGCAAGATTTTATTCTGAATGCTGTTTGGTTTGAAGGCTTGACTTGGACTTTCACCTTCTTTTAATGTTGTCTTTGTTCTTAATGAAATAGATTTTTGAAACTGAGGGAGGGAAAGACTGTGCCAAATTTTGCCAAAATTCGCTGTAGTTTATATTGATGAATCTCAGTGCGTTACTAACTCAGATAAAATATGCTATTACTCCACTTTTATCCAATGGTATATTTAGTATTTTTCTCATAGCAAACATATTTCTACTGAGCTGCTGAAGACTAACAATACACGTAACAAACAAAAATAATAGCATCATGGGTATTTTAACTCTAACTTGTTCCTGGGCAAAAGGCCAAAAGACCTGCTTCACAGTATATAACACTGGGCATTTCTTCTGCTGCCCTTTGTTATTCAATAGTAGTACTGGACCATATATACTCTAGCTATAATTTGCCTTCTTCCTCCCCAAACATCTTTTATTAAAGACAAAATTCCACAAGTATTTAAACCTACATATCTAAGTCAATTTACATCAATAGTTTAGGACTGAGTGCTGAAACATGCAAACGAATTTTGATAGGCATTAAGAAGAGTCTTAACTAAAGCATTACAGACCACGTTTACACCCTGGGCACCTTCAGTGAGTGAGGTACAACACATTGCCGTCAGAGGTGAGCATCCTCAGGAGCAGGGTGTGCAGGGACAGAGGCCCCATATGGGCCCTGGTTCTGGCTGGACACTGACTTAAAACAGCTCAAACCAGATGTGTGCTGGAGTGTGTTGGTGGGAAGAAGGTGCTGATGGAGGAACACTTTTGGTGGTCTAAAGCTTGTGTTACCCTGCCACTGCAAAAACTCAGCCACAGGCCTGCACAGCTGCATGCAACCTGACGCCAGTGGGCAGGGGCCCTCTCACCTTTCCCTACGAATTGTGACCGACGAAACTTTATTTCAGGTGTTCAAAAGCATGTATATGTTATATACACTCTATGTACAATAATATAAACACAAGCACGTGTATAGACTGGTTCCCCTCTGCCCTTGGGACTCAGACGCACAGTGCATTTACCTCACGCACGGACGCCGCGGGCGCGAGGTGGGCACGTACACCCACATGCGCGAGGGAAAGGCGGGGCGCCCCGGCAGCGCCCTGGGGCGCAGGGGTCGGGCCGCCTCTGCTGCCGCAGCCGCCGGGCCCGCAAGGCCGCGCCCGCCCCCCCCGCCGCCGGCGGCTCTCAGCCCGGTCGCTGGCGGCAACACACCCGGGCGGCGGCCAGGCCGCGGAGCACCGCCCCTTCGCTTCACCCGGGGGAGGTCAGGGCGGCGGTAGCGGAAGCTTCTCCCTCCCGGCGCCGCGTCCCGGAACCAGCCCCGCCGCCGCGTCCTGTCCTGTCCCGTCCGGTCCTGGCCCGGCCCCTCCACCTGCCGCCCCTGCCGGCAGCATGACAGCGCCCGCCGCCGCCTCCCGCAGGTGACACCCCGCGGGCCCTTCCGCCTCTGCAACCTCCTATATGGGCCACCTGCTCTCGAAGGAGGCAAGCAGCCTGAGCCGGGACCGCCGCTGCCGCCGGGGGAGGAAGGTGCCGCCGCGCAGCCAGAGCTGCTTCCTGCGTGGGCCCTGTATGCTGTGCTTCATCGTGCACAGCGCCAGCCCGCCCGCCCCGGAGCAGCCCCTGCCGGCCGGGGACCCCCTGCTGCCACCGCCTCCCTACGCGGCCCTCCCCACCGCGGAGCAGCGCGCCGCTCGCCGCCTCTTCCGCCTGCCGCCCGCCGCCTGGGAACCGCGGAGCCGCTGCCAGCGCCTCCTCTTCTCGGGCCTGCTGCCTTCGCCCGTGCGGGACCTCCTGGGGCCGGCCAGGCCGCCCGGCGACGTCGCCTCCGAGATGGTTTGCAAGCGCAAGGGGGCCGGCCTGCCTGCTTGCCCGCCCTGCAAGCAGCCGCGCTGCGTGGCCGCCGCCGCCTCGGCGGCGGAGCCCGAGGCCGCTGCCTGCCAGTGCGCGGGTGAGGCGCAGCTCTGCGCCCTGCCCGCCACCGACGACTGCGCGGCGGGCGGCGGGGGCGCACCGGCCCGGGGCACCGTCGGGGACAGCGGCGGCGGGGGGCAGCCCGCCTCGCAACCGCCGCCCCCCGCGCCGGAGGAGGAGGAGAGGGAGAAAGAGAAGGAGAGGGGTGGTGAGGCGGGCTGCGAGGAGCCGCTGGAGCACTCGGGCGACTACTGCCGAGAGCAGCTGCCGCTGCCGGCCCCGGACATTAACCAGCTGCCGCCCTCCATCCTCCTCAAGGTGGGTCGGGACGGGAAGTCAGGCGGGCCTACTCCTTCGCCGCGGCGGGGTGGGGGCCGAAGCCCGGGGCTGGGCCTGCCCGCGGGAAGGCCCCGGCAGGGCTGTTGTCCCTGGGCGGGCTTGGTCGAGTGTGGGAGCCGGAGGCGGTGGGGCCGAGGCGTTCGGCCCTGCCCTGAAGGGTTTCGGCACCCTCTGCGCTGCCCGGGAGCCGCGCGTAGGCTCCTACAGCGCTCGCTGCGGCGGCTCCTGGGCCTGGGGAGAAGCGGGGCGGCTCGCCGGCACCACCGCAGGTGCGCTCGCCTGGCGTTTGGGAAGGTAAAGAGGGTTGTGGGTGTGTGTTTTGGTGTTATTTGGGTATTTTTGTCAGCCGCTTTGTTTTGTTGTTGTAAACGGCCTTGTCAGTCGTTAACTGGAGATGAAGACGGACAAAACTGCTCCGGAAGGTGCCTAATAAATATTTTCGCTCGTACCTGGTAGCTTCGTAGTGTGCCCTTCACAGACAGCTTCTTCTGTCACTGATGGCATAGTCAGCAAGGGGGACAGTTGCTGTATTTAGTGGTTCTGTGTAGGTCGGAACTACATAGACAAGTTTTAGATGTTGATTGGGGAAAAAAATCATATTATTGCATGTTTTGAGTCCCATTTTGGCTTTACCAGTTTCACAGTCAGCCTGAGTATTTGTAGTGCTCTTGAATTACATGCTTTCGTAATCTCTTACTCTGTATCTTCGAAGAACTCTTTCCTGTGTTTTGCTATGTTTTGGTTCCTTTAATACTGCTCTGTCTTCCATTTTTAAGGTTCTCTGTTGATCTAGTCAGTGTGGTGACTTTCTTCAGATAAACCTTAGCTAAAAGGATGAGTCTGAACTGATATTTTCATAGATTGATGAGAGTGTGTCTTAAATTTTGGGGAATAGGGTTTCAGTATTATGACAGTTTGCTTCAGGGTCAGATGGCTAATCTTAAAGCGGGGCATGATAATGGAGGACCATGAGACAGATGACTTCCTGTTCTTTGTATACTTCTAGTTGTAAAAACCCAATGTGAAAAGTACTTCCTTTACTCTTTTGTTGTCAAACAATAACCATCTACTTACCTGTCCTAAGAAAGAAAATTAATTTTGTGGGGTTTTTGGTAGTTTGTTGTTGTTGTTGTTTTGTGGCTTTTTTTAGGTATAGATGAATATTAGTAAGGGTATATCCCATTTCATGGATGCACTACTCAGATTACCTTTTGGCAAATATTTAGATCTCCTGAACTATCATACCTGAATTAGTATCTTCTGTGATTGTGGAACTGAAGCTTTGTCTTGTAGTTCTAAAAAATAATCCATTTGCCACTATTATTGGAAGAGAATTTTTTTCTTTGCTATTTCATTGTTTTAGGATTTGAAACTGTACTGACCCAATTGGTATGGCTTAAACACTTTTTGTGATCAATGGTACGAGTACTTTTCTGTGGTTACTTCAGTACTCAGTTTCACTGTTTCAAAAATATCAATCTGTAACTGCCATGAACCAGTTCTTTTAGTAGTGAGGGTATGTCATGCCTATTTCACTTGTGGACTAGTTTGAATGTTTTTTTCATGTGGTTTTTCAGTTTTATATTGACAAAGTACTTCAGTTGTATCAATACTTTCAAGGGTTTTTTTTTGGGTATGTTCCCCACTGTCACGGAGGCACCGGTCACTCGAACATCCCTACAGACCTGAGCAAGTCGCAAGCACAGATGCCAGGCAGAGGCACTTACAAAACAGACACAGCAACTACTCCAAAAATGGCGATTTATTCCAACTAAAGTTAAATAGCACTGTGACAGACAAAAATAAGGTTCGAATGTCAGTTGGGAATATATTACTACACAGCTGCCATAAGAATTTCTAAGTTATTCAAACTGGCCTGTTAGGAAAACAGTCCAAAATGTGCACTTGTTCACGCATGAAAGGGGGAAATCCTCACTCAAGGGTATGGTACCCAGAAGCTATAATCCCTTGCCCAAAAAGGCAAGGGCTCACTCAAAGATATATCCAGCAGAAATCACTTGCCCAACATGGGCGGTGAGGGCACTGAACGCCGGGGAATTTCCTCAGGCGGCGTCCCGGCCCAAGGGGAGAGTCCCTGACTGCAGACCCGAGGATGAGCTCCGGTCGGCTCTCCGGAGGGGGGGGGCCGGGGCCATTTATACGGCCTGTGGTCATGTTTAGTTAGGTTGTTGCCAGCAGAAGACAAGGTAACAAAGTTTCGAACCGCCCTAAAGCCCCGATCTCCGGGTCTTTGTCCAGTCTCCTGAAAGACCTGGTTGTTATGGGGTCTTTAGCGAGCCCTGACCGTTTTCAGGTTTGGGTGGGTGCGGGTGCACTTGCCACACCCACCTCCCCCAATGATA